>NC_090646.1:45882883-46482883 GCF_040937935.1 Hyperolius riggenbachi | reverse complement strand
CACAGAGCACAATGCTATACAGTGGTGGATGAGCGGTGTACTACTATTCCCAGCAGCGACACAGAGCACAATGCTATACAGTGGTGGGTGAGCGGTGTACTACTATTCCCAGCAGCGACACAGAGCACAATGCTATATAGTGGTGGGTAAGCGGTGTACTACTATTCCCAGCAGCGACACAGAGCACAATGCTATACAGTGGTGGGTGAGCGGTGTACTACTATTCCCAGCAGCGACACAGAGCACAATGCTATACAGTGGCGGATGAGCGGTGTACTACTGTTCCCAGCAGAGACACAGAGTGGCAGTAAACACAATGCTATACAGTGGTGGGTGAGCGGTGTACACAGAGTGTCAGTAAACACAATGCTATATAGTGTGGGTGAGCGGTGTACTACTGTTCCCAGCAGCGACACAATGACTGGGGGGACCCTGGCTAGCCTGGCTGGAGAGAGAACTACCCTGCCTGCCTACCCAAAGCTAAACCCACAGACAAATGGCGGAGAAATGACGTGGATCGGGTATTTATTTACCCGAACCACGTGACCCGTTCGGCCAATCAGAGCGCGTTCGGGTCCGAACCACGTGACCCGTTCGGCCAATCACAGCGCTAGCCGAACGTTCGGGAAACGTTCGGCCATGCGCTCTTAGTTCGGCCATATGGCCGAACGGTTTGGCCGAACACCATCAGGTGTTCGGTCGAACTCGAACATCACCCGAACAGGGTGATGTTCTGCAGAACCCGAACAGTGGCGAACACTGTTCGCCCAACACTAGTCATCAGTAGGCGGAGAAAAATTCAAATTTCACTCAGAAAATGTTAACTGCAGCAATTCTTACACTTTTAATGGTAGGGTTCTCAAACTTTGCACAATTGGTCACTGGGTGACTGGGATTAATATTCACAGAAGTGGGTGGAGCCTACAAAAGCCAATCAAAATTCACCTATTGATTTTTAAGGGGAATATTTAATTGCTGCCATTCTTGCACTGTTAATGGCACAAGCCTTAAACCTGGTACAGTTGGTCATTGGGTGACTGGGGTTCAAATTTAGACAAAGGGGTGGAGCCACAAACAGCCAATCAGATTTGTTTAATCTCAATGCAAATTATTGATGCCAAAGACTGCAAAGCGCACAAACTTGGTCATTGAGTAACTGTGTATTAGGGTTAGAAAAAATAGACGGAGCCAACACCAACCAATTAGCGAAATACATACCTGAACAATGTCAGGAAATCAGTGGGTGGAGAAAAATACAAATTTAATTGGGAAAATGTAAACTGCAGCCATTCTTACACTGTTAATGGTAGGGTTCTCAAACTTTGCACAGTTGGTCACTGGGTGACTGGGATTAATATTCAGAAAGGTGGGTGGAGCGTACAAAAGCCAATCAAAATTCACCTATTGATTTTTAAGGGGAATATTTAATTGCTGCCATTCTTGCACGGTTAATGGCACAAGCCTCTTGCACTGTTAATCACCTGTACCTGGTACACTTGGCCATTGGGTGATTTGGGTTCAAATTCAGAAAAGGGGTGGAGGCACAGCCAATCAGATTTATTTTATTTCAATGCAAATTATTGATGCCAAAGGTCGCAAAGCTGACAAACTTGGTCATTAAGTAATTAAGTAATTGTGTGTTAGGGTTAGGAAAAGGGGGCGAGGCCAACACCAGCCAAATACATACCCGGGCAATGCCGGGCGTCCAGCTAGTATCTATATATATAAAATCGGATGTATGTATGTATGTATGTATGTATGTATGTATGTATGTATGTGTGTGTGTATGTGCCGCGATCACGCGAAAACGGCTTGACCGATTTGAACGAAACTTGGTGAACAGATCCCTTACTACCTGGGATGATAGGTTCTGGGGGTCTCGCGGCCCCCGTGCACATGTGGGCGGAGCTACAAACAGCAAATCAGACTTCACCCATTCATGTCAATGGAAAAAATGTAAAAGGCTGCCATTCTCACAGTAATCAACCCAGAGTCCCCACACTTGGCACAGCTGGTCACTTGGTGACCGAGGTTACAAATCCAGGAAAAGTGGGCGGAGCATAAAACAGCCAATCAAAATTCAGCCATTCATTTTAAATTGGAAAATGTAAACTGCAGCCATTCTTAGACTGTTAATCACAGGGTTTTCAAACTTGGCACAGTTGGTCACTGGGTGAATGAGATTAAGATTCAAGACAATGGGTGGAGCCTACAACAGCCAATCAAAATTCACCTATTGCTTTTAAAGGGGAATATTTAAACTGCTGCCATTTTTACACTGTTAATGGCAGAGGCTTCAAACTTGCTACAGTCGGTCTTTGCGTGACTGGGGTCCAAATTCACAAAAGAGGCGGGGCCACAAACAGCCAATCAGATTTATTTGCTGGATAAACTGCTTCCATTCACACATTTTTGATGCCAGGAACCTGAAAGCTCACAAACTTGGTCATTGAGTGACTGTGTGTCAAGGTTACAAAAAGTGGGCGGAGCCAAAACCAACATTTTCTGGGAAAATATAAACTGCAGCCATTCTTACACTGTTAATGGCAGGGTTGTCAAACTTTGCACAGTTGGTCACTGGGTGAATGAGATAAAGATTTTGGAAAGTGGGTGGAGCCTACAACAGCCAATCAAAATTCAACTTTTGATTTTCAAAGGGAATATTTAAACTGCTACCATTCTTATACTGTTAATAGCAGAGGCCTCAAACCTGGTACAGTTGGTCACTGGGTGACTGGGGTTCAAATTCAGAAAGCGGCAGAGCCAGAAACAGCCAATCAGATATACAAAGTATTGATACCAAGGACCCCAAAGCTGATAAACTTGGTAATATGTCAAGGTTAGAAAAAGTGGGCGGTGCCAGACACTTAATTTTTTACATGGCAGGGTTCCCAAACTTGACACAATTGGCCGCTGGGTGACTGGGATTATTATTCAGAAATGTGGGTGGAGCCTACAACAGCCAATAAAAATTCACCTATTGATTTTCATGGGGAATATTTACATTGCTACCATTCTTACACTGTTAATGGCAGAGGCCTCAAACCTGATACAGTCAGTAATTGGGTGACTGGGGACCAAATTCACTAAAGGGGGTGGAGCCACAAACAGCCAATCAGATTTGTTAGATTGATTTCAGCCATTCTGTTATTGACAGGGTTCTCAAACTTGACACAGTTGGTCACTGGGTGACTAGGATTAATATTCAGGAAAGTAGGTGGAGTGTACAGCAGCTAATCAAAATTCATCTTTTGATTTTCAAGGGGAATATTTACATTGCTGCCATTCTTGCACTGTTAATGGCATGGATTATTATACAGATAAGTGGGTGGAGCCTAAAAAAGCCAATCAAAATTCACCTGTTGATTTTCAAGGGGAATATCAAAATTGCTGCCATTCTTGCACTGCTAATGGCACAAGCCTCAAACCTGATACAGTTGGCCATTGGGTCACTGGGGTTCAAATTCAGAAAAGGGGATAGAGCCACAAACAGCCAATCAGATGTGTTTCATTTCACTGGGAAAATACAAATTATTGATGCCAAAGACCCCAAAGCTCACAAACTTGGTCATTGAGTGTTCGGGCATTAGGGTTAGAAAAAGTGGGCAGAGCCAAAACCGGTCAAATACATACACGGGCAGTTCCGTGTCATTAGTGGGTGGTGACAAATAAAAATTTCACTGGGAAAATGTATACTGCAGCCATTCTTACACTGTTAATGGCAGGGTTCTCAAACTTTGGCACTGGGTGACTAGGTTTAATATTCAGAAAAGTGGGTGGAGCCTACAAAAGTGAATCAAACTTCACCTATTGCTTCTCAAGGGGAATATGTAATTGCTACCATTCTTGCACTGTTAATGGCACAGGCCTCAAACCTGGTACAGGTGGTCATTGGGTTCAAATTCAGAAAAGGGTGTGGAGCCACAAACAGCCAATCCGATTTTTTTTTCATTTCAATGCAAATTAATGATGCCAAAGACCGCAAAGCTCACAAACTTGGCCATTGAGAAATTGTGTGTTAGGGTTAGAAAAAGTGGGCGGAGCCAACACTAGACAAATACATTCCCGGGCAACGCCGGGCAATCAGCTAGTATATATATATGGTAGAGACATTATACTATGACCATGGTAGGATTACAGTTTAAGCTCTGAGGATAATCAGCAATATTGCTATGTACTCTGCAAAGTGCTATGGAGGGCATCATTACTATATAAATACTTTAAGTGGCCATTAATTATACAATTCTCCAGATGATTGATCATCTGACTTGATAATAACATTGATCAGAAACGATCTTTCGGGCCCACTAATGGAAGGAAAGCTGCTATCCAATTTGCTCAGATTACCAGCATTGATACGTTTTTCAGATCGATCCAATCAATTTTATCGAATTGTATATACCGGTAAGCTTTCATTAGTTGTCTAGAACGATTGATTGTCTGGAGAATTGTATCGTAATGGCCACTTTAAAGTGGACCTAAACGTCCTCTCTGCTCTAAAAGATAGGCAACAGCATAAGAAGCTTTGTTTACATCAGCAGTGCTGCGCTTGTTTACATCAGCAGTGAAGTATGATTTTAAAGTAACATTTTGGTGTTCATGCAGTGATGTTTTTCATGCTTTATAATAAAACTTTTTCTACTGAATGAGAAGCAGGGTCTGTCCTCATAGATTGTTGTTTAAAGAAAAACATTTCTTGTTGCAGCTGTTTCAAATCCTGCATTAAATCTGCACTGTTTCTACTTCCTGCTTTCATGGGAGCAGACATATTGCTAACATCCTGTGCTTTCAAATGAGCTTATAGGCCTTATATGTCAGTGCAATGAGGTGGCACAGAGAGAAATCAAACTTGTGATTAGTCACAGATGAGCTCTCTAAATACATACAGGGCACATTTATCTGTTTTCCTTTTGTCCTGTGGAAGAGTTCAGCTCCACTTTAAAAGCAAAACTAGGATGTGATGCTTTTGGATATTTGAGGGAAGGAAAAATAGGGCAGAGAGGGGTTAAGGAGACAGGAAGGGGAAGGGAGGAGGTTTAAGAGGAGATATAGCGTGAGAAGGGAGGATTGGAGAGTGACAGGGAATGGGAGAGGGGCAGGGGAGTTGGTGACACAGAAGGCAGCATCAATCACAGACCTGCGACAGCTCATAATTACTTCCCCTCTCCTTTCACCCAGGAAGCTCAGCTCTTGCCTATTAAAGAGAATCTGTATTGTTAAAATCGCACAAAAGTAAACATACCAGTGCGTTAGGGGACATCTCCTATTACCCTCTGTCACAATTTCGCTGCTCCTCGCCGCATTAAAAGTGGTTCAAAACAGTTTTAAAAAGTTTGTTTATAAACAAACAAAATGGCCACCAAAACAGGAAGTAGGTTGATGTACAGTATGTCCACACATAGAAAATACATCCATACACAAGCAGGCTGTATACACCCTTCCTTTTGTATCTCAAGAGATCATTGTGTGTTTCTTTCCCCCTGCAGCTATCTTCCACTGAAGTTTCAGGCTGCTCTTTTCTTCTTGCAAACAGCTTTGCCCTTGTCTGTAATCCTCAGTATGTGAAAGCCCAGCCAGCTCAGAGGACGATTTATCCAGCTTGTAAAAGATAAGAGAGAAGAGAGAATCTGCCATAATCTAAATAGCACACAGGCAGTGTGCAGAGAGGGGCCTTGAGGGGGGAAGATTCATCACAGAACCACAACACTGAAGAACTTGGCAGCCTTCCAGACACAGGCCGACAAGTCTGACAGGGGAAAGATACATTGATTTATTACAGAGATTGTTATAGTAGAAAGTGCTGCAGTAAGCCAGAACACATTAGAATAGCTTTTGGAACTTGTAGGATGATAAAAAACAGGATGCAATTTTTGTTACGGAGTCTCTTTAAAACTCTGCAGTTATCAACTCGAATCCCACATAATCATGCAGCAGCTTCAAGTTGCATGTCTCAAGGAAGGACAGTGAGAGCTGGGCACTCACTGCAGAGGGGAGAGTGTCTCCTGTACACATGTGGCAGCCAGGCTGGCAGCATTGGGGAAACTGATCCAGCATCAGGAACATGCAGTGTGAGCTGGAAGTGAGCAGAATCTCTGTATGTTCTGCTCTGCACACTTCTCCCCCTTACAGTTCCTCTCCCCCCGTATAGATTAGCTACCTCTGTCTTCTCCTAGCTCTGACTCCATTCTGAAATTGCATGGTTCCTCTCTGCATTTCTCAGCCCCGCCCCTCAGTGTCACAGAGGAGAGGAGAGGAGGGGAGGGGCGCTCAGCTCTCTATACACGCACGCAGGAGATAGGACGATAGCGGACAGCAGCCAGCCCAGACACACAGGGGGTGGTGGGCGGACAGCCAGGCACATCACAGACCTGTCCATTGCGCCCACACAGACTGCAGTGAGCTCTGCCCAGAGGCCCCAGCCTCGTGAGCCTCTGTGTCGGCCCGGCCCTGCTCCGTACCATAAGACGCAACTTGGTTTAGAAGACAAAAATGGGGGGGAAAAATATAGTAAACCTGGTGCCTCCATGGTGCAGGGGTGTCTTATGGAGCCTTTCCCCAAGAGGTCTTTCTTTATGCAGCTGTCCTCTATAGGAAGCTCCCATTATATTTTCCCTGAGTACAACTTCCTACCCACAACACAATCTCTGCAGGGACAGGCCTGGGCAGATGCACTTACAAACAGCTTTTTGTTCTGCTTTTTACCAACTGCAAAATAATGTCCATAAACATACAGGTGTTAGCAAATACTCTATGGAAGTTGGTAAACATGCAGCTAGACCAAGACCCGGGTAAAGAGTTGTGATCATCAGTAAGATTTGTCCCACTGCCTAGAGTACTCTCTGCTTACACAGTGTAATGATCCGCTCAGCTGCCTGCGCAGGCAGCTTTTTGACCACTGTTCAGGTCTGCATTCTGCAGGTCTCTGGAAAAGAGACCTTTTGTCAGTTTTGCAGCTTGCTGCTGCTGAGGGATTTGCATACGTTTGTCATGCAAATTGCCTAGCCTCATCCTTTGTAGGCTTGCTCTATATATACCATGTGATTTCACAGTACGTGGCTGGTCATAAGGGTTTGTCCTGTGAAACACTCCTGGAGTGTCAGCCATACTTCTTATTAAAGATTAGCTTAGAGTAATTCTCGGGACTGCACTAGGCATCCTTGCTAGAGCAGTCAAGATTGTATTATTTGTATTGCCTGTTCTGTCTGTCTGTGGGGTGCTAACCAGAGCAGCGGTTGTTACTGGTAGGCCCTTCTGTTCAATTGTTGCCTTACTTGGATCGCACTCGCTCTGGCGGAAAGAGCAGTGGATCGTATCTCTCACTTATTCCTGTTTTCGTGTATCTGTCTTGTCTGATACAGGCGCTTGCTGTAGGCTCGGTGAGGTAACCGTTAAGCAAGCGTTCGCGTTCTTTGTTTCGTGTCTGTCTGTCGGTGGTTAGTTAGGCGTGCTTGTCTCTGTTGTGCTTAACACGCAGAGACCGCGCATAAACGCGTGCACTGTTGCGAATGAGTGCGGTGTTCGCGTTTAGTTAGCGTTTGTTATTTTCTTTATCATTCTCATTGTATTATTTGCTGTTCCTTTGCTCCTCTTGTGTTCTGTTCTAGTCTGTCTTGTGTCACTTCTGGCGATCGCCTTTCTCGCGATCGCGTTCCTACTTCATATCTGCTGTTGTGCGTGCACTGTCGCGGGTTGGCGACTAGATTGGTGCACACACATACAATCTGTCTCTGTGCTCATTTTCATTCGCAATCGCTTCTCTTGCGATTGCGTTATCTCTTGGTTTTCTTTGTTGTGTGTTCACCGTCGCAGGTTGGCGGCTAGATTGGTGGACATACATACATTCCTCACCTGCGCTTATTCGGTCTTGTGTCGCTGTTAGCAATCGCCATCTCTTGCAATTGCCTTCTCACTTGATCTTCATGGTTGTGTGTTCATCGTCGCAGGGTGGCGACTAGATTGGTGGACACACATACCCTCTGTCGCTTTGATCTCTCTCTTTCAGGGCTATCTTGCCTTGCGTTTCTTCCCTTCGTACAATTCCTGTCTGGCGTCTGTGACAGGGCAGAGGAGCTGTTCCTCTACACTCCACAGCTCCACCTGCCGACAGGAATTTCCCTCTACAGGTGCGTTGCACCTTTTTGCTGGGTTCCCTCAAATTATACGCTTGTGGAGGATTTCCGCAGTGTCAGCGCACGTCCTGTGCGCTGATCACGGAGAGAATTCCACAATCGTTACACACAGGTGACTAAAGAGGTTGCTGTAGCCAACTGGCAGTACCACAGATGATCACCTGTCCCAGATGATGGTCTGCAATCATAGGTAATCGTTTAAGCGGAGGTCCCACCTGCTGCACATAATTCCTGGACATGTCCAGCTCTACTGATCATCTCACTGTCACTGCTGCTGCCACTGCTGCGATGGACAGGCTCTGGATGGGATGAAGTGGACCTACAGCACGTGATCCCCAGGCATGTAAAACTTGACTGCTGTCTTCACACTTGTGCTGCCCGGCTAGCTCAGTCGGTAGAGCATGAGACTCTTAAACTCAGGGTTGTGGGTTCGTGCCCCATATTGGGTGCCAACTGTCAAAAACTTGAGCAGTTCTAGCCTTTTTCATGATTGCTAACTCAGTAAAGGACCAGCCTTTAAAGCGTTGCTATCATATAAATCCGGCATAGCGGGGTCTGAAAGGAGTTTGAATGTGCTCTCTGTGTCTGTGTGGGTTTCCTCCCAGGCACTCTGGTTTCCAACCCTTCAGATAGTACTGGAATGGCTAGGTTAGGCATCATCTTCAAGGATATAGGCTGTATGAGCAAATCCAGCAGTCACTCTTGTTCAGGCGCTGGGCATACTGTTGATGCATCAAGTTCAATTTATTTTGAAGTCTTCCTTGCAAGTTGTGAGGTTCAGCTTTTGTAGTCATCAAATGTATCAGGTACAGCAAACCCCATTGTATGGGTATTTTTGCGGATAATTGGTATTGTTCTCAGCACCTATGAGAAAAATAAAAAGGAAGAGGAGAGAAGGGGAAAACACAAAAAAGTAATATGCAACATTCTGGTGAATTTTCAGCATAAAAAAACTAAACTCACTAACTACCTTCCCACTTGTGGTTCAAAAAGAAAAAAATATAAGTTGATGCTATATGGTGCTGGGTGCATTCTTACTAGTTTGCGCTAGTGTTCAAACTTATAACAGCAGGTTCCTTCTCTTCTTGCTTATGTCTTTTCTTAAGTTCATCTTAGTTTGTCTTTTAAAAATCAAAGTAGTATTATCCATTTTCTGTAAATGTTGAGATATGTCTTCTCTTTGAAAGGTGTTCATTTTCTTCTTCTGAAATTTAAAAAAAAACCTTTTCACGTTTAAGCTGTGTATTAGAATCCATCGATAACATATAATACATGTCTTCATTTGTGGCTTCATGTGTGTCATGGCTTTTATCATAGCTTGACATCAGTAAGTCCTTGTCCATGTACAAAAACATTTTCTCTTGTTCTCTGTTCATCACTTTAGTAAATTGTTGTCCTCAGCGTCACACTTCTTGAATAGAGTATCATCTTTAAACCGTTCTTCCTCGCAGCCCGGTGTCAGGAATATAGCAGCTAGTTATGGGGCTGATGCTGTTAAGGATAATACAGTAGTATATTTTCATTTTCCCATGTTTATGTCTGCTGTGTACCACTGTATCATATGGGATTGTCTGCTAGCCAGTCTGGCTTTGAAGGCTGGCAGCTTCCTGGAGGTCGTTATATCATGTAAATTGACCCTGCATTCAATGGCCATTGTCTGCTCCTAATTGGGAGGTGGGAAATCTCTGCAATTTGGGACTGTCTACCTAGCTTCTAATTAGGAGATGGCTATTCAGGCCAATAGCAGTCGTATGCTTACCTAGGCTAGGAAATACTGTCAACAATGTGTTTGTCACCTGTAACTTGGACTAGGGAAGTCTTTTCATGTATGTGCTAAAATACACTTTAACCTGGGGAAATTGGATGTTAGGGAAGTCTTTTCATGTATGTGCTAAAATACACTTTAACCTGGGGAAATTGGATGTTAAGGAAGTCTTTTGTTGTGTGTGTGCTATAATACACTTTTCACATGTGGATGTTAGATCTCTGGGAATCAAATTATGTCTGAGGATGTAATTAAAGCTAGTCCCCCCCATCCAAATAGGCTTGCAGCCTCAAGGCAAATATTCCATTATAAAAAGCAGGGGACAGATACCTAAAATCAGTCTACTCCTGACGGTAGCTGGAGCCGGACTCCCGGTCTAAGCTAAGTTGGCTCCTGATCCAATCAGAACGGTGTCCGTCCACAGAACCCAAGTCCAAGATTCGTCTATCTTGATCCCTGTTATTGGTAAGCAAATAGCCTTGTGTGTATTTTTGTAACTTTAATTTCGTAACTTTTTATTTTATTTTTTGTAATCTTTTGTATATATTCTGTTCTGCATTGTTCCATGTTTTTTCTGGAATATTAAATTGTTATTTAAATAAGTGACTTCTGCTGTACTAAACTCACACACTCATAGCCTAGAAGAGACTGAAGTGCAACTGTGTATAAATCCATGCCTAATTATACGTTTGAGCAACCTACCGTATGAGATTGTAATTGCATTGTGTGTGGGGGCGTTTGTCATACGTTGGCCTAAAGCGCGCAGCTGACCCAACGTCCGAAAACGCCAGTGTGAGTAGCTCGACAGCAGAGTAGCTAACAGTATCGTTCGGAACGACTGTTAGTGGTTTTGCTTCACTGCAGTGTAAGATTGCAACTGTGCGTGTGTGTGCGTGGCGTTCCCGTATTCGTCATAAAGTGCAAAGCTGACCCGAATACGAAAACGCGGATTGCGTGCTGAGCACTCGACAGCCGAGTGGACGTGTCTAGCAAACCGCTAGTGGTGGCAGTAAGAAGCTTTTTAGGGGTCACAGCCTTGTTTGTAGCTTGAATAAGGCTGTACCCCGCTTGATCTGGTCAAACCCGCAGTCGGGAACCGTATACGCAGGCGTGCCGCGGGCCGGTTCCTGACACCCGGGTACAGCAGCATATGGTTATACATACACCACGTGCGGGGGAGACCATGATGGATGCTCTCTGGCTGGGGTAGCTGTTGCTTGGCCCATGCTGTGTCCAATTGCGCTGCCTTGCATCCCCTACTTGCAGCTCGGGGCCAGCCACATAAGCTTATACACAATACTTGTCCAGATCACACGGGAGGTGGGGTCTGTAAAGAAAGCCTCGCTGACTGGTCTGAGGAAGCTTTTCCTGTTGCTTGGCCCGTGCTGAGTCCAATCGCACTGAACCAGCATCTCTTCCCCCACAGCCCACAGCTGCCTTGGTATCTCTTTCCGGCAGCCCAGGGCCAACCACATAAGCGTATGCGTCGCGTGCAGGGAAACCCGGCTCACACACGTGTTCGGACGGCATGGGAGGCAAGATCTGCATAGGAAGCCCCACTGACTGATCACTACATAGACATTAGATTGAGGAGCATCCTGATAGCATTATCAGACACTAGTGCACTTTATGATATGACACTGGCAGCATCAGGCGAGGGATAACGCTGTGCGTGTGTTAAAGGAGCCAGGCCAAATTGTAGCATTTGGACTATAGGACGCACTGACTTTTTCTCCCCACTTTTGAGGGAGAAAAAGTGTGTCTTATAGTCTGAAAAATATGGTAATAATAATAATAATATGTAGAGGAAGTGAAAGGCGATAAAATAACTGTTAATCACTGCAAAAGATGTTGGTGTTATATAAATACTAAATAATAATAATGTCTAGGAAGTAAAAGGAGACTACATGGCGGAGGTGTGCTGACCCATGTCACATTACAGTAATAAACACCAGGGATGCTTACCGGATGCTCTCACGAGTAATCACAAGTTAATTGCCGCAGGTGTGCGGCAGGGGTGGAATGGGTCATTTACCCATAATTCCGCCATCCGCCCTCCATTCCAAAGGGCTTGCACGTGTCCTATTGCTCTTTGAAATGCAGGGTGGACGGCGCAATTATGGGTAAATAACCCCTTGTATCCCTGCCGCACACCTGCGCCAATTAAACCTCATTTGAATCACAAGTAATAACTCGTGATTACCCGTAAGAGCATCCTGATAAACACAGGATAAGCATGAGTTCTACCACTGAATTTTGCTGTACATCCTATGCTTAACATGTAATATATATATTTTTTCCCCTAACCTGCAGATCAGTTATGGCAGTACAGACCACTCACTGAGGGACAGACGTCTTTATCCTCGTGTCTTCCGTACTGTCCAGCATGACTATGTTTACTATCTGGCCATTGTTAAGCTGCTGAAACATTTCGGTTGGACATGGATCGGCATCTTGTATTCAGGGGATGAACCTGGAGAAAATGAACTGAAAATATTATCAAAGCTGATGAGTGAAAATGGAATCTGTGCTGAGTTTTCACTCGCACTACAACTTTATTTACCCCATGGTAATCACCATCTTACACAGGAAGCAACTATAATGTCTACTCTTCTGAAAGCTGTTTGTAAAGTTGTAGTAGTATGCGGCTCTTATTTATCTGGTGATTTCTTCTATGCAAAGTTTGGCTTTCTGTTTTTTAATCAAATAATAATACTTCCTCCTGTTCTGGCCTCCACCATTTCACAACACAACCCTGGAATGCAAAGATTTCATGGTGGCCTCACTGTGGAATTTTACCCATTACCCTTTCCAAATCAGGGATAGAGATGTCCCGAACGGTTCACCGGCGAACGGGTGGTTCGCCTTCGGCGGCGAACTTTCCCGGAAGTTCGATTCGCCCCATAATGCACTATGAGGGTCAACTTTGACCCTCTACATCACAGTCAGCAGGCACATTGTAGCCAATCAGGCTACACTCAGCCCTGGAGCCCCCCCCCCCTTACATTAGGCAGGCTCCGGCGGCCATTACACTCACTCATGTGCCTGCAATTAGACAGACTAGGGAGAGCTGCTGCAGATTTTTTCTCCTGGGGAAAGATTAGTTAGGCTCTTGGCTTGTTAGCATGCTCCTGGCTGAATCTTATTGCTTTAATAGCACCCCTCATTCAACAGCTCTTTTCAGAGCTAATCCTGTTCTTGTGATCATTTTTTTTTCTGTGTGTCAAACTGACACTTGTGTTGCATAGACAGCATTGCTAATTCATACTGTGTGTGTGCCACTGCCAGCAGCCCAGCCCAGCAGCACATTCAGTGACTACCTGTGTGTGTGACAGGGAGCTGCACATTGTACTACCCAGTACTGCATATACCTACTAGTACCTGTTGTGTTTCGTTAACCCACCTCATCACTGCATATACCTACCTTTGTGTTGAGTGAACCTACCTCACTGCATCTACCTAGCTGTTGTTTGAGTGAACCCACCTCACTGCATCTAATTACCTCTAGTGTTCAGTGAACCCACCTCACTTCATATAGCTAGCTGTTGTGTTGAGTGAACCCACTTCACTGCATCTAACTACCTTTAGTGTTCAGTGAACCCACCACACTGCATCTAACTACCTTTAGTGTTGAGTGAACCCACCTCACTGCATATAGCTAGCTGTTTGTGTTGAGTGAACCCACCTCACTGCATCTTACTACCTTTTGTGTTGAGTGAACCCACCTCCCTGCATCTAACTACCTTTGTGTTCAGTGAACCCACCTCACTACATCTAACTACCTTTCGTGTTCAGTGAACCCTCCTCACTGCATCTAACTACTTTTAGTGTTCAGTGAACCCACCTCACTGCATATAGCTAGCTGTTGTGTTGAGTGAACCCACCTCACTGCATCTAACTACCTTTTGTGTTGAGTGAACCCACCTCACTGCATCTAACTACCTTTGTGTTCAGTGAACCCACCTCACTGCAAATACCTAGCTGTTGTGTTCAGTGAACCCACCTCACTGCATCTAACTACCTTTGTGTTCAGTGAACCCACCTCACTGCATCTAACTACCTTTAGTGTTCAGTGAACCCACCTCACAGCATATAGCTAGCTGATGTGTTGAGTGAACCCACCTCACTGCATAAACTACCTTTTGTGTTGAGTGAACCTACCTCACTGCATTTAACTACCTTTGTGTTCAGTGAACCCACCTCACTGTATATAACTACCTTTTTTGTTGAGTGAACCCACCTCACTGCATCTAACTACCTTTGTGTTGAGTGAACTCACCTCACTGCATATACCTAGCATTCCCCCCGAGATGGACAAACCAGGTAGAGGAAGAGGTAGAGGCAGACCCAGAGGAACTCAGTGACTCAGTGAACCCACCTCACTGCAAATACCTAGCTGTTGTGTTGAGTGAACCCACCTCACTGCATCTAACTACCTTTAGTGTTCAGTGAACCCACCTCACTGCATCTAACTACCTTTGTGTTCAGTGAAACCACCTCCCTGCATCTAACTACCTTTAGTGTTCAGTGAACCCACCTCACTGCATCTAACTACCTTTGTGTTCAGTGAACCCACTTTACTGCATCTAACTACCTTTAGTGTTCAGTGAACCCACCTCACTGCATATAGCTAGCTGTTGTGTTGAGTGAACCCACCTCACTACATCTAACTACCTTTTGTGTTGAGTGAACCCACCTCACTGCATCTAACTACCTTTGTGTTCAGTGAACCCACCTCACTGCATCTAACTACCTTTGTGTTCAGTGAACCCACCTCACTGTATATAACTACATTTGTTGTTGAGTGAACCCACCTCACTGCATCTAACTACCTTTAGTGTTCAGTGAACCCACCTCACTGCATATAGCTAGCTGTTGTGTTGAGTGAACCCGCTTCACTGCATCTAACTACCTTTAGTGTTCAGTGAACCCACCTCACTGCATCTAACTACTTTTAGTGTTCAGTGATCCCACCTCACTGCATATAACTACCTTTAGTGTTCAGTGAACCCACCTCACTGCATATAGCTAGCTGTTTGTGTTGAGTGAACCCACCTCACTGCATCTAACTACCTTTTGTGTTGAGTGAACCCACCTCCCTGCATCTAACTACCTTTGTGTTCAGTGAACCCACCTCACTGCATCTAACTACCTTTTGTGTTCAGTGAACCCACCTCACTGCATCTAACTACTTTTAGTGTTCAGTGAACCCACCTCACTGCATATAGCTAGCTGTTGTGTTGAATGAACCCACCTCACTGCATCTAACACCTTTTGTGTTCAGTGAACCCACCTCACTGCATCTAACTATCTTTGTGTTCAGTGAACCCACCTCACTGCAAATACCTAGCTGTTGTGTTGAGTGAACCCACCTCACTGCATCTAACTACCTTTAGTGTTCAGTGAACCCACCTCACTGCATCGAACTACCTTTGTGTTCAGTGAACTCACCTCCCTGCATCTAACTACCTTTGTGTTCAGTGAACCCACCTCACTGCATCTAACTACTTTTAGTGTTCAGTGAACCCACCTCACTGCATCTAACTACCTTTGTGTTCAGTGAACCCACTTTACTGCATCTTACTACCTTTAGTGTTCAGTGAACCCACCTCACTGCATATAGCTAGCTGTTGTGTTGAGTGAACCCACCTCACTGCATCTAACTACCTTTTGTGTTGAGTGAACCCACCTCACTGCATTTAACTACCTTTGTGTTCAGTGAACCCACCTCACTGTATATAACTACCTTTTTTGTTGAGTGAACCCACCTCACTGCATCTAACTACCTTTAGTATTGAGTGAACCCACCTCACTGCATATAACTACCTTTTGTGTTCAGTGAACCCACCTCACTGCATCTAACTACCTTTAGTGTTCAGAGAACCCACCTCACTGCATCTAACTACCTTTAGTGTTCAGTGAACGCACCTCACTGCATATAGCTAGCTGTTGTGTTGAGTGTACCCACCTCACTGCATCTAACTACCTTTGTGTTGAGTGAACTCACCACACTGCATATACCTAGCATCCCCTCGAGATGGACAAAATGGACAAACCAGGTAGAGGAAGAGGTAGAGGCAGACCCAGAGGAAGGCCACCTGGCACCGGCAGGTCTGTGCGAGGTCGTGTTGATGTGATTTCGCACGGCCCCGGCCCAAAGTACAGCTGCTGATGCCACCATAGTGCCATCACCCCAGGGGGACTCAGCGGTTTGGAAATTTTTTAACGTGTGTACCTCAGATCGGAGCAAAGCCATCTGTTCTCTCTGCCTTCAAAAATTGAACCGTGGAAAGGCCAACACTTACGTAGGGACAAGTGCCTTACGAAGGCATCTGGAGAAAAGGCACAAACAGCTATGGCAAGAACACCTGAGGAAAAGCAGCACCCAAAAGAAAAGCCACCCTCCTTCTCCTCTTCCTCCTTCAGGTGCATCATCTTCAGCCGCTTACTACCTTGCACCTTCACAGCCACCCTCCTCCACACCGCCTCTGCCCTTGAGCGGTTCCTGCTCCTCGGCCCACAGCAGTAGCCAGGTGTCCGTGAAGGAAGTCTTTGAGCAGAAGAAGCCAATTTCTGCCAGTCACCCTCTTGCCCGGAGTCTGACAGCTGGCGTGGTGGAACTATTAGCTCGCCAGCTATTACCATACAAGCTGGTGGAGTCAGAGGTTTCCGTAAATTTGTGGCCATTGGGACACTGCAGTGGAAGATACCAGGCCGCAATAATTTTTCAAAAAAGGTCATACCCAAACTTTACCGTGCCGTTGAGAGGCAAGTGGTGTCATCGCTGGCGAAGAGCATTGGGTCAAGGGTCCACCTGACCACGGATGCCTGGTCTGCCAAGCACGGGCAGGGCTGCTACATTACATACACAGCCCATTGGGTCAACCTGGTGACCGATGGCAAGCAGGGAGTTTGTGGCTGCGCAGCGGACCAACTTGTGACACCTCCACGTCTTGCAGGCAGGCCTCCTGCCACCTCCTCTCCTTCTCCTCCTGCTACATCCTCTTCGCTGTCATCCTCCTCCTCCTCCTTGGCTGAGTTGCAGTTTAACTCTAGTGGTGCTGCCATCTCCTCCTCTCCAGCTACACAGCCCCATCTCCCCAGAGCCTACGCTGCATGCCAGGTACGACGATGTCACGCCATTTTAGACATATCTTGCCTCAAAGCGGAGAGTCACACTGGACCAGCTCTCCCAGCTGCTCTTAACAAAGAGGTGGAGAAATGGCAGCAATCTCCTTTCTGCTTTGAATTTGGGAAAGCTGACACATGTACCCTGCATGGCACATGTGCTGAATCTGGTCGTGCAAAGATTTGTGTCAAAGTACCCAGGCTTAGAGGACGTCCTGAACAGACGCGTAACTAGGGGGTCGGGGTAGGACACGTGCCCCCGGGCGCCAGGTCCCCGAGGGTGCCCTGCTGAGCTGCAGGGGTTTTTTTTGGGGGAGGGGAGCAGCGCAGAGAAGAGGGAGAGCTGTGGGCAGCGGTGGAGAAGGGAGGCCATCTCCCCCCCTTCCCTCACCTTAGGGAGCTCTCTCTCCCTCGCTCTCCCTCCCTCGCTCTCCCCTCCACAACTAATGTCCGGGTGGCTGGCAGCAGTGGGCGGGACTTACCTCCGTCTCGCTCCAGCGCCGGAAGTTCGGGTCCTGCAGCCGCTGCTCTGGACCAGACCAGAGTAGTGGCAAATCCATTCCGCGCTGTGATGAGGCGGAGGTAAGTTCCGCCAGCCACCTGGACATTAGTTGTGGAGGGGAGAGCAAGGGAGGGCGAGCCCCCTAAGGTGAGGGAAGGGGGGGAGACGTCCGCCCTTCCCCACTATGCCCATAGCTCTCCCTCCACTGCGCTGCTCCCCTCCTGCTGGGGGGGGGACACCTGGCTACCTATTCTTTGACATATACCCCTGCCTACATATACTGCGGACATATACCCCCTGACT
The DNA here is from genome assembly GCF_040937935.1 of Hyperolius riggenbachi. Taxonomy (NCBI): domain Eukaryota; kingdom Metazoa; phylum Chordata; class Amphibia; order Anura; family Hyperoliidae; genus Hyperolius; species Hyperolius riggenbachi. Next base: position 46,465,056 of record NC_090646.1, on the reverse strand, counting down.
ACATATACTGGACACATATACCCCTGGCTACATATACTGGGCACATATACCCCTGACTACATATACTGGGCACATATTATACCCCTGGCTACATATACTGGGCACATATACCCCTGCCTACATATACTGGGCACATATACCTCTGCCTACATATACTGGGCAAATATACCCCTGCTTACATATACTGGGTACATATACGCCTGCCTACATATACTGGGCACATATACCCCCTGACTACATATACTTGGGACATATAACCCCTGACTACATATACTGGGGACATATACCCCCTGACTACATATACTGGGCACATATACCCCCTGACTACATATACTGGGCACATATACCCCCTGACTACATATACTGGGCACATATACCCCCTGACTACATATATTGGGGACATATACCCCCTGACTACATATACTGGGGACATATACCCCCTGACTACATATATTGGGGACATATACCCCCTGACTACATATATTGGGGACATATACCCCCTGACTACATATACTGGGCACATATACCACCTGACTACATATACTGGGCACATATACCCCCTGACTACATATATTGGGGACATATACCCCCTGACTACATATACCGGGGACATATACCCCCTGACTACATATATTGGGGACATATACCCCCTGACTACATATATTGGGGACATATACCCCCTGACTACATATACTGGGCACATATATCCCTGGCTACATATACTGGGCACATATACCCCTTGCTACATATACTGGGCACATATATCCCTGACTACATATACTGGGCACATATACCCCTGGTTACATATACTGGGGACATATTCCCCTGGCTACATATACTGGGAACATATACCCCTGGCTACATATACTGGGCACATATATCCCTGACTACATATACCCCTGACTATATATACTGGGCACATATTATACCCCTGGCTACATATACTGGGCACAAATACCCCTGGCTACCTGTTCTGTGGACATCTCTACCCCTGGCTACCTGTTCTGGGGACATCTATACCGCTGGCCACCTATTCTGGGGACATCTATACTGCTGGCCACCTATTCTGGGGACACCTATAGACCTGGGCCTACCTATTTTTGGGGAACCACTGCTGTCGGATTGAGTGTATTTTGGGGAACTGCTGCCAGGTGAGAGGTGTCTACCATATTAAGGGGGCATTCTGCCTATTTATGTGAAATGCTGTCTATTTATGTGCCTCATGGTTACTGAATTTGTCTTGTTGGGGGCCTCATGATTTGTTGGGGGCCTCAAGATCGCTGAATTTGTCTTGTTGGGGGCCTCTTGATTGCTGAATTTGTCTTGTTGGGAGCCTCTTGATTGCTGAATTTGTCTTGTTGGGGGCCTCATGATTGCTGAGTTGGTCATGTCGGGGGCCTCATGATTGCTGAATTTGTCTTGATGGGGGGGGGGGCTCATGATTGCTGAATTTGTCTTGGAACATGCTGGAAGGTACATACTGAGGGAGGGTGGGTGAGCGTGTGCCTGCTAACTTCCTGTACATTTGGCTGCACCCATAACCACGCCCACATTTATTATGTGGCCACGCCCCTCTTTTGGCGCGCTGCGCTGCAGCCTTCACCTTAGGGGGCGCATTAATAGTCTTTGTCCCTGGGCGCTGAAAGCCCTAGCTACGCCTCTGGTCCTGAAGCAGGCCAGGATGTTGTGTGGGCATTTCAGGCGGTCTTACACGGCCATGGCATGCTTTGCGTACATTCAGCGGAGAAACAACTTGCCGGTGAGACGCCTCATTTGCGATAGCCCGACTCACTGGAATTCCACCCTGCTCATGTTCTCTCGCCTGCTAGACCAGGAGAAAGCCGTCACCCAGTATCTGTACAATTACAGTAGAAGGACACAATCTGGGAAGATGAGGATGTTCTGGCCACAGAACTGGACACTGATGCGAAATGCATGCAGGATCATGCAGCCGTTTGAGGGGGTGACCAACCTGGTGAGTCGCGCTGAAGGCACCATCAGCGACTTGATCCTCTACGCTTACTTCCGGGAGCGTGCTGTGCGTAGAGTGGTGGATCAAGCTGTGAAGGAGCGTGAAGAAGAACAGTTACGGCAGGAGGAGTCGTGGGAGCAATTTTTATCCGAACCAGATGTTTCCTCGACACCTGCAGTCGCACAGAGGGGGGAGGAGGAAGAAGAAGAGGAGTCGTGTGGGGAAGGAGAGGAGTCAGACTTGGATGAGGATGAAGAAGGTGTTTCTGTGGACGAGGAAGAGGCGGCGGCAGAAGAACAACCGCAGCAGCCATCACAGGGGGCTTGTGCTGCACCATGTTCCCGTGGTATTGTTCATGGCTGGGGGGAGGAAGAGGACTTGCGTGACGTCACTCAGGAAGAGCAAGAGGAGATGGAGAGTACGTCTGGATCCAACTTTGTGCAGATGTCTTCTTTCATGTTGTCCAGCCTATTGAGGGACCCCCGTATCAAAGATCTCAAGGGGAATGACCTGTACTGGGTGGCCACGCTACTAGACCCTCGGTACAGGCACAAAGTGGCGGACCTGTTACCAACTCAACAGAAGGCAGAAAGGATGCAGCACTTGCAGAACAAGCTGTCAATGATGCTTTACAATGCATTTTAAGGGTGATGTGACAGCACAATGCAATGAAGGTACCACTGCCAGTAATCCTCCTCCTCCCAAGTCCACCCAGGCAAGGACAGGACGCTCCAGCGATCTCAGGGTGATGTCGGACATGCGGACATTCTTTAGTCCAACGCCTCGCCGTAGCCCTTCTGGATCCACCCTCCACCAACGCCTGGACTGGCAGGTAGCCAAATACCTGGCCTTGAGTGTGGAGGTAGACACTGCGAGCAGCGACGATGAACCCTTGGTCTACTGGGTGCGCAGGCTTGACCTGTGGCCAGAGCTGTCCCAATTTGCCATCCAACTTCTCTCACAAGCGTCCTGTCAGAAAGGATCTTCAGTGCAGCTGGAGGCATTGTCACTGAGAAGAGAAGTCGCTTAAGTCACGAAAGTGTTCAGTACCTCACCTTTATCAAAATGAATGAGGCATGGATCCTGGAGGGCTACTGCCCGACCGAAGACTAAGTCAGTCCCCACACACAGCATCTCTGCCTGCAGGCCGCTTGACTGTCTTCTCCGCCACCACCAACAGGGCCCAGGACTCTAGGCGGATTCCTGAATGTTTACGCTATACTCATTTTTCTGGTGCGTGTACATGCCTGCCTAATTTTTCTGGCTGCACTGCGGGCGGCTGCAACAAAAAAACAAAAGGCATGTACATGTGCCCATCCCCCTTCGTGATCATTACCTTGCCGTGGTGAAGGGGCTTGCATATCACAATGAAGCAATGACCGCCGGCTATGTGAGTGTCTCGGGTGGGGGTGGCACACCAAAGATAATAAGGTCATTGCTTCATTGTGGTCAGACCAAATTTGATCAGCTGGACAGTCACTGTTGTTCTATCATTGAGCTACCACAGCCTGGTGACCGCATGGCCTGGAAAACCGCCACGGCCTTCACTCTGGACATGTTGCGCACCAGTCCAGCACGGCCGTCACTACGCAAACAGCTGTTTGCGGTGCGTTACACAGTGAGTTTGGTGTGTCAGTGTGAAGCAGTACTCTAATTACACTCCCTGATTGATGTATACACATGCAAGATGTTTGGAAGCACTTTAGACCTGCAATTTAGCATTCAATGTGATTACGGCCCTTTAAACGCTGATTTGCTTCAAATCCAGATTTTTCCCTGAGACTTTTGGCGTCTATCCCACTCCGCCATGCCCCCCTCCAGGTGTTAGACCCCTTGAAACATCTTTTCCATCACTTTTGTGACCAGCATAAGTGTTTCTAATTTTCAAAGTTCGCCTCTCCATTGAAGTCTATTGTGGTTCGCGAACTTTTACGCGAACCGAACCTTCCGCGGAAGTTTGTGAACGGGGTTCACGAACCGAAAATTGGAGGTTCGCTACATCTCTACTGCTAAGTTGTATGGCCGAGCAATAAACTGTTAAAGCTGCAGAGTGCAGAATTGTAAAAAATGGCTTGGTCACCAGGAGGGTATAAACCTGTGGTCCTCAAGTGGTTAAGTATCCTGTTGGCCCTGGACCTCAGTGTTGAGGTGAGTAGGAGGTCCAGCGGCAGTAAGGGTGACCCAATGATCCTCTACATAGTGTTGATTGTTCTCTGGAGTTTTAGCTTGCGGTCGTGCATGCATACCCGATGACAATAGAAGAGTAAAGGATAGACTCAATAGTGATAGTGTAAAAGCAAGTCATCAGCTCCCATAGCATCCTGAACTTCCTCAGTTGCCTCAGGAAGAGAAACCTCTACTGAGCATTCTTCTTGACCTTGGAGGTGTTCTCTCCCTACTTCAGGTTGTTGGTGATGGTAGCACCTAGAACCTGCACACTCGACACCCTGGAGATTTCGGGTACCTTCAAAGGAGACTGGGTTAAGTGTGGGAGGGTACCTTATGAAATCCACTATCAATTCAACAGTTTTTGCTGTGTTAAGTATGAGCTGGTTCTCCTTGCACAATTCGTAAATACATTCAATCTTGTTATGATATGTGTGCTCTCCATCAGTACACACCCATGGTTCTTGCCCAGAAGGAGCAGCTGCCAAGCTTGACTAGTTGCATCCTATTGGTGAGGAAGTCTTTCAAGGTGTTCTCTGATGTGTGCTAGACTGTATTTGTTAAGATCACTAATCCCAGGCTTTTTGGAGACTGGAACGATTGTGGATTTTTTAAGGCAGGTGGGTACTTTGCCCTATGCCAGAGATTTGTTAAATAGAGAGGTGGTGATGGATGCAAGCTGGGTTGCACAGGTTTTCAGGCAGATTGATGACACACTGTCTGGGCCTGGGGCCTTCGTGAGGTTGAGCCTCTGGAGGTGTTTCAGGATATCAGCTTCCAGGACCATTACCGGAGCTGAGGTGAGGGTGACCCCTGGTGTGGCTGCTTGGACCTCAAGTGGGGTAGGTTTCGTCTCAAATCTGCAATAGAACATGTTGAATACCTCAGCAAGGTCAGTGCTAGGTGATTTGTGATGAAGGGGGAGTTTCAGGTTTGTGTTTCCCCTTAGGCCTTTCCATACTTCCTGTGGTTTGTTGGACTGAAGACTGAGATGCAGCTTATCAGAGTAGTCTCACTTTGCTGACCTAAGTTTTTGATTGGGAGTGTTTCTGGCCAGGGGCGTAACTAGAAATCACTGGGCCCCCTGCAAATATTTGGATGGGGCCCCCCCCATAGGTGCCAAATAATCGTAATGGGGCAGCGTTTCACTGTAAATTAATTGTAAAGTGGGCAGCATTTTACCAGACAATCGTAATGTGGGCCAGAAAATCGTAATGTGGGCAGAGTTCACCAGAAAATCGTAATGTGGGCCTTTAGAAAATCATAATGTGGGCAGAGTTCACCAGAAAATCGTAATGTGGGCACCACTCACCAGAAAATAGTAACGTGAGCAGCAGTCACCAGAAAATTGTAACGTGGGCAGCATTCACCAGACAATCGTAATGTGGGCAGCGTTCACCAGAATATCGTAATGTGGGACAGAAAATCGTAATGTGGGCAGAGTTCACCAGAAAATTGTAACATGGACAGCATTCACCAGACAATCGTAACTTGGGCAGTGTTCACCAGAAAATCGTAATGTGGGCCAGAAAATCGTAATGTGGGCAGCGTTCACCAGAAAATCGTAACGTGGACAGCATTCACCAGACAATCGTAACGTGGGCAGTGTTCACCAGAAAATCGTAATGTGGGCCAGAAAATCGTAATGTGGGCAGAGTTCACCAGAAAATCGCAATGTGGGCAGCAGTCACCAGAAAATCGCCATGTGGGCAGCAGTCACCAGAAAATTGCAATGTGGGCATCAGTCACCAGAAAATCCTAATGTGGGCAGCAGTCACCAGAATATCGTAATGTGGGCAGCAGTCACCAGAAAATCCTAATGTGGGCAGCAGTCAGTCACCAGAATGTCGTAATGTGGGCAGCAGACACCAGAAAATCCTAATGTGGGCAGCAGTCACCAGAAAATCCTTATGTGGGCAGCAGTCACCAGAAAAATCGCAATGTGGGCAGCAGTCACCAGAAAATCGCAATGTGGGCAGCAGTCACCAGAAAATCCTAATGTGGGCAGCATACACCAGAAAATCGTAATGTGGGCAGCAGACACCAGAAAATCGCAATGTGGGCAGCAGACACCTGAAAATCGCAATGTGGGCAGCAGACACCTGAAAATCGTAATGTGGGCAGCAGACACCTGAAAATCGTAATGTTGGCAGCAGACACCTGAAAATTGTAATGTGGGCAGCAGACACCTGAAAATCGTAATGAGGGCAGCAGACACCTGAAAATCGCAATGTGGGCAGCAGTGACCAGAAAATCGTAATGTGGGCAGAGTTCACCAGAAAATCGCAATGTGGGCAGCAGTCACCAGAAAATCGCCATGTGGGCAGCAGTCACCAGAAAATTGCAATGTGGGCATCAGTCACCAGAAAATCCTAATGTGGGCAGCAGTCACCAGAATATCGTAATGTGGGCAGCAGTCACCAGAAAATCCTAATGTGGGCAGCAGTCAGTCACCAGAATGTCGTAATGTGGGCAGCAGACACCAGAAAATCCTAATGTGGGCAGCAGTCACCAGAAAATCCTTATGTGGGCAGCAGTCACCAGAAAAATCGCAATGTGGGCAGCAGTCACCAGAAAATCGCAATGTGGGCAGCAGTCACCAGAAAATCCTAATGTGGGCAGCATACACCAGAAAATCGTAATGTGGGCAGCAGACACCAGAAAATCGCAATGTGGGCAGCAGACACCTGAAAATCGCAATGTGGGCAGCAGACACCTGAAAATCGTAATGTGGGCAGCAGACACCTGAAAATCGTAATGTTGGCAGCAGACACCTGAAAATCGTAATGTGGGCAGCAGACACCTGAAAATCATAATGAGGGCAGCAGACACCTGAAAATCGCAATGTGGGCAGCAGTGACCAGAAAATCGTAATGTGGGCAGAGTTCACCAGAAAATCGCAATGTGGGCAGCAGTCACCAGAAAATCGCCATGTGGGCAGCAGTCACCAGAAAATTGCAATGTGGGCATCAGTCACCAGAAAATCCTAATGTGGGCAGCAGTCACCAGAATATCGTAATGTGGGCAGCAGTCACCAGAAAATCCTAATGTGGGCAGCAGTCAGTCACCAGAATGTCATAATGTGGGCAGCAGACACCAGAAAATCCTAATGTGGGCAGCAGTCACCAGAAAATCCTTATGTGGGCAGCAGTCACCAGAAAAATCGCAATGTGGGCAGCAGTCACCAGAATGTCGTAATGTGGGCAGCAGTCACCAGAAAATCCTAATGTGGGCAGCATACACCAGAAAATCGTAATGTGGGCAGCAGACACCAGAAAATCGCAATGTGGGCAGCAGACACCTGAAAATCGCAATGTGGGCAGCAGACACCTGAAAATCGTAATGTGGGCAGCAGACACCTGAAAATCGTAATGAGGGCAGCAGACACCTGAAAATCGCAATGTGGGCAGCAGTGACCAGAAAATCGCAATGTGGGCAGCAGTGACCAGAAAATCGTAATGTGGGCAGCAGACACCTGAAAATCACAATGTGGGCAGCAGACACCTGAAAATCGTAATGTGGGCAGCAGACACCAGAAAATCGCAATGTGGGCAGCAGACACCAGAAAATCGCAATGTGGGCAGCAGACACCAGAAAATCATAATGTGGGCAGCAGACACCTGAAAATCGTAATGTGGGCAGCAGACACCTGAAAATCGTAATGTGGGCAGCAGACACCTGAAAATCGTAATGTGGGCAGCAGACACCAGAAAATCATAATGTGGGCAGCAGACACCAGAAAATCGCAATGTGGGCAGCAGTGACCAGAAAATCGCAATGTGGGCAGCAGTGACCAGAAAATCGTAATGTGGGCAGCAGACACCAGAAAATCGCAATGTGGGCAGCAGACACCAGAAAATCGCAATGTGGGCAGCAGTGACCAGAAAATCGCAATGTGGGCAGCAGACAGACACCAGAAAATCATAATGTGGGCAGCAGACACCAGAAAATCGCAATGTGGGCAGCAGACACCTGAAAATCGCAATGTGGGCAGCAGTGACCAGAAAATCGTAATGTGGGCAGAGTTCACCAGAAAATCGCAATGTGGGCAGCAGTCACCAGAAAATCGCCATGTGGGCAGCAGTCACCAGAAAATTGCAATGTGGGCATCAGTCACCAGAAAATCCTAATGTGGGCAGCAGTCACCAGAATATCGTAATGTGGGCAGCAGTCACCAGAAAATCCTAATGTGGGCAGCAGTCAGTCACCAGAATGTCATAATGTGGGCAGCAGACACCAGAAAATCCTAATGTGGGCAGCAGTCACCAGAAAATCCTTATGTGGGCAGCAGTCACCAGAAAAATCGCAATGTGGGCAGCAGTCACCAGAATGTCGTAATGTGGGCAGCAGTCACCAGAAAATCCTAATGTGGGCAGCATACACCAGAAAATCGTAATGTGGGCAGCAGACACCAGAAAATCGCAATGTGGGCAGCAGACACCTGAAAATCGCAATGTGGGCAGCAGACACCTGAAAATCGTAATGTGGGCAGCAGACACCTGAAAATCGTAATGTGGGCAGCAGACACCTGAAAATCGTAATGAGGGCAGCAGACACCTGAAAATCGCAATGTGGGCAGCAGTGACCAGAAAATCGCAATGTGGGCAGCAGTGACCAGAAAATCGTAATGTGGGCAGCAGACACCTGAAAATCACAATGTGGGCAGCAGACACCTGAAAATCGTAATGTGGGCAGCAGACACCAGAAAATCGCAATGTGGGCAGCAGACACCAGAAAATCGCAATGTGGGCAGCAGACACCAGAAAATCATAATGTGGGCAGCAGACACCTGAAAATCGTAATGTGGGCAGCAGACACCTGAAAATCGTAATGTGGGCAGCAGACACCTGAAAATCGTAATGTGGGCAGCAGACACCAGAAAATCATAATGTGGGCAGCAGACACCAGAAAATCGCAATGTGGGCAGCAGTGACCAGAAAATCGCAATGTGGGCAGCAGTGACCAGAAAATCGTAATGTGGGCAGCAGACACCAGAAAATCGCAATGTGGGCAGCAGACACCAGAAAATCGCAATGTGGGCAGCAGTGACCAGAAAATCGCAATGTGGGCAGCAGACAGACACCAGAAAATCATAATGTGGGCAGCAGACACCAGAAAATCGCAATGTGGGCAGCAGACACCTGAAAATCACAATGTGGGCAGCAGTGACCAGAAAATCATAATGTGGGCAGCAGACACCTGAAAATCACAATGTGGGCAGCAGTGACCAGAAAATCATAATGTGGGCAGCAGACACCTGAAAATCACAATGTGGGCAGCAGTGACCAGAGAAAATCACAATGTAGGCAGCAGACAATAGAAAAAAAAATGCACCTGTGAAAAAAAAACAATTCACTTACCTGACAGAAGTCTTCTCCTCTCCCGGCATCTGGCTCGCAGCTCCCCGAGTCCTCCTGCAGCACATCTCCCGCGCTGACAGGCAGAGTGCAGGGCTACGGCAAGATGGCTGCCGAAGCCCTGTACTAGAGACACAAATAGAGACACAAAGCCCTTTCTTCGGCGGCCATCTTGCCGTAGCCCTGCTCTGCCTGCCGGAGACTATGCAGGGTGCTGGAGCGGGGCTGCGGGGAATGAACTGGCGCAGCGTCTATCAGACGCTGCGGCCAGTTGAGCACCTTGCTGGGGGGTCCAGAGCAGCGCTCCCCCCACGCACAGTGAGCGGGCCCCAGAGCAGCCCCGGGCGGCCGGGCCCCCCTGCGGCTGAGAGAGTCGCATCCCCGGTAGGTACGCCGGTGGTGACAGCCTTTCCTCCTCCGGGCCCCTGACTTGCTAGGGGCCCCCCTGCAATTGCAGGGGCTGCAGGGTCTATTCCTACGCCCCTGTTTCTGGCCTTCCTTTACTCCTCTGCATGGGCGTTGCTAGCCCTATTTTAGGGGGGCCTGTGCCCCCAATATGTCCTAGGGTGCCCCCAATCTATTTACTGGGGTGCCCCACAGCTAAGACCTGGTGGGGTCGCAGCATGAGGGGAGAGCTATGACCACACCCGGTGCGGAGGAGGGACGGTCCCCCCTCCCTCACCTCGGGCTCTCCCCTCTGGGCTCCCCTCCAGCATTGAATACAGCGTATGCAGGCGGCGGGGCAATGGCAGATACATACCTTCGTGCATTCCAGTGCAGACATTTCTCCCTCTAGTGTCTGATGTGACTTCCTGTTTATACAGGAAGTCGTGTCAGAAGCTAGAGAGAGGAGCATCCATAGAGCGCACGGAAGGTATGTATCTGCCGCTGCCCGCCGCCTGCATACACTGTATTCAATGCTGGAGGGGAGCCCAGAGGGGAGAGCCCGAGGTGAGGGACCGTCCCCCCCTCCCCATCGACGTGCTACCAAGCTCTCCCCTCATGCTGCGACCCCTCCAGCCCCCAAAAACGGCCCTGAGCGGGCCCAGGGGGAGGGAGCACGCTGGCTGTCAAGGTAAGGGGGCGCCTGTCACTACCTAACTGGGGATCCCTGTCACTCACTACCTAACCTGGGGGTCCCTGTCACTACCTAACCTGGGGGGCTCCTGTCACTTCCTAACCTGAGGGGCACTTGTCACTCATTACCTAACCTGGGGGGCACCTGTCACTCACTACCTAACCTGAGGGTCCCTGTCACTCACTACCTAAACTGGGGGGCTCCTGTCTCTACCTAAACTGGGGGCTACTGTCACTACAAACACTGGGGGGTCCCTGTCACTACCTTAACTGGGGGGCACCTGTCACTACATACACTGGGGGGATCCTGGTACTAAATGAGCTGGGGGGCTCCTGTCACTGCCTAAACTGGGGAGCTCCTGTTACTACCTGAACTGGGGGGCTCCTGTCACTACCTAAACTGGGGGACTCCTGGCACTATCTTAACTAGGGGGCACCTGTCACTATCTAAACTATCCAGGCCAGGCCTGCCCAGCATCACCACCAGCCAACCAGCCCAGAATCACTGTCAAAAAGGCCACAGCATCACCACCAGTCAGCAGTCAGGCCAGCATTTGCTTCAACCAGCCAAGCACAGCCCAGCATTACCGCCAGCCAGGTCACAGCATCACCGCCAGCCAACCCGGCCACAGCATCACCGTCAGCCAGGCCACAGCATCACTGCCAGGCCTTTCAGCCCACACATCATCCCCGATCCAGCCAAAAACAGTATTGCCTGGCACTGCAGCCAGTAGAGGAGAATTCAGAAGCCAGGTGAGAGGTGTCTACCTTATTAAGGGGGCATTCTGCCTATTTATGTGAAATGCTGTCCATATATGCGCCTCGTGACCAGGGATGCTCATTCGGATCCGGGTACTCGGGTAAACCCGGGTATCCGACCATTTTTCCGCTATCCGGGTCGGATCCGGATCCGGATACCTGGGCCCAGATCCAGATAGCTATCTGCGGGTATCTGGCCGCTTAACCCGGGTACCCGGGGGATATCTGGATCCGGGTAGTGAAAGTAAGGAGATGATGTCATTGAGCCAATTAGAGAGCTCCCAGCAGAAGCCCTAGCAACCAATCACAGAAGGAAACCCTGGCCAGCCCCACCTGACCTCATTGAGCCAATCAGAGGCCTTCCAGCCTAAGCCCTGACACCCAATCACAGAAGGAAACCCTGGCCAGCCCCCCTGTATTGTAAGGAGGGCTGGCATGATGAGACAGATCGTCCTTGCTTGTGTGGCTGGCTGGCTGGTCACTGACAGACTTGCTGCAGTGCTGTTGGCTTAGCAAGTGCTGCATACAGAGATAAACCTAAAGCTTTGAGTGCTAAACACCTTCACACTACACTATTGTTCTATTGTTTTTTAGCTAGCTAGCTTGTAATTGTTTAATTTCATTCACTCAGTTAGGTCCTGTCTGTGTCTGTGTGTGCTGTGCAGGCCAGCAGGACAGTATAGGGAATAGGAGGATTACTGTGTTATTGTATTGTGGTTAGTACTGCAGTTAGTTGTTATGGTGGGTACACACGGTGCGTTCCCGCACTCGATTTCACGCTCAATTCCCGTCGACTCGATTATTTCCGACATGTCCGATTTGCGTATCGATGGATCGTTAGGTCGATTCACATGTAAATTATGCCAAATTGACCTAACGATCCATCGAAACGCAAATCGGACATGTTGGAAATAATCGAGTCTATGGGAATTGAGTGGGAAATCGAGTGATTGCTGCAGTGGGTGTGTGCCCACCATTAGACAGATAGTGTGCACTGTCTGTCCTCTACTCTGCGGTCTGTCACTCTATGCTGATTTGATTTAAAGTCCAACCCCGATTTTATTAAAGTAAAAGTACCCCACATTATCTGGTGACATCATCACGTATAAGTTGTACTATGTCTGCTGGCACCGGCAGCCGGGGAAGGGGCAGCAAGGGCAAGAGGACAGGGAGCAACATTACAGCCACCCTCAGAAGGTCTGCCGTGTCAGTGTCGACCCCAGCGGGCAGCCTACCCTCAGTCAGCGAGCTTTTCGCTCCAGGCGCCACGATTGAACTCAGGGCTGTTAGCCGCAAGGAGTTTGAGGAGGATGTTCTGGGTTTTGAGGAGGGATGAGCATGAGGAGTTCAAGAGGCTGAAGCAAGCTGGCGCTGGCTCCTACTGCCACAGTGCCACAGGCCACTATTGCTAATATCACCACCTATATTCAACCCAAAACACAATTGCAGTGTCATTTTTTGGAGGTGTCTGGGCTGAAAACTGTCATGTCCCAGTTGTGCGGTTGAACTTTGGACACAATGTGGGCTGCCCAACCGTCGACCGCTGTCTGGAACCTATCCTGATGTTAATAATTTACAGGCCCTTTTTATTTTTTTTATGTTTTTTTTATGTTAACAAAATCATAAATGAGTGTTTCCCTTTAAAAAAACATGATGCTACATGCATCATTTACCCTAAAAACCCTTTTTAAAGCTATTTAAAGGGCACTTCCGGTTTTTCTATCCGGGTACCTGAATAGGTCGGGTACCCGAGGGCAATTTGGTCGTATATCCGAATTCACTCAGATACCCGCAAGGTTGGATCTGGGTACCCGAATAGGATCCGGGTATCTGGGTACCCGGATCCGGATCTGGGTGGGTATCAAAAAGTACTACCCGAGCAACCCTGCTCGTGACTGCTGAATTTGTCTTGTTGGGGGCCTCATGATTGCTGAATGTGTTTTGCTGGGGGCTTCATGATTTGTTGGGGGCCTCAAGATTGCTGAATTTGTCTTGTTGGGGGTCTCATGATTTGTTGGGGGCCTCATGATTGCTGAATTTGTCTTGTTGGGGGCCTCACGATGGCTGAATTGTTATGTTGGGGGCCTCATGATTGCTGAATTTGTCTTGTTGGGGGCCTCATGATTGCTGAATTTGTCTTGATAGGGGACTCATGATTGCTGAACTTGTCTTGTTGGGGGTCACATGATTGCTGAATATGTCTTGTTGGGGATCACATGATTGCTAACTGCGAGACTATGGGAAAAGCTGAATCATCATCATATGAGACAATAGCATTAAATCTACTTTTTTAGCTGTTTAAAACAGAAAATAAAACTGGGAGGTTCTAAAAAAATGAATACATTTTTTCAGGAGTAGGATGGATGAAATTGTTTATCTTCACAGTTTATTTCCAACTTGAATTTTCCATAATGTTCATGTATGAGTTAAAACGTTTGTTACAGTATTTAGTTTCAATTGCTGTTGCCACTTTGCGATAGATAAGTGACTTGTGGGTTGCAGTTTGGGCACTCTGCCTCCCAAAGGTTCGCCACCACTGTCCTAATCTAATGTCACACCATTGCTATGTTCATGTAAATTTGTCTCCACCCATGACCACACCCACATTCTGATCCATGGCCACACCCATTTTTCGGCGCGGCACGCCGCACACTGTAACCCTCATATTTTTTGGCGCACTAGCTGCAGTGTGCTGATCTCTGCCGCCTACAGTATGTACCATATACGCTGTTCTCTAGTGCCTGCACTGTGTGCTAATCTACCTCCAGTGTGTACAGTATAAGGTGTTACTCTGTGCCTTTACTGATTGTAAACCAGCTGTATTGTATGCTGATCCCTGCTACTTTCAGTATGTACAGTATTAGCTGTAAAGCCTGGTACACACATACAATTTTGATTAGCCAATTTTAGCTTTGTTCATCAAATGCATTGTCTGTTGGCCCACTTACTGCATGGGGGTGGAAAAAATTGGTCAGTGATTGACCAATCAAAATTGTATGTGCGTATACATCTTTGATCTATGCCTATACTGATTGTAAATTATCTAAATAAAGGACAGGGGGCTCCATCCAATATGTTGATGGGCAGGCCCGTTATCTGTAGCTTACACCGCTGCTAAGTTCATGCACATTTGGCCCCACCCAAGGCCAAGCCCACTCACTGCATGGCCACGCCCATTTTTGCCATATACCCCCCCACCTAGTGCCCACAGGTGCCCCCAATCTCCAAGGACCCTAGGAACACCCCTGCTCCTCTGGATTGCCAGATTTGTGGGCTCCCTCCTTGTTTCTCCTGAGCCAGCACAGCTTGCTGTTAAAAAAAGGCTTGTTGTTAGGGAAGACTTTTTAAAGGTCTTCATCAGGATTCATGACTCCTCACAAAGGTTAACGTGGGATGCAGGGCCACCTACAGGCCATCAGAGACATGACAGGGGGGGGGGGGTTAATTCTAGGGCCCAGTGAACTCAGAGTCACAAAAAACTGGGCCACAACCACTGCAGTAATGTACTGTAAGTCCATTCAGTTCAGTGCCTGCGCAGTAGTACCACACCCATGCGCAGAAGCCTACGACTGGCAGCGACTGACTGGATTACCCAAGAGTCATAGTGGCAGAACGGAGGGGCCGAAGAGGATGGCAAGGGAGGCCACATTCCTCATTGGGCTGGAGGAAACCCCAGGTAAGTATAAATAAGGCCCAGTATACCATCTCCGGTACACTTTAAAGGATACCAGAGCCATAAGCGTCTCCCTTCTTTGTCACCCAATTGCCCCCCTGCAGCCTCTTCTGTGTGACTGGGTCAGTGAATGAGTCGCAGTCGCGCGCAGGCACTGGCCCTGCTGCGTAAGTCCTAGATCGTGCAATCACGGCCAGGAGCAAAGCACAACGTAGTCGTGACATGCACATGCACAGTGCACTCGGGCCCGTGGGAGCGCCTCAAGGACATGTACACTCAGGCTAGGGCCAGCTGCACGACCAGCTGACCCAGAAGAGGCTGCAAGGGAGTAATTAGGTGACACAAAGGAAGGGGACAGAGTAGAACGGACATGAGAAAAAAAGATCTTCCCAAACGCTCAGACCACAAATCTTTTCTCAACCAGTGAGTCAACCAGCCAACACCCACATCCCAGCAACAGGTGTCAAAATCCAATGTGAAAAGAACAAACGACTGGGTCTCGACCTGGATTTATGCAATTATAGCTTGATTTATTAGTAGCACAGCCACTAGATAGCACAACGTTTCAGCATGCAGGCCTTTATCAAATGCTCGGAAGAACGGACATGAGGACAGCTTCCCATACATGCTTGCTCCCCCATTTTTCCAATTCATTTCAGCTCTGGTATCCTTTCAAGGGTTAAGTGAAAAAATGCTGTACAATTTACCTGTTGCTTCTTGCAGCCCCCTGCAGTCATCCTGTGCACGCCCCGTCACTCCGGAACCCTCCAGTCAGCAGCGGTAACCCCCTCAAAGCTGGCTGGTCATCACAGGAACATTGTGCACATGGGCGTAAATGATTTTCCTGTACTGCGCATCCACAGAATGCTGCTGTGTATGGGGAAGCGATGAGGTTCGTGGCTGGCCAGCTTTGATGAGGGTCCCCCCGAAAGGACGGTGTGGGCGCAGGATGAGTGCACGGGGCTGCAAGAAGCCACAGGTAAGTTAAACTGTTTTTGTTTTGTTTTTTAAACGAAATCCCAGGTAATTGTATGGACTTTTTGTCCAAAATTCAATATGGACGCAGACTGTCCTCCATTCTCTGTCCCTCATGACTCCATTTAGCTGCAACTTGGTCCGGACTAGGGGTCGGGGTGTTTTAACTAGTGTTGGGCGAACAGTGTTCGCCACTGTTCGGGTTCTGCAGAACATCACCCTGTTCGGGTGATGTTCGAGTTCGGCCGAACACCAGATGGTGTTCGGCCAAACTGTTCGGCCATATGGCCGAACTAAGAGCGCATGGCCGAACGTTCCCCGAACGTTCGGCTAGCGCTGTGATTGGCCGAACGGGTCACGTGTAGTGTTGGGCGAACATCTAGATGTTCGGGTTCGGGCCGAACATGGTCGCGATGTTCGGGTGTTCGAGCCAAACTCCGAACATAATGGAAGTCAATGGGGACCCGAACTTTCGTGCTTTGTAAAGCCTCCTTACATGCTACATACCCCAAATTTACAGGGTATGTGCACCTTGGGAGTGGGTACAAGAGGAAAAAAACAATTTAGCAAAAAGAGCTTATAGTTTTTGAGAAAATCGATTTTAAAGTTTCAAAGGGAAAACTGTCTTTTAAATGCGGGAAATGTCTGTTTTCTTTGCACAGGTAACATGCTTTTTGTCGGCATGCAGTCATAAATGTAATACATATAAGCGGTTCCAGGAAAAGGGACCGGTAACGCTAACCCAGCAGCAGCACACGTGATGGAACAGGAGGAGGGCGGCGCAGGAGGAGAAGGCCACGCTTTGAGACACAACAACCCAGGCCTTGCATGAGGACAAGAAGCGTGCGGATAGCAATTTGCATTTTGTCGGCATGCAGTCATAAATGTAATACAGATGAGAGGTTCCAGGAAAAGGGACCAGTAACGCTAACCCAGCAGCAGCACACGTGATGGAACAGGAGGAGGGCGGCGCAGGAGGAGAAGGCCACGCTTTGAGACACAACAACCCAGGCCTTGCATGAGGACAAGAAGCGTGCGGATAGCAATTTGCATTTTGTCGGCATGCAGTCATAAATGTAATACAGATGAGAGGTTCCAGGAAAAGGGGCCGGTAACGCTAACCCAGCAGCAGCACACGTGATGGAACAGGAGGAGGGCGGCGCAGGAGGAGAAGGCCACGCTTTGAGACACAACAACCCAGGCCTTGCATGAGGACAAGAAGCGTGCGGATAGCAATTTGCATTTTGTCGGCATGCAGTCATAAATGTAATACAGATGAGAGGTTCCAGGAAAAGGGACCGGTAATGCTAACCCAGCAGCAGCACACGTGATGAAACAGGAGGAGGGCGGTGCAGGAGGAGAAGGCCACGCTTTGAGACACAACAACCCAGGCCTTGCATGAGGACAAGAAGCGTACGGATAGCAATTTGCATTTTGTCGCCATGCAGTCATAAATGTAATACAGATGAGAGGTTCAATAAACAGGGACCGGAAACGCTAACCCATCACAGATGTTCATTGCTCATGTTACTTGGTTGGGGTCCGGGAGTGTTGCGTAGTCGTTTCCAATCCAGGATTGATTCATTTTAATTTGAGTCAGACGGTCTGCATTTTCTGTGGAGAGGCGGATACGCCGATCTGTGACGATGCCTCCGGCAGCACTGAAACAGTGTTCCGACATAACACTGGCTGCCGGGCAAGCCAGCACCTCTATTGCGTACACTGCCAGTTCGTGCCAGGTGTCTAGCTTCGATACCCAATAGTTGAAGTGTGCAGATGGATTGTTCAACACAGCTATGCCATCTGACATGTAGTCCTTGACCATCTTCTCCAGGCGATCGGTGTTGGAGGTGGATCTGCACGCTTGCTGTTCTGTGTGCTGCTGCATGGGTGTCAGAAAATTTTCCCACTCCAAGGACACTGCCGATACCATTCCCTTTTGGGCACTAGCTGCGGCTTGTGTTGTTTGCTGCCCTCCTGGTCGTCCTGGGTTTGCGGAAGTCTGTCGGCGTACAACTGGCTAGAGGAGGGGGAGGATGTCAATCTCCTCTCTAAAGTCTCCACAAGGCCGCAGGTATTCTTCCATTTTGACCTGTCTGACTCTTTCTTCAAGCAGTTTTGGAACATTGTGTTTGTACCGTGGATCCAGAAGGGTATAAACCCAGTAATTGGTGTTGTCCAGAATGCACACAATGCGTGGGTCGCGTTCAATGCAGTCCTAGGCCGAAGAGGTCATAGCCTAGGGTCACAAAAACCTGTTTATTTGGGCAATTTCAATGGTAGTGATGCTGACGTACAGAAATCTCAGCCATGGCCGTTAGCAACGTCTGAATTGCAGGTAGAAGACATATTGTTAGACTTGGATTCCAAAGATGGGGTCCCTACATCTCTGCAAACCAGAGTTACAGGGGTGCAAAATTGGTAAAATCCCCCATAGGCTTTCATTGCCTCCCTATTTCACTTTCCAAAATCTCACATCTTTTCAAAGGGCAATGGCTCAGCAGTGGCAAATTTTCTAGCATTGTAGGGACCCTTAGGGGGAACATGACTGGTGAGTTTCGGGCCCCTAGGCCGAAGAGGTCATAGCCTAGGGTCACAAAAACCTGTTTATTTGGGCTTTTTCAATGGTAGTGATGCTGACGTACATAAATCTCAGCCATGGCCGTTAGCAACGTCTGAATTTCACGAAATGTCTCATGCAGGTAGAAGACATATTGTTAGACTTTGATTCCAAAGATGGGGTCCCTACATCTCTGCAAACCAGAGTTACAGGGGTGCACATTTGGTAAAATCCCCCATAGGCTTTCATTGCCTCCCTATTTCACTTTCCAAAATCTCACATCTTTTCAAAGGGCAATGGCTCAGCAGTACCAAATTTTCTAGCATTGTAGGGACTCTTAGGGGGATCATGACTGGTGAGTTTTGCCACTGCTGAGCCATTGACCTTTGAAATGGTGTGAGATTTTGGAACGGTAAATAGTAGGCCCAATGAAAGCCTATGGGGGATTTTACCAATTTTGGAGCCCTGTAACTCTGGTTTGCAGAGATGTAGAGACCCCATCTTTGGAATCCAAGTCTAACAATATGTCTTCTACCTGCATGAGACATTTCGTGAGATTCAGACGTTGCTAACGGCCATTGCTGCGATTTATGTACGTCAGACTCGCCACCATTGAAATTGCCCAAATAAACAGGTTTTTGTGACCCTAGGCTATGACCTCTTCGGCCTAGGGGCCCGAAACTCACCAGTCATGTTCCCCCTAAGGGTCCCTACAATGCTAGAAAATTTGCCACTGCTGAGCAATTGCTCTTTGAAAAGATGTGAGATTTTGGAAAGTGAAATAGGGAGGCAATGAAAGCCTATGGGGGATTTTACCAATTTTGGACCCCTGTAACTCTGGTTTGCAGAGATGTAGGGACCCCATCTTTGGAATCCAAGTCTAACAATATGTCTTCTACCTGCATGAGACATTTCGTGAAATTCAGACGTTGCTAACGGCCATGGCTGAGATTTATGTACGTCAGCATCACTACCATTGAAATAGCCCAAATAAACAGGTTTTTGTGACCCTAGGCTATGACCTCTTCGGCCTAGGGGCCCGAAACTCACCAGTCATGTTCCCCCTAAGGGTCCCTACAATGCTAGAAAATTTGCCACTGCTGAGCAATTGCCCTTTGAAAAGATGTGAGATTTTGGAAAGTGAAATTGGGAGGCAATGAAAGCCTATGGGGGATTTTACCAATTTTGGAGCCCTGTAACTCTGGTTTGCAGAGATGTAGAGACCCCATCTTTGGAATCCAAGTCTAACAATATGTCTTCTACCTGCATGAGACATTTCGTGAGATTCAGACGTTGCTAACGGCCATTGCTGCGATTTATGTACGTCAGACTCGCCACCATTGAAATTGCCCAAATAAACAGGTTTTTGTGACCCTAGGCTATGACCTCTTCGGCCTAGGGGCCCGAAACTCACCAGTCATGTTCCCCCTAAGGGTCCCTACAATGCTAGAAAATTTGCCACTGCTGAGCAATTGCTCTTTGAAAAGATGTGAGATTTTGGAAAGTGAAATAGGGAGGCAATGAAAGCCTATGGGGGATTTTACCAATTTTGGACCCCTGTAACTCTGGTTTGCAGAGATGTAGGGACCCCATCTTTGGAATCCAAGTCTAACAATATGTCTTCTACCTGCATGAGACATTTCGTGAAATTCAGACGTTGCTAACGGCCATGGCTGAGATTTATGTACGTCAGACTCGCCACCATTGAAATTGCCCAAATAAACAGGTTTTTGTGACCCTAGGCTATGACCTCTTCGGCCTAGGGGCCCGAAACTCACCAGTCATGTTCCCCCTAAGGGTCCCTACAATGCTAGAAAATTTGCCACTGCTGAGCAATTGCCCTTTGAAAAGATGTGAGATTTTGGAAAGTGAAATTGGGAGGCAATGAAAGCCTATGGGGGATTTTACCAATTTTGCACCCCTGTAACTCTGGTTTGCAGAGATGTAGGGACCCCATCTTTGGAATCCAAGTCTAACAATATGTCTTCTACCTGCATGAGACATTTTGTGAAATTCAGACGTTGCTAGCGGCCATTGCTGCGATTTATGTACGTCAGACTCGCCACCATTGAAATTGCCCAAATAAACAGGTTTTTGTGACCCTAGAATATGACCTCTTCGGCCTAGGACTGCATTGAACGCGACCCACGCATTGTGCGCATTCTGGACAACACCAATTACTGGGTTTATACCCTTCTGGATCCACGGTACAAACACAATGTTCCAAAACTGCTTGAAGAAAGAGTCAGACAGGTCAAAATGGAAGAATACCAGCAGGCCCTTGTGGAGACTTTAGAGAGGAGATTGACATCCTCCCCCTCCTCTAGCCAGTTGTACGCCAACAGACTGACTTCCGCAAACCCAGGACGACCAGGAGGGCAGCAAACAACACAAGCCGCAGCTAGTGCCCAAAAGGGAATGGTATCGGCAGTGTCCTTGGAGTGGGAAAATTTTCTGACACCCATGCAGCAGCACACAGAACAGCAAGCGTGCAGATCCACCTCCAACACCGATCGCCTGGAGAAGATGGTCAAGGACTACATGTCAGATGGCATAGCTGTGTTGAACAATCCATCTGCACCCTTCAACTATTGGGTATCGAAGCTAGACACCTGGCACGAACTGGCAATGTACGCAATAGAGGTGCTGGCTTGCCCGGCAGCCAGCGTTATGTCGGATTGCTGTTTCAGTGCTGCCGGAGGCATCGTCACAGATCGGCGTATCCGCCTTTCCACAGAAAATGCAGACCGTCTGACTCAAATTAAAATGAATCAATCCTGGATTGGAAACGACTACGTACGCAACACTCCCGGGACCCCAACCAAGTAACATGAACAATGAACATCTGTGATGGGTTAGCGTTTCCGGTCCCTGTTTATTGAACCTCTCATCTGTATTACATTTATGACTGCATGGTGACAAAATGCAAATTGCTATCCGCACGCTTCTTGTCCTTATGCAAGGCCTGGGTTGTTGTGTCTCAAAGCGTGGCCTTCTCCTCCTGCGCCACCCTCCTCCTGTTCCATCACGTGTGCTGCTGCTGGGTTAGCGTTACCGGTCCCTTTTCCTGGAACCTCTTATCTGTATTACATTTATGACTGCATGCCGACAAAAAGCATGTTACCTGTGCAAAGAAAACAGACATTTCCCACATTTAAAAGACAGTTTTCCCTTTGAAACTTTAAAATCGATTTTCTCAAAAACTATAAGCTCTTTTTGCTAATTTTTTTTCCTCTTGTACCCACTCCCAAGGTGCACATACCCTGTAAATTTGGGGTATGTAGCATGTAAGGAGGCTTTACAAAGCACGAAAGTTCGGGTCCCCATTGACTTCCATTATGTTCGGAGTTCGGCTCGAACGCCCGAACATCGCAGCCATGTTCGGCCTGTTCGGCCCAAACCCGAACATCTAGATGTTCGCCCAACACTAGTTTTAACTAGTAGAAGTCTGCTGTGCATGTGCAGTTCAGGTCGTTTGCATAATGTGTATGAGCAATTTATTCAGAATGCTGTGGCTGCACTCCCGGCAGCTTCTTGAGCATGATGCGTGCACTCACTGCTGCTACCAGCAGTACGTGAGAACTGAACTGTGCATTCAGGGCAAAGACTTTTTCCTTGTTTCGGTGCCTACTCCGGTCCAGATTGTAGATGAATGGAGCCATGGGTAGGGGAATGGAGGATGCAGTCCATGTCCAGCATTATGGTCACAAGTATGGACACTGCTTAATTAAAGGATATCTGAGGTGAAATAAAAAGTTCAGCTTTAATTACCTGGGGCTTCTTCTAGCCCCTAGAAGCCTATCAGTTCCAGCACTGCAGTTTGGCCACCCTTCACGGTGCCGCTGTCCTGCCTGTAACATCGCAGACCCAAGCGCAGAATGCTCCCAGCAGCAGGAGTGTGAATGCAAGAAGTGCAGATGCCAGCAACCCTGCTTGGAGATCGGCACCATGGTGGGTGGCCAAACTGCAGTGCTGGAATTGATAGACTTCTAGTACCTGGAAGAAGGCCTATGTAAGGAAAGCTGAACTTTTTTTTTTTTTAAATTTCATCTCGTATATCAGGATACCACAGTCGTACAATATATTAAAAATGGGGGGGGAGCTGGCATGTATTAGGTGCAGACCTCATGCCCACTGCTTCCCCCGTTCTCCTCCTATATACAGTAAATCCTTCACTGCAGCTCAGTCCAGGTCGCCGGAGTCAGGCGGTAGCACGCAGGCAGCTAGGAGTGCTTTGCACACGACAACTCAATTTTGTCATCGGGGGTGGGGGTTGGGGGGGGTGGGAGGGTAATTTTGTTTGGGACATCTTCAGAAATTTCTGAAGATGGCCCTGGTAGGATGTGGCCTTCACTGTCCACATTCCTCCAGACAGCGTGCTTCCAGGGCTGACCAGTCGGTGCATTTGAAGCAAGCCTGAAGTTTCTGCTTTGCCTGTTCTGTCCTGTACTCTGCAAGCTTAGTGGAATTGAGCTGCTTTCTGTAGGTGGGGATAAGGTGGATAAGGTAGTGGTCAGAGTTACCCAGGGCAGCCTATTGGGTGGACTTGTAGGTATCTTAAAGCACAGTGCAGCAGTGGTCTAGGGGGTTGCCTTGCCTGGTGGGACCCACATTGTGCTGTCTGTAGTGGGTGAGCTCCAGGTGGAGGTTGGATGTGTTGGAGTCCCCCAGGATGATGAAGAGGGAGTCCAGGAGGAATGTCTCCCACAGTGTGATGGTGTCATTTAGCTTGCACAGAGCAATCATAGTGTCGGCATCGGGTGGGTGTATACTCCTCTGAGGACAAAGGAGGAAAACTCTCTGAGAGAATACACTGGCCTGCAATTAATGAGAAAGAGTTTGGTGTCCAGGGTGCAATATTTGAACAGGGTGGTCATGTTGGTGTACCAAGCAGTATTGACAAAGAAGATGCCGCCCCTTTCTTTATCCTGATTTTGGCCTGCCTGGAAGAGGTTGTATCCCGTAAGGAGAAGGAAGTTGTCTGGGATGTGGTCTTTCAGCAAGGTCTCTGTGAAGCGGAGGACCAGGGTGTTGCTGCCAAGCTCAAGTTTGCTGCTGTGTAGAAGAAAGCAGTTTGTCCAGCTTGTTTGGGGGGGAGTGAACATTTGCCAGGAGAATGGCAGAGAGTGGTGTATGCAGGCCTTTCCTTTTGAGTCTCACTAGTGCACTGACCTCCCTCTGTAGCGGTGTTTGCTTGAGGCCCACTTGGCAGTACTTTTGAGGTGGTTGATGTGGGCCCAGACTGTATCCCACAGGAGTGGTACCACCACTGTTACTCTGCCAGGGTGGGCCTTTTATTGCAGGAGTTCCTCCTTGGAGTAGGCGATGAAGCATTGCACTGGCAGGGGATTGAACTCTGCAAGACTATGGCCTGTCTGTGGCAGGGGGGGTTACCCGGGAGAGGGACAGAGGAAGAGATGTACAGAACCTTGCAGTGCATTTGGGGAGCCATAGGACAGATCGAGCAGGGTGCAGATTGAAGCATAATAGCCAGAACACTGTGTGCCAAGTTAACAGGGACATTGCACTGATACAGAGGTCATCCTGGACAACAAAAACAGCATAATGGATGGACTCTGCTGTTACTTACAGTTTGCAGGTTCACTTTAGAGGGACAAGGCTCCAATGCTGTTGTGATCTCTGTGCAGTGAGGGAACCGACCAGGAGTTGGAGAGAGAGGAGGCAAGTGGATGCCACATGGTCGAGAGTGACCGAGGCAAACATGGCTGGCAATCATCCAACCTGAAGCTGAGGAGCTCCTTGTAGTGCTGATTGCAGAGATTAGCAGCCGGAGGTTGGGCACTCACACGTGGGCAGACTTGTGCGGTGGTGCTGGGCTCTCTGAGGATGTGGCAGAAGAGCAGCAGGAGGCGGCCAGGAGCTGTGCCTTCATGCTGGGGCTGGGAGCAGTACTAGCATTGATTGATCCAGATCAGCAGAAGGAGGCCAGGATCCATGAGCTGGGCGTGCCTCCATCAGCGATGAGGGTGCAGACCAGGCAGCTGAGGGGTGAAGCAGACTGGTGGCTGGGCAGTGAGTATAGACTAGATCAGGCTGCTGGGGGGTGAGTGCAGGCTGAGCGACTGGCTAGCTGGGAGCTTGCGGCAGTGTGAGAGGAGAGCTGTGGCTTGATCCCCGGTTGAAAACAAAAATATTAAAATAAAAACTGAAGTCTACACTGTGCTACACTTAACTACAATTACACTAGGCTAAAGATAAAAAAGTCCAAAAGATTTGTCAGCCTCAATCCTGCAATGTCGCTTCAGGGATTGAGTACCGATGCCTGTGAAGCCACATTGATTTTGTTTGTGTTCACTGGCCTTAAGGACAGGGTAGCCTGTAAGCAGCATTGCGGGGCAGGTGAGGTGAGGATTGTCTTTTGGAAAAAATAAAACACAAAGACAATGGGAGCCCAATAGCACAATATGTCACTGTTCCTGGAACATTATGTGAGATGAAATACAATCTCGAATGTGGGGCGGTTGACCAGAAAAGAGCAGATGGAGATCACAAACCTGTCTCCACTCGGGGAGTCCAGTTGTAACCAGATCAGGGGTGGTTGTACTTTTGAAAAAAGGTATAGAGGTCATGCAAATGGGTGGAACCACTGCAGACCAACATTCAATCTCTCCAGGATTTGGGATTGTACAACAGGGGAAAACAGGTGCCTAAAAGCAATAAAACTTTGTTAAAAGCACAATGAAAGCAAAAAGCGGTGGAGGTGGCTTTCCTCTCCAATGACACTAGTGAGGCAGACTAAAAGTAGTTTTTATTTGCACAGGCAATGCATTTCATGGGTGCAAGCCCACTTCCTTGGGCCAATCACATTCCAGAGACACTACAAACCTTTTGGCTATTTCAGTGTAGCACTGTGATTGGCCTGAGGAAGTAGGCTTGCACCCAAAAACGCATTGCTTGTGCAAATAAAAACGTAGTTTAGCCTACCTCGCTAGTGACAGTGACCACTTTTTTGCTTTTATTTTGCTTTTAACAAAGTTTTATTGCTTTTTGGTGCCTCTTTCCCCTGTTCTGTAAGCAGCATGGTTGACAATGAAGTCCTGTGGAGAGGCTTCTGGGAATACATGTTTCATCACATGAAGTGGGATTGGGAGATTTCCCCTATACAGTGTTCCCTGACAGTGTAGTGGTTCTCCCCTTCCCTATTCAACATTCACTGGTGGTCTAGTGTCCCCCTCCCTATATGGTTCCCTGGGATTTAGTTCTCCCCATCCCCCACATAGCTTCCCTGGTATCTAGTTGCCACTCATACTGTCTCCTCATCCCAATATATATGCAGAGTATTCCCCATCCTGTTCTTCCCTGGTCCTGTGTTTCCCTCCATCCTAACCTCCCCTGTTCCTGTTTCCTCCATCCAGGGGTGCCTCTAGCCATTTTGTCACTCCAGGCGAGAAAACCTGTGGCGCTAAGCCCCCCCCCCCTGCCCCATAGCAACCCCCCCATGAAAAAAATTGTGGCAGCGTTTCACTAGAAAATAAATGTAATGCAGCAGTGTTTCACCAGAATATAATGTGGCAATATTTCACCAGAAAATAATCGTAATGTGGCAGTGTTTCACCAGAAATTACACTTATTGCAGCGGTATTTCACCAGAAAATACATGCAAATGCAGCAGCATTTTACCAGAAAATATGCAATGAGGGCAGTGTTTCACCAGAAAATACACATAGGCAGGGCTCCTCTCCCCCCCCCCCTTCCCATTAGATTCTCTAATAGCCCTAGTAGCTCTAATACCTGCCTGCACCTATAAGAAAAAAAAAAACATTTACTCACCTGCAGAAGACTCCTCTCCCGACCTCCCTCTGGCACGCAGCAACTCTCCCAATGATCTTCGTGCAGCAACTCCGGCTGCAACACTCCCACGCTGACAGGAAGAGCAGGGATACAGGAAAATTGCACCCCAAGACCTGCAATGGAGACACAAATAGTCTCCAGTGCAGGGCTTTGGACGCCATTTTACCGTAGCTTTGCTCTGCTTGCCAGAACCCACATACTCCGCAGGCTGCAGAAGTGAGCTTATGGGCTGTGGCCAGTGACCTGGCACAGCATCTATTAGATGTCTTAATCCAGCAATATGGTGCCCCCCAAGACCAATGGCACTCCAGGCAATGGCCTGTACTGCCTATGCCTAGAGGCCCCCCTTCCTCCATCCTGTTCTCCACTCCTCCCACCCGTGCTTCCCCAATCCTGTGCTCCCCCTGTCTTGAGCTTTCCCATCCTGTGTTTCCATGTTTACCCTGTCCTAAGCTCCCCTGTCCTATGTTCCCCCTGTTCTATGCTCTCCCCCGGCAGTGTTTACCCTGTCCCAAGCCCTCCCACTGCTGTGTTCCCCCTGTCCTGTGCTTCCCCCGTGCTGTGTTTCTCTGGTCCTGATCTTCCTCGGGTCCAGCTTTTCCCCTGGTCCAGTGTCCCCCTGTCCTGTGTTACTCTGGTCCTGTGTTGGCTCTGTCCAGTGTTCCCCCTGATGTGTTTCCCTGGGTCCAGTGTTCCCCCTGGTCCTGAATGCAGGTACAGGACAGGGAAATATGGAAACACTGTACTAGGGGAGAACATTGGACCAAGGGGGAACTTTTGATTTGCTGATAAGATGTAGGGATGTCAGCAAATATAGTGATTGTGTCTCAGTGTCGAGGAAGTCCTGGGGCAACTCAGAGCCTACTTGTTGCTGCTTCCATATTTATTAGGCCAGGATTTTGCTAGGCACCTAGGGAGGGGCGACAGAGGAGGAGATCTGAGAGGCTAAATTGAAAGTCAATCACTTTATAGGCAGGCGGAGAGAACAAATTTGACCCCATTCAGGTTAAAGAAGAAAAAAAGGGATGGACAATAAGAAATGATAGGTATGTAAATAGAGGTGACAACAAAAATAAAATCCATGAAAAACTGTTTAAAAAGGAGATAAGGGTAGACTTACCTCTGGATAGAAGACACTGATTGTTTTTATCTTTGTTGGGTCTCATTTACCTGCCTATCATGTGGAACTTGTTTTATAAAGATGCGGCCTCACAACAGCAGAATATTTTGTGATGTAAAAAAAACAAAAAAAGTAAACAGTACATGAGCTGCATAAACAGATGCAAGAGAAAAAGGGGGGAAAAAACAGTCCAAAAAAAATAAATAAATAAAAATGAACGGAAAATAAAGTAGAGAGAAGTTTGGAAAAGTTCACCTCTGGATTTGATGTGCAAGTAGTTCCTTGGAGGCGGAACAAACACACAAAGTCTGTTAGACTACAAAGAAGCTTTGGAAGTTTAAAAAGAGGTTAATGCTTTGACCTTCGTAATAAAGCAAAAAAGTATATATATATAATGATAAAAAAAAGACGTAGAACTGCTAAGAAAAATGCAGTCATCAAATTTACATCTGTAGAGCAACTTATAAATTGCCACCAGCACGCCTGGGATTTATAAAGAAAACTCAGCGTATGAAGAACTAAAAGAGACACAGGCTGACGTAATGCATGGAGGGGTTATATTCAGCACAATGAGGAGTATATGGCACTGAGCTCTATAAAAGCAGAGGAGAGTTGCTGATGAGCTGTGCAGCACTCGGACCTACAGGCATGAGACATATTGCTGATCACAATGGATCTCTACATCTTCTACAGGCACAGAAGAGAACTACAGCTGCATGTTCTGTCCCATTCAGATGGATCATCCTGTGCATGACATTCTGCTTCTGCAAGACTCAGAGTTTATCTCCAGCCTGTAACCTCAGGGTGATGGACATAAGCTCATTTCATCACTGCTATCAAGAGGGTGACTATGTTATTGGAGGAGTATTAACTGTAGCTATGGATACAATGAACCCCTCAGACTTTGCTAAACCAATTGTTTGTACAACGTAAGTTATATTTTTCACTGTGGGACTTCCATCACTTTGCTGCAGATTTGTGAACCTATTTGTTGTTTGTTTGTTTTCTATTTTTGCAGTTTGAATGTCATGTGTAAAGGCTGTTAGTGGGATAAGAGGAGGGGATGGTGATTCTTCCACTGAGAAGTACAGGTTGAACAAACTAGCATTTGTGACATAGATGTTAGCTATGGTTCCTTCCTCTCTTGACAGGTGCACTTTCGGTTTAAAACCAACCGTTATCAGTGAAATGTAGGCTTTGACATGCTAGTTATGTTTTTTTTTCTCTTTTTTTTTTCTCCTTAGTGAATCATTTAGCTTTCATACAAAATCAAAGGGTCAGTCTACTCATCCATCTACCTATTTGTTCATCCTTTCATCCTATTCATCCATTCATAGATTTTTTCATCTCTTCTTTCATTTCTCCATAAGTTCATTCCAGGGGCGTAGGAATAGGGATAGCAGGCATAGTAGTTGCTATGGGGGCCCGGGCCACTAGGGGGCACCATCCTGCTAGCTAGAAACATATTTTTTTATTATGAAATTTAGTTTATTAACAGAGCAGGTCGAAAGCATCCTCCCCAAACCCCCCTTTCCCAATGATCCTGGCTAAAATCATGAAGCAGCAGCAGGCAGGTGAGAGGGGACTATTTTCTCACCAGCCTGCTGTGCATAGATATCTCCCTGGCTGGCCTGACAATTAATCTGTAGTTCCGGTCAGGGAGGAGGAGCTGCTGCTGGTGGTGTGCAGGGAGGAGGAGCTGCTGGAGGTGGTGTGCACGGAGGATTCCCTTATGCTGCTGTGCAGAGTGAGGGGACAGCCTGTGTGTGACATACAGTTCCTAGGAGTGAGTGCAACCTGGTTGTTCCATGTGATTTGAGAGAGCAGCACTGCTGATGCTGCTTTTCTGGCTGCTAATTACACTGTCTGCAAGTAGAGAGTAAGTGTAGTGCAGAGGAGGAGGGGGTTGCAATGCTAACTTCTATTAGAAAAGATTAGAAAGGGGACAAAACTTGTAACCTGATCAGAGGTGTATTTGCTCACAGATCTGACACATGGCTGTAGCCCACCAGAAAAGAGTTCCCCTTACACAATGCTGCATGTGGTGAGGAGCAGCTCTTTCAGCTGAGGGGCAAATGTATATTCACTTTTCATCAGACTGCACTTCTCACATTTTCCTCCATTTGACCATTAAAAACTGTCCAGTGCAAATTAGCATGTCCAAAAAAATCCAGCATGCATGTACAAGCTCTGTTTGTACTGTTTCCACTGCATACATTTGTGACAGTTTTCCACAATTGCGTGCAGACAATCTTCTGCAGCACAGTACAGAGTACATAGTCATTTCACTGACTGTCCTCAAAGGAGCTCACTATCTAATCCTACCATAGTTATAGTCTAGTGCCCTACCATATTATTATTATGTATTTATATACAGTGGCTTGCAAAAGTATTCGGCCCTCTTAAAGTTTTCCACATTGTGTCACATTACTGCCACAAACATGAATCAATTTTATTGGAATTCCACATGAAAGACCAATACAAAGTGGTGCACACGTAAGAAGTGGAACAAAAATCATACATGATTCCAAATTTCTTTTACAAATAAATAACTGCAAAGTCGGGTGTGCGTAATTATTCAGCCCCCTGAGTCAATACTTTGTAGAACCACCTTTTGCTGCAATTACAGCTGCCAGTCTTTTAGGGTATGTCTCTACCAGCTTTGCACATCTAGAGACTGAAATCCTTGCCCATTTTTCTTTGCAAAACAACTCCAGCTCAGTCAGATTAGATGGACAGCGTTTGTGAACAGCAGTTTTCAGATCTTGCCAAAGATTCTGGATTAGATTTAGATCTGGACTTTGACTGGGCCATTCTAACACATAGATATGTTTTGTTGTAAACCATTCCATTGTTGCTCTGGCTTTATGTTTAGGGTCAATGTCCTGCTGGAAGATGAACCTCCGCCCCAGTCTCAAGTCTTTTGCAGACTCCAAGAGGTTTTCTTCCAAGATTGCCCTGTATTTGGCTCCACCCATCTTCCCATCAACTCTGACCAGCTTCCCTGTCCCTGCTGAATAGAAGCACCCCCAGAGCATGATGCTGCCACCACCATATTTGACAGTGGGGATGGTGTGTTCAGAGTGATGTGCAGTGTTAGTTTTCCGCCACACATAGTGTTTTGCATTTTGGCCAAAAAGTTCAATTTTGGTCTCATTTGACCAGAGCACCTTCTTCCACATGTTTACTGTGTCCCCCACATGGCTTGTGGCAAACTGCAAACGGGACTTCTTATGCTTTTCTGTTAACAATGGCTTTCTTCTTGTCACTCTTCCATAAAAGCCAACTTTGTGCAGTGCACAACTAATAGTTGTCCTATGGACAGATTCCCGCACCTGAGCTGTAGATCTCTGCTGCTCGTCCAAAGTCACCATGGGCCTCTTAACTGCATTTCTGATCAGCACTCTCCTTGTTTGGCCTGTGAGTTTAGGTGGACGGCCTTGTCTTGGTAGGTTTACAATTGTGCCATACTTCTTCCATTTCTGAATGATCACTTGAACAGTGCTCCGTGGGATGTTCAAGGCTTTGGAAATCTTTTTGTAGCCTAAGCCTGCTTTAAATTTCTCAATAACTTTATCCCTGACCTGTCTGGTGTGTTCTTTGGACTTCATGGTGTTATTGCTCCCAAGATTCTCTTGGACAACCTCTGAGGCCGTCACAGAGCAGCTGTATTTGTACTGACATTAGATTACACACAGGTGCACTCTATTTAGTCATTACCACTCATCAGGTAATGTCTATGGGCAACTGACTGCACTCAGACCAAAGGGGGCTGAATAATTATGCACACCCCACTTTGCAGTTATTTATTTGTAAAAAATGTTTGGAATCATGTATGATTTTCGTTCCACTTCTCACGTGTACACCACTTTGTATTGGTATTTCATGTGGAATTCCAATAAAATTGATTCATGTTTGTGGCAGTAATATGACAAAATGTGGAACATTTCAAGGGGGCTGAATACTTTTGCACGCCACTGTAGCCCTGACATCTCCTGCAGCACTTTACAGAGTACATAGTCATTTCACTGACTGTCCTCAGAGGAGCTCACAGTCTAATCCTACCATAGCCATAGTCTAATGTCCTACCATATTATTATTATGTATTTATATAGGCACTAACATCTTCTGCAGCACTTTACAGAGTACATAGTCATGTCACTGACTGTTCTCAGAGGAGCTCACAATCTAATCCGACCATAGCCATAGTCTAATGTCCTACCATATTATTATTATGTATTTATATAGCCCTGACATCTCCTGCAGCACTTTACAGAGTACATAGTCATTTTACTGACTGTCCTCAGAGGAGCTCACAGTCTAATCCTACCATAGTCGGAGTCCAATGCAATACCATATTATTATTATGTATTTATAAAGCACTTACATCTTCTGCAGCACTGTACAGAATACATAGCCATGTCACTTACTGTCCTCAGAGGAGCTCATAATCTAATCTTACCATAGTCATAGTCTAATGTCCTACCATGTTATTATTATGTATTTATATAGCTCTGACATCTTCTGCAGCACTTTACAGAGTACATAGTCATGTCACTGCCTATCCTCAGAGGAGCTCACACTCTAATCCTACCATAGTCACAGCCTAATGCCCTACCATACTAATATTATGTATTTACATAGCACTGAGATTCTCTGCAGCACTTTAAAGATTACATACAGTGGGTTGCAAAAGTATTCAGCCCCTTGAAGTTTTCCACATTTTGTCACATTACTGCCACAGACATGCATCAATTTTATTGGAATTCCACATGAAAGACCAATACAAAGTGGTGTACATGTGAGAAGTGGATCGAAAATCATACATCATTCCAAACATTTTTTACAAATAAATAACTGCAAAGTGGGGTGTGCGTAATTATTCGGCCCCCTGAGTCAATACTTTGTAGAACCACCTTTTGCTGCAATTACAGCTGCCAGTCTATGAGGGTATGTCTCTACCAGCTTTGCACATCTAGAGACTGAAATCCTTGCCCATTCTTCTTTGCAAAACAGCTCCAGCTCAGTCAGATTAGATGGACAGAGTTTGTGAACAGCAGTTTTCAGATCTTGCCACAGATTTTCGATTGGATTTAGATCTGGACTTTGACTGGGCCATTCTAACACATAGATATGTTTTGTTTTAAACCATTCCAAAATTCCATTGTTGCCCTGGCTTTATGTTTAGGGTCATTGTCTTGCTGGAAGGTGAACCTCCGCCCCAGTCTCAAGTCTTTTGCAGTCTCCAAGAGGTTTTCTTCCAAGTTTGCCCTGTATTTGGCTCCATCCATCTTCCCATCAACTCTGACCAGCTTCCCTGTCCCTGCTGAAGAGATGCACCCCCCCCCCCCCCCGAGCATGATGCTGCCACCACCATACTTGACAGTGGGGATGGTGTGTTCAGAGTGGTGTGCAGTGTTTGTTTTCTGCCACACATAGCGTTTTGCATTTTGGCCAAAAAGTTCCATTTTGGTCTCATCGGACCAGAGCACCTTCTTCCACATGGTTGCTGTGTCCCCCACATGGCTTGTGGCAAACTGCAAACGGGAATTCTTATGTTTTCTGTTAACAATGCCTTTCTTCTTGCCACTCTTTCAACTTCCATAAAGGCCAACTTTGTACAGTGCATGACTAATAGTTGTCCTATGGACAGAGGCTCCCACCTGAGCTGTAGATCTCTGCAGCTCGTCCAGAGTCACCATGGGCCTCTTGACTGCATTTCTGATCAGCGCTCTCCTTGTTCGGCCTGTGAGTTTAGGTGGATGGCTTTGTCCTGGTAGGTGTACAGTTGTGCCATACTCCTTCCATTTCTGAATGATCGCTTGAACAGTGCTCCGTGGGATGTTCAAGGCTTTGGAAATCTTTTTGTAGCCTAAGCCTGCATTAAATTTCTCAATAACTTTATCCCTGACCTATCTTGTGTGTTCTTTGGACTTCACGGTGTTGTTGCTCCCAATATTCTCTTAGACAACCTCTGAGGCCCTCACAGAGCAGCTGTATTTGTACTGACATTAGATTATACACAGGTGCACTCTATTTAGTCATTCACACTCATCAGGCAATGTCTATAGGCAACTGACTGCACTCAGATCAAAGGGGGCCGAATAATTATGCACACACCACTTTGCAGTTATTTATTTGTAAAAAAAAAGTTTGGAATCATGTATGATTTTCGTTCCACTTTTCATGTGTACACCACTTTGTGTTGGTCTTTCATATGGAATTCCAATAAAATTGATTCATGTTTGTGGCAGTAATATGACAAAATGTGGACAACTTCAAGGGGCCCGAATACTTTTGCAACCCACTGTAGTCATGTCACTGGCTGCCCTCAGAGAAGCTCAAAATCTAATCCTACCATAGTCATATGCCCATCACAATCTAGGGCCAATTTTTGGGGAAAGCCAATTAAGTTATCTGCATATGGGAGGTACTGGAGTGCCTGGCGGAAACCCATGCAGACATGGGGATAACAAACAAACTCCATGTAGATAGTGCCCTAGCTGGGATTTGAACCGGGACCCGGTGCTGCAATACAAGAGTGCTATCCACTATGACACCATGCTGCCCACACACTCTAGCCACATTATGCTAGAAAAAGACAAACCAACGTTATAGACATCATTAGTAGAAGGCTGTTAGTAGGCTGTTAGCCCCATCAAAGGGAGACCGCTGGCAAGTAGGTGTTTGTTTGGCTGGGGGGAGGGGGGGCTGGTCAGTTGTAGCTACGCCCCTGGCACCGCACTGCTAACACACTAATGTAAACATATACTGTAACATATTGTATTTTTCGGACTATATTATGCTCCTAACCATAAGGCACACCTAGGTTTAAAGGACAAAAAAACAGGGGAAAATATATATATATACTAAACCTAGTGCATCCATGGAGAAGGGGCATCTTGTGGATTATGCCCCCTTGTACCTCTTGTGCCTCACTGTGTCCTCCTCTAGGCCTCTTTGTGTCCCCCTTGTGTCTTCCTATATCCCCCAGTGTGTCCTCGTGTCCTCTGTTTGTCCCCCTGTGTCCTCCTCTGCATTAGGGATGATCGGAATGAGCAAATTCCGT
Source organism: Hyperolius riggenbachi (assembly GCF_040937935.1). Classification (NCBI taxonomy): domain Eukaryota; kingdom Metazoa; phylum Chordata; class Amphibia; order Anura; family Hyperoliidae; genus Hyperolius; species Hyperolius riggenbachi. Next base: position 46,430,516 of record NC_090646.1, on the reverse strand, counting down.
TCTGACGGAAATCACGGATTCCGTCAATGTTAAATTCCGTCGCTATGAAAATTCCGCCGGATTTGTACGAAATTTCGTGAAATTACAGATTCTGTCAGAAAAATTGAAAAAAGTGGCTAAAGTAACCTTGTTTAACCTATATGGTAGCCCATAGACCCTATTAACTGTACATGCTGAAGCCAGCCTAGCATGTACCATTATGATCAATCCAAGAGTAAAATGAGCTTGCTTAAAGATGTGTAGAATGAAAAGCCAACTCACATTGGCTGGTAATTGAACTCAGGCTGGGCTGGGAATTGAACCCAGGTCTCAGTGTGTGGTAGGTAACTCACGTAACCACTGTACCACCAACAACACTACATGCTGAAGCCAGCCTAGCATGTACCATTATGATCAATCCAACAGAAAAATTAGCTTGCTTAAGGATGTGTAGCATGAAAAGCCAACTCACATTGGCTGGGAATTGAACCCAGGTCTCAGTGTGTGGTAGGTAACTCACTTAACCACTGTACCACCAACAACACTACATGCTGAAGTCAGCCTAGCATGTACCATTATGATCAATCCAAAAGAAAAAATAGCTTGTTTATGGTTTTGTAGCATGAAAAGCCAACTCACATTGGCTGGAAATTGAACCCAGGTCTCAGTGTGTGGTGGGTAACTCACTTAACCACTGTACCATCAACAACACTACATGCTGAAGCCAGCCTAGCATGTACCATTATGATCAATCCAAGAGAAAAATTAGCTTGCTTAAGGATTTGTAGCATGAAAAGCCAACTCACATTGGCTGGGAATTAAACTCAGGCTGGGAATTGAACCCAGGTCACAGTGTGTGGTAGGTAACTCACTTAACCACTATACCACCAACACTTGATGGTTTTAAGCTGAAAATTCAGTTCAATGGCATCAAGTCCTAGAGAGAGAGAAAGAGAGCGAGAGAGAGATTTTTTCTCTTGGATTGATCATAATGGCACATGCTAGGCTGGCTTCAGCATGTAGTGTTGCTGGTGGTATACTGGTTAAGTGAATTACCTACCACGCACTGAGACCTGGGTTCAATTCTCAGCCCAGCCTGAGTTCAATTCTCAGCCAATGTGAGTTGGCTTTTCATGGTACAAATCCTTAAGCAAGCTCATTTTTCTCTTGGCTTGATCATAATGGTACATGCTCAGTTGGCTTCAGCATGTAGTGTTGTTTGTGGTATAGTGGTTAAGTGAGTTACCCACCACACACTGAGACCTGGGTTCAATTCCCAGCCAATGTGAGTTGGCTTTTGACATGCTACAAATCCTTAAGCAAGCTAATTTTTCTTTTGGATTGATCATAATGGTACATGCTAGGCTGGCTTTAGCATGTAGTGTTGTTGGTGGTATAGTGGTTAAGTGAGTTACCCACCACACATTGAGACCTGGGTTCAAATCCCAGCCACAGTATGTAAGCTGGCTTTTGAAATACTACAATTCCCTGGAAGATGAGTAGTTAGGTGAGGAAATAAATATGTATTCCGTAAAATTCTGCGGAATTCCGTTTTAGAGCTATAGCAATTCCGTTCCGACTGGCGGAATCGGAATTGGCTCAATTCCAGCCGGAATGGCAGAATTTAGAATTCCGCAGAATCCAGCGACCATCCCTACTCTGCATGAGCACAGTACAGGAAGTCTCTGACATTGAGGCGGGTTGGAGGTTTCGTACTGGGAGGCGTTCATAAGTCAGCAACTCCTGCATTTTGACAATAAGATGCAGTGATTTTTTCCCCTACTTTTGGGGGAGAAAAAGTGAGTCTTATAGTCCAAAAATATAGTAATTATGTTAGCAATGTAAACAGTATGTGTTTAGCAACCCACCACCACGCCCCAGTGTAAAAGTAGCCTAATGCTACCCAGGGCCAGATTTGTTCTCTACAGTGCCCAAGGCCCGCTGTCACCATTTCCTCCAACCCCCATATATTGTGTCCAACATCCTGACAAGCGATCACTGTTTTCAATAGGCTTCCCTCTGTTTTGCTGTCATTCTTGCACTGTTTATGGCACGAGCCTCAGATCTGGTACAGTTGGTTATTGGGTGACTGGGGTTCAAATTCAGAAAAGGGGGTGGAGCCACAAACAGCTAGTATCCTACTAATATTATAAATGGTAAAGTTTGGATGTTTGGATGTTTGTTACTCGATCATGCAAAAATGGCTAAACGGATTTAAATAAAATTTGGCACACACATAGTAAACTAACTGGAATAACATATAGAATACTTTTTATTCCCATAACCAAAAAGTAGGCGGAGACAAATACAAATTTCACTGGAAAATGTAAACTGCAGCCATTCTTACACTATTAATTGTAGGGTTCTCAAGCTTTGCACAGTTGGTACCTGAGTGACTGGGATTAATATACAGGAAAGTGGGTGGAGCCTACAAAAGCCAGACAAAATTCACCTATTGATTTTCAAGGGGAAATATTTCATTACTGCCATTCTTGCACTGTTAACGGCACAAGCCTCAGACCTGGTACAGTTGGCCTTTTGGTGACTGGGGTTCAAATTCAGAAAAGGAGGTGGAGCCAAAGCCAATTAGATTTATTTCATTTCAATTCAAATCATTGATGCCAAAGACGGCAAAGCTCACCAACTAGGCCATTGAGGAATTGAGGAATTGTGTGGTAGGATTAGAAAAAGTGGGCAGAGCCAACACTAGCCAAATACACACCAGGGCAACGCCGGGCGACCAGCTAATATATATATATATATATATATATATATAGAGAGAGAGAGAGAGAGAGAGAGAGAGAGAGAGAGAGAGAGAGAGAGAGAGAGAGAGAGAGAGAGAGAGGGATGGATGGATGGATGGATGGATGAATGGATGGATGGATGGATGGATGGGTGGATGGATAGATAGATAGATAGATAGATAGATAGATAGATAGATAGATTTCAAATACAGTATAAATAAAGGTAATACAGTTTATCATGCTGTTTCACTGATGGCTAACATGGTACAATGCGCTACTAAAATGAGTAAGGAAAGAGATGACCGTAGCAATGAGAATTCTGCTGTCATTGCCTGGGGAAAACAACACAAACAAGTCATTAATTTAACAGGTCTCAGGTCTTAACTGTAAGAGCTGACCAGTAATAAACTATCTGACAGCAGTGGGGGGTAGAGAAAACTTAACAGAGCTGATAATTGCATTAATGTGAATGTGTGCATTAAAAAATAACTGAACTCCAAAGTTCTGCTAATGTAATCCCCCCTGACACTTCTCACAGCAGCCTGTATGTCCCCACTCATCATACAGAGGATGGGGTCATCAGGTGACAGCAGATGCTGACTGTCATCACACACACCCGGAAGTAAGAGAATGCAGGGGATCTCTGGAATTAAGGCAGCACAGAGCAAAGCAAAAGAGATGATTTACTTTGAGATTATACCTCTTATCTTGTCAAGTCCTACACCCCGCTGCTTTTTAATTGCCCAAGGCCATGGCCTTTTCTGCCTTCCCAAAAATCTGGCCCTGATGTTACCCATTTATTTTTAACAGTGATACTCAAATCTGGACTCGGATGAAATCCGGATAGTTGTTTTTGTCCACAGCTCATAAACTTGGTCATTGAGTGATCATCTCAATAATGGTGTAGTGGTTAGCGCTCTCGCCTTGCAGCGCTGAGTCCCCAGTACAAATCCCAGCCAGGGCATTATCTGCACGGAGTTTGTATGTTCTCCCTGCATTTGCATGGGTTTCATCCGGATAGTTGTTATCCGGATTTCATCCAGTTAAATGAAATCACCTGTGCGGGGTGGGCGGGTTAATCTTACCTGTCTGATGTCTTCTTAGGTACGTCCCTTCTAGCCTCCCACGATGCGGTCCACATGGCGGTCACGTAATTACAAACACTTCCTCCTTCCGGGACCGCATCGTGGGAGACGCTGAGGAACGGACCTAAGAAGACATCAGACAGGTAAGATTAACCCGCCCACCCCGCACAGGTGATTTCATTTAACTGGATGAAATCCGGATAACAACTATCCGGGTTTCATCTGGGTCTGGATTAGATCATCACTACTTATTAACAACTAGCTGGACGCCGGGCATTGCCCGGGTATGTATTTGGCTAGTGTTGGCTCTGCCCACTTTTCCTAACCCTAACACGCAATTACTTAATGACCAAGTATGTGAGCTTTGCGGTCTTTGGCATCAATAACTTGCAATGAAATAAAATTAATCTGATTGGATGTGGCTGCACCCCTTTTCTGAATTTGAATCCCAATCGCCCAATGGCCAACTGTACCAGGTACAGGTGATTAACAGTGCAAGAATGGCAGCAATTAAATATTCCCCTTAAAAATCAATAGGTGGATTTTGATTGGCTTTTATAGACTCCACCCACTTTTCTGAATATTAATCCCAGTCACCCAGTAACCAACTGTGCAAAGTTTGAGAACCCTACCATTAACAGTGTAAGAATGGCTGCTGTTTACATTTTCACAGTAAAATTTGTATTTGCCTCCGCCCACTTATGACCCAGCGTTGCCCACTTATGTATTTGGCTGGTGTTGGCTGTGCCCACTTTTCTAACCCTAACACGCAATTAATGAATTACTCAATTACCAAGTTTGTGAGCTTTGCGGTGTTTGGCATCAATAATTTGCATTGGAATGAAAGTTTGAGAACCCTACCATTAACAGTGTAAAAATGACTGCAGTTTACATTTGCGCAATGAAATTTGTATTTTTCTCCACCCACTTATTTCCTAACATTGTTCAGGTATGTATTTGGCTGGTGTTGGCTCTGCCTACTATTTCTAACCCTAACACACAATTATTCAATAACCAAGTTTGTGAGCTTTGCGGTCTTTGGCATCAATAATTTGCATTGAGATTAAAGAAATCCTATTGGCTGTTTGTGGCTCCACCCCTTTGTCTGAATTTGAACCCCAGTCACCCAACGACCAACTGTACCAGGTTTAAGGCTTGTGCCATTAACAGTGCAAGAATGGTAGCAATTACATATTCCCCTTGAAAATCAATAGGTGAATTTTGATTGGCTTGTGTAGGCTCCACCCACTTCTCTGAATATTAATCCCAGTCACCCAGTGACCAATTGTGCAAAGTTTGAGAACCCTACCATTAAAAGTGTAAGAATTGCTGCAGTTTACATTTTCTCAGTGAAATTTGCATTTGTCTCCGCCTACTGATGACCCGGCATTGCCCGATTATGTATTTTGCAGGTGCTGGCTGCGCCCACTTTTCCTAACCCTAACACACAATTAATCAATTACTCAATGACCAAGTTTGTGAGCTTTGTGGTCATTGGCATCAATAACCTGCATTGAAATTAAACAAATCATATTGGCTGCATGTGGCTCCACCCTGTTTTATGAATGTAAACCCCAGTCACGCAATGATCAACTGTACCAGGTTTTAGGCTTGTGCCATTAACAGTGCAAGAATGGCAGCAATGAAATATTACCCTGAAAAATCAATAGGTAATTTTTGATTTCCTTTTGTAGGCTCCACCCACTTTTCTGAATATTAACCCCAGTCACCCAGTAACCAACTGTGCAAAGTTTGAGAACCCTACCATTAACAGTCTAAGAATGGCTGCTGTTTACATTTTCCCAGTAAAATTTGTATTTGTCTCCGCTCACTTATGACCCAGCGTTGACCGCTTATGTATTTGGCTGGTGTTGGCTGTGCCCACTTTTCTAACCCTAACGCACAATTAATCAATTACTCAATTATCAAGTTTGTGAACTTTGCGGTGTTTGGCATCAATAATTTGCATTGGAATGAAACAAATCAGATTGGCTGTGTGTGGCTCCACCTACTTTCTGAAATGAAACCCTAGTCACCCAATGATCAACTGTACCGAGTTTGAGGCTTGTGCCATTAACAGTGCAAGAACGGCTGCAATGTAAATATTCCCCTTGAAAATCAATAGGTGAATTTTGATTGGCTTTTATAGACTCCACCCACTTTTCTGAATATTAATCCCAGTCACCCAGTAACCAACTGAGCAAAGTTTGAGAACCCTACTGTAACGATTGGTGTAACACAGAGAGGATCTGATTACCGGTGATCTGCAGTACCCGGACAGAGCGTCAATTACTGCCCGGTGATTACCCAGCACTTCGTGCTGCCCAGACGGTCAGCGCGTGCGTCCATTTGCATTTTGGTCTGGCGTTCTGTAACAATCGGTGTAACACAGAGAGGATCTGATTACCGGTGATCTGCAGTATCACCGAGAATGCAGATATATACCCGATTATTGATGATCTGCAGTATCACCGATAATCAGATATATCTCTAACCTCTGGACACCTGAGTAATATGAGTGTTTGGTGCAACCGTAGTACTTTGAGGAGAGCACCCGTGTAGAGGGTGCTAGGCAGTACGATACACTGCATAGAGATCAAGTTCCTTCCACTGGTCTGATGCTCCCCAAGGGAAAGGACCAGAGAGTGAGTGACACCAATGGTGAAGTGTCACTGACAGGTCTGTGAACTATCTCCCAACAGGGAAGACAGTTCTCGAGGTGGGACAGGCCAGGTCGTTAACACACAGACAGATAAAGTACAGAGACAGGAGACAGATGCGGAATCCTAAGACTAGCAGAGTTTGGCAACAGAGTATCAGATATAGCGAAGTACCTAATCAGAGATCAGAAGAGTGGTCAGGAAAGCAGAAGGTCATAACAAATAATCAACAATGCCTAGACTTGGGTGTGAGCTCCTAGTTCATCAACACCCCGTCAATGGTCTAGATAATTACACAGATGGTAACAGGACTCCTAGACTAAGGTGTGAGCTCCTTGATCATCAACACCTTGGAAACTGGTCTAGATAATAACACAGATAATTACAGGATTCCTAGACTAAGGTGTGAGCTCCTTGGTCATCAACACCTTGGAAACTGGTCTAGATAATAACACAGATACTGACAGAAGGTCTGAGTGCTACCACGTAGTGATCACAATGCCAGACACCAGAGAAATGGCCAGCACCCAGTATATATACCCCAGCGCTCTCCAGCGCCACCCCTAAGTGCTGGACCAATGAAAACTGCTGGAATTGTCAGCTGACCGGCTTGGTCAGCTGACACCCTTCTGACTGTCATAAAGGCTCTGCCTCTCCCCGCGCGCGTCCTCCTGAACCTGTGTGGACTATCAGTCCCAGCCACACCAGACATGTGTTGCAATGTTTCTGCTGTGTTGGATGCGGAACCAGCCGCACCGCTGTCCAAGCATGCGGCGGTTCCTCCGCGTTCAGCAGTACTGTCAGAATTATGCCTATGCGTGCCAACATCCGCATCTGACGTGGAATCTGCCGCCTTGTTCATAAGGCATGAGGCAGTTTCATCGCGCTCCGACATGCCAGTAGATGCAGACCCACGCGCGCAACCTGCCGCGTTGGACGCGGAATCAGCCGCCTTGCTCTGAGTACTCGTGGCGGCTTTTCCGCATTTTCTCACACCTACCATTAACAGTGTAAGAATGGCTGTGTAACGATCGGTGTCGGCACACAGAGAGAATCTGATTATTGGTGATCTGCAGTATCACCAAGAATACAGATATATACCTGATTATTGGTGATCTGCAGAATCACTGATAATACAAGTATAACTAACCTCTGGACACCTGATAAAACTGTAAGTGCTTGGTGTGACAGTAATTGAGCCAGTGAGTCCCTGACTGCTGGGAATAAGACTCTACTGCAGTCAAAGGACACCTAAGAGATGGAGTCCCTGACTGGATTGCAGAGAGGTCCCTTTAAGAGACAGGGAGTCTCTGCAGACAGTAAGAGAGGTCGGCCAGACCAGGTCGGTAACACACGAGCAGATAAGGTACAGAGACAGAAGACTGATACAGTAACCAGGGACAGGCAGGGTTGGCAACAAGTAATCAGATATGCGTAGGTACCAAATCAGAGAGCAGAAGGAAGGTCAGGAGAGCAATAGGTCATAACAGTTATCAAGCATAGGCCTAGTCTAGAGTGTGAGGTCCGTGGTCTCAACAACCAGGAACTGGTCTAAGAATAACACAATATTAACACAGTATCCCTAGTCTTGGGTGTGAGGTCCGTGGTCTTATCACCCTGGAACTAGTCTAGAGTATAACACAATATAGCACAGTATCCCTAGTCTTGGGTGTGAGGTCCGTGGTCTCTACACCCTGGAACTAGTCTGGAGTATAACACAATATAGCACAGTATCCCTAGTCTTGGGCGTGAGGTCCGTGGTCTCAACACCCTGGAACTAGTCTGGAGTATAACACAATATAACACAGTAATCTGGCTAAGTGTGGATTCGCAGGTCCACCTGGTTCAACCACACTGAAGGATCTGACTATGGTCTGAGTGCTAACACGTAAGCATTTGCAACGGCAGACAACCGGCAACTGACAGGGAAGAAGTATATATAGTAGAGTGCTCCTCAGCGCCGCCCAGACCCATTCAGCCAATCACCTGCTGCGCTGTGATCAGCTGATCGTCCAGATCAGCTGATCACTCTCCTATTGGCATAAAGGGCTTGCCTGTTAGCGCGCGCGCGTAGCTCTCCATCTGTGTGCACTACTAGGCTCAGACAACACAGGCACACGCTGCTGCTGCCGCTGCTGCGGAGAAACCGCCGGTCTGAACACGGCTCCAGCCGCCTCACTGTCAGACCGCGCGGCGGTGTCTCCACAATCCATTACAGTACCCCCCCGAGGAGTGGACTCCGGACACTTCCCACCAGGCTTCCCAGGATGTTAGTCATGAAACTCTTTTTCCGCATGCATGCAGGAATCTGGCACCCAAGATCTTTCCTCTATGCCATATCCTTTCCAGTGGACCAAATACTGCACCGAGTTCTGCACTAAGCGAGAGTCCAGGATATTTTCAAATTAATACTCTGGTTGATCATCCACTAACACAGGGGGGGGGGGGGGGGGGGGAGGAATCCATGTGCACTGCTGGCTTCAAAAGAGACACATGGAATGATCTTACACCTCTCATACCGGCTGGGAGATCAATCGCATAAGTGACATTATTGATTTTCTTAGGCCACTGGAAATGGTCCTATAAATCTAGGGCCCAGTTTGGATGACAGTTGTTTCAAGGCCAAATGTCGAGTGGACACCCATACCAAATCTCCTGGAGAAAAGCTCCATTCTACAGACCGTCTTTTATCTGCCTGTCTTTTCTGGGCTTAAAAAGCTTTCCCCAGGTTCCTCTTAACCATTCCCCAAATCTCCTTTAGAGCCCTCTGCCAATCTTCCAGAGCTGGAAACGGTGTAGATGCGACCGGCAAAGGAGCAAACTTAGGTGATCTTCCTGACACTACCTGAAATGGGGAAAATCCAGAAGAGGAGCTTTTCAGGTTGTTGTGCGCAAATTCTGCAAATGGCAACATTTTTACCCAATCGGACTGCGCATCTGCAACATAAAACCTGAGGAATTGTTCCAGAGATTGGTTAACTCTCTCGGTCTGGCCGTTGGTCTGTGGGTTGTAGCCTAATGAAAATGCAAGATCCATGTCTAACTGATGGCAGAAGGCCTTCCGAAACTTTGAAACAAATTGGACTCCCCAACAATCTGACACTACATTCTCCGGAATGCCATGCAGCCGGAAAATGTGCTGGATGAAGAGATCAGCCAATTCCTGGGCCGAGGGGAGTCCTTTCAAAGGGACAAAATGAGCCATCTTACTGAATCTGTCCACTACCACCCAAATGACCGTCTTGCCCTCAGACTGAGGGAGTTCACCCACAAAATCCATGGAGACATGGGTCCATGGCTCACTCAGGATTGGCAAAGGCTATAAGGTGCCAACAGGGGCCTGACGAGAGGGTTTACTCCTTGCACACACTGCACACTCTCTTACAAATTCCTTACAATCTGTTGCTAGTGTAGGCCACCATGCACATCTGGCTAACAAATCCTGAGTTCGGGTGACCAGCATTCTTGTGAGAATGGAACAGTTGCAAGAGTTGTAACCGAAAAGGCAGTGGCACAAACATGACCCCATCAGGCTTCTCCTCTGGAACATCCTGTTGGTAGGGACTCAGAGTGACTGTCCAATCCCTCCAGGTCTCAGTGGCTGCCAGAACTACCTTCTGAGGTAGGATGGTCTCAGGTGCTGAGGGCTGTACTGTCTCAGGTTCAAAACACCTGGATAAGGCATCGGCTTTGATGTTCTTACTACCAGGGGTATACGTGATTGCAAATCTGAATCTTGCAAAGAAGAGGGACCACCTGGCCTGGCGGGGACTAAGTCTCTTAGCACCCTCTATGTACTCCAGATTCTTGTGATCTGTATAAACTGTGATAGTGTGTTCTGCACCTTCTAACCAGTGTCGCCATTCCTCAAAGGCTAGCTTGATGGCCAAAAGTTCCCGATTGCATATGTCGTAGTTTTTCTCTGCGGGTGAAAATCTACGGGAAAAATAGGCACATGGGTGAAGTTTGCCCTGCAAACCCGATCTCTGAGACAATACAGCTCCTACCCCCACCTCTAAAGCATCAACCTCCACAATAAAGGGAAAGGTGACATCAACATGTCTCAGTATAGGTGCTGAACAGAACAGTTTTTTAGTGTGGAAAAAGCCGTATGAGCCTCAGTGGACCAGTGATGTGTATCAGCCCCTTTCTTGGTGAGACTGGTGAGGGGCGAGATGATGGTAGAGTACCCCTTTATGAACCTTCTGTAGTAGTTGGCAAAGCCCAGAAATCTCTGGAGTGCCTTCAGTCCAACAGGCTGAGGCCACTCCAGGACAGCGGAAACCTTTCCTGGATCCATTGAGAGACCAGAGGTGGAGATAATGTACCCCAAGAAGGCAACCGAGGTTACTTCGAAGAGGCATTTCTCCAGTTTGGCGTAAAGCTGATTCTGTCTTACCTTTTCTAGCACAAATCTAACATGTCTGCGATGTTCAGAAAGATTGGACGAAAAGATCAGTATATCATCCAGATAGACCAGGACAAACTTCCCCAGCACTTCCCTGAATACCTCGTTAATTAACTCCTGGAAGACAGCCGGGGCATTACACAACCCGAAGGGCATCACTAGGTACTCGTAATGCCCGTTGGGCGTGTTGAAGGCTGTCTTCCATTCGTCACCATCTCTGATAGATCTAGCTTTGAGAAAATCTTGGCGTTGGTCACCTGGGTGAACAAATCATGAATTAAAGGTAAAGGGTATCGATTTTTCACCGTGATCTTGTTTAGACCTCTATAGTCAATGCAAGGACGAGGACCTCCATCTTTCTTCTTTACAAAAAAGAATCCTGCCCCTGCTGATGAACGGGAGGGGCGGATGAACCCTTTAGCCAAGTTTTCTCTGATGTATTCCTGCATAGCTAGTTTCTCAGGCACAGACAGATTATAGAGATGACCCCTGGGAGGCATACAACTAGATCTCAAATCAATGGGACAATCGAAGGTACAGTGGGGAGGAAGTTTATCTGCTGACTTGGGACAGAAAACGTCAGCAAATTCTGTGTATTGTTTTGGCACACCTTCAACCTGAATGCTGGTATTACCCATAGTTACTTTCGCTAAACAATGATGATAACAATGGGATGACCAGCTCGTTAGCTGACCTGAAACCCAGTCTATCTGAGGGGAGTGAAGTTGTAACCAGGGCATGCCAAGAATGATGGTGGAGGTTGCCATACACAAGACCAGAAATTGCAGATCCTCCTCATGCAGTACCCCAACACTGAATCTTAAATTTGGAGTACGGGACAGAGGATGTCTACTCTGCAGAGGAGAGTCATCTACAGCAGTGACCAAAATCGGTTGGTCCAATGGGAGTATAGGAATTCCCAATTTTTTGCAAACTCATAATCTATAAAATTAGCCACTGAACCAGAGTCAGTGAAAGCTTCAGTGGTAACAGTCTGACCCTTCCATGTGACAGAACAAGGAAGGAGCAAACGATTGTTGTCTAGAGGTAAAGACTGCGCGCCTAGGGTATTACCTCTGACTACACCTAGGCGGCAGCGTTTCCTGACTTCTTGGGGCAATTCTGCACTCTATGACCCTCCTCTGCACAGTATAAACAGAGCTGTTCTGTTTTTCTGTGATTCCTCTCCATCCGTCTCAGCTTGGACTGACCAATCTGCATTGGTTCTGGCGGAGGTGAGACGGGTGGAGGAGAGGCGTAAGAGACATATCTGACCACGTTCTTACCACGGGTCTGCTTCTGATACCGTAAACGGCAATCCACCCATACTGCTAAAGAGATTGCCTCATCAATAGTTTTTGGTTCAGGGTGTCCCAACATCACCAAGGACCTGACGAAGGCGTGGTCTAACGCCGAAACGCGTCGTGATGTCAGACGGCATCGCTTGAGGAAGCCCCGCCCACCAGATCCTCGCTCCACATCGCACCATCGCGCTTCTCGCTCTGGCCAAGTGAGAGAGCTAGGAGAGGAGCTGACGGCAGGCTTTGAGACACGCTGTACCTATCCTTACACATTGTAAGTGGAATTTTAATGCGCTTATCTTTTTAATTAAACGTTAATGCACCAGAGAGGCGCTCCTGTTTTTTCTTCTCTTCACTTACACAGATTGCTGGAGCCACCCAGCGCTTGGAGCAGCACCTGGGAGCATCTCCACTGCCATTAAGTGTTACAGCAGCGCAGGAATACACTTTTGCTGTCCCAACATCAACTCTGAGACTGCGTCTGACAACCCTGATAAAAAACAATCTAACAGTGCAAACGCCCCCCACCTAGCTGATATAGACCACTTTCTGAATTCAGCTGCATAGACTTCTACTGGATCCTTGCCTTGACGCAAGGTTTTTAGCTTCCGCTCAGCAGTAGAGGCAATGTCCGGGTCGTCATAAATTATGGCCCTGGACTTAAAAAATTCCTCTACTGACGTCAGCGCCTCGTGCCCTGTCTGTAGGCTATATGCCCAAGTTTGAGCATCTCCTGACAACAGGGTCTTAATAAATGTAATTCTCTGTGCCTCTGTTCCTGACAAATTAGGTCTCATTTCAAAATACGACATTATACGATTCTTAAAATTCTGAAAGTCAGATCTATGACCAGAAAACCTTTCAGGTACAGACATATGTAAGTCTGTACTTGGAGGAGATCGCACTGAATTTACAGCCGTCTGAAGGACCTGTAGAGACCCAGATAGAGCAGAGATCTGGGCCTGCTGACCGTCTAGCACTCTGATGACATTTTCCACCGAGGTGGTGAGTGTATCAAGACGGCTGTTAAGTGTATCCATTTTGTTTTTTAGGTCTGCCATTCTGTAACGATCGGTGTCGGCACACAGAGAGAATCTGATTATTGGTGATCTGCAGTATCACCAAGAATACAGATATATACCTGATTATTGGTGATCTGCAGAATCACCGATAATACAAGTATAACTAACCGCTGGACACCTGACAAAAGTGTAAGTGCTTGGTGTGACAGTAATTGAGCCAGTGATTCCCTGACTGCTGGGAATAAGACTCTACTGCATTCAATGGACACCTAAGAGATGGAGTCCCTGACTGGATTGCAGAGAGGTCCCTTTAAGAGACAGGGAGTCTCTGCAGACAGTAAGAGAGGTCGGCCAGACCAGGTCGGTAACACACGAGCAGATAAGGTACAGAGACAGAAGACTGATACAGTAACCAGGGACAGGCAGGGTTGGCAACAAGTAATCAGATATGCGTAGGTACCAAATCAGAGAGCAGAAGGAAGGTCAGGAGAGCAATAGGTCATAACAGTTATCAAGTATAGGCCTAGTCTAGAGTGTGAGGTCCGTGTCTCAACACCCAGGAACTGGTCTAAGAATAACACAATATTAACACAGTATCCCTAGTCTTGGGTGTGAGGTCCGTGGTCTCAACATCCTGGAACTAGTCTAGAGTATAACACAATATAGCACAGTATCCCTAGTCTTGGGTGTGAGGTCCGTGGTCTCAAAACCCTAGAACTAGTCTGGAGTAGAACACAATATAACACAGTATCCCTAGTCCTGGGTGTGAGGTCCGTGGTCTCAACACCCTGGAACTAGTCTGGAGTATAACACAATATAACACAGTATCCCAAGTCTTGGGTGTGAGGTCCGTGGTCTCAACACCCTGGAACTAGTCTGGAGTATAACACAATATAACACAGTAATCTGGCTAAGTGTGGATTCGCAGGTCCACCTGGTTCAACCACACTTAAGGATCAGACTATGGTCTGAGTGATAACACGTAAGCATTTGCAACGGCAGAAAACCGGCAACTGACAGGGAAGAAGTATATATAGTAGAGCGCTCCTCAGCGCCGCCCAGACCCATTCAGCCAATCACCTGCTGCGCTGTGATCAGCTGATCGTCCAGATCAGCTGATCCCTTTCCTATTGGCATAAAGGGCTTGCGTGCGCGTAGCTCTCCATCTGTGTGCACTACTAGGCTCAGACAACACAGGCGCACGCTGCTGCGGAGAAACCGCTGGTCTGAACGCGGCTCCAGCCGCCTCACTGTCAGACCACGCGGCGGTGTCTCTGCAATCCATTACAGGCTGCTCTTTACATCCTCCCAGTAAAATTTGTATTTGTCTCCGCCCACTTATGACCCGGCGTTGCCCGCTTATGTATTTGGCTGGTGTCGGCTGTGCCTACTTTTCTAACCCTAACACACAATTAATCAATTACCAAGTTTGTGATCTTTGCGGTGTTTGGCATTAATAATTTGCATTGACATGAAACAAATCGAATTGGCTGTTTGTGGCTCCACCCCCTTTCTGAAATTGAACCCTAGTCACCCAATGATCAACTGTACCAGGTTTGAGGCTTGTGCCATTAACAGTGCAAGAATGGCAGCAATGTAAATATTCCCCTTAAAAATCAATAGGTTCATTTTGATTGGCTTTTATAGACTCCACCCACCTTTCTGAATATTAATCCCAGTCACCCAACGACCAACAGTGCAAAGTTTGAGAACCCTACCATTAACAGTGTAAAAATGGCTGCAGTTTACATTTTCCAGTGAAATGTGTATTTGTCTCCGCCCCCTTTTTGGTTATGGGAATAAAAAGTATCCTACACTTTATTCCAGGTATTGTAATATGTGTGTGCCAAATCTCATTCAAATCCGTTCAGCCATTTTTGCATGATCGAGTAACAAACATCCAAACATCCAAACATCTGATCTTTCCCATTTATTATATTAGTAGGATGTTTAAAGGCAGACAATGGCCTCAATTCACTAAGATCATGCTGGAGATAATAAGGCAAGAGAAAACTTACCTCCATTAGTAAGAGAGTTATCTTATCTCTTCATTCCTTACATTACCGCTTCTGTAGTTAATTTACCTCCTCTGTAGTTAAGTTACCTCCTCTGTAGTTATTTTCACATGCAGTTAATGAACAGCCTGTCTTTAACTCTGGAGTTATTTTATTGATTAAAGAGTTAACTTAAAGACAGAAGAGTTAACTTTAGGTTTGCCTGAGGTAAAATGTTTCCTGAATACTACATGCCTTATCACCATGGTAACAACTCTAGAAGAGTTATTAAAGACAGGAGATAAGCTTAGTGAATTGAGGCCAAAGTCTTTGCTTGGTAGAGAAGATTAGTGTTGCAATGCAAGAGTACTAACCTATTGCATTTACACTTCATACAGTATATTTTCATCTTATCATTCATCTTTTTTTTCTGTACAGCATTAATTTTCGAATGCTTTTTAATACAGTGGCTTTTAATTTTGCTATACGTAAAATTAATGAGGATCCTGATATTTTACCTAATATTACGCTGGGATATCATTTGACTGATTCATGTTTAGATTCTAGACTAGCTACAAGACACGTTTTACGCATTTTATCTGGACCACAGAAGACAATCCCTAATTATTCGTGTTCTGCGCAAGACAAACTCGTGGGCTTTATTGGAGATCATTTTTCAACAACTACAATACCAATGGCCCAGATGCTTGGGATTTATGGATATTCACAAGTAAGTACTAGTGATGTTAGGGATATTACCTGCACTGACATGTGTTGTAAGTAGAGATGTCCCGAACGGTTCGCCGGCGAATGGTTCCAGGCGAACTTCGGTGGTTCGCGTTCGCCTACCAAAGGCGAACTTTCCCGGAAGTTCGATTCACCCCATAATGCTCTATTGAGCAAAATTTTGACCCTCTACATCACAGTCAGCAGACACATTGTTGCCAATCAGACTGCACACACTGGTGGAGCCCCACCCCCCTTATACAAGGCAAGGTCATTGAGTCATTTGACTCACTCATCTGCCTATACTAATTAGTTAAGGGACAGCTGCTACACACTCTGCTAGGGAGATTTTAATTAGCCTCTTGTGGGCTTCCCCCTTCTCCCTTTTACCCTTCTCCTGGAGGGAGGAGGGTCTCATCTGCCAGGGAATTCCAGTATTTCAAAAACCAGCGTACATACTGTGACTGGGATTTGAACCCAGGTATCAGTGTATGGTAGGTAACTAACATATCCATTATACCATCAACACTAGTAGCTGAAAGTAGCTGAAAGTAGCTGAAAGTAGCTGAAAGTAGCTGAAACTAGCCTAGCAATGTACCATTTATGCTCAATGCAAGAGAAAAATTAGACAAGACAAATAACATTTATATCACACTTTTCTCCTGGCAGACTCAAAGCACCAGAGCTGCAGCCACTAGGGCACACTCTAGGCAGTGTTAGGAAGACTTGCCTAAGGTCTCCTACTGAATAGGTGCTGGTTTACTAAACAGACAGAGACACGATTAAACCCCTGGTCTCCTGTGTCAGAGACAGAGCCCTTAACCATTACACCATGCAGCCACTGCTTACAGATATGTAGCCAGGCATGGCCTTGTCTTTTGTGTTCAACAGTTGTCAAGAGAAAAATTAGACAAGATAGCAGTGCTAGGAAGACTTGCCTAAGGTCTCCTACTGAATAGGTGCTGGTTTACTAAACAGACAGAGACGAAATTTGAACTCTGGTCTCCTGTGTCAGAGGCAGAGCCCTTAACCATTACACCATCCAGCCACTGCTTACAGATATGTAGCCAGGCATGGCCTTGTCTTTTGTGTTCAACAGTTGTCCAAAGAGAACCCCAGATAGCCAGGTAGATTCATCTCACAGGAGCTGTTTGAGGGTTTGAATCTCGTCTCTGTTCAGTAAGCCAGCACCTATTCAGTAGGAGACCTTAGGCAAGTCTTCCTAAGTCTTCCTAACACTGCTACTGCCTATAGAGTGTGCCCTAGTGGCTGCAGCTCTGGTGCTTTGAGTCTGCCAGGAGAAAAGTGCGATATAAATGTTATTTGTCTTGTCTAATTTTTCTCTTGCATTGAGCATAAATGGTACATGCTAGGCTACTTTCAGCTACTTTCAGCTACTTTTAGCTACTTTTAGCTACTTTTAGCTACTTTTAGCTAGTAGTGTTGGTGGTATAATGGATATGTTAGTTACTTACCATACACTGAGACCTGGGTTCAAATCCCAGTCACGGTATGTAAGCTGGATTTTGAAATACTGGAATTCCCTGGCAGATGAGACTCTCCTCCCTCCGGTAGGAGGGTGGAGGGCAGGAGGGAGGATTCAGAAGTCTTGAAGCATGCTTTCTATCAATATTTCAGCCAGTAGAAATTTTTCTAAATTTTAATGTTCGCCTCCCCATTAAAGTGAATTGCGGTTCACGAACTTTTTCGCGAACCGAACTTTCCGCGAAGGTTCGCGACTTCTCTAGTTGTAAGTGGATCACATTTAAATCCACATTAAAATAATATCCATTAATTTTGGGGGCCCCTATTTTATCTTTCATGCATTTAGAACTCTTACATCTTTTGGATGGCAATGTGTTTGCAAACACCAATTTACCTTTCACCCCTCTGCTTTACTGTATGTGGAAGGCCCACTCCTTGCACACAAAGATTATTGCATAAAGATACTTTAAACACCTCAAATCAAAGGGTTTTCCCCTTAAAAACCAAAACAATTTTCACCTTTCAGTACTCCTTCCATTCATTCGCCTATAACTTTATTACTACTTATCACAACAAAACAATCTATATCTTGTTTTTTTTGTTTGTTTTTTGTTTTTTTGCTACCAATTAGGTTTTCTTTGGGTGGTATTTTTTTTTTTAATAAATATTTTATTGCAACTGCATTTTTAATGGGAATAATAAGAAAAAATGGAAAAAAAAATATTTCTCAGATTTCAGCCATTATGGTTTTAAAATAAACATTCCACTGTGGATAAAAATAACATTTTATTTATAAGATGTCCTTGCACATTATTTCCTATTAGCCTACTGTAAGTACGCAAAAAGGAAGTAATGCGTGGCTGTGATTCTTCAGAAGTTACAATGACACAGGCATCTCATTGATGTTGGCGATCATTGACATGGGGACTTAGATTAATGAATGGGAACTGCATTCCCAATCATTCATCTCCTCTCAAACAATTGGCAGCGGCAAAGGACGTGTATCTATGGCACAACACATGGACACAGGAGGAAGAAGTACAGGGCAATTATTAGATAGGATTAACATAAAAAAGGCACACACTATTATTCAGTTGTCCTGATGCTGTTAAACATGCATAGGTTTGGTTGGGTAAAATATGTTTAAACTATTGATCATACAGTCATTCACCACCTGCAGAACCACTCCTTTATTGGGGATGTCTTGCTGATTGTCTATAATGTCCACCTGTTGTCTGTTTCATTTGGACAACAGCATGTAAAATTGATTGTCAATCATTGTTGCTACCTAAGCGTACAGTTTAATTTCACAGAAGTGTAATTGACTTGGAGTTGTATTGTGTTGTGTAGTGTTCCCTTTATGTATTTCTTTATTTTGAGCAGTGTATATTGCATATGACAAGTATTCACAGCTCATCACTTGTCCACATTTGTTATGTTACTGTAATGAGCGCCGCCGCGGCGGACTGCGTTGTCACCGTGGCCGCCTCTGGGCCCCTGTCCGTCCCTCCGGCGTCTAGGACGCCGGGGACGGAACTACCTTCTTCCTGTAAGGTCGCTGTCTCGCGCGGGCGTGCGCATAGACAGGACCTTTATCCTGGGAGAGCGCTCGTCAGCTGACCGGCTGGTCAGCTGACAGCGGAGGAGACTCACGGCGCCCCGGATTGGCGGCAGCAGAGGCCTTCCAGTGAGGTCTGGCGCTCTCTGTTGTCGTGAACGCTTGTTTGTCAGCGCTCAGACCAAGCTTAGGATTGCTGTGTCATTGCTGTGTTGTGCTTTGGACCGGTTCTGGGGTGTTGAGACCAAGGACCTCACACCCAAGCTTAGGATTACTGTGTCATTGCTGTGTTGTGCCTTGGACCGGTTCCGGGGTGTTGAGGCCGGGGACCTCACACCCAAGCTTAGGATTACTGTGTTATTACTGTGTTATACTTTGGACCGGTTCCGGGGTGTTGAGACCAAGGACCTCACACCCAAGCTTAGGATTACTGTGTCATTACTGTTTTGTCTGTTAGACTAGATCCCAGGTGTGATGCTAAGGATTTCACACCTGGACTAGGATATTGCTTTATTGCTTCTGTTATCTGTTGGACTAGTTCCCGGGTGTTGATGCCAAGGACTTCACACCTAGACTAGGAGATTGTATTGTATGGATTTCTGTGTATGACTCTTGGCTAACTACTCTGGCTCTGATCCTGCTTTCTGGTCTTGTGCTTCTGCCTGTCTGTCTTCTAGTTGCTGAACCTCTGCTTGATTACCGATTACTCTCTTGTCTCACGATTCTGTACCGATACTTACCTCTCTGTTGCCGAGCCTTGCCTGTCAGACTATTCTACTCACCGGTGGGCCCTCGCCACTGGTGAGGTGCTAGCTTCACCAGCTCTGCTGGTGAAGTTTTTCTGTAGTGCAGTTCTGTTTGTGTCTCAGGTTATCACTAGCCTGCAGTATTGTCTGAATCACCCGCTCCTTGGGAGATTCTATTTCAGTTTCAGTATCCCTAGCTTGCTGGGGTTTGTACTTTATTATACGGACGGCCTGTGTATTTTTAGTACCTCACTAGCACCTCTGTAGAGGTCTAGCCTTTATTAGGTTCAGCTAGTGTCAGCCTGCTTCTCTGTAGGGGCCTAGTCTGCATGGTCTGAGGCTCATCAGCTCCACTGATGAACACCTTATTTACTATCCTCACCTGCTCCACTGGTGAGGTATAGCTTAGTGTTTTTGGTACCTTCTCAGCTCCCCTGGAAGTTTTAAACAAAGCGGTCTGAGTCATTTGTGTCATCTTTCCAGTTCCACTGGAAAGGCCTGGGGTAGCTTCTTGCTGCCAGTTTAGCTAGCTCCGCTGATAGGACTAGTTTACTATCTGGTGTATGTCTGTTATTATCTGTCTGATTGGTTCTTGTCTCTCGCCAGCACCCCTGGCAGAGACCAGCTATACTACCACCGTATTATCTGTTTGTATCCTTCCCAGCCTCACTGGGGAGCTTATTGTCTATCCGTCTTGTTTGTTTCCAGATTGTTCCTTACCAACTCCTTTGGTAAGGTCCTGTAAAATCATTGAAGTTACGGTTGCACCAAACTCTACAAACTCTGATCTTGGTCTTGCTATACTGGTATTATTGGTGATTCTGCGGATCACACATAATCGAGCATAGCGTCTAGTGTTGGGCGAACAGTGTTCGCCACTGTTCGGGTTCTGCAGAACATCACCCTGTTCGGGTGGTGTTCGAGTTCGGCCGAACATCTGATGGTGTTCGGCCAAACTGTTCGGCCATATGGCCGAACTAAGAGCGCATGGCCGAACGTTCCCCGAACGTTCGGCTAGCGCTGTGATTGGCCGAACGGGTCACGTGTAGTGTTGGGCGAACATCTAGATGTTCGGGTTCGGGCCGAACATGGTCGCGATGTTCGGATGTTCGAGCCGAACTCCGAACATAATGGAAGTCAATGGGGACCCGAACTTTCGTGCTTTGTAAAGCCTCCTTACATGCTACATACCCCAAATTTACAGGGTATGTGCACCTTGGGAGTGGGTACAAGAGGGGAAAATTTTTTAGCAAAAAGAGCTTATAGTTTTTGAGAAAATCGATTTTAAAGTTTCAAAGGGAAAACTGTCTTTTAAATGCGGGAAATGTCTGTTTTCTTTGCACAGGTAACATGCTTTTTGTCGGCATGCAGTCATAAATGTAATACTACATAGACTTTCATTGCCTCCCTATTTCACTTTCCAAAATCTCACATCTTTTCAAAGGGCAATGGCTCAGCAGTACCAAATTTTCTAGCATTGTAGGGACCCTTAGGGGGAACATGACTGGTGAGTTTCGGGCCCCTAGGCCAAAGAGGTCATAGCCTAGGGTCACAAAAACCTGTTTATTTGGGCTATTTCAATGGTAGTGATGGTGACGTACATAAATCTCAGCTATGGCCGTTAGCAACGTCTGAATTTCACGAAATGTCTCATGCAGGTAGAAGACATATTGTTAGACTTGGATTCCAAAGATGGGGTCCCTACATCTCTGCAAACCAGAGTTACAGGGCTCCAAAATTGGTAAAATCCCCCATAGACTTTCATTGCCTCCCTATTTCACTTTCCAAAATCTCACATCTTTTCAAAGGGCAATGGCTCAGCAGTACCAAATTTTCTAGCATTGTAGGGACCCTTAGGGGGAACATGACTGGTGAGTTTCGGGCCCCTAGGCCAAAGAGGTCATAGCCTAGGGTCACAAAAACCTGTTTATTTGGGCTATTTCAATGGTAGTGATGGTGACGTACATAAATCTCAGCTATGGCCGTTAGCAACGTCTGAATTTCACGAAATGTCTCATGCAGGTAGAAGACATATTGTTAGACTTGGATTCCAAAGATGGGGTCCCTACATCTCTGCAAACCAGAGTTACAGGGGTCCAAAATTGGTAAAATCCTCTATAGACTTTTATTGCCTCCCTATTTCACTTTCCAAAATCTCACATCTTTTCAAAGGGCAATGGCTCAGCAGTACCAAATTTTCTAGCATTGTAGGGTCCCTTAGGGGGAACATGACTGGTGAGTTTCGGGCCCCTAGGCCAAAGAGGTCATAGCCTAGGGTCACAAAAACCTGTTTATTTGGCGTATATCAAAAAAGGGCGCCTGGAAAAAAGGGCGCGGGGTGTAGCCGAAATTATAAGTTTGAATGCAAAACCGTATTTTTCGTTTAAGAGTTTATAAACGATAATTTAGTGCTAAATACGTTAAATAAACGGAAATGAAATGGCAAAATACCGTCTATAACAGTAAACGAATTCTGAAATTAAACGTCAAATAGCGTCTATAGCAAAAACGATATTTACACTTGTATTAAGCATAGTACTAGAATGGTAGGTTTTACAGGTATTTTACTACAATTATACCTAATTTTAGGGTCACAGATCTCTCCTTATCCCTATCCCTCACACCTAGACCCCCCTTTGTGTAAATACACATAATGTAATAAATTGTATATATTACATATATTGTACTATAACTATACCTAGCCTTACTCTCATACAGAGCCCTCCCTGTACCTATCCCTAACCCCTAGACCCCCCTGGTGGTGCCTAAACCTAAGACTCCCCTGGTGGTGCCTAAACCTAAGACCCCCCTGTTGGTGCCTAAACCTAAGACCCCCCTGTTGGTGCCTAAACCTAAGACCCCCCTGTTGGTGCCTAAACCTAAGACTCCCCTGGTGGTGCCTAAACCTAAGACCCCCCTGTTGGTGCCTAAACCTAAGACTCCCCTTCTGGTGCCTAAACCTAAGACCCCCCTGTTGGTGCCTAAACCTAAGACCCCCCTTCTGGTGCCTAAACCTAAGACCCCCCTGTTGGTGCCTAAACCTAAGACTCCCCTTCTGGTGCTTAAACCTAAGACCCCCCTGGTGGTGCCTAAACCTAAGACCCCCCTTCTGGTGCCTAAACCTAAGACCCCCCTGGTGGTGCCTAAAACTAACCACCACCCTTGTCCTAACCCTCCCTGTATCTATCCCTAACCCCTAGACCCCCTAGTAATGCCTAAACCTAACCATCCCCACTGCACAAAACACGCTAAACACATATAAACAATAATATATTTAATCCTTAAAATACTTCACTCCAAATAACATGAATAAAATAATTTATATATTTGTAATAGAATAACTAGCCTTAAAATTACTTAGAAATCTTAAAATAACAGTAATTTGTAATAGAATAACTAGCCTTAAAATCACGTAGAAATCTTAAAATAACAGTAATATTTAAAGCGATATTTTAGTAACTATAATCAACGCATTAGAAGTGTAAAAACAAAGTTAATACCATAAGCGATGTATTT
Organism: Hyperolius riggenbachi; assembly: GCF_040937935.1. Classification (NCBI taxonomy): domain Eukaryota; kingdom Metazoa; phylum Chordata; class Amphibia; order Anura; family Hyperoliidae; genus Hyperolius; species Hyperolius riggenbachi. Next base: position 46,407,292 of record NC_090646.1, on the reverse strand, counting down.
CTAATACAATCAGCTTTAGAAACGTTATTTAAGCATTATACATATGAAAACGAATTTTAAATGATAAAAGAAGTGTAAATGAAATTTTAGATGTTATAGTTTTATAAGCGCATTTTTAAAACGGAAAAAATAGTTAAAACCCATATAAGCGAAATTTACAAACGAAAAAATAAGTATAACACAAAGTCTAAACGAACTTGTAAACGATATTTGTTATAAACTTTATCCTGTAAACGAAAACCTTTGTTAACACGATCCCTGTAACCGCTATTTCTCGTGCGCCCTTTTTTCCTGTCGGGCGCCGAATAGCCGATATTTTGCATTGCAGTCTATGGCGGCGCCCTTTTTGTCCACTATCCCTGTGCGCCCTTTTTTACTAGTTCCGTTTATTTGGGCTATTTCAATGGTAGTGATGGTGACGTACATAAATCTCAGCTATGGCCGTTAGCAACGTCTGAATTTCACGAAATGTCTCATGCAGGTAGAAGACATATTGTTAGACTTGAATTCCAAAGATGGGGTCCCTACATCTCTGCAAACCAGAGTTACAGGGGTCCAAAATTGGTAAAATCCCCCATAGACTTTCATTGCCTCCCTATTTCACTTTCCAAAATCTCACATCTTTTCAAAGGGCAATGGCTCAGCAGTACCAAATTTTCTAGCATTGTAGGGACCCTTAGGGGGATCATGACTGGTGAGTTTTGCCACTGCTGAGCCATTGCCCTTTGAAATGGTGTGAGATTTTGGAACGGTAAATAGTAGGCCCAATGAAAGCCTATGGGGGATTTTACCAATTTTGGAGCCCTGTAACTCTGGTTTGCAGAGATGTAGGGACCCCATCTTTGGAATCCAAGTCTAACAATATGTCTTCTACCTGCATGAGACATTTCGTGAAATTCAGACGTTGCTAACGGCCATGGCTGAGATTTATGTACGTCACCATCACTACCATTGAAATAGCCCAAATAAACAGGTTTTTGTGACCCTAGGCTATGACCTCTTTGGCCTAGGGGCCCGAAACTCACCAGTCATGTTCCCCCTAAGGGTCCCTACAATGCTAGAAAATTTGGTACTGCTGAGCCATTGCCCTTTGAAAAGATGTGAGATTTTGGAAAGTGAAATAGGGAGGCAATGAAAGTCTATGGGGGATTTTACCAATTTTGGAGCCCTGTAACTCTGGTTTGCAGAGATGTAGGGACCCCATCTTTGGAATCCAAGTCTAACAATATGTCTTCTACCTGCATGAGACATTTCATGAAATTCAGACGTTGCTAACGGCCATAGCTGAGATTTATGTACGTCACCATCACTACCATTGAAATAGCCCAAATAAACAGGTTTTTGTGACCCTAGGCTATGACCTCTTTGGCCTAGGGGCCCGAAACTCACCAGTCATGTTCCCCCTAAGGGTCCCTACAATGCTTGAAAATTTGCCACTGCTGAGCAATTGCCCTTTGAAAAGATGTGAGATTTTGGAACTGTAAATAGGAGGCCCAATGAAAGCCTATGGGGGATTTTACCAAATTTGGAGCCCTGTAACTCTGGTTTGCAGAGATGTAGGGAACCCATCTTTGGAGCCCAAGTCTAACAATATGTCTTCTACCTGCATGAGACATTTATTGAGATTCAGACGTTGCTAACGGCCATTGCTGCGATTTATGTACGTCAGACTCGCCACCATTGAAATTGCCCAAATAAACAGGTTTTTGTGACCCTAGGCTATGACCTCTTCGGCCTAGGACTGCATTGAACGCGACCCACGCATTGTGCGCATTCTGGACAACACCAATTACTGTTTATTGTTTATTGAACCTCTCATCTGTATTACATTTATGACTGCATGGCGACAAAATGCAAATTGCTATCCGCACGCTTCTTGTCCTCATGCAAGGCCTGGGTTGTTGTGTCTCAAAGCGTGGCCTTCTCCTCCTGCGCCGCCCTCCTCCTGTTCCATCACGTGTGCTGCTGCTGGGTTAGCGTTACCGGTCCCTTTTCCTGGAACCTCTTATCTGTATTACATTTATGACTGCATGCCGACAAAAAGCATGTTACCTGTGCAAAGAAAACAGACATTTCCCGCATTTAAAAGACAGTTTTCCCTTTGAAACTTTAAAATCGATTTTCTCAAAAACTATAAGCTCTTTTTGCTATTTTTTTTTCCTCTTGTCCCCACTCCCAATGTGCACATACCCTGTAAATTTGAGGTATGTAGCATGTAAGGAGGCTTTACAAAGCACGAAAGTTCGGGTCCCCATTGACTTCCATTATGTTCGGAGTTCGGCTCGAACACCCGAACATCGCGGCCATGTTCGGCCTGTTCGGCCCGAACCCGAACATCTAGATGTTCGCCCAACACTAATAGCGTCTGCATTGTTGGTGATTCCGCAGATCACCAATAATCAGACGTCTGAGTTGTGGCACTCTACCGTCACAGTTACAGCCTTATTCCAAAATAGATTGAATTATTTTTTTCCTTAGAATTCTACACACAACACCCCATAGAGACAAAGTGAAAAAGTTTACTTGAGGTTTTGGTAACTGTATAAAAAAAAAAAAAAAAACATACGCATGTACATAAGTATTTACAACCTTGGCTAAATAGTTTGTCGATGCATCTTTGGCAGCAATTACAGCCTCAAGTCTTTTTGAATATGATGCCTCAAGCTACTGAAAGGCCACTCAAGGATGTTTACAGAGTTTTCCTGACACCACTCCTTTGATATCTTGGCTGTGTACTAAGGGCCCATTTACACCTGAGCGGGAATCGTGCGATTCCCGCTCACGGCAAACCGCTAGCGGTTCTGCAAGAACCGCTACACAATGTAGTGAGTGGCAGTGTTCTCACTGCCACGGTTGCGGTTAGCGATAACCGCAACCGCGCTGCATGCAGCGGTTTGCCGGCGACAAGCATTCCGCGATTCCGCGACAAGCATTCCTGCAAACCCGCAGCAGGGTCCAGTGATTTTTCTGCGCTAATCGTGGGAAAATCACTCGTGCAGAACGCCGGCAGTAATCGCCGGCGTTCTGCGGTTTTAAGTGTGAACGGGCCCTTAGGGTTGTTTTTCTGCTGAAAGATAAACCATTGCCTTAGTCTAAGTTCAAGAGCACTCTGGATCAGTTTGTCATACAGGATGTCTCTGTACATTGCTGCAGTCAGCTTTCTGTTTATCCTCACTAGTTTCCCAGTTTCAGTCACTGAAAAACATCCCCACAGCATGCTGCTGCCACCACCATGCTTCACTGTAGGGCTGGTATTGACCTAATAATGAGTGGTGCCTGGTTTTCTCAAATTTGTGACACCTGGCATTTACACCAAAGAGTTCAGTCTTCGTCTCTTCAGACCAGAGAATTTTGGTTTCCATGGTCTGAGACTCCTTCATGTGCCTTTTGGCAACCTTGAGGTGGGCTGCCATGTGTAGTTTATTAACCTGTGACGTTTATTAATCTGTGACTGCCTAACACTGATGGAGTTGCTCTGTTGTTTCTCTGTCACGCAATATGGCGTCATCTCGCATGGAGTGAGATTAGACGGGAGCCGGTTGTGTCAGCTTTGTGCCCACTGGCTCCTTGTAACTGGCTGAGGACTCGGACCTTGTGCGTGATGTGCTGGTGCTGCTTAACCCACTGCTGGACGCTTGAGAGGTCATCCAATTAATTATCTGGTCCTGTTTTTTGGATTTGTGAGGGTTGATTTCCTGGACAACATGGGCGGTATTGAGTGGGTTTTCTTCGGTGCTCCACTGTGGCCTGTACGTGAACCATCAGGGGAAACACCTCTTCCCTTGCCCCTCCCTCTTTCACAGGATTTCTTCTTCATTTCACTTATCATTAAAGTACACGCTGACTGGCAGCAGTACAGTGGCAGTACAGAAATGCTATACAGTGGTGGGTGAGCGGTGTACTACTGTTCCCAGCAGCGCCACAGAGCACAATGCTATACAGTGGTGGGTGAGCGGTGTACTACTATTCCCAGCAGTGACACAGAGCACAATGCTATACAGTGGTGGGTGAGCGGTGTACTAATGTTCCCAGCAGCGACACAGAGCACAATGCTATACAGTGGTGGGTGAGCGGTGTACTACTATTCCCAGCAGCGACACAGAGCACAATGCTATACAGTGGTGGGTGAGCGGTGTACTACTGTTCCCAGCAGCGACACAGAGCACAATGCTATACAGTGGTGGGTGAGCGGTGTACTACTATTCCCAGCAGCGACACAGAGCACAATGCTATACAGTGGTGGGTGAGCGGTGTACTACTATTCCCAGCAGCGACACAGAGCACCATGCTATACAGTGGTGGGTGAGCGGTGTACTACTATTCCCAGCAGCGACACAGAGCACAATGCTATACAGTGGTGGGTGAGCGGTGTACTACTGTTCCCAGCAGCGACACAGAGCACAATGCTATACAGTGGTGGGTGAGCGGTGTACTACTATTCCCAGCAGCGACACAGAGCACAATGCTATACAGTGGTGGGTGAGCGGTGTACTACTGTTCCCAGCAGCGACACAGAGCACAATGCTATACAGTGGTGGGTGAGCGGTGTACTACTATTCCCAGCAGTGACACAGAGCACAATGCTATACATTGGTGGGTGAGCGGTGTACTACTGTTCCCAGCAGCGACACAGAGCACAATGCTATACAGTGGTGGGTGAGCGGTGTAATACTATTCCCAGCAGCGACACAGAGCACAATGCTATACAGTGGTGGGTAAGCGGTGTACTACTGTTCCCAGCAGCGACACAGAGCACAATGCTATACAGTGGTGGGTGAGCGGTGTACTACTGTTCCCAGCAGCGACATAGAGCACAATGCTATACAGAGGTGGGTGAGCGGTGTACTACTATTCCCAGCAGCGACACAGAGCACAATCCTATACAGTGGTGGGTGAGCGGTGTACTACTGTTCCCAGCAGCGACATAGAGCACAATGCTATACAGTGGTGGGTGAGCGGTGTACTACTATTCCCAGCAGCGACACAGAGCACAATGCTATACAGTGGTGGGTGAGCGGTGTACTACTGTTCCCAGCAGCGACACAGAGCACAATGCTATACAGTGGTGGGTGAGCGGTGTACTACTGTTCCCAGCAGCGACACAGAGCGCAATGCTATACAGTGGTGGGTGAGCGGTGTACTACTGTTCCCAGCAGCGGCATAGAGCACAATGCTATACAGAGGTGGGTGAGCGGTGTACTACTATTCCCAGCAGCGACACAGAGCACAATCCTATACAGTGGTGGGTGAGCGGTGTACTACTATTCCCAGCAGCGACACAGAGCACAATGCTATACAGTGGTGGGTGAGCGGTGTACTACTGTTCCCAGCAGCGACATAGAGCACAATGCTATACAGTGGTGGGTGAGCGGTGTACTACTATTCCCAGCAGCGACACAGAGCACAATGCTATACAGTGGTGGGTGAGCGGTGTACTACTATTCCCAGCAGCGACACAGAGCACAATGCTATACAGTGGTGGGTGAGCGGTGTACTACTGTTCCCAGCAGCGACACAGAGCACAATGCTATACAGTGGTGGGTGAGCGGTGTACTACTATTCCCAGCAGCGACACAGAGCACAATGCTATACAGTGGTGGGTGAGCGGTGTAATACTATTCCCAGCAGCGACACAGAGCACAATGCTATACAGTGGTGGGTGAGCGGTGTACTACTGTTCCCAGCAGCGACACAGAGCACAATGTTATACAGTGGTGGGTGAGCGGTGTACTACTATTCCCAGCAGCGACACAGAGCACAATGCTATACAGTGGCGGGTGAGCGGTGTACTACTGTTCCCAGCAGAGACACAGAGTGGCAGTAAACACAATGCTATACAGTGGTGGGCGAGCGGTGTACACAGAGTGGCAGTAAACACAATGCTATATAGTGTGGGTGAGCGGTGTACTACTGTTCCCAGCAGCGACACAATGACTGGGGGGACCCTGGCTAGCCTGGCTGGAGAGAGAACTTCCCTGCCTGCCTACCCAAAGCTAAACCCACAGACAAATGGCGGAGAAATGACGTGGATCGGGTATTTATTTACCTGAACCACGTGACCCGTTCGGCCAATCAGAGCGCGTTCGGGTCTGAACCACGTGACCTGTTCGGCCAATCACAGCACTAGCCGAACGTTCGGGGAACATTCGGCCATGCGCTCTTAGTTCGGCCATATGGCCGAACGGTTTGGCCGAACACCATCAGGTGTTCGGTCGAACTCGAACGTCACCCGAACAGGGTGATGTTCTGCAGAACCCGAACAGTGGCAAACACTGTTCGCCCAACACTAATCAGTAGGTGAATTTTGATTGGCTTTTGTAGGCTTCACCCACTTTTCTGAATATTCATCCCAGTCACCCAGTGACCAACTGTGCAAAGTTTGAGAACCCTACTATTAACAGTGTAAGAATGGCTGCAGTTTACATTTTCCCAGTGAAACTTATTTGTCTCCGCCCACTTTTTGGTTATGGGGATTAAAAGTATTCTGTATGTTATTCCAGGTAATTAACTATGTGTGTGCCAAATTTCATTCAAATCTGTTTAGCCATTTTTGCATGATTGAGTAACATACATACATCCAAACTTTTGCATTTATAATATTAGTAAGATAATCTGTATATACCGCTGGCATCTTGTGCAGTGCTGTACAGAAGAAAGACTTGTCACCAGTGCTGCTCATTCGATATTCGGGTATCCGAACTACCCAGATAATTCAAACTTTTTCAACTATCCGAACTCGGATTCGGATTCCGGATATGTGTGCAAATCGGAATAAAGCTATCCAAGTTAACTTGGATATCTATCTGAAATCCGGAATCTTGTTGGATACCCGGTCGGATATTTGAATCCGGATACTGTAACCATGGAGATAATGTCCATTAAGTCATTGAGCCAATCAAAGGACTCCCAGCCTAAGCCCTAGCACCCAATCACATAAGTGAACCCTGGCCAGCCCCCCTGTATATAAGGAGGGGTGCCATGATGAGAAATCTCATCCTTGCTTGTGTGTCTGCTCACTGAGAGACATGCTCCAGTGCTGCTGCTGGCCTAGCAAGTGCTGCCTGTATACAGTGATAAACGTAAAGCTTTTGAGTGCTAAACACCTTCACTACACTATTGTTCTATTGTTTATTAGTTAGCTAGCTTGATTTCATTCAGTGACAACCAGCCCCTGTGCTGCAGCAGCTGCTAGTTAGGTCCTGTGTCTGTGTGTGCTGTGCACAGACCAGGCCTGCTGCTGACCTGCTATTAGACTTAGCTACAGTATAGGTTAGGGAATAGGATTACTGTGTTATTGTTTAGTTAGTACTACAGTTGTTAGAGTAGTACTGTGTTAGCTTACTACAGATTACAGCAGTGCTGCTGTGCTGAATGTGACAGTAAGACAGTGTGCACTGTTGTCTACTCTGCTGTCTGTCACTCCGTGCTGATTTGCTTTAAAGTCCAAACCAGATTTTAATAAAGTACAAGTACCCCACATCATCTGACTGAAGCTGCTGAAGCAAGCTTGTGCTGGCAGTGGTCAGACTCACAGCACTAGAACCCCCTCTGCCACTCCTGCCAACACAGAGGCCTGTTCAGGCAGCCAGTCCTCAGTGGCCTTCTCTGCTCCCTCCACCACTTCCTGTGCAAGGAAAAAACTCCGCCAGACCCTGTTGGGCAAGTCTTTCCCTGTTGTTGGCAGGAGGGGGACATAAAGTGGCTGGGAATCACTATGCCTGCCTTACCACCCTTTACCACCACCACCACAACCTCCTGGCTCCTCCTATTTAACTATTACTAACTAAGCCGCCTGGTTCACAATTTTTTTTACAGCCGTGGTACCACCAATGCTACGTGCCACGTACTCGTGCCACGTACAAATGCCACGTTCGGCATGCTTCTGGCACACGTTACACCTGCTGCTGCTGCATTGCCCTGCTCCTGCTGCCTGTGCTGCTCCCACCAGCAGGGTACCACAGGCCACTGCTGCTGTGCTGATACCACCTACAGTATATTTAACCCAAAACACAATTGCTGCATAATTTTTTTGATGTGTCTGGGCTGAAAACTGTCATGTCCCAGTTGTGCGGTTGGACTATGGACACAATAGCCTCAATTCACTAAGCGTTATCAAACACTTTACCGAACATTTGATAATTTAACCCATGGGTAAAATCTAATTTTGAATTCACAAAGGTGTTACAGATTTATTGAATGTTTTATCGATAAAACATTCGACAAATCTATAACACCTTAGTGAATTCAAAATTAGATTTTACCCATGAGGTAAATTATCAAACGTTCGGTACAGTGTTTGATAAAGCTTAGTGAATTGAGGCCAATGTGGGCTGCACAACCGCTGCCTGGAACCTAGACCTGATGTTAATTGACAGATATATATATATATATATATATATATATATATATATATATATATATATATGTATTTTAACTCCCCCACATAATTAATTAGTGTTTCTCTTTAAAAAAAAAAAAAAAAAAAAAACATGATGCTACATGCATCATTTATCCTAAAAAACGTTTTGGAAGCAATTAAAGGCCACTTCCGGTTTTCTATCCGGTTATCTGAATCCGGTCGGATACTGGGTTTCGGATATCCGATTCTATTCAGGTACCAAAAAGTTCGGATTCGGATATCCGATTCTATTCAGGTACCAAAAAGTTCGGATTCGGATATCCGATTCGGATCCAGATATCTGGGTATCCGGATCCGAATTCAATTCGGATTTTTAAAAGGGGTATCCGAGCAGCACTACTTGTCACTTAACTGTCCCTCGGAAGGGCCTGCCATAGACATATTTCTATTTATGTGTAGTGTAGTGTTTGTAACATAGTGTAGGGCCAATTTAGGAGGGGAAGGGAGAAGAGGAGGGGGTGATAAAAAAAAATGTAAAAAAAAAAAATACAGGTCTTTTTTTTTAATTAATAATAATTTAAAAAAAAAGAAAAAAAAATCCATAGCAGCAGCAATCAGGCACCACCAAAAGAAAGCTCTATTTATGAGAAGAAAGGGGGTACAATTAATTTGGGTGTTAACTAAGTTCAGTTGTATGACCGAGCAATAAACCATTAAAATTGTGAAGTGCTGAATTGTAAAAAATGGCCTGGTCACTAGAAGGGTATAAACCTGTGGTCCTCAAGAGGTTAATAAGTGGCTTCTCCCCGGCCACTCTACCATACAGGCCCAATTAGTGGATTGCTGCAGAGATGGGTGTCCTTCTGGAAGGTTCTTCTCCCATCACAGAGGACCTCTGCAACTCTGACAGAGCGACCATCCAGTTCTTGGTCACCTTCCCTCCAATACTCCAATTCTGTCTCGCAGGTCTACAGACAATTAGAGATGGCCCGAATGGTTCGCCAGCGAACTTCCGTGGTTCGCGATCGTGGAGAACCGCAAACTTTTCCAGAAGTTCGGTTCGCCCCCGTAGTGCATCATGAGGGTCAACTTTGACCCTCTACATCACAGTCAGCAGGCACATTGTAGCCAATTAGGCTACAATAACTCATGGAGCCCCACCCCCTTATAAAAGCTCTTTTGAGAGCTAATCTTGTTCTTGTGATCTATTTTTCTTTTTTTTTTCTGTGTGTCCCACTGACACTTGTGTTGCGTAGACAGCCTTGGTAATTCCTACTGTGTATGCCACTGCCAGCCAGGCCCAGCACATTCAGTGACTACTACCTGTGTTTGTGACAGGTGTACATTGTAATACCCACTGCATATACCTACCTGTTGTTCACTGTGCACCCACCTACCTACCTACATGAGCACACACACTGTCACTGTGCCTGTCCGGTACCTGTCTGTGTGTGACAGGTGCACATTTGTAATACTCATCACTGCATATACTTACCTGACAGTCACTGTTGTTCTATCATTGAGCTACCACAGCCCGGCGACCATATTGGCTTGAAAACAGCCATGGCCTGCACTCTGGCACCAGTCCAGCGTGCCCGTCACAACACAATCAGCTATCTGCGGTGCGTTACACGGTGAGTTTGGTGTGTCAGTGTGAAGCAGTACTCGAATTACACTCCCTGATTGATGTATACACATGCAAGATGTTTTAAAGCACTTTAGGCCTGCAAGTTAGCATGCAATGTGATTTCTGCTCTTAAAGGGAAGGTTCAGGGAGGGGATTCAAAAAATAAAAATAAATTTCCACTTACCTGGGGCTTCCTCCAGCCCGTGGCAGGCAGGAGGTGCCCTCGCCGCCGCTCCGCAGGCTCCCGGTGGTCTCCGGTGCCCGACCCGACCTGGCCAGGCCGGCTGCCAGGTCGGGCTCCTCTGCGCTCCATTTCCTGGGACTTCTGCGTCCCACGACGGCGCGCTGACGTCATCGGACGTCCGCCGGGCTGTACTGCGCATGCGCAGTACAGCCCGGCGGACGTCCGATGACGTCAGCGCGCCGTCGTGGGACGCAGAAGTCCCAGGAAATGGAGCGCAGAGGAGCCCGACCTGGCAGCCGGCCTGGCCAGGTCGGGTCGGGCACCGGAGACCACCGGGAGCCTGCGGAGTGGCGGCGAGGGCACCTCCTGCCTGCCACGGGCTGGAGGAAGCCCCAGGTAAGTGGAAATTTATTTTTATTTTTTGAATCCCCTCCCTGAACCTTCCCTTTAAAACGCTACTTTGTGTCAAGTCCTGATTTTTCCCCGGGACTTTGGGCATCTATCCCACTCATCCATGCCCCCCTCCAGGTGTTAGACCCCTTGAAACATCTTTTCCATCACTTTTGTGGCCAGCATACGTTTTTCTAGTTTTCCAAGTTCGCCTCCCTATTGAAGTCTATTGTGGTTCGCGGAAGTTCGCGCAAACCAAATTTTTGGTGGAAGTTCGCAAACGCTGTTCGCGAACCGAAAATCGGAGGTTCGGGCCATCCCTACAGACAATTCCTTTGACTTCATGCTTGGTTTATGCTCTGACATGACCTTATATAGACCAGTTTGTGCATTTCCAAATCATGTCCAGTCAACTGAATTTACTACTGGTTTACTCCAATTAAGCTGCAAAACCATCTCAAGGATGATCAGGGGAACCAGGATGCAACTGAGCTCAATTCTGAGCTTCGTGGCAAAGGCTGTGAATAGCTACAGTGCTGCCTATAATTATTCATACCCCTTTTGACTTAAAGGGGCACTATGGCAAAAAATTGTAAAATTTTAAATATGTGTAAACATATACAAATAAAAAGTACATTTTTTTCCAGAATAAAATGAGCCATAAATTACTTTTCTCCTATGTTGCTGTCACTTACAGTAGGTAGAAGAAATCTGACAGAAGTGACAGGCTGTGGACGAGTTCATCTCTTTATAGGGGATTCTCAGGGATTTATTTATTTTCAAAAGCACTTAGTGAATGGCAGTTGCTATGTCCAACTGCCAAAAAACTGTGTAGCGAGCAGGGAAGCTGGCCAGCATCATTGTTTAAATAATTTTTAAGGAATATCTTTATAAAAATAAAAGCCTTGCACAGAATCCCCTATGAAGAGATGGACTAGTCCAAAATCTGTCACTTCTGTCGGATTTCTACTGCCTACTGTAAGTGACAGCAACATAGAAGAAAAGTAATTTATGGCTCATTTTACTCTGGAAAAATCATACTTCTTATTTGTTTATGTTTGCACATTTTTTACATTTTACAATTTTTCGCCATAGTGCCCCTTTAAAGTTACTTTTATTCAAACAGCAAGTACTTTTTTGAGAGAAAATGACATAGGGGGTCTCCCAAAAGATAATAAGGAGATGTACAAGAGGAATTATTGTGGCAAAAAAAGAATGTCCAGTCCAAATGATTCATACCCTTCTCAATAATCAATAGAAAAGCCTATTACAGCAATCAAACTCTTCCTAAAAGTGCAGACCAGCTTTTTTGCCCGTCTCCACAGGTATTTATTCCCATTCATCTTTAGCAATGAGCTCCAAATCTTTCAGGTTGGAGGGTCTTCTTGCCATCACCCTGATCTTTAGCTCCCTTCACAAATTCTCAATTGGATTCAAGTCAGGACTCTGGCTGGACCACTTCAAAAGTTAATGTTGTTGTCTGCTAACCATTTCTTCACCACTTTTGCTGTGTGTTTTGGGTCATTGCCATGCTGAAATGTTCACTAATACCCAAGGAAGGCCAAGTTTCTCTGCAGACTGCCTGATGTCAGGGTTGCTCATCCGGATTCCGGATATCCGGGTAACCCGGATATCCAAACTTTTTTACGCGTTCCGGAACGGATTCGAATTTCAGATAGTTGGGCCAAAATCCAGATAGCTCTATGCGGATATTTTGCTGCATGCCGGATATCCGCAGATATCATGCGGATATCCGGATCCAGGTACTGTTACCATGTGACGTCCATGATGTCATTGAGCCAATCAGAGGGCTCCCAGCCTAAGTCCAAGCAACCAATCACAGAGGGGAACCTTGGCCAGTCCCTCCTGTATATAAGGAGGGGGCCATGATGAGAATCTCGTCCTTGCTTGACTGCCACTGAGAGAGACACTCCAGTGTGTTTGGCTGAAGCAAGTGCATTACTGTGTTAAACCCAGCGTTTTTACACCATAGTTACCACCTGCAGGGGCGCTTCTAGCCATCTTGGCACTCCAGGCGAGAAAACCTGTGGTGCCCCCCCCCCATGGTGCCCCGACACGCTCCCCCATCCTTCCCCTTGTGGTGCCTCCCTATGAAAATAATCGTGATGCGGCTGCGTTTCACTGGAAAATAATCGTAATTCAGCTGCCGCCCTACTCTGCATGCCACAGACCCCACGGGCTGAGTCCTAGGTTTGAACATTGGTTAGGGCAAAATCTGCATGGAGTTACTATCTTCCCCAGGAATTCATTTAGGCACTTCATATTCCCCAACATCCCTAAAACACACTAACAAGTCAACTGGTTTCCCCCAAAACAATCCTATATTGAGAATATTAGACTTTAACTATGGTGGGATTAGATTGTCAGCTCCTCTGAGGACAGTCAGTGACATGACTATGTACTCTGTAATGTGCTGCAGAAGATGTCACTGCTATATAAATTAATAATAATAATAATAATAATATAGTAGGACATTAGACTATGACTATGGCAGGATTAGAGTGTTGGCTCCTCTGAGGACAGTCAGTGACATGGCTATGTACTCTGTAATGTGCTATGGAAGATGTCAGTGCTATATAAATACATAATAATAATAATATAGTAGGACATTAGACTATGACTATGGTAGGATTAGAGTGTGAGCTCCTCTGAGGACAGTCAGTGACATGACTATGTACTCTGTAAAGTGCTGCAGAATATGTCAGTGCTATATAAATACATAATAATAATAATAATTATAATAATAATAATAATAATAATAATAATAATAATAATAATAATAATAATAATAATATGGTAGGACATTACACTATGACTATGGTAGGATCAGAGTGTGAGCTCCTCTGAGGACAGTCAGTGGCATGACTATGTACTCTCTGATGTGCTGCAGAAGAAGTCAGTGCTATATAAATACATAATAATAATATGGTAGGACATTAACTATGACTATGGTAGGATTAGACTGTGAGCTCCTCTGAGGACAGTCAGTGACATGACTATGTACTCTGTAATGTGCTGCAGAAGATGTCAGTGCTATATAAATACATAATATGGTAGGACATTAGATTATGGCTATGGTAGGAGTACACTGTGAGCTCCTCTGAGGACAGTCAGTGACATGACTATGTACTCTGTAATGTGCTGCAGAAGATGTCACTGCTATATAAATACATAATATGATAGGACATTAGACTATGGCTATGGTGGGATTAGAGTGTGAGCTCCTCTGAGGACAGTCAGTGACATGACTATGTACTCTGTAAAGTGCTGCAGGAGATGTCAGTGCTATAAAAAAAAAAAAAACTTAATTATCACTTGTATATGAACAATTATCCATGATTGTACCTTTGTAAGAACCTTATAAACCACTGGGAGATCTACAATTACCAGCATTTCTTTGTGAAGATGAACTATAATTCCATACATGACACATAAATAATCACAGTAGGACATGCTGGTACCTGTAGTTCCCCAGTGTGCACTGCAGTCTATGATTTGGTCAAAGAATAGGCAGCCTGATCAGCATCTTATACAGCAAGTCACTCTATTCACATCCTGATGACCTGGTCTCCCACTGTGCTTCCCCCTCCCTGAGCTGCAGCCAGAATTTAACCTTTTGTGTGCTCAATCAGTGACTAAAGCTTTTCATTTAGCTAGTAGTCCTGCTATTCACACGGTACCTTATCAGTCTGGAAGCCATCATCACATTCAGGTGATAGGGTCTGGTGAGGAATACAAATGTCCCTAGTGCTGCAAAGTCAGTGCCCAGTAGCGTAACTGTCTGGGGATTGATTTTCTCTAGCTGGAGCTCTGCACTCCTGGCATGTCTTGCATGGCTTGTTATTACCTCCTCCAACAGACATGCTCTTCTGCTGTGTTTACGTTTCCTCTTTGGCACAGGGAGGGGCGGGAGCCTCCAGCCGTCACACAGACACTCTAGATCTGGAGATAACACAACATTAGGGAATGCCATACAAAGTGTTGTAGACAAAAGGTTTGTAGATTCCTTATTTGAGGCTGAGCAGCAAAGACTTTCGTTAGAACTTTTTATCTCCGTTCCCTAATTTTTCAGTCTCTAAGGACAGGAAAAATAAACTTTTTCTTCCCTCAAAGCGCCTGCAATAAATCTGGCGCTCTAGGCAATTAGCTGGTCCGCTGGTCTCTAGGAGCGCCTCTGACCACCTGTACTATAACACTGATTGTTGTTTAGCTAGCAGTAGTGTGTTGTATTGTGATTGTAGTTAGTGTATGTCTGTGAGCTGTGACAGTCTCTGCTGTCTGTGAGCTGTGACAGTCTCTGCTGCAGGCTGCCACAGCTCTGCTAGTTAGGTGTCTGTGTCTGTGTGTGCTGTTTGTGCACATAGGCCAGGCCTGTGCTATTGCCTTAGCTACACAGTATAGTTTAGGGCATAGGGATTTATTGTGTAGTTATTTAGTACTGCAGTGTTGTTAGAGTAGTACTGTCTGTGTGTCAGATTACTGCATTTCTGCTGTGCTGCTGACTCTGAGTGTCAGTGTGTGTGACAGACAGTCCGTCAGTGTGCACATTGTGTTCTACTCTGCTGTCTGTCACTCCATGCAGATACATTCAAGTCCAACACCAATTAACCTGATTTGAATAAAGTGCAAGTACCCCACATCCATCTGGTAACATCATCATCATCATACACAAACTTGCACTATGTCTGCTGGCACTGGCACCCGGGGGAAGGCCATCAAGGCCAAGAAGAGAGGGAACATTGCTGGCACCGTCACCGCCAGCAGTTCTGCCACACCAGTGTCCATTCCGCCGCTAGCCACTGGCCGTGGGCGCCCAGCTGATAGGGGGAGTCACGCTGCAGATTCGCAGCAGCGTGTAGCGGACATTTTTCAGCAGGGTCGGCGCCGCATATTGGAGGAGAAAGACGCCGAGCCTGTATGCAGCTGATGGTGGATGACGAGCAGGCCACCACCACCTCTACAACACACACCTCCACCCCCACCCCCACTCCTGTTCGCAGGAGCAGCAGCAGCCACCCAGCGGCGCATGGGGACTCGTCGGTCATCATGTCGACCCCAGCGGGCGGCCTATGCTCAGTCAGCGCACTCTGTAGTCCAGAGTCAGAGTGAGGGCTACCACTGACATTCTGGCCACAATGAGGTTTGTGGAGGAGTCACAGATGTTGACACTTATTGTTGGGGACTTAGTAACCAAGCAGCTCAGGGTGACCCAAACTACTAAGAATGTATAGGGGGGGGGGGGGATAAAAGGAACCAAAAAGACCTCCTACTAAAAAAGCAAAGCTTGGTGTAATTGCCTTTTTAAAACAGAAGGACATTTGCAATAATTCAGTTATAAGTGAACATTTGTGGTTACCCACAATCAGTGCAGTTTCTAGGCTAAAATGCACCCAGGGCGAGGGTGTAAAAATTGCGCCCCCCCCCCCCCCCCCGCGAGCAAGGTATGGGTGCCCGCAGTATAGGTTAGCCAGGTCTAGTTGCACTTAGTATAGGTCCCCCCAGTATAGGTAGCCACAAGTTCACAGACACTTGCTGCGCTTACTTAGTCCTATTCTCATCAGAGATAAGACCCCTAAAATGGAGACACAATAAAGAAAACGCACATAGTGCTCAGCACTGTTTGGAACACAATGATTAATCCACCACGTGCAGCACTCCACAGGGACGTGCCTTCACCAATAGGGATAGAGACAGCGTTCCCCCCTCGTGAATCCACTCACCAAATGGCTGCTTGTTAGTTTGCACGTAGTGTATATATAGAGATCCACGCTCCTCAGTCTCCACTCAGGACTTCTTTATTAAAAGCAATAAAAAAAAGGGCATTCCACAAGGATTTAGGACATCAGTACAACCTTCGGCCGCGGATACGAGGTGCTCCGTCCTTCCTGGTTTGCCTTACTTCCGGATTGTCAGCGTGCTGCCTGGCTCCGCCCTACGCGTTTCGTCGCAATGACTCATTCAGGGGCTGGCAGCACGCTCTACTGACAAGGTAAAAATAGCGTCGCTCACCGTCTAGGGGACTGCCCACGTAACGCCCTCTTACTGTCGCTAGGCAACCCAGCGGGGAGCATCACGTATGCCTTACATAAACAACATAAAATACATTACATAGTATCCGTATAAAGAGCATAATCTCCTACTCACTAACATATCATCATATCTATTCCTTGCCATAGATTCGTACCTAAAGACTTATACAGTACTCCTTTATAGTCCAAGCCAGTACGTACTCCATAACTCCATTAACCATATGTCAGCACCTAAAGCATCACATATTTCCAAATAATCCCCATGTGCAAACTTTTTACATTAATTACCCATAATATTCTAATTAATACATTATATTGCCACCTCCGAATATATCTTAAAGTGACAGTACCAAACCTTAATCATGCTGCAATAGCATTAATCTATCTTAAAGTGACAGTGCACAAATATATTGCTACAATATATAGTGTAAAACATACCATATCACCCTTAATATATACAATTAAATACCTAACCTAATAGTCACCTAACACTACCCTAGCTCATCTGTGAAAGTATGACCAACTCATCAATAAAGTTACAGTGCCATATTGCACCCCCCTAATGTGATCATTAAATATGATGTGCTGTGTCCACTGCTCGACAATTGAGCACACCACAGTGCACACACCAGCTCTAAGTGATAGGATTTAATTCATATAGAAGGGGCTCATTATTACACTACATCAATGAACCACCTATGATCCACCATGATCCACCACAAAAATGTGAATAATCACCCAGTCCAATCACTATATGGACCCGGCCCCACTCACCTCAGTGCAATCTTACCATGCCCATAATGTCATGACATAAAGGACTCTGGCAAGTGCATGCCACCTTATAATTTTATATAGGCCGTGCAAATTACCTACCAATATAACCTGGTGTAAACAAACCCACTATAATAAAGTGCCACGTGCAAAATATACATTCCAAAGTGCATTGTGCATATCTCAAAACCAACAATTAAGTGTCAGCTAACCAACCATATTAACAAACAACTATAATCATCAATTAACCTACTAACCCCCCACGTGAATACCCCCTTATTTGTACCTCAGCAACTACACACATGGTACATGCCCATATTAACCTATCTATTTGTAATGAAGCAGTTGATGTCTAGTTCTATATTTAATCCTCGAGGCTCCATACTACCTAGTCTGTAAATCCACTCTGTCTCTTTCCTACACAGTTGTTGTAGTCTATTAGAGCCCCGCCAGTGAGTATGTACTTGCTCCACAGCCACCACCTTTAAACCTCTTGGATCATTGTTATGCATTTTAGCAAAGTGTGCTGATACACTGTGCCACGTGTAACCTTTCTGAATATTATAAATATGTTGGTATATACGCTTTTTTAGCGGTCTCGTCGTCCTACCAACATATTGAAGATTACACGTGCACGTCAGCACATACACCACATATGATGAGGAACATGTTAGACATTGCTTAACATCATAACTTCTCCCATCTCTATTTGAGACAACAACATCTGCATTAATGCTTGATGTATCCCTACATATACAGCAGTCCCTACACCTATGATAACCCGGTCTCTGCCAAAAGACACTGGGTCTACCTGGTGGTTCTACACAGCTAGGAACAAGAAGATCTCTGAGGTTCGTGGCCCGCCTATAGATAAATCTAGGTTTAGATGGGACTACCTGGTTCAGAGTCTGATCCTGCTGTAACACTGGCCAATGTTTCCGAAAGATGTTCTCTATCTGTCTGTATTGTGTATTAAACGTGCAGATAAAAGGAAGCTCCATGTGGTTATCCTCTTTTTTGGTTCTCTTACCTTGAACCATTTGTTCTCTATCCATATCTGCTACCTCCATCATTTGTTTTCTTAATTCCTCTTCTTTGTACCCCTTTTGCTCAAATTTATTGAGCAAAATGGCAGCCTGACTAGTATATGCATCCAATGTGGAACAATTCCTTCTAATCCTTTGGAATTGTCCCTTCGGGATCGCTCGGACCCAGGTTGGATGATGGCAGCTAGTTGTAGGAATAAACCCGTTTCTGTCTGTTTTTTTAAAAAAGCACTTGGTGGTGAGCTCGCTTCCTGACTTAAAAATAGTTAAATCTAAAAAGTTAATATTATCATAACTCGTCTCAGCTTCCAGTTTGATATTAGGACTTAAACAATTAGCTTTCCTTAAAAAATCCTCCCATTCCTCAACCGTACCTGTCCACAAAATCAACAGGTCATCAATATATCGATACCAATTATTAATCTTACCTGAGTTTATCTGAATCGCCCCTTCCTCCCACTCCAACATGTAAATATTTGCCAAAGATGGGGCGAAGGGGGCCCCCATGGCACATCCTTTTATCTGCAGGTAGTATTCCCCCCTGTACCAAAAATAATTCTTAGCCAGGGCAAATTGTAGCAACTGCACCAAAAACTGTACCTGTCGTGGGTGTACTCTCCCCTCACGATTGAGTGCGTTTTCCACTGCAACCAACCCTCCTTGATGTGAAATATTTGTGTATAGAGACGCCACGTCCGCTGTAATTAGCAGCGTAGCATCATCTACCACCACATCATTAAGAATACGCAATGTATGGGAGGTATCCCTAAGAACCCTTGGCAGGAGACCAACCAGAGGTTGCAGGAATTGATCCAAGTACCCACCCAGTCTATATGTAATGGAATCAATCCCATTAATAATGGGGCGTCCCGGTGGTAACGTGGTGGACTTATGTATTTTCGGTAATTGATATATGATGGGTGTTCTTGGATGTGAAGGGATTAAAAACTGAAATTCAGCTTCACTAATAAAATTTTCATCCAACCCCCCTTTTAATAAGGAGATGAGTTCTCTTTTGAACTGGAAGACTGGGTTACCACTCAATTTTTTATATGCAGTGGCATCATTTACCAGTCTATCCAAAATATTGTTCCCTATTGAGGACAACCACCCCTCCCCCCTTATCTGCTGGTCGGATGACCAACTCCTTGTCTCTCAACATCTTGCAAGCATCTCGATCGGTAATTTCAATCCGAGACACATGCAGACGCTCGAGATCGTTGGCCACAAGATTTTTAAAAACATCAATGGTGTGCTTACTTGCATTTTCTGCTGGATTGAAAGTAGAATTATTTTTCATTTTCGTATGTAAGTATTGACCCGCCACTGCATTTGCTTTAGTATTAGGCCCCTCTTTATCCAGAAAGTACCTTTTAAGGTTAATTTTCCTTACAAATTTATGTAGATCAATGAAAGTTTCAAATTTATTGATGGACTTTTTTGGAGCATATTTTAATCCCCTGTCTAGCAGGCTGATTTCCCGATCAGACAGGGGAACCCCACTGAGATTAAATATACCCTCTCCTGACACTACTCCTTTCTTTTTTTGTTGTATTCTCCTTCCTCCTCTGACTCCCCTCCTGGCTCTCTTTTGCGTGCTTTTTTGGGGGTGAGGTATGGTTCCATGTACCATTCGTCCTGTCGGTATCTGGGTTTGTGAAAAAACGGGAGTTCTTCCTGTACATATGATTGTAAGGGTTCATATCTGTTGTAAACTGGAAGTTCGGGAGCACCTTTGGGATAGCCACCTTGGGACTGATATTGAGGCTGATAATGTTGACCTCCTTCTCTCCTAAACTGACCTCCTCTCCCTATATACGGTCTAGATTGATTGGGGGAAGGCCTGCCTTGATAAGGGACATATCCTCTGCCTCTTCCCGGGGCTCCCCCTCTCCCCCCTCCTCCACCATACACTGGCTGGGGCTGGGGTCTGGGCTGGGCTGGTTTGACTGGATCTCTGCCCCCAGTCAGGATCCCTTTTGGCCTAGCAGCACCATCCTGTGGTTTGGGTACCTCAATGGGCCCCCCTCCCGCTGCCCCACCTTCCTCCACTATCTCATCTGGCTTAATGGAGATCTTATTTTTCTGCCATTTATACGCCTCATTATTTTTATAAACTTGATTATCTTTACAAAACTGTTTTTGCTTATCCAATATAATATCTTTTTCTGCATTATTTAATACCTCTTGTAATTTCGTAGACCTAACTTGATATTCTTCTGAGTGTTTAAATGGATCTAATTTAGATTTAATCGTGTCTACTTCCCCTCCCAATCTCTCAAGTCTCTGTGTTTTCCTTTTAATCATCAATTTAACCATACCCTTCCCGCAAATTTCAACATATTCCAACCATTCCTTATTACTATCTTCACTTTCTTCACCATCAGTAGGAGATATATCCCATCTGTACCTCTTAGGTACTAGTCCCTTCCCATCATACTCCCACCAAGTTTGGAGTTCCTTAAGCATACTTCCCTGTAGCGACTTAAAGTCCTGTTCAAGGTTAGAATGTACAGGAGCATCCACTTGAAAGATTTGATCCAGATCCACATCTCTATGCTTCCTGATCTCAAACACATCCATGTTTGCAGCAGTAAAAGAAGATGATACGCTTACCCACACTTTGTTTGTATAAACTGTGCTCCACAGAAAAGCACCAAAAATATAAAAGAAATAAGTCCTTGATAGGAGATCGCAGCCTGTTTTAAGAGTCACCTCACTCCAATCAATACACAAGTTCACAGACACTTGCTGCGCTTACTTAGTCCTATTCTCATCAGAGATAAGACCCCTAAAATGGAGACACAATAAAGAAAACGCACATAGTGCTCAGCACTGTTTGGAACACAATGATTAATCCACCACGTGCAGCACTCCACAGGGACGTGCCTTCACCAATAGGGATAGAGACAGCGTTCCCCCCTCGTGAATCCACTCACCAAATGGCTGCTTGTTAGTTTGCACGTAGTGTATATATAGAGATCCACGCTCCTCAGTCTCCACTCAGGACTTCTTTATTAAAAGCAATAAAAAAAGGGCATTCCACAAGGATTTAGGACATCAGTACAACCTTCGGCCGCGGATACGAGGTGCTCCGTCCTTCCTGGTTTGCCTTACTTCCGGATTGTCAGCGTGCTGCCTGGCTCCGCCCTACGCGTTTCGTCGCAATGACTCATTCAGGGGCTGGCAGCACGCTCTACTGACAAGGTAAAAATAGCGTCGCTCACCGTCTAGGGGACTGCCCACGTAACGCCCTCTTACTGTCGCTAGGCAACCCAGCGGGGAGCATCACGTATGCCTTACATAAACAACATAAAATACATTACATAGTATCCGTATAAAGAGCATAATCTCCTACAGTACTCACTAACATATCATCATATCTATTCCTTGCCATAGATTCGTACCTAAAGACTTATACAGTACTCCTTTATAGTCCAAGCCAGTACGTACTCCATAACTCCATTAACCATATGTCAGCACCTAAAGCATCACATATTTCCAAATAATCCCCATGTGCAAACTTTTTACATTAATTACCCATAATATTCTAATTAATACATTATATTGCCACCTCCGAATGTATGCAGAGAGAAGAGACAGACCAGCGGCAAGAGAGCAGCGCTTGGAGCCAGGCAGGTGAGTTGCAAACAGCGCTTCCCGGCTGCTCGCTCTGCATCTGAGGGGGGAGCACGGAGGGCGCCCGGGAGAGGGAGGGAGAGGTCGGGCTGCCCTCCCCGCGGCTCCGGCTCCCCCCTCCATTATAGCGCCCCCCTCCTAATAGCGCCCCGGGCTGCGGCACGCCCCGCACGGGGGTAGAAATGGCCCTGCCCACAATGCACTACTACTAAATATGCAAATTATCCCTTTTTGCCCTTGTTAAGCCAAGCAAGCATCCAGAACCACTGGTGTATAGCAAGCCTATAGCTTTAAGTTTTACACAGTCATATCAAACCCACATGTAGACAGCCTGTTTCAAACTTTTGGTCCTCATCAGTACATGGCAGGGATTGAGAAGGCTGTATGAGATAGGGCTTGGACCAGTACAACAGAGTAACCAAGCAGCTCAGGGCGACCCAAACCACTCAGAATGTATAGGGGGATGAAAGGAACCAAAAAGCCCTCCTACTAAAAAAGCAAAGCCTGGTGTAATTGCCTTCTTAAAACAGAAGGAAGTTTGCAATAATTCAGTTATAAGTGAACATTTGTGGTTACCCACAATGCACTGCTACTAAATTTGCAAATTATCCCGTTTTTGCCCTTTTTAAGCCAAGCAAGCATCCAGACCCGCTGGTGTATAGCAAGCCTATAGCTTTAAGTCTTACACAGCCATATCAAACCCACATGTAGACAGCCTGTTTCAGATTTTTAGTCCTCGTCAGTACATGGCAGGGATTGATAAGGTTGAATGAAATCGGGCTTGAACCAGTACAACAGAGTAACCAAGCAGCTCAGGGTGACCCAAACTACTAGGAATGTATAGGGGGATAAAAGGAACCAAGAAGCCCTCCTACTAAAAAAGCAAAGCTTGGTGTAATTGCCTTCTTAAAACAGAAGGACATTTGCATTAATTCAGTTATAAGTGAACATTTGTGGTTACCCACAATGCACTACTACTAAATATGCAAATTATCCCTTTTTGCCCTTGTTAAGCCAAGCAAGCATCCAGAACCGCTGATGTATAGCAAGCCTATAGCTTTAAGTTTTACACAGCCATATCAAACCCACATGTAGACAGTAACCCACAGTTATTGTTGGGGGGGATTCCTCGCCTGTGGTGTCCGCAGAAGAGGAGTTTGGGGGGTCATCAACATCCTAGCAATTGTTTGAGGAGGGGGAGTATGACGATGATAATAATGATGACATCTTGCAGGACCGTGACTACCAACCACAGGAGGGGGATGTTGGCTCTGAGTCTGAGGAGCAGGATACATCCGTGGGTCTGGCATGGAGGATCAGCATCTTTCACATTGGCAGGAGCAGCAGTGGGCGTGGAATGCGGGACCCACAGCCTGCTACTTCATCTTTTGCCACTACCACCAGCCGCACCACTCAACCCCTGGCCCCAACCACTGTAGGCCAAAAGAAAGCAGCAGCAGCCCATTCAGGCCATAAGGGCAAATTACAATCCCCAATCTGGAATTTTTTTGATCTTCCCTCAGTGGACAGCAAGTTTGTGACTTGTAATGTGTGCCAGGTGAAGCTGAGCAGAAGTTGCAACCCATCCAACTACGGCACCTCCAGCTTCATCAACCACCTGGCCAACAAACATCTTCACGAGCATGAGGAGTTCAAGAGGCTGAAGGAAGCTGGCGCTGGCAGTGTTCCGACCAAAAGCACCACCAGAACCCCCTTTGCCAGTGCCACTCCTGCCAGCACTTAGGCCTGTTCAGGCAGCCAGTCCTCAGCGGTCTCCTCTGCTTCCTCCTCCTCTTCCCGTGCATCCAAGAAATGCCAACAGACCCTGCTGAGCGAGTCCTTTGTGGTCACCAGCTGAATGGCGTGCTTGCACAGGCCACGTCTTCCCAGCTCCTCCCGTACGCCTTTGTGAAGGAGGGGAGTGACATGCATGTGCTCCTGCAGAGCACAGTGCCGGATTGGCCAATACCCAGCCAGCACTACTTCTCACGAACGGCCATCCCAGCACTGCACCGCTTCACGATGGCCAATGTGGAGCGTGGGCTGGATCACGCGGTGGGTGAGCGGGTCCATGTGACCATGGACTCCTGGAGCAGCAGGTTCGGGACAGGCCGCTTTTTGTCCTTCACGGCGCACTGGATCAGTTTGGTGGAAGGCGGTGAGGAGGGGACAGCAGCATTGGCCACAACAGCAATCCAGTGGGTGGTGCCAGGTTCCTGTGGTCCGGTTCCACCCTCCGCCAAACGCCCCCGCCTCAGCAGCAGTGTGAAGGCCAAACCACTGCCAAGCGCTGATGGAGATGGTCAGCCTGGGGAAGCACAGGCTGATGGCAGACCATGTCCTGGAAAAACTCAAAGAGCAGGAGAGGAGTTGGCTAACCCCCAGAGGCCTCAGAGTCGGAGAGGTGGTGTCCGACAATTGGGCCAACCTTGTTGCTGCCATCCATCGGGGAGACCTCACCCACATCCCGTCTGGCCCACGTCCTGAACCTGGGGGTGCAAAAATTTCTGAGCACCTACCACGGGATGGACCCACTTTTGAAAGCGGCTCGTAAAACCGTAGGTTATTTCTGCCGCTCGGGCGGTGCCTCAGCAGCCCTGGAAGCTGTGCAGCTGGAGCTGAACC
This sequence comes from Hyperolius riggenbachi, assembly GCF_040937935.1. Classification (NCBI taxonomy): domain Eukaryota; kingdom Metazoa; phylum Chordata; class Amphibia; order Anura; family Hyperoliidae; genus Hyperolius; species Hyperolius riggenbachi. Next base: position 46,382,601 of record NC_090646.1, on the reverse strand, counting down.
TCCCACGGCACTGGCTCATTATTGATGTTGCAACACGATGGAACTCCACCCTGGCCATGTTAGAGCGCCTGGTTGAACAGAGGCAGGCTGTCAACCGATACCTGGCCAGAGCCACCACGGACGCCACCGTGTTCGGGGCCGGCACCACCCACCTCCCGGACATCATTCTGAATGCAGAGTGGGAAAAAATGCAGCTGTTGTTCTTGCTGCTGGCACTCTTCCTGGAGGCCACCAACATGGTCAGCTGGGACCGTGCATCGCTTTGTGAGTGGGTGACCATGGTGTGTATGCTGGAGAAGGCCCTCAACGCTCTGCTGGAAGTGGGAGAGGCAGCCTTGATCCATCAAGAGCAGCAGCCTTCATAGTCCACCTCTGTGCGTCAGGAGGAGGAGGTTGAGGACTTTGAGTTGGGGGACTTGGAGGAATTGGAGGTCCCTGACCTCGGAGATGAGGGGGCACAGTGGAGTGCAGCTGCAGTGGTGCGGGGGTGGAGAGAGCAGGGGGAGGCTCAGGAATCGGAGGAGGAGGACAGCACTGGGTGTGAAGATGAGTATGTTTCAGCAAAGATGGCACACCTCTTCCCCATGGCAGCGCACATGCTGCAGTGCCTGCGCAGTGACCCAAGTGTCAAGCAGATGCGTGCTCAGGAGGACATGTGGATCACCCTGATGCTGGACCCACGGCTGAAGGGGAAGCTGCATCAGTTCCTGCCTGCAGGAGGAGACCCTGTGCGCCGAATGAGAGACTTGCAGTGGTCTCTGGTTCGGCGCTTGGAGGAAACCTTCCCCCAGACTTCCCACCCCCCTGCTGTCACAGTCCAGCCAGCACAGCAGCAAGTACCTGGGTCCATCAGCAGCAGGTGCCCATCAAACCTGCTGTCTCTCAAAAAGGTGCTGTATGCCACGAGGGGGTGCCTGCAGCAGCATGTGGCTATCAAAGCCAGAAACAGCACCTGACCCGGATGGTGGCAGACTACATGGGGTCCTACAGCGGACTTGACAGGAATGACAGCAAAACCCCTATGGACCCTTTGGATTACTGGGTCAAGCACCTGAAGATTTGGAGCAAGCTGGCCCAGTACGCCCTGGAAGTCCTTGCTTGCCCCCCTTCCAGCATGCTGTCCGAATAGTTCTTCAATGCGGCCGGTGGCGTGGTGACTGAGAAGCGCTCTCGTCTGTCCACCCAGTCTGTGGACAGACTGACTTTCCTGAAAATAAATCAGGCTTGGGTGGTTGGTGAATTCCTGGCCCCTGTCGTTGGCAAGTGGGAAAATGAAGTGGCTGGGAATCACTATGCCTACCTTACCACCGTAAAGGTAGTGATTCCCAGCCACTTCATTTTTCCCTCTTGCCAACAACAGGGGCCAGGAATTCACCAACCACCCAAGCTTGATTTATTTTCAGGAAAGTTAGTCTGTCCATAGACTGGGTGGACAGCCGAGAGCGCGTACAACCTCCAGGCTCCATAAGCCTGGTTAAATTTTTTTTACTGAGCCGTGGTACCACCAAGTGCCATGGTGAACTATCTAAACACAATTGTTGTGTAATTTTTTGGGAGGTGTCTGTGCTGTCTTAGTTGTGGGGAGGCCCCAACTGCGGCAGTACAACCGCTTCCTGGAATCTCTTCTAATTTTTTACTGAGCCGTGGTACCACCAAGTGCCATGGTGAACTGCACCAGTACGACCGCTTCCTGAATCCTGGAACCTAGACTCCAGATGTTAATAATTGACTGTCCCTTTTTTTTTTTCTTTTTTTTTGGGGGGGGGGGGATTTTAAGTCCCCACATCATCAATTAGTGGTACCCTTTAAAAAATAATGATGCTACATGCCTCATTTACCCTAAAAAAAACCGTTTTAAAAGCATTTTAGAGGCCACTTCCAGTTTTCTATGCGGATATTCAAATAGGTTGGATATCCGCGGATAATGCATTTGGATATCCGCATGAACGCGGATCGCAGAATGTTTGGATGCGGATATCCGAATTGGATGCGAATATCTGGGTATCCGGATCCGGATCAATTCGGATTTTGAAAAGGGGTATCCGAGCACCCCGCCTGATGTTGTCGTTAAGAATTCTCATGTATTGCTCTTTTTTCATGGTGCTGTTTACTGTGATTAGATTCCCTGGTCCATTGGCTGAAAAACACCCCCCAAGCATTAGGTTCCCACCACCACGTTTGACAGTGGGGATGGTGTTCTTTGGGTTGAAGGCTTCACCTTTTTTATGCCAAATGAAGGAACCATCATTGTGACCAAACACTTCAATTTTTGTTTCATATGACTATAATTCGACACACACAAGCAATAGAACACAGCAATACATGCATGCAGCTACATTTAAGTGGTCAGCAGGTGCTCGTCAGCCAATCAGGATGCACTGTCATACACCCTTTACCTGCCATACCACATCTAGCAGCCATTAGCATTCAGGTGGGAGGCTTCAGTTGGACTCAAATCGCAAGATTGCGTCGCTAGCAGGACCGCCCCGTGCAGGCATTCCTCCCACAGGGGTCCCTCCCTAACCGCTCACCTGTCTGCCATGTCCTAGAGCTGAAAAAAAAACGTTTAAAAACACACGATTGGTTCGCACGATGGCCAGGGGCCCCGGACCTCTCTCACTGGCCGGGGCCCCAAGGCCAATGCACGATACCTGGAGGGGAGTGCAGGTGGGCCTGGACCTCTCACACCCAGGCTCTGGACCTCTCACATCCAGAAAACCCACCAACACTGCCTCCATACTGAATGCTAAATTCGACACACACAAGCAATAGAACACAGCAATACATGCATGCAGCTACATTTAAGTCGTCAGCAGGTGCTCGTCAGCCAATCAGGATGCACTGTCATACACCCTTTACCTGCCATACCACATCTAGCAGCCATTAGCATTCAGGAGGGAGGCTTCAGTTGGACGCAAATTGCAAGATTCTGTCGCTAGCAGGACCGCCCCGTGCAGGCATTCCTCCCACAGGGGTCCCTCCCTAACCGCTCACCTGTCTGCCATGTCCTAGAGCTGAAAAAAAAAACGTTTAAAAACACACGATTGGTTCGCACGATGGCCAGGGGCCCCGGACCTCTCTCACTGGCCGGGGCCCCAAGGCCAATGCACGATACCTGGAGGGGAGTGCAGGTGGGCCTGGACCTCTCACACCCAGGCTCTGGACCTCTCACATCCAGAAAACCCACCAACACTGCCTCCATACTGAATGCTAAATTTGACACACACAAGCAATAGAACACAGCAATACATGCATGCAGCTACATTTAAGTCATCAGCAGGTGCTCGTCAGCCATGATAGTGCATAGCTTAGCAAAAGTGACCCCAATAATAATAACCCCTTATACACTAAATAACAAAAACACGGACTGCTTCTTAACGTTGGATTAATATTTTATTAAGGCCAAAGCAGCCCTTCTTTCTTATTAACATAAATCTGTTGTATAAAACTATAATTCTTATTGTACAACAATACTGTACAAACAAATTAGGGGAAGAGCTCCGGGAAGACCATATTGGCATGCAGCCTGCAATCTGCCGGCCCCCGCCGCGTAAACCGGCTCAGGGACAGCTGCATGCCTTATCACCCTTTTCTTAGAAGACACCCTTCGTTACCTTCAAACCGAGATGGGAGGAACTTTAATTGTCCCACCATCCTAAATTGTAACCATTTCCGGAGCCCTACACCCTGCGGCTGCAATGACAACCACCACCACCAAGAACTTGTAACAACTCTCATAACCAAAAATTGGGGAGGGTGGGTGGGAAACGCGTCCTCTCTCCTCAATGCCCCCTGTGCGTCTGGCCTCTCCCCACCGACGTCACTTCCTCTTCCGCTCCACCCCTTCGATCCCCGCAATACACAGGCTCCCGGCCACGGCTAAGCTCAACCCCCCCCCCCTTTTACATTAACCCCTACACTTCCAAGCTAGCTCCTATCATGGGGGCCCTCCACTCCAGCGCTGCGCTTGGTTGTTACAGGCCATGCTTGATAGTGCATAGCTTAGCAAAAGTGACCCCAATAATAATAACCCCTTATACACTAAATAACAAAAACACGGATTGCTTCTTAACGTTCGATTAATATTTTATTAAGGCCAAAGCAGCCCTTCTTTCTTATTAACATAAATCTGTTGTATAAAACTATAATTCTTATTGTACAACAATACTGTACAAACAAATTAGGGGAAGAGCTCCGGGAAGACCATATTGGCATGCAGCCTGCAATCTGCCGGCCCCTGCCGCGTAAACCGGCTCAGGGACAGCTGCATGCCTTATCACCCTTTTCTTAGAAGACACCCTTCGTTACCTTCAAACCGAGATGGGAGGAACTTTAATTGTCCCACCATCCTAAATTGTAACCATTTCCGGAGCCCTACACCCTGCCAAACCCCACGGGCGTAAAACCTTACGCCCGTGAGGCCCAAATCTGTAGGGCCCTCTGAATCCCATCACTCAAGGCCAGGGTCCATAAATCAATCCCAATCTCATTGAGGTGAACCCCATCCTTATTCAAAAATGACCCAGTGTCGGACTCCAAGTCCAAGTGGCGAACTGCCACCCCCCCGTTGTTAATACCAAAACAAGAGATTTCCCTATTAAGTTTTTTTCTAGCCCTGTTGACGCGGTCAACCGACCTGGCGAACCTCCAACTATTTCTGGCTATGACCTCAGACCATACTATAACCGTGGCCGGGAATTCGGACCTAATCGTTAAGAAATCACCTTTTATTTCCTTGATGATTTGCCTCGTAGTGCGAGAGGCCAAATCGTTGCCCCCCGCATGGAGAACTAATACATCCGGCGCTTTATCCCAGCTTACAAACTGGCGAAACTCCGGGAGGACTCTGGGCCACGTCATTCCCGGCACACCAATCCACCTGATACAAGCCTGGGATCTAGGGAAGCCCAACTGTCTCCCTTCCGGTCGTGCTCACGCTCTCCTGGCACCTCGTGCCACGTATGAATGTCCTATGATCCAAACGAGAAGCGGGGGGCCATCTGCAAAAGAAAATAAAAGAAAAGAACACCAAAACCAAAAACCAACCGTCAATTAAACACATTTAAACTAGGTGGGGTCGAACGTATGAACGAAATCTGGCAGACTCCCACCGTCCGATCCTTTTGATCAGACCTTCATCTAAGCCCCATCTGGCCGCTTCCGTCCCAGCTCCTATGCGAAAGGAGTGTGATGCAAATTCTAACGGGGAAACCCCCACCCTCTTCAGGCCTTTTCGCAGCACTGCTACAAATTGAAATTTAGTCAGGGGGGCCCCATCCAAATGACAAAGGAATGATGTGCAAAGATTTGGGCGCACCGCCGCGAACTGAGCCAGTGCTCTTACCGGGCAAATAGGGGACCCCGCTATACTCTGCAAAGTGATCACCCTCCCCTTCCCTACCTGATCGGTTTTTGACCGGCGTAGAAAAATCTCTACCGATCTTTCTAACACCACAACCTCTTTCTCCAATATCCCTGTCGCTGTCACTTTGTTAGGACTAACCAATTCGCTAATGCGAAAGGCCCCAAAGAAGGCTAGCACAAAAGCTGCTTTAAACAATATCGCTTCAAATTCTGAGCTGCAAATATCCGGTAATACTAAAACAAGGGTAGTGAGGAGTTCGAATGTGATAGGACGACGAGTGTCTCTCCTCACCGGGTTTTTTCGAAAACCCCGCAGCGCAAGTTTTACTCTGAAATCTTTGGTAATGTCCACTTCCCCCCTTATTTTAAACAAAAACGCCAGCGCGGTCATCTTCTTGGCCATAGCCGGGGGTGATACCCCCGCCGCGCCATTCTCTACCATAAAGTGAAGAAGCTGACACAACTTGTCTGCCCCTGGCGATGACCAGCCCTCCTGAGCCGACAGCTTATCCCACTGCTCCTACACTGACGAGTAATATGACCAAGTTCTATCAGCCAAGGCCTGCGACATCCAGTCCTCTATCTTGTAAAGGGGATCTCCCATAATTCCTGTGGGCAACGAATTCCGGATTGCGCTGCTCCAGGGACGAGACTCCTGAACCGTTGCCACTGAAATCGAGAAAGCGTATCTGCTACGTCATTCTCGGTTCCAGGCAGATGGGCCGCATATATAAACATATTTTGCCGTAAGCATAGCAAAACCAAATGTCGCAACAGCCGGATCACCGGTGGCGAAGATGCTGACACCTGGTTGATAGCCATGACCACCCCCAAATTATCACAGTTAAATTTTATTCGCTTGTTAGACAAGCGAGGACCCCAAATTGAAACCGATACCACTATTGGGAACAACTCAAGGAGTAACAGATTCCGCGTGAACCCTGCCTGTTTCCAATCCTCCGGCCATTCCGCTGCACTCCAATCTCCCGCGAAGAACGCCCCGTAACCGTGAGCACCCGATGCGTCGGTAAAGAGTTCCAGATCGTGATTCTGGATGGTCTCGACCAACCATACCGACCAGCCGTTATACTCGGAAAGAAAGGCCTGCCACATGCGCAGGTCATCTTTGTGTTCCCTACGAAGGCGCACCCGATGGTGTGGGGAAGAAACCCCGGCGGTTGCCAAGGCTAACTTTCTACAGAGGATTCGGCCCATCGGGATAATTCTGCAGGCAAAATTGAGTTTCCCAAGCAGCGACTGCAGCGTGCGCAGCAAGATCTTTCTCTGCGACAATGCTACTGCAATGGCCCCTTGCAAATCCTCAATCTTGTCTGGCGGCAACCGACATTCCATTGCTATGGAATCTATTGTAATGCCTAAAAATTTAATTTCAGTCTGGGGCCCTTCCATTTTTTCCTCCGCTAAAGGAATTCCAAAGCTTGCGCAAATCTGACGCATAGTCGCCAACAGGTACTCGCATGTGGAAGAGTCACCCTTGCCCATAAAAAGGAAGTCGTCCAGGTAGTGTATGACTGAACTACACCCGGACTCCTCCTTTACCACCCATTCTACAAATGAACTAAATTTTTCGAAATAGGAGCAGGAGATGGAAAAGCCCATGGGCAAACAGCAATCTATGTAATATTTATTATTCCAAAAACAGCCCAAAAGATGGAAACTGTCTCTGTGAACTGGAAGCAAACGGAAGGCTGACTCTACATCGGTCTTTGCCAGTAGGGCACCCTGACCCAGGCGCCTGACCCACCTCACCGCCACGTCAAATGACGTGTAGGCTACTGCCGCATCCCCAGGGTCAATACCATCATTAACGGACCTACCCCTGGGATGAGACAAGTGGTGGATAAGGCGAAAGGACCCGTGCTCCTTTTTTGGCACAATACCTAACGGGGAGACTATCAAATCCTCTAACGGAGGAACAATGAACGGCCCGGACATCCGGCCAAGCCTCACTTCCTTATCCAATTTTGCGGACACAACTTCTGGATGGGCGGTTGCCGATTGTAAATTTCGAAAGGGCGGGGAGGGACGGAAGGCCCCCGTACTAGGAATCTGAAACCCCTCTGCAAACCCCTTACGTAAAAATTTTGCCGCCTCAGTATCTGGGTATCTATTTAGGTGCCCCTCCATCCTTTGCAGCATCACTGGGGTCTTCCCTTTTTCCGGAAGGCTCTCCACTCCTGCTCCTATTCTGCTTATAGCAACGAGACCCTGAATGTCCACCACCGCAGTGGGCACATTCGTGCTTAAAACGGCAGGAAGTGCCGAATTTACAGGTGCTGTCATTAAATTTCCAGCATACACCTGGGCGCTTGTGGGCCAGCTGCCCCGAACTACTGTAGTTGCTGGCCCCCCCTTGAAAGGACTGAGATCCTTTACTGGCCGGGATCATAAGTTTCATCCAGAGAATAACATCCTTATGATCCCAGCGAATCTCCGGGCGTACAGCTTTTCGTTGGCGAAATTCCTCATCATAACGGAGCCAAGAATTGCCTCCATATGATCTATGCGCTTCTGCTATGCTATCCTGATAGCCAAACAACGCCGAACAACATTCGGGTTGTTTTTCCCCTATTACGCTTGCCAAAATGGCGAACGCTTGCGACCAATTCTGGTGTGTGCGCGGAATAAGCCTGTATCGCCTGCGCTCCTCATCTTCCTTCTTATTCTCGTCATGCTTTCCCCCGTCAAGGTTAAACTTGGAAAGCTGCAATAAAGAAAAAATTTCTACGTATTCACCCCTCCAAATTTTTTCTTTTACCTCCTTCTTTAAGTGCGTACCCAATGAGGCTTCGAGGCAAAGGTACAACTCGCTCTTTGCCGAGTCCGACAACCTCACTGACTCCACTTCGTTACTGCCCGCCACGGCGGGCCCCGTTGACGTATTAGCTGCCACCACTGAGACTGCAGCCGGTACTGCTACCGGGGGCAAAGATGCCCCCAATTGTGCGGGAAGCATGGTGCTGGCCCCTGTTGACGGGGCTATGACCGCCGGAGCAACCCAGGCCGTCGTGGGGGATGCCAAATTACTGGCTCCCCCACCTTGAAGCGCATCCCTAATTCCCAACAATAATGTATTCATAAACGACAGAGCCGGCGACATGGAGATGTCGCTCTGAGGCTGGGCCACTACCAACCCACTCTGTGGAGCTATTATCGACCCGCCCAAACCCCCAACATTGCGATTAACTGGAAGTGAATAAGTAAGGCTTGTCTCACCTGGCTGCGCCGGATGTCCGTCCCGGCCAGCCGAAGCCCTGGATCGACCTGGATCCCCTCTGTCGCCCTCGTCTTCCGATTGGGATGAAGCCTCCTCGTTAGGCGATTCCGTGCCACGTCCCGAATGACTGGCAGAACTGGGGGTAGCCACGCCACTGTGCCTGCTTGAAGATCTGCTGCTGGGCGGTGGTGTCTGGCTCCGCACGCTCTGGTTGCGCGAGCCGCTACTCCCTCGGCTGCCCGATCTGCTGTCTTGAGGTTTTGCTCCAGCCGTTTTTTGGGCCGCCTTGCCACCTTTTCCTTTGGGCTTTGCTGTTTTTGTGTTGCGTCTGGCCTGCGCCTGGCTGGGCCCAGCTGTGTCCGCATGGACCGCAGCCTGCCCGGGTGAATCCTGAGGCCTGTTCTGGTTGGCAGCCTGTGGTGATTGCGCTGTGCTGCTGAGGGGCGCTGGCGCGGGCTGAGGAGTCTCACTTGCTGTCCCTCCATGTGGCACAAGGTGTGCGGCCTCCCCTGATGACCCCGGTCTCTCTGTCCCCTTGTGTGACTGGCCCTTCCCCCTTTTGGATGGCCGCTTGGAAGAGGGAGCCGGCGGTGATTGTATGGGGCTCCCTGCCCGCCTGTTGGTGCGCGGTGACGCGGCCGGGCTCAGCCTATCTGGTGGTCGGGTCGCCCGGGAGCTGCTGCGGGCTGTTGGTCCACCGGTTGTCATCGCGGACATCTGTATGGCAACCCACTGTGGCCCCCGGGCCTCTGCCTCGCTCCTTACCCGCTGGATGAGCTCCTCGATCGGGTCTGCCATGGCGCACTTTCCGCAGGAGAGAGAGGTGAAAAACGCGTCCTCTCTCCTCAATGCCCCCTGTGCGTCTGGCCTCTCCCCACCGACGTCACTTCCTCTTCCGCTCCACCCCTTCGATCCCCGCAATACACAGGCTCCCGGCCACGGCTAAGCTCAACCCCCCCCCCTTTTACATTAACCCCTACACTTCCAAGCTAGCTCCTATCATGGGGGCCCTCCACTCCAGCGCTGCGCTTGGTTGTTACAGGCCATGCTATCAGGATGCACTGTCATACACCCTTTACCTGCCATACCACATCTAGCAGCCATTAGCATTCAGGTGGGAGGCTTCAGTTGGACGCAAATCGCAAGATTGCGTCGCTAGCAGGACCGCCCCGTGCAGGCATTCCTCCCACAGGGGTCCCTCCCTAACCGCTCACCTGTCTGCCATGTCCTAGAGCTGAAAAAAAAACCGTTTAAAAACACACGATTGGTTCGCACGATGGCCAGGGGCCCCGGACCTCTCTCACTGGCCGGGGCCCCAAGGCCAATGCACGATACCTGGAGGGGAGTGCAGGTGGGCCTGGACCTCTCACACCCAGGCTCTGGACCTCTCACATCCAGAAATCCACCACCAACACTGCCTCCATACTGAATGCTAAATTCGACACACACAAGCAATAGAACACAGCAATACATGCATGCAGCTACATTTAAGTCGTCAGCAGGTGCTCGTCAGCCAATCAGGATGCACTGTCATACACCCTTTACCTGCCATACCACATCTAGCAGCCATTAGCATTCAGGTGGGAGGCTTCAGTTGGACGCAAATCGCAAGATTGCGTCGCTAGCAGGACCGCCCCGTGCAGGCATTCCTCCCACAGGGGTCCCTCCCTAACCGCTCACCTGTCTGCCATGTCCTAGAGCTGAAAAAAAAAAACGTTTAAAAACACACGATTGGTTCGCACGATGGCCAGGGGCCCCGGACCTCTCTCACTGGCCGGGGCCCCAAGGCCAATGCACGATTCCTGGAGGGGAGTGCAGGTGGGCCTGGACCTCTCACACCCAGGCTCTGGACCTCTCACATCCAGAAAACCCACCAACACTGCCTCCATACTGAATGCTAAATTCGACACACACAAGCAATAGAACACAGCAATACATGCATGCAGCTACATTTAAGTCGTCAGCAGGTGCTCGTCAGCCAATCAGGATGCACTGTCATACACCCTTTACCTGCCATACCACATCTAGCAGCCATTAGCATTCAGGTGGGAGGCTTCAGTTGGACGCAAATCGCAAGATTGCGTCGCTAGCAGGACCGCCCCGTGCAGGCATTCCTCCCACAGGGGTCCCTCCCTAACCGCTCACCTGTCTGCCATGTCCTAGAGCTGAAAAAAAAACGTTTAAAAACACACGATTGGTTCGCACGATGGCCAGGGGCCCCGAACCTCTCTCACTGGCCGGGGCCCCAAGGCCAATGCACGATACCTGGAGGGGAGTGCAGGTGGGCCTGGACCTCTCACACCCAGGCTCTGGACCTCTCACATCCAGAAAACCCACCAACACTGCCTCCATACTGAATGCTAAATTCGACACACACAAGCAATAGAACACAGCAATACATGCATGCAGCTACATTTAAGTCGTCAGCAGGTGCTCGTCAGCCAATCAGGATGCACTGTCATACACCCTTTACCTGCCATACCACATCTAGCAGCCATTAGCATTCAGGTGGGAGGCTTCAGTTGGACGCAAATCGCAAGATTGCGTCGCTAGCAGGACCGCCCCGTGCAGGCATTCCTCCCACAGGGGTCCCTCCCTAACCGCTCACCTGTCTGCCATGTCCTAGAGCTGAAAAAAAAAACGTTTAAAAACACACGATTGGTTCGCACGATGGCCAGGGGCCCCGGACCTCTCTCACTGGCCGGGGCCCCAAAGCCAATGCACGATACCTGGAGGGGAGTGCAGGTGGGCCTGGACCTCTCACACCCAGGCTCTGGACCTCTCACATCCAGAAAACCCACCAACACTGCCTCCATACTGAATGCTAAATTCGACACACACAAGCAATAGAACACAGCAATACATGCATGCAGCTACATTTAAGTCGTCAGCAGGTGCTCGTCAGCCAATCAGGATGCACTGTCATACACCCTTTACCTGCCATACCACATCTAGCAGCCATTAGCATTCAGGTGGGAGGCTTCAGTTGGACGCAAATCGCAAGATTGCGTTGCTAGCAGGACCGCCCCGTGCAGGCATTCCTCCCACAGGGGTCCCTCCCTAACCGCTCACCTGTCTGCCATGTCCTAGAGCTGAAAAAAAAAACGTTTAAAAACACACGATTGGTTCGCACGATGGCCAGGGGCCCCGGACCTCTCTCACTGGCCGGGGCCCCAAGGCCAATGCACGATACCTGGAGGGGAGTGCAGGTGGGCCTGGACCTCTCACACCCAGGCTCTGGACCTCTCACATCCAGAAAACCCACCAACACTGCCTCCATACTGAATGCTTAATTCGACACACACAAGCAATAGAACACAGCAATACATGCATGCAGCTACATTTAAGTCGTCAGCAGGTGCTCGTCAGCCAATCAGGATGCACTGTCATACACCCTTTACCTGCCATACCACATCTAGCAGCCATTAGCATTCAGGTGGGAGGCTTCAGTTGGACGCAAATTGCAAGATTGCGTCGCTAGCAGGACCGCCCCGTGCAGGCATTCCTCCCACAGGGGTCCCTCCCTAACCGCTCACCTGTCTGCCAGGTCCAGAGCCTGGGTGTGAGAGGTCCAGGCCCACCTGCACTCCCCTCCAGGTATCGTGCATTGGCCTTGGGGCCCCGGCCAGTGAGAGAGGTCCGGGGCCCCTGGCCATCGTGCGAACCAATCGTGTGTTTTCATATGACTATAACACAGAAGACTAGAAGTCTTCTTCTTTGTCCAGATGAGCATTTGCAAAGGCCAAGTGATATTTTATGTGCCTTATCTGGAGAAGTGGCATCCTCCTTGGTCTGCATCCGTGGAACCCAGCAGTCTGTTGGATTGTCTGCCTTGAGACATTGCCACCAGCAGAGCCTAGATTGACCAGGATGGCCTTGGTGCTGAACCGTGGATTTTTTTCCACCTCTCTCACTATCCTCCTGGCCAGCACAGGTGTCCCCTTTGGCTTCCGACCACGTCCTCTGAGATTTCCCACAGTGCGGAACAACTTGTATTTTGTAATAATACTTTGCACTGTGGCCATTGGAACTTGAAAACATTTAGAAATGGCCTTGTAGCCCTTTCCTGACTTGTGAGCAGCCACAATGTGCAGCCACAGGTCCTCACTGAGCTCCTTTGTCTTAGCCATGACTGTCCACAAACCAACTGCAGAGAGCTGCTGTTTTTCACCTGTTGTTGAGTTGATTAAAACAGCTGTTCTTAATCAATCTGGGTAATTAGGATGCGTTAGAACAGCTTGAACTATTTGGAATGGTATAGAACTTTGGATTTTCCCACAGACTGTGAAATTTTGTGAAGGGTATGAATAATTTTGGACTGGATGCTTTTTGCTTAAATGTAAATACAAGCTAAGACATTTTTTTTTCCACAATAATTCCTCTTATACATCATCTTATTGTCTTTTGGGAGATACCTACTGTATGTCATTTCCCATCAAAAAATTACTTGCTGTAGTGGGAGGTTGCGTTTTGCTGCAACATTAAAGTCGCAACACAAACTAACAACGCAACTTCCCAAAAATGTCACAACGCAACTCTATGCTCTGTTATCGTTGCGTACAGTAGGCATACAGGCAGTGAAAAGTATGCTCTTTACTGAGCATGTGCAAATAGTCCACCGCAGTTAATAATGTGTATAACGCACAGCATGCAGCACTTTCTATTAATGCTACACGTTACACACAAATGCACCGTGTGCACTGTGAATGTCGCAGACTTAGTATAGCTGTGCGTTTGTCCAAGTTAAAACATTTTCTAATGTGCAACTAGAGATGTCGCGAACCTCCAATTTTCGGTTCGCGAACCCTGTACGCGAACCTCCGCGGAAGGTTCGGTTCACGAAAAAGTTTGCGAACCGCAATAGACTTCAATGGGGAGGCGAACTTTGAAAACTAGAAACACTTATGCTGGCCACAAAAGTGATGGGAAAGATGTTTCAAGGGGTCTAACACCTGGAGGGGGGCATGGCGGCGTGGGATACATGCCCAAAGTCCCGGGGAAAAATCTGGATTTGATGCAAAGCAGCGTTTTAAAGGCAGAAATCACATTGAATGCTAAATTGCAGGCCTAACGTGCTTTAAAACATCTTGCATGTGTATACATCAATCAGGTAGTGTAATTAGAGTACTGCTTCACACTGACACACAGACACACCAAACTCACTGTGTAATACACCGCAAAAAGCTGTTTGTGTAGTGACGGCCGTGCTGGACTACTGCGCACCATGGCGAGGATTGCTCTTCCTCATTCAGTGATGTCAGGTAATGTCTGATTGCCTTATCAACTTTCGATGGTTCTTTCTCTACCATTGTTAAAGCTTACATCTATTTTTTTTTACATTACATTTTCTACTTGCTGTTCAGTACCTGCAACGAGAATCTATTGTGGAGGGCAAGTCTGCCATTGTCACCACGGGTAATGGTCGGGGAAGGTTGGATTCCGGCCAAAAGTGGGAGCCTGCTGAGACCCATGCTGTACCTGCCCTTACTGTGCTTTGCAGACCAGTCATCTGTGGTCAGATGGACCCTTGACCCAGCGGAAGACAAACCAAGTCGAAAGCATTTGCCAGGAATGTTTTATGGAGGGCAAGTTTGCCATTTTTTTTAATTGTGTGAAACCTTTTGATGGTACTATAGTCTAAGAAACGGCTACCACCACACATCCAGGCAAGATGGGCAGCAGGCATGCCCGCCCCGAAGTAGTGAACAAAAATAACAATACGGGACCCGGGAGGCCCTGCTGTTTTTGGAAAGAGTTGACTTTAAATCCTTTAACGAGAATCAGTTATGGAGGGCAAGTCTGCCATTGTCACCACGGGTAATGGCCGGGGAATCAAGGTTGGATTCCGGCCCAAAGTGGGAGCCTGCTGAGACCCATGCTGTACCTGCCCTGACAATGCTTTGCAGACCAGGCATCTGTGGTCAGATGGACCCTAGACCCAGCGGAAGACAAACCAAGTCGAAAGCATTTGTCAGGAATGTTTTATGGAGGGCAAGTTTGCCATTTTTTTCAATTGTGTGAAACCTTTTGATGGTACTATAGTCTCAGTACCATGGTGACTAGTGACCACTGACCACGGGTAATGGCCGGGCAATCTGGTTTCTATTGCGTTCCGGACTTGGAGCCTAAAAAACGGCTACCACCACACATCCAGGCAAGAAGGGCAGCAGGCATGCCCGCCCCGAGGTAGTGACCAAAAATAACAATACAGGACTCAGGAGGACTTTTGAGGCCATAATTGTAATGAATCAACTTTAAATTCTTTAACGGGAATCAGTTATGGAGGGCAAGTCTGCTATCCATTCAAGTGCAAGTTATGCACTGACTGCCAGGTATAATACAATGTGCAGTCACAGATGCAGTGAAACGTATGCAGTGACTGCAAACAGCCATTTGTGTAGTGATGGCCGTGCTGGACTAGTGCGCACCATGACGAGAGTGCAGGTGACGGTGGCTTTACAGCCCACATGGTCGCCCGGCTGATGGAGCTGAATGACAAAACAGTGACTGTCCAGCTGATCAAATTTGGTGTGACCACAATGAAGCAACAACCTTATTATCTTTGGTGTTCCACCCCCACCCGAGACACTCAAATAGCCGGCGGTCATTGCTTCATTGTGATACGCAAGCCCCTTTCACCGCGGCAAGGTAATGATCACGAAGGGGGATGGGCACATGTACACCCCTTTTGTTTTTTTTGTTGCAGCCGCCCGCAGTGCAGCCAGAAAAATTAGGCAGGCATGTACACGCACCATAAAAGTTAGTGTAATGGACGCTGCTAGCAGCGGCCTTAAAAATTCAGGAATCCGCCTAGAGTCCTGGACCCTGTTGGTGGTGGAGAAGGCAGTCAAGAGGCCTACAGGCAGAGATGCTGTGTGTGGGGACTGACTTAGTCTTCGGTCGTGCAGTAGCCCTCCGTGATCCATTCCTCATTCATTTTGATAAAGGTCAGGTACTGAACACTGTCGTGACTTAGGCGACTTCCTTTTTCAGTGACAATGCCTCCAGCTGCACTGAAGGCCCTTTCTGACAGGACGCTTGTGGCAGGGCAAGAGAGAAGTTGTATGGCAAATTGGAACAGCTCTGGCCACAGGTCAAGCCTGCGCACCCAGTAGTCCAAGGGTTCATCGTCGCTGCTCGCAGTGTCTACATCCACACTCAAGGCATGGTAGTCGGCTACCTGACGGTCCAGGCGTTGGTGGAGGGTGGATCCAGAAGGACTATGGCGAGGAGTTGGACTAAAGAATGTCCGCATGTCCGACATCACCTTGAGATCGCTGGAGCGTCCTGTCCTTGCCTGCGTGGACTTGGGAGGAGGAGGATTACTGGCAGTGGTACCTTGATTGCGTTGTGCTGCCACATCACCCTTACATGCATTGTAAAGCATCATTGACAGCTTGTTCTGCAAGTGCTGCATCCTTTCCGCCTTCTGTTGAGTTGGTAACAGGTCCGCCACTTTGAGCCTGTACTGAGGGTCTAGTAGTGTGGCCACCCAGTACAGGTCATTCACCTTGAGTTTTTTGATACGGGGGTCCCTCAACAGGCTGGACAACATGAAAAAGGCCATCTGCACAAAGCTGGATGCAGAAGTACTCTCCATCTCCTCTTGCTCTTCCTCAGTGACGGGACGCAACTCCTCTTCCTCCCCCCAGCCACGAACAATACCACGGGAACGTGGACCATACAACAGTGGAAATCACTTATAAACAATTCTCTACCTTTGTATAAGGCTGCATATACAGCCAGAGGATGCCCACAAAAGTTTACAAAAATTTGGAAGCCTTGGACAGATAAAATAGAATCTAACTGAACTACTGTACCTGGATCTTTAGCTTGCTCTAACCTGGCTAATCCAAGGTGCTACAATGGCGGGGGGGGGGGGGGGGGGGGCGCGCAGGGGGGGGGGAGGGGCGGTTGAGGGAAGTGATGGTCTTCTTCTGTTGGGGACTTCTGTCCCACATTGTGTTGTGATGTATATGTTTGTACAGATGTACTCTCGCCTGTGTGCGGTGAAGTTGTGTCTGGGTTTGTATGTTATGCCCAAAAACAAATAAAAATAATTTACCAAAAAAAAAAGGCACCATCAGGAAGAGGTTAGGGTTAGGCACCACCAGGGAGGAGTTAGGGTTAGTCTCCACCGGAGGGGTTAGGGTTGGGCACCATCAGGGGAGGGTTCTGTATGAGAGTAGGGAGAAGTTAGGTCATAGTAATCACTTTTTTCAGCTATATCTAGAGCCCTTTTATAGCCCAACACATTTTGCCTATATCAGCATCCTTTTTATAAACTAAAACTAGCTTTTTTGGCTACACCAGGAGCCCTTTGTAGCCGAAGTTGGTATATGGGCTACATCAGGCACCCTTTTTGTAGCCGAATTTGGCATATATGGCCTACACCAGGCGCCCTTTTTTCCAGGAGCCCTTTTCAAATAGATGCGTCCCCCCTCCCCACCGATGTGCGGCCACGCTTTCCCCTCATGTTGCGACCCCTTCTGCCCCCCAAAAAAGCCCTGAACAGGATTTGTTTTTGCAGGAGGGCCCGTAGATTTCTGGTTACGCTGCTGCACACTAGATATGGGCCAAACCTCCGATTTTAAGTTTGCGAACCAACCGCGAAAGTTTAGTTCGCACAAACCACAATAGACTTTATAGAGAGGCGAACTTCGAAATTTAAAAAAAATGATGGTGGCCAGAAAAATTATGGAAAAGAAGTTTCAAACAGTCTAAAACCTGGACAGAGACATGGTTGAGTGAGATACGCGTCAAAAGTCTCAATAAAAATTCTAGCTTTTATACAAACCATTGTTTTAAGGTCAGAAATCTCATTGAATGCTGAACTGCAGCAGGCCTACACTGCTTTACAACATCAGGAAGTGTAATCTCCTCCCTCTTTCCTCCTTCTCCTCCTCCGGAGGAGGGTCTTGTCTTCCAGGGAATTGTAGGATTTCAAAAGCCAGCTGACATACATTGGCCAGGAATCGAACCCAGGTCTAGTGTTTGGTAGGCAGCTCGCCTCACTGCTAAGAAAAGCACCAACACTACATGCTGAAGCCAGCCTAGCATGTACCATTATGATATATCCAAGAGAAAAATGAGCTTGCTTAGGGATTTGTATGTATAATGGTGGTATAATGGTTAAGATAGCAGCCTACCAAGTGGTAGCCCTGGATTCAATTCCTGGCCAATGTATGTGAGTTGGCTTTTGACATCCTACAAATCCCTAAGCAAATCCCTAAGCAAACAAATTTTTCTCTTGGATATATCATATTGGTACATGCTAGACTGGCTTCATGTGAGAAAACGCGGAAAAGCCGCCGCATATGCCAAGAACGAGGCGGCTGACTCTGCTTCCAAAGCGGTGGTTTGCACGCATGGACACGCTTCTGGTAGTATGGTGGTATGCGGAAAAGCCGCCGCATGTCCTGACAGCAAAGCGGCTGTTTCTGCGTCCAACGCGGTGGTTTGCATGCAGCAGCATGCGCTTGGTGTGGCTGGGTCTGTTAGTGCACATAGGCAGATGGAGAGCTACGCGCGCGCGGGCCTGAACTCAGGACCTTTATACCAGCAGGGGAAGTGTCAGCTGATCAGGAAGATCAGCTGATTCCTGCAGGACTCATGATTGGCTGAATGGCTCGGGCGGGGCGACAGAGTCCAGCAACTATATATTCTGCTGCTTGTCAGTTGCTGGTTGTCTGCCATTGCTAACACTTGTGTGAAGGCACTCAGACCTTAGCTAGACCCGACAGTGTGCCAGAACCGGCTGGAGCTGGGAATCCACACTGAGTCAGATTCTTGATAGCTTAAAGTACTAATTGAATTGTATTATTTGTTAGACCAGTTCCAGGGTGTTGAGACCAAGGCCCTCACACACCAGACTAGGAATACTGTGTATCTTCTGTGTATTCTCTAGCATAGTTCCAGGGTGTTGTGAATACGGACCTCACACCCAAGACTAGGGAACTGTATTATCATTTATGTTATACTCCAGGCTAGTTCCAGGGTGTTGTGAATACGGACCTCACACCCAGACTAGGTTGTGTTATTACTGTGTTACGTTAGCCCAGTTTAGGGCAAAGCCTTACATATTAGCAGCAGGGCTTCCTGCGTCCCAGCCTTGGTCCCTCGCTCAGGGGTCCACAGGCTACAGGAATATCACCCACTGCTCAGGGGTGAATTCCTTTAGGAGTATAGGCCGCCAGCTCCTCTGGTGGTCTTTACTCAGAGTTGTTACTGTTGCACCAAACACTTACACTCTCTCTGGTGTCTAGAGGTTAGACATATCTGATTATTAAAGATTCCGCAGATCCTCAATAATCGGGTATATCTGTATTCTTGGGGATACTGCGGATCGCCAAGGATCAGATTCTCTCTCTGGTTGCTGATACCGATCGTTACACTTCAGCATGTAGTGTTGGTGGTGGCATAGCAGTGAGGATAGCTGCCTACCAAGCACTAGACCTGGGTTCATTGTGAGCTGGCTTTTGAAATCCTACAATTCCCTGGAAGACAAGACCCTCCTCCGGAGGAGGAGGAAAGGAGGGAGCAGAGAGAGGGAGCTGTGGGGTGCAATATAAGGAATAACAATCAGCCAGGAGAAAGCTAACAAACCTACAAGAGCCTAACTAAGCTTTCCCTAGCAGAGTCTGTCAGCAGCTGTCCCTTAACTAATTACTGTAGGAAGACGACTGAGTAAAACGGCTGGAGAACCTTGCCTTTTATAAGGAGGGGTGGGGCTCCAGGAGTGAGTGTAGTCTGATTGGTGACAATGTGCTTGCTGACTGTGATGTAGAGAGTGAAAGTTGACCTTAATGGAGCATTATGGGGGTGAATCGAACTTCCGCAAAAGTTTGCCTTAGCTGACGAACGCGAACCACCCAAAGATCACCTGGAACCATTCGCGGGCGAACCGTTCGGCCCATCTCTACTGCACACACCTGTTATCAAATTGATACAGTGGGCTTGATTCACAAAAGAGTGCTAACTGTTAGTACGGCCGTTTCGCGAGAATTTTCGCATTGCACGCGATCGCAAATTTCCCCGCAAAACGATAATGTTTTCGCACGCAAAAGCAAATTTGCGCGTGAAATCAATATCGTTTTTGCATGAAAATTTAAGTTTGTGCGCTAAAACATTATCGTTTCATGCAAAAATTCACGATCGCGTGCAATGCGAAAATTTGCGCGAAAACGGCCGTGCTAACAGCACTCTTTTGTGAATCAAGCCCAGTGTGTGTTTTGAACCCGGGTTCAGTAAAAAGTGCTAAACAATAAACACAATCAAGATGCAAAAGAACAAATACATACAAAGGCCATATATAATAAACTAGCTGGTCGCCCGGCATTGCCCGGGTATGTATTTGGCTAGTGTTGGCTCTGCCCACTTTTTCTAATCCTAACACACAATTACTACGGCGGAATTCCGAAATTGCCCGTGAAATTCCGCTGGTATCCGTTGATGGTTTTAAGCTGAAAATTCAATGGCATCAAGTCTGTCTGTCTGTCTGTCTGTCTGTCTGTCTGTCTGTCTCTCTCTCTCTCTCTCTCTCTCTCGTCTTCCAGGGATTTGTAGGCTGTCAAAAGCAAGCTCACATACATTGGCCAGGAATCGAGCCCAGGTCAACTGCTTGGAAGGCAGCTATGCTCACCACTATACCACCAATGCTACATGCTGAAGCCAGCCTAGCATGTACCATTGCAATATACCCAAGAGAAAAATGAGCTTGCTAATGTGCCTAATTTGCTAGATGAAAGCAGTGGGGCACATGGTGATACTGCTTACAGGCTTCAATTCAAGACTTCAGAAAGACCATGTGTCCCCCTGGATGATGCTGGTGTAATACCCACAGCAAAGGAAAGCAATTTGAAGTCTGGAAGATTCTGGGGTACGGGTGGGAAGGATGAAAAGCTAGGTGGCCGTGCAACCATTCCTGCTAACCTAAAGCTTACTTGTGTCTTACAACACATTGGCTTAAGACTTTACCGAATCCAATGCTCCAATATGGGGAAGTGTGGTATATCACAGTTCACTCATCTCTTCAACTACAGAAGGGCCCAGGAGTAGTCTTAGCTACCGTAATATCTATGTTACGGCAGGGCCCTTATTACACTTTCTCTTAGAGGGCTATGGAAACCGTTTTGCCCATGTGATAAAGCGAGGTGCAAAAATGAAATCAGAGGATGAGTATGTAGCAGTTACGGAATTCCGCAATTCCGGCGGAACGGAAATTGCACTTTCCGATCATCCCAACTACCTACATTAAGGTCATACTACCTACACTGGGGGCATATTACCTACATTGGGGGCAGACTACCTACATTGGGGGCATACTACCTACACTGGGGCATACTACCTACACTTGGGGAATACTACCTAAACTGGGGGCATACCACCTACACTGGGGGCATACCACCTACACTGGGGGCATACCACCTACAATGAAGGAATACTACCTACACTGGAGGCATACTACCTACACTGGGGCATACTACCTACACTGGGGGCAGCTATGCTACTATACTGGGTGCATATTACCTACACTGGGTGCAGCTATGCTACTACACTGGGGGCATACAACCTACGCTGTGGGGAGCTATGCTACTACACTGGGGGCATGCTATTATACTGGGGTCAGCTATGCTACTACACTGGGGGTATACTACCTACACTGGGGGAATACTACCTACACTGGGGCATACTACCTACACTGGGGGCAGCTATGCTACTACACTGGGGGCATACTACCTACACTGGGGGCATACTCCCTACACTGGGGCAACTATGCTACTACACTGGGGGGAACTATACTACCTACACTGGGGGCAGCTATGCTACCCATATGGGGCAACTACACTACCTACACTGGGGCCAACTATGCTACCTATATGGGGACAACTATGCTACTTACACTGGGGGCAACCATACTAGCTACCTATACTGGGGCAACTATACTACCTATACTGAGGGCTACTATACTCGCTACCTTTACTGTGGCAACTATACTATCTATGCTTGGCTACCTACGCTGAGGGCACCTACCAGGGTTGCTCAAATGTACCAAAATTCGATTCGGGTACATCCGAATTCGGGCCTGCGGAAAATTCGGATTTGATCGCCGAATACAGTTCGGATTCGAATTCGGTTCAGGTTGCGTAAAAAAATTCGGGAAAAATTTGTGTTCGCGAATTCGGATGGTTTATTTATTTTTTTTAAAGGTAAATCACATGTAAATAGGTCTAATATAAAAAAAAATTAAAAATGTGATGGAAAACGTTTTTTTCAGCATTTCTTGTTTATTCTTTGTCACCGTCTTCTTTTTTTTCTCTCCATCTTTTTCTTCACCATCTTCTTTTTCTGTTTTACCCTCTTTTTGTTTCTCGTCATCAATCATTCATTACTATCATCTTCATCATCTTCTTCTTCACTGGCATCTGGTTCTTTAAGTTCTTCTTCTTCTTCACCTGGTTCATCTTCAATTGTTTTTTCATCTTCTTCTTCACCTGGTTCTTCTTTGTCTTCTTATTATCCTTCTTCATCATCATCTGGTTCTTCTTCGCCTGGTTCTTTTCTTCTTCTTCATCTGGTTCTTATCTTCTTCTGCTTCACCTGGTTCTTCTCTTCTTCATCTTCACCTGGTTCTTCTCTTCTTCATCTTCACCTGGTTCTTCTCTTCTTTTTCTTCACCTGGTTTTTCTCTTCTCCTTCTTCTCCTGTTTTTTTTCTCTTCTTCTCCTTCTTCTCCTGGTTCTTCTCTTCTTCTTCTTCACCTGATTATTCTCTTCTTCTTCTTCACCTGGTTCTTCTTCATCTTCTTCTTCTTCTTCAACATCATCTAGTTGAACTGGTTCTTCTTCACCTGGTTCTTTTCTTCTTCACCTAGTTCTTCTTCTTCTTCACCTGGTTCTTCTTTTTCTTCTTCTTCACCTGGTTCTAGTTCTTCTTCATCATCTGGTTCTTCTTCTTCACCTGGTTCTTCTTCCTCTTCTACTACTTCTTCACCTGATTCTTCTTCATCTTCATCTTCATCTTCTTCTTCTTCTTCTTCTTCACATGGTTATTCTTCTTCTTCTTCACCGTCCACCACCAACATTTTTTTGTTTTTTCCCTTACAGAACTCTACTGTTGTAAAATGTTATCTTCAACACCAGCATAGCTATTGTAGTGGTGTAATAGCTAGTGGCGCATGGCAGCAGCGCATAATTCTGTGGACCCTGGCGGTGGTAACACAGACAGGCAGGAGGATAAACTCAGCAGGAGGAGGAGTGGCGAATGGCAGCAGGCAATGTGTGGACCCTGGCAGTGGGAACACACACAGGCAGGAGGATAACTATAGCAGCAGCAGCAGCAGGAGGAGGAGGAGGAGTAGTGGCGAATGGCAGCAGGCAAAGTCACAGGCCAATGGGACCTAGCTTTGGTACCATGGCTGAAAATAAACACCAAAGAGCAGGAGGAGGAGGTTCCGGAGAGCAGTCGTGCAGCCCACATTGTGTCCAATGCACAACTGGGACAGCACAGTTTTTAACCCAGACACCTCAGATTTTTTTTTTTTTACAACAGTATAGCTATTGTAGTGGCGTAATAGCTAGTGGCGCATGGCAGCAGCGCATAATTCTGTGGACCCTGGCGGTGGGAACACAGACAGGCAGGAGGATAAACTCAGCAGGAGGAGGAGTGGCGAATGGCAGCAGGCAATGTCACAGGCCAATGCTGGTACCTAGCGTTGGTACCATGGCTGAAAATAAACACCAAAGAGCAGGAGGAGGAGGTTCCGGACAGCAGTCGTGCAGCCCAAATTGTGCCCAATGCACAACTGGGACAGCACAGTCTTAAACCCAGACACCTCAGAATTTTATGGGGATAAACTCAGCAGGAGAAGGATTGGCGAATGGCAGCAGACAATGTATTCTGTGGACCCTGGCGGTGGGAGCACAGACAGCAGGATAACTACAGCAGCAGGAAGAGGAGTTACGTGTGGCAGCAGCAGGCATGCATTGTGTGGTGTACAGCAGGAGGATGAAAATCGGCGCTTCGTAATATGTTGGCGCTGTATAAATACAATAAATAAATAAATACACAAATAAATAAATTCATAAATAAATCAATAAATTCATAAATATATAAATACATCAGCAACAGCAGCAGGAAGAGGAGTGACGTGTGGCAGCAGCAGGCATGTCACGGGCCATGGTAGCTAGCGTTACTACCACAGCAAGTGAAGAAACACCAGGCCAAATTATCAGCACCCCGGGAATTAAGGTTCATGTTGTCAAAGAATGATTCCCAGGTAGAGGTGGGCCGAATGGTTCGCCGGCGAACGGTTCCAGGCGAACATCGGGAACTTTCCCGGAAGTTCGATTCGCCCCATAATGCTCTATGAGGGTCAACTTTGACCCTCTGCATCACAGTCAGCAGGCGCATTGTAGCCAATCAGGCTACGCTAAGCCCTGGAGCCCCACCACCCCTTATATAAGGCAGGCTCCGGCGGCCATTAGCCTCACTCGTGTGCCTGCTAGAGACAGAATAGGGACAGCTGCTGCAGACTTGTTCTCCTAGGGACAGATTAGTCAGGCTCTTGCCTTCTTAGCTTGCTTAGCTGAATCTTATTGCTATAATAGCCCAGAAAAGCTCTTTTCAGAGCTCATCCTGCTGTGATAAAAAAAAACATTTCTGTGTTTGAAACTGACACTTGTGGTGTTTAGACAGCATTGCTAATTCATACTGTGTGTCCCACTGCCAGCAGCAGCAGCACATTCAGTGACTACCTGTGTGTGTGAGACACTTGTGTTGCTTAGACAGCATTGCTAATTCATAATGTGTGTGTCACACTGCCAGCAGCAGCAGCAGCAGCACATTCAGTGACTACCTGTGTGTGTGTGACACTTGTGTTGCTTAGACAGCATTGCTAATTCATAATGTGTGTGTCCCACTGCCAGCAGCCCACCAGCATTCAGCAGCACATTCAGTGACACCTGTGTGTGTGACAGGGAGCTGCACATTGTACTACCTACCCAGTACTGCATTTACCTACTACTAGTACCTGTTGTGTTTAGTTAACCCACCTCATCACTGCATACATCTACGTTTGTGTTGAGTGAAACCACCTCGCTGCACATAACTACCTTTTGTGTTGAGTGAACTTGCCTCACTGCATATAACTACCTTTTAAGTTGAGTGAACTCACCTCACTGCATATAACTACCTTTGGGTTGAGTGAACTCAGCTGACTGCATATAGCTACCTTTTGTGTTCAGTGAATTCACCTCACTGCATATAGCTACCTTTTGTGTTCAGTGAATTCACCTCACTGCATATATCACTACCTTTGGGTTGAGTGAACTCACCTCACTGCACATAGCTACCTTCTGTGTTCAGTGAACTCACCTCACTGCATATATAACTACCTTTGGGTTAAGTAAACTCACCTCACTGCACATAGCTACCTTCTGTGTTCAGTGAACTCACCTCACTGCATATATAACTACCTTTGGGTTGAGTGAACTCACCTCACTGCACATAGCTACCTTTTGTGTTCAGTGAATTCACCTCACTGCATATAGCTACCTTTTGTGTTCAGTGAATTCACCTCACTGCATATATAACTACCTTTGGGTTGAGTGAACTCACCTCACTGCACATAGCTACCTTCTGTGTTCAGTGAATTCACCTCACTGTATATAGCTACCTTTTGTGTTCAGTGAATTCACCTCACTGCATATACCTACCTTTTTTGTTCAGTGAATTCACCTCACTGCATATATAACTACCTTTGGGTTGAGTGAACTCACCTCACTGCACAAAGCTACCTTCTGTGTTCAGTGAACTCACCTCACTGCATATAGAACTACCTTTGGGTTGAGTGAACTCACCTCACTGCACATAGCTACCTTCTGTGTTCAGTGAACTCACCTCACTGCATATATAACTACCTTTGGGTTGAGTGAACTCACCTCACTGCACATAGCTACCTTCTGTGTTCAGTGAACTCACCTCACTGCATACATAACTACCTTTGGGTTGAGTGAACTCAGCTGACTGCATATAGCTACCTTTTGTGTTCAGTGAATTCACCTCACTGCATATAGCTACCTTTTGTGTTCAGTGAATTCACCTCACTGCATATAGCTACCTTTTGTGTTCAGTGAATTAACCTTACTGCGTATAGCTACCTTTTGTGTTCAGTGAATTCACCTCACTGCATATACCTAGCTTCCCCCCCGAGATGGACAAAATGGACAAACCAGGTAGAGGAAGAGGTAGAGGCAGACCCAGAGGAAGGCCACCTGGCACTGGCAGGTCTGTGCGAGGTGGTGTTGCTGTGATTTCGTGCGGACCTTGCCCAAAGTACAGTGCTCAGAAGAAGGCAGGTGCCATCACTTCCCAAAATTGTGAGGACGTGCTTGAGTATTTAACACAGAAAACCTCATCTCCCGCAGCCACCAGCGCTACAACAAGCGCCACATCCGCTGCATTTGACACTTCGCAGTAGTTATTTGGTGGTGGTGGTGAAATCACTGATTCACAGCCACTACTGCAACAACAAGAAGAAGGCGCAGGTACACCACGTCATACGTCTGAGTTAGGTGGCGATAGTATGGACGTAATGTGTGAGGAGGGGCATGATTATCCACCTGAAGTTGGTGCAGTTGAGGGGGTGTCAGAGGAAAGCGAAGCTGGGCAGGAGGATTATGATGACGATTATACGGATGTCACGTATGTACCCAATAGAGGAGATGACCAGGGGGACAGTTCAGAAGGGTAACCAAAGAGAGGAGTAGGAGGAGACGACTCCATGATAGAAACAGAGGGAGCTCGTCCTCAGAAACAGCTGGGGGCAGTGTCCGGGGCCATGTATCGCCAGCTATGGCCAGCCAGCCAACAAGCCCTTCAAGGTCAGCTGTTGATGCCACCGTAGTGCCATCACCCCAGGGGGCTCTGCAGTTTGTTGTGCAGTAGTCCAGCACGGCCGTCACAACACACAACAAACAGCTATTTGCGGTGCGTTACACAGTGAGTTTGGTGTGTCAGTGTGAAGCAGTACTCTAATTACACTCCCTGATTGATGTATACACATGCAAGATGTTTTAAAGCACGTTAGGCCTGCAATTTAGCATTCAATGTGATTTCTGCCCTTAAAACGCTGCTTTGCGTCACATCCAGATTTCCCCCCGGGACTTTTGGCATGTATTCCACTCCGCCATGCCCCCCTCCAGGTGTTAGACACCTTGAAACATCTTTTCCATCACTTTTGTGGCCAGCATAATTTTTTCTATTTTTCAAAGTTCGCCTCCCCATTGAAGTCTTTTGCGGTTCGCGAACTTTTCCGCGAACCGAACCCTCCGCGGAAGTTCGCGAATCTAAAATCAGAGGTTCGGCCCATCTCTATTCCCAGGCACCTCATGTCCTCCTCTCGCCGACAGTAGGTGCCAGGAACATGCCTTCAATCCAGGTCTGGTTGATCTTCAAAAATGTCAGTCTGTCCACTCCCTCTGTGGACAGACGAGAGCGCTTCTCGGTGACAACGCCACCGGCCGCACTGAAGCACCTCTCGGACAGCACGCTGGAAGGGGGGCAAGACAGGACTTCCAGGGCGTACTGCGCCAGCTCACTCCAGATGTGCAACCGCTCCACCCAGTACTCCATGGGGCCCATGCTGCCGGTGTCAAGCCCACTGAAGGACCCCATGTACTCAGCCACCATCTTGGTCATGCGCTGGCTGTGGCTTTCAGAGGAGGTGGCTGCTGCACGCACCTCCTCTCACGGCTGCTCTACCGTCATGTAGAGCGCCTGCGTCAATGACAGCAGGTCTCCTGGGCGCCTGATGCTGCTGCTGGCCACAGGCACCGGCTGCTGTGCTGGCTGGACAGGGACAGAGGGGGTGGAAGCCTGGGGGAAGGCTTCCTCCAGTCGCCGAACAAGGAGCTGCTGCAACTTGCTTGTGCGCTGCTCACGTCCTGTTGCAGGCAGAAACTGATCCCACTTCCCCCTCAGTCATGGATCCAGGATCATGCTGATGCAGGCGTCCTCCCTCGCTTGCATCTGCTTCACCCTAGGGTCTGTGCGCAGACAACGCAGCATGTGCGCTGCCATGGGGAACAGGGTGGTCCGTAACACAGAGACATCAGGGTCAGAGCCCTCCTCTAGCTCCTGAGCCTCTTCCTCCTCTCTCCACCCTCGCACCACTGCTGCTGCGCTCCGCTGTTCCCCCTCAGCTGTGATTTCCAGCACCTCCAACTCCTCCCCACCCTCCTCCAGGGATTCAAATTCCTGCACAGCAGTGGACTGCGCAGGCGGCTGCTGTTCCAGCTGGTTCCGGACCTCCTCCCCCAAATCCACCAAATTGCCAAGTGCCCTGTCCGGCAGACAAACAAAGGGCACCCACTGGCAGAGAGATACCCGCTCCTGGCTCACCAGGTTGGTTCCCTGTAAGGAAGGGAGCCAACACCAAACAGACCTGCTGCATCTGCCCCCTCTGTGCATTGGTGAGGAGCTGGAGTTTGGTGGTGCCTTCGAGAGTGCCCTCCACAATGTACCGGTTGACAGCCCCCCTCTGCTCAACCAGCCGCTCCAACATCGCCAGGGTGGAGTTCCAGCGAGTCGGCACATCAATGACAAGGTGGTGTGGTGGCAGGCCCTCGCGTTGCTGGATCTCTGCCAGCTTTGATGCAGCAGCAGCTGAGGGGCAGAAAGTGCGCACAATTTTCCGCCCTGCTTCCAACAGCTCCTCCATCCCCTGGTAGGTGCGCAGGAACTTCTGCACCACCAGGTTCAGGACGTGGGCCAAGCAGGGGATGTGGGATAAGTGTCCCCTGCTGATGGCAGCCAGCAGGTTGGCGGCATTGTCAGACACCACCAATCCGACTCGGAGGCCTCTGGGGGTCAGCCACGTCTTCTCCTGCTTCCTCAGGTAGCAGAGCACGTTGGCTGCTGTCAGACTGTTCTTCCCCAGGCTCACCATCTCCAGCAGCGCTTGGCAGTGGCGGGCCTTCACGCTGCTGTTGCGTTGTCGCTTGGCGGCGGGAGCTGCTGCTTCTCTCCTGACCCCGCGTGGTGGCACCACATAGTGGGCGACTGGTGCCGCTGCTGCACCCGAGGGTGGACCTGCTGCTTCCTCGCTCGGGCTTTCCACCAGGCTGACCCAGTGCGCCGTAAAGGACAGATGTCCCAAAACGGCTGCTCCATGAATCCATGGTTATGTGGATCCGCGCACTCACAGCGTGATCGAGTGCGTGGCCCACGTTCGCCATGGCAAACCGGTGCAGTGCTAGGATTGCCGTGCGGGAGAAGTAGTGGCGGCTGGGGACTTGCCACTCCGGGATCCCAAAATGCAGCAGCGCTCTCATGTCACTCCCCTCCTGCATGAAGGAATATGGCAGGAGCTGGGAGCACATGGCCTGGGCAAGCAACCCGTTTAGCACCCGGATGCGCCTGTGAGCAGGAGGCAACACCTTGGTCACACCGGGAAAGGACTCGCTGAGCAGGGTCTGGCGGCGTTTGCCTGCGCGGGAGGATGAGGAGGCCACTGTGGAGGGAGCTGATGAGGCCACTGTGGAGGGAGCTGATAAGGCAACTGAGGACTGGCTGCCCGGGGGGGTGAGGAGTGAGTTGCTGTTGCTGTGCTCCTGCTGCTGCTGCTGCTGCAATCTGTGCAGTGGCTCTCTGGCTCTGACCACTGCCTGCGCCACTTTGCATCAGCTTGTCATACTCACAAAAGTCCTCAAAATGCCTGGTCTCTAAGTGGGTCGACAGGCACAAGGTACTCAGTTTGAGGAGATCGCGACCTCTGCTGAGACTGACCTTGCAACTGTTGCAAATTGCACAGGTCGGGTCCTCTGTGCACTTAGTGAAGAACCGCCAGACTGGGGACTTCAACCTGCCCTTTGAGCTTGAGGGCTGGGGTTTTTTGGTGATCTTGGTGGCTTGTGCCTTTTTTGGTTTGGTTGGATGTTTGCTGCGGGTGGTGGTAGTGGCTGAAGTAGAAGGCTGTGGCTCCTGCCTTCCACGCTTTGTGCTTGACGCCTTGCTGCTGCCATGCCTCTGCGCCACAGACACCTCCTCCTCTGATGACGAGCTGCCTTCAAGCAAGTGTGCTGGTGGTACTGGTGGTGGCATATAGGGAGGATCCAGCATGTCATCATCATCCCCAAACATGTCCTCTGAGCCTGCCTCAACCACATCCAGTAGCCCAAAATCCCCTCCATCACGCCCCTCCTCATCAGCGCCAACAACAAACTGCTCCACCTCCAACTCCTCATCCTCCTCCTTGCATGATGATGTCCCCATTATCTCCTCCTCAAACTTCTCCACAACATCCCTGTACACGGCTGCAGTCACTGGGGTGAAGGGCGAGCTCAGTGAGGGCAGGCTGGTCAATGGGGTCACCGTGACCTCAAGCGGTGGTGGAGGCCTGCTGCGGACCCGAGTGCTGGTGGTGGTGGCACTGGTCTCGCTGGTGCTGGAAGCCTGGCTGGAAACGGTGGCTTGCTGCTCCGCCATCATTTCCAGCACAGCCTGCACCTCACTCTCCCTAATGGGCCCGGGGCGATGACCCATCTCAAAGATGGGCGCAACGTGCTGCTGTTGCGCCTCTGCTCCCTCCTCCACAACTCTGTGGTCAGTGGCTGGCGGCGGACCAGTCACAGACCTGCTGCTGCTGGCAGTGGCTGCTGCAATGGCAACACCTCTCCTGGACCTGGTGGTGCCTCGTCCTTTACCTCTGCCAGTCATTTTGCACTTATATACTAAAACAGTAAAAAAAAACCCACAAATGTGTAGAAAACGGCGGGAAAGGGTGTAAACTTTAATAAAGTCTGGGTTGGTGGTGGTGGTGACTGACTGGTGGTAAGTGTCAACAAAAAATGAATTATTTTTTTTAAGTAGTAGTAGTAGTAGTACATGGCTGCACCATGTGCAGGTACATACAGGTGGGCAAATCTGTCAGACTGCCGGATGGTAGAGACTGGGAGTTGGCTCACTATGTTAATTGTAACACGATTCTAGTCGTTTACCCTCTTCTGTGCCCTTGTGGTGCATTTTATATAGGTAAAATGAAACGGGAGCTACGCTCACGTATTTCTGATCATGTCACTAACATTAGGAGCAAAAATCTCTCCAGTCTGACTCCCGTAACTAGGCATTTTAAAACAGTACATGCTGGCAGTCCCACCAAAATGCGGTCTGTTGGCCTGGATCGGATCCATGCCTCCGCCAGGGGTGGGGACATGGACCATTTGCTGTTACAGAGAGAGTCGCGATGGATCTTTGAATTGGAGGCCACCAAGCCCCCCGGCCTGAACGAGCATATAAGTTATGCTTCGTTCTTGTCGGTATGAGGGTATGTTGGTGCCTGGGCGCCTTGTTGACTGCGGGATACCTGGGTCGACCGTGTTGGAAGTTAGGGTTTTCTTACTGCACATTGCCAAACACAAATCTTATGTGGATAATTATGTGTTATTTTGAGGATCATTGATCCCTTGTCCTGGGGGGATTGAACGATACACTCACTAACGTGGGTTGGGTTCATTAGGAAACCCCTGGGTTATGTGTATTATAATCCTATTATATATTGTTTCTGCCACCTGTATAGTTCCACGGATGAGGATGGGTTTACAAGTATGAGGTTTTTGATATAATACATATCTATGGATAGTGGGATTTTTTACCAATGGCTGTCTCCGATGTTTTTGTCTCCCTGGCTGGGTCTGGAGGCTGTGGTGTCTGGTCTCGCCTGCCCCCTCCGGCGGCGGTCTGGGCGGGGGGGCTTGGCGGACTCACCAGGACAGTTGCTTTTGCGCTTTCTCGCTGTGTCTGCCTGCTCCGCCCCGCTGCCCGGCAGATGTTCGGACGGGTGGGCGTGGCTATGTTGACGCATCGGGTGTGTTGCGGATTACGCCGCCCCACTATGTCAGCTGGCCTCGCCCTCCCGCACGTCGTTGGCCGCGGGTGGGGGTGGGCTGGCCTGCGCCTTTCTCTCCGCCCACTGGGGGGAATAAATTGGAGGCAACACGGGGAAGTGACGTGTCTCCAGAGGAAGCCGGAAGTCCGGCGAAACCGGTCGAGGGTACGCATGTGCTGCATCCCGACCTGGGTACCCCCTCACCGTGGACCTGCCTGGCCACAGGCCTCCATCAAGGCATCCCGTCTTCCCAGTGGATCCACAGGGCTACCAGCCCCACCAGTCCTTTCCAGATACCAGCGCTTGCCAGACACTGACTTCAGTGCTAGGAGATGTAAGCAGCCCTATGGGCATCAATTGTGGGAGACTCTCTATGCCACATACACAGGAGAACTGGTTCATGTGATAAACTGTAATGCTGGCTGCATGGATGTTGATGCCACAATGAGCCACTGATGTTACTATCACCTGTTTTGAATTATGCTTGAGCTATATGCTTTCACAATACTGTGTGTGCTTTACCGCATGGCTTGCTTGCTGCATTACATGGCCGCCTGGAAAGGTGCTCTCTGCTACTATACTAATTGCAGACTAATTGCTGAGTTTATCTGGCTTGCTACAGCTGCTGGACTGTATCCATTTCTCCTGAATTGCATGCACCCGCTAAATCTCTGGAATTAATGCTTATTAGATCAAGCGTTCCTCATGGCTCATACTGCCTGTTGACAAACTGCATATAGCTTGCTGGCCTATTATATATTTTTTTCATCCTGAGCTCAGGTGGACGATTAATATTTGCCTTTTATCAGCAGTGAAGCATATGCATATGCTTCACGATTTTTTCTGTGATCCTTTGGGGAGTGGTGGGCTGGCAGGGGGTGGATGTGGGGGTGGGGTGGTCTGTTAGGTGGGGAGGGAGGCAGGCGGGACGGGGGCACATTTTTAATGTGAATTTTATTGGATAATATTGATTAATAAAGATTTTGTATAGATTTGTTCTGAATAAGTTTGTTGGTGTTTGTTCATTCGGATCATACCCATTTAAGTATATCTTGCAATGTTTGGTATAGTAGTAGAAGTAGTAGTAGTAGTAGTAGTAGTAGTAGTAGTAGTAGTAGTAGTAGTAGTAGTAGTAGTAGTAGTAGTAGTAGTAGTAGTAGTAGTAGTAGTAGTAGTAGTAGTAGTAGTAGTAGTAGTACTTCTATTAACAGTGAGTCTCTACAGTACTAACTCGTGTGACAGTGGGTGACAATTACTGTCGGTCACACACTGTCAGAGGCAATCAATAGGGTGTGCCGGCAAATGACAGTCACACAGCAGGTGACAACAAGGGATGCTGGCCTGCGAATGTCACAATTTACTACAGAAAGGTAATCGATCACACAGTAACAAATAAAAAAAATTAAATGAAGGGGTGGGTGGTAGTAGTAGTGGAAGAGAGACTACCACCTACCTAGTAGTAGTACAGTTGTACGCGCAGGTAGTAACTTTTAAACGCCTGCTGTACTAAACAGTAAACAATATAACTAACTGCCAGACAGTGAGTGACAAATTACAGTCAGTCGGTCACACACTGTCAGAGGCAATCAATAGGGTGTACCGGCAAATGACAGTCACAGCAGGTGACAACAAAGGATGCTGGCCTGCAAATGTAACAATTTACTACAGAAAGGTAATAAATCACACAGTAACAAATATAACAAATTAAATGAAGGGGTGGGTGGTAGTAGTAGTGGAAGAGAGACTACCACCTACCTAGTAGTAGTACAGTTGTACACGCAGGTAGTAACTATTAAACGCCTGCTGTACTAAACAGTAAACAATATAACTAACTGCCAGACAGTGGGTGACAAATTACAGTCGGTCGGTCACACACGGTCAGACGCAATCACAGTGCAGTTTCTAGGCTAAAATGCACCCAGGGCGAAGGTGTAAAGATTGCGCCCCCCCCCCCGGACCCCTCCCCCCGGAGCAAGGTATGGGTGCCCGCAGTATAGGTTTGTCAGGTCTAGTTGCACTTAGTATAGGTCCCCCCAGTATAGGTAGCCATGAATAGGTACCCCGGTATAGGTAGCCAGCTATAGGTCCCCCCAGTATAGGTAGCCAGGCATAGGTGAGCAAGTATAGTTTCCCCCGCTATAGGTTAGCCAGGTAGGTGCCTCCAGTATAGGTAGCCAGTATAGTTGCCCCAGTATAGGTTAGATAGGCAGGCGCCCTCGGTATAAGTTAGATAGGTAGGTGCCCCAGTACAGGTTAGCTAGGTGGGTGCCTCTAATATAGGTAGCCAGAATAGTTGCCCCCAGCATAGGTTAGATAGGTAGGTGCCCCCAGTATAGGTTATTTAGGTAGGTGTCTCCAATATAGGTAGCCAGTATAGTTGCCACCTGTATAGGCTAGCTAGGTAGGTAGGTGCAACCCAATACAGGTTAGATAAGTGCCCCCAGTATAGGTTAGATAGGTAGCTGCCCCCCCAGTATAGGTTAGATAGGCAGCTGCCCCCCAGTATAGGTTAGATAGGTAGGTGCCCCCCAGTATAGGTTAGATTAGGTAGGTAGCTGCCCCCCAGTGTAGGTTAGATAGGTAGCTGCCCCCCAGTGTAGGTTAGATAGGTAGCTGCCCCTCAGTGTAGGTTAGATAGGTAGGTGCCCCCCAGTATAGGTTAGATTAGACAGGTGCCCCCCAGTAAAGGTTAGATAGGTAGCTGCCCCCCCCCCAGTATAGGTTAGATTAGGTAGCTGCCCCCCAGTATAGGTTAGATTAGGTAGGTAGCTGCCCCCCAGTGTAGGTTAGATAGGTAGCTGCCCCCCCAGTGTAGGTTACATAGGTAGCTGCCCCCCAGTGTAGGTTAGATAGGTAGGTGCCCCCCAGTATAGGTTAGATTAGGTAGCCCCCCCCCCCCCCCAGTATAGGCTAGATTAGACAGGTGCCCCCCAGTATAGGTTAGATAGGTAGCTGCCCCCCCCCAGTATAGGTTAGATAGGTAGCTGCCCCCCAATATAGGTTAGATAGGTAGCTGCACCACAGTATAGGTTATATTAGGTAGCTCCCCCCCCCCCCCCAGTGTAGGCTAGATTAGACAGGTGCCCCCCAGTATAGGTTAGATAGGTAGCTGCCCCCCAGTATAGGTTAGATTAGGTAGCTGCCCCCCAGTATAGGTTAGATTAGGTAGGTAGCTGTCCCCCAGTGTAGGTTAGATTAGGTAGGTGCCCCCCAGTATAGGTTAGATAGGTAGCTGCCCCACAGTGTTGGTTAGATAGGTAGCTGCCTCCCAATGTAGGTTAGATTAGGTAGGTGCCCCCCAGAGTAGGTTAGATTAGGTAGCTGCCCCCCATTATAGGTTAGATTAGGTAGGTGCCCCCCCCAGTATAGGTTAGATAGGTAGCTGCCCCACAGTGTTGGTTAGATAGGTAGCTGCCCCCCAGTGTAGGTTAGATTAGGTAGGTGCCCCCCAGTATAGGTTAGATAGGTAGCTGCCCCACAGTGTTGGTTAGATAGGTAGCTGCCCCCCAGTGTAGGTTAGATTAGGTAGGTGCCCCCCAGAGTAGGTTAGATTAGGTAGCTGCCCCCCAGTATAGGTTAGATTAGGTAGCTGCCCCCCAGTATAGGTTAGAATAGGTAGCTGCCCCCCAGCGTAGGTTAGATTAGGTAAGTGCCCCCCCCCCCCCAGTATAGGTTAGATAGGTAGCTGCCCCCCAGTGTAGGTTAGATTAGGTAGGTGCCCCCCAGTATAGGTTAGATTAGGTAGCTGCCCCCCATCGTAGGTTAGATTAGGTAGGTTCCCCCCAGCGTAGGTTAGATAGGTAGCTGTCCCCTATAATGGAGGGGGGAGCCGGAGCCACGGGGAGGGCAGTCCGACCTCTCCCTCCCTCTCCTGGGCCGCCCTCCGTGCTTCCCCCTCAGACGCATACTCAGGCAGGAAGCGCCACTGTTTACAACTCACCTCCCTGGCTCCAAGCGCTGCTCATCTCTCGCCGCCGGTCTTTTCCTCTCTGTATACACGCTGATACACACGCTGCTTCCGGCAGTGTGTGTATCAGCGTGTATACAGAGTGGAGACCTGCGGCAAGAGAGCAGCGCTTGGAGCCAGGGAGGTGAGCCAAATTCAAATGCGTACATTCGCCCGCCTTCGGCTTCGGGTCCGGTGCATTCGGCTTCGGCTTCGACTTCGGGAACGCTGAAATTTACCCAAATAATTAGGGTAAATTCACATTCGGGAGTCCTGGAGAGCAAGCCTGGCACCTACACATGAGATCCTATACTGAGGGCACCTGTACCTGGCTACCTACCTACCTATACTGAGTCTGAGGGCATTTTTTGGGGAGGGATACACCACAGCTATAACGAGCCTTGCAAATTGTTGGTGCTATATATGGGCCTGTGTGTGTGTGTGTGTGCGTATGTGTGTACGCGTGCAAAGAGGATGGGGGGGGGGCACCAAA
Organism: Hyperolius riggenbachi; assembly: GCF_040937935.1. NCBI lineage: Eukaryota > Metazoa > Chordata > Amphibia > Anura > Hyperoliidae > Hyperolius > Hyperolius riggenbachi. The sequence continues at coordinate 46,346,675 of NC_090646.1, read as the reverse complement.
ATCCGTTTTTCGCTCAGGGTGCAGTGAAACCTAAGGCCGGCCCTGAGTGTAAGAATGGCTGCAGTTTACATTTTCCCAGTGAAATCTGTATTTGCCTCTGCCCACTGATGACCTGGCGTTGACCGGTTATGTATTTGGCTGGTGTTCGCTACGGCCACTTTTTCTAACTCTAGAACACAATTACTTCATGATAAAGTTTGTAAGCTTTGCAGTCTTTGTTATCAATACTTTTCATTGAAATGAAACAAATCTGATTGGCTGTTTGTGGCTCCACCCCCTTTTCTGAATTTGCATCCCAGTCACCCAAAGACCAACTGTACCAGGTTTGAGGCTTGTGCCCTTAACAGTGCAAGAATGACAGCAATGCAAAATTTCCCTTAAAAATCAATAGGTGAATTTTGATTGGCTTATGTAGGCTCCACCCACTTTTGAAAATATTAATTCCAGTCACCCAGTGACGAACTGTGCAACGTTTGAGAACCCTGCCATTAACAGTGTAAGAATGGCTGCTTTTTACATTTCCCAGTGCAATTTGTATTTGTCTCCGCCCGCTTTTTAGTTATGGGACTAAAAAGTATCCTTTATGTTATTCCAGGTAATGTACTATGTGTGTGCCAAATTTTATTCAAATCCGTTTGGCCATTTTTTGCGTGATCGAGTAACAAACATCCAAACGTCCAAACATCCAAACATTCGAACATTCCCATTTATAATATTAGTAGGATGATGTTGGTAGTGGCTGGTGAAAGACATTAGAGAAAATATATACTTCACCCAAGTTGGCAAGCCAGGATTCCCAGGGAGAGTATGAGCGTCTCCATGTACAGTGTATGATAACAACAGAGGCGCCAACAGAATAAAAAGAGAACCATATTTAAAAACAATAAAACAAGGGGGTAAGGGTGGACTTACCTCCCCAATGTTCAAACACTACCACTGTGATCAATATGCAAAAACATTTAATCTGTACTCCAAGATAAACAATTTCAACACGTTTCATGGGTCTCAAGCCCGCTTCCTCAGGCAAAATACAAAAAAGGAGCAGCTCAGAAGTGTGCAAAAGTAGCGCACTTTTTTTATTCTGTTGGCGCCTCTGTTGTTATCATACATTGTTATCCACCTGGTGGATGGGTGTGTACACCCCCTCTTTTTCCTGCTACAGAGAGCGACTTCTTAACTTGAGTGGGGACAGGTCTAATATCCCCATATGCGTTTTTAGTGGTTGCCTGGTTTTCGGCAACCCATGTTTGTGAGTATATCTCTTATTTGCTAATTATACCATCAGTCATCACCAATAATACACTATTGGGGGCTCCCGTCTCTATCTTTTGTCTCCTTACGTCTCCATGTACAGGGTGGACAAGTCCACCGGTTTTGTGGGACGTAACAACGCTTCTTCAAAGATGAGACAAGGCATAATTTGTGCTCATCCCTAGACGGAAATGCAGAAATTTCAATTCCGTGGAATCCTGCACAAGCAGGCATATTAATATGTATGTTTGCCTGCCTGAAGGCACAGTAGCGGCTTTGTGCTCGGGCTCTGCCAGAAATATGTCAGCCCACTCGGGTCCGCTCTACTGCGCAGGCGCAGACAGCTTGCAACTGCACAGTAGGGTGGAGATGATCGGGCTTGGCTATTTCTGCCAAAGCCCGAGGGAAAGCCGATACTGCACCTGCAATGGATCCCCTCTGGTGAGGAAGAGCCTCTAGATCCTTAAGAGGCTTCCCCCTCCCGAGGTAAGTACCACCTTGGGGCAACTTTTTCACTTAAAGAGAACCCAAGGTGGTTTTTACTAAAGCTAATAGGACACAAAAGCATATCCCATGCACAATGACATGCCTCTGTGTCCTTACTGTTCGCTGCTAGCCCCCTTCCCCTGGCTCTGCTGTTTCCCCTGAAAATAGCGGTAGGCTAGCGGCAATCTGCTGGTCGCTAGCCTGCTGTTTACCTTGCAAATGTCAATCTGCAATCTGACCCTGTCAACCCCAGCTTATCTTCTGATTGGAGGAAGCTGAAAGAGGCAGGGAGCAATGCCGACGGAGCAGGCAGGGGAGTTAATGCGGGGGGAGGCAGAGAAGACAGCGATTGACAAGTGCAAGGTAAACAGCAGGCTTGAGACAATCAGATTGTCACTAGCCTGCCACTATTTTCGGGGGGACAGCAGAGCCCCGGGAGGGGGGGGGGAACTGGTGTAATGGTTAAAGAGGAACTTCAGCCTAAACAAACATACTGTCATCAAGTTACATTAGTTATGTTAATTAGAATAGATAGGTAATATAATTTTTTACCCACCCTGTTTTAACAGAACAGGCAAATGTTTGTGATTCATGGGGGCTGCCATCATTGTCATGGGGGCAGCCATCTTTGTCATGGGGGCAGCCATCTTTGTCATGGGGGCTGCCATCTTTGTCATGGGGCAGCCATCTTTTTGGTTGAAAGGAGGTGACAAGGAGCAGGAGCCAACGTTCCAACTGTCCTGTGTCCTGATTACCCCTCCCAGCTGCACAGGCTAGGCTTCAAATGTCAAATTCAAAATGTAAAAAAAAAATAAAATTGCACCAAAACAGCAGAACAACAATATCAGAAATCCCATCATGCTTCAGGGGAAAAAAGCCTGGGCAGTTTTCTTCTGTGCAGCTAAAAATGAGGCTTGGATAAGAGAGACAAAGTTCTGATGCTGTGAAACTGTTAAAGAAACACAAAGCCTTTTCAGTGCTGCTGAGTCGATTTTAAGTCCGTAGGTTCACTTTAAGGGCTCTGCCTTTAACACAGGAGACCTGGGTTCGAATCTCGGCTCTGCCTGTTCAGTAAGCCAGCACCTATTCAGTAGGAGACCTTGGGCAAGACTCCCTAACACTGCTACTGCCTATAGAGCGCGACCTAGTGGCTGCAGCTCTGGCGCTTTGAGTCCGCCAGGAGAAAAGCGCGATATAAATGTTCTGTGTTTGTTTGTTTAGTAGGACACAGAGGCATGTCATTGTGCACAGAACATGCCTCTGTCTCCAATTAGCTTTAGTAAAAACCACCTTGGGTTCTCTTTAACCACTTGAGGACCGTGGGCTTTACCCCCCTTAAGGACCAGGCACTTTTTTTCCATTCAGACCACTGCAGCATTCACGGTTTATTGATCACTCATACAACCTACCATCTAAATGAATTTTGGCTCCTTTTCTTGTCACTAATAAAGCTTTCTTTTGGTGCTATTTGATTGCTGCTGCGATTTTTACTTTTTATTATATTCATCAAAATGACTTTTTTAACTTTCTGTGCTGACATTTTTCAAATAAAGTAAAATTTCTGTATACATGCAGCGCGAAAAATGTGGACAAACATGTTTTTGATGAAAAAAAACCCATTCAGCCTATATTTATTGGTTTGGGTAAAAGTTATAGCGTTTACAAACTATGGTGCCAAAAGTGAATTTTCCCACTTTCCAGCATCTCTGACTTTTCTGACCACCTGACATGTTTCATGAGGGGCTAGAATTCCAGGATAGTATAAATACCCCCCAAATGACCCCATTTTGGAAAGAAGACATCCCAAAGTATTCACTGAGAGGCATAGTGAGTAGTGTTGGGCGAACACCTGGATGTTCGGGTTCGCGAACGTTCTTCGAACATGGCCGCGATGTTCGGGTGTTCGCGCCGAACTCCGAACATAATGGAAGTCAATGGGGACCCGAACTTTTGTGCTTTCTAAAGCTTCCTTACACGCTACATACCCCAAATTTGCAGGGTATGTGCACCTTGGGAGTGGGTACAAGAGGAAAAAAAAAATTTGAAAAAGAGCTTATAGTTTTTGAGAAAATTGATTGTAAAGTTTCAAAGGAAAAACTGTCTTTTAAATGCGGAAAATGTCATGTTTCTTTGCACAGGTAACATGTTTTTTGTCGCCATGCAGTCATAAATGTAATACAGATGAGAGGTTCAATAAACAGGGACCGGCAACGCTAACCCAGCAGCAGCAGCAGCACACGTGATGGAACAGGAGGAGGCGCAGGAGGAGAAGGCCACGCTTTTTGAGACACAACAACCCAGGCCTTGCATGAGGAAAAAAGCGTGCGGATATAGCAATGCTTTTTGCCGCCATGCAGTCATAAATGTAATATAGATGAGAGGTTCAATAAACAGGGACCGGCAACGCTAACCCAGCAGCAGCAGCAGCACACGTGATGGAACAGGAGGAGGCGCAGGAGGAGAAGGCCACGCTTTGAGACACAACAACCCAGGCCTTGCATGAGGACAAGAAGCGTGCGGATAGCATGCTTTTTACCGCCATGCAGTCATAAATGTAATAAAGATAAGAGGTTCCATAAACAGGGACCGGCAACGCTAACCCAGCAGCAGCAGCAGCACACGTGATGGAACAGGAGGAGGCGCAGGAGGAGAAGGCCACGCTTTGAGACACAACAACCCAGGCCTTGCATGAGGACAAGAAGCGTGCGGATAGTATGCTTTTTACCGCCATGCAGTCATAAATGTAATAAAGATAAGAGGTTCAATAAACAGGGACCGGCAATGCTAACCCAGCATCAGCAGCAGCACACGTGATAGAACAGGAGGAGGCGCAGGGGGAGAGGCCACGCTTTGAGACACAACAACCCAGGCCTTGCATGAGAACAAGAAGCGTGCGGATAGCATGCTTTTTACCGCCATGCAGTCATAAATGTAATAAAGATAAGAGGTTCAATAAACAGGGACCGGCAACGCTAACCCAGCAGCAGCAGCAGCAGCACACGTGATGGAACAGGAGGAGGCGCAGGAGGAGAAGGCCACGCTTTTTGAGACACAACAACCCAGGCCTTGCATGAGGACAAGAAGCGTGCGGATAGCATGCTTTTTACCGCCATGCAGTCATAAATGTAATAAAGATAAGAGATTCAATAAACAGGGACCGGCAACGCTAACCCAGCAGCAGCAGCAGCGGCACACGTGATGGAACAGGAGGAGGCGCAGGAGGAGAAGGCCACGCTTTGAGACACAACAACCCAGGCCTTGCATGAGGACAAGAAGCGTGCGGATAGCATGCTTTTTACCGCCATGCAGTCATAAATGTAATAAAGATAAGAGGTTCAATAAACAGGGACCGGCAACGCTAACCCAGCAGCAGCAGCAGCACACGTGATGGAACAGGAGGAGGCGCAGGAGGAGAAGGCCACGCTTTTTGAGACACAACAACCCAGGCCTTGCATGACGACAAAAAGCGTGCAGATATAGCAATGCTTTTTGCCGCCATGCAGTCATAAATGTAATAAAGATGAGAGGTTCAATAAACAGGGACCGGCAACGCTAACCCATCACAGATGGTCATTGTTCATGTTACTTGGTTGGGGTCCAGGAGTGTTGCATAGTCGTTTCCAATCCAAGATTGATTCATTTTAATTTGAGTCAGACGGTCTGCATTTTCTGTGGAGAGGCGGATACGCCGATCTGTGACGATGCCTCCGGCAGCACTGAAACAGCGTTCCGACCTAACGCTGGCTGCCGGGCAAGCCAGCACCTCTATTGCGTACATTGCCAGTTCGTGCCAGGTGTCTAGCTTCGATACCCAATAGTTGAAGGGTGCAGATGGATTGTTCGACACAGCTACGCCATCTGACATGTAGTCCTTGACCATCTTCTCCAGGCGATCAGTGTTGGAGGTGGATCTGCACGCTTGCTGTTCTGTGGGCTGCTGCTGCATGGGTGTCAGAAAATTTTCCCACTCTAAGGACACTGCCGATACCATTCCCTTTTGGGCACTAGCTGCGGCTTGTGTTGTTTGCTGACCTCCTGGTCGTCCTGGGTTTGCGGAAGTCAGTCTGTCGGCGTACAACTGGCTAGAGGAGGGGGAGGATGTCAATCTCCTCTCTAAAGTCTCCACAAGGGCCTGCTGGTATTCTTCCATTTTGACCTGTCTGACTCTTTCTTCAAGCAGTTTTGGAACATTGTGTTTGTACCGTGGATCCAGAAGGGTATAAACCCAGTAATTGGTGTTGTCCAGAATGCGCACAATGCGTGGGTCGCGTTCAATGCAGTCTAGCATGAATTGAGCCATGTGTGCCAGAGTCCTGCCAGAATCCTCATCATCCTCTTGTGAGCGTTGTGATAGTTGTTGTGATGCATCATAGTCGTCACCTTCTTCCTGGTCTGCTTCTGCTGACCATTCGCGCTGAATTGTGGAAGTCCAACGTGCACCGCTCTGGCCCTCGTCAGTGGTGGCAGGAAATTCCTGCTCCAACTCCAGCTGTTCCTCCTCCTCTTCTTCGTCATAGCTGCTGGGGCCAGCGTTTCCTGAGGCGGATGGCCTGATGTTGGTACCATCACGCTGATCGTTTTCTCCTTCAGATTCCCCCAGTTGCATCATGACAGCTGTTTCCTTGATTTTCAACATTGACCTCTTCAGTAAACACAGCAGTGGTATGGTAATGCTGACTGAAGAGTTGTCACTGCTCACAAGCAACGTGGATTGCTCAAAATTTTGGAGGACTTGGCAGAGGTCCAACATGTTGGCCCAATCGGATCCACAGAAGCTTGGCAGCTGTCCGGATGCGCCTCGGTACTGCGCCGTCATGTACTGGACCACTGCACTCTTCTGCTCGCAAAAGCGGGCTAGCATGTGCAGCGTAGAATTCCAGCGCGTAGGGACATCACACAGCAAGCAATGGTGGGGGAGATTGAAGCGCTCCTGCATCTTGGCGAGTGCCCCCGAAGCAGTACTGGAATTTCTACAATGTTTGGCCACTCGTCGCACCTTCAACAGAAGATCGGCCACGCCTGGGTATGTCCTCAGGAACCGCTGAACTACTAGGTTCATCACGTGCGCCAGGCAAGGGATGTGTGTCAGCTTAGCCAACCTTAAAGCGCGAATGAGATTACTCCCATTATCACACACAACCATGCCCGGTTTCAGTTCCAGCGGTGCCAGCTAGTGATGGGCGAACACCTGGATGTTCGGGTTCGGGAAAGTTCGCCGAACATGGCCGAGATGTTCGGCATGTTCGGGCCGAACCCCGAACTTCCCGAACATCCTGCTTTTGGGGGCCCTATGGGGTCGCAGGCATAAGGGGGGAGCATGCCCCGATCGCGGGTGGGGTCGGAAATTCCCCCCACCCCCTCCGCTAGCGCTCCCCCCTCTGCCCGCTTCCCCATACAAAAGTTTAAGCAAAGTACCTGTAATAGTGGATGGCCTGGCAGTGGCACTGTGGAGTGAGGAGGAGGAGTCCGGAGAGTGACGCGTTGAGGGAGGCCGGGCAGCGGGCGGTTCAGCGGTAGTACCCTTGTGGTACTTCCGCCCTTTCTCTGACCTCACGCTCGCTGCCCGGCCTCCCTCAACGCGTCACTCTCCGGACTCCTCCTCCTCACTCCACAGTGCCACTGCCAGGCCATCCACTATTACAGGTACTTTGCTTAAACTTTTGTATGGGGAAGCGGGCAGAGGGGGGAGCGCTAGCGGAGGGGGTGGGGGGAATTTCCGCCCCCCCCCGCGATCGGGGCATGCTCCCCCCTTATGCCTGCGACCTCATAGGGGGGCCGTATTCGGCCGAACAGGGCCCTGTTCGGCCGAACAGGGGCCCTGTTCGGCCAGGTTCGGCCAGGAATTGAGCCGTTCGGACGAACGCGAACAGTTCGGCCGAACACCACCAGGTGTTCGGCCGAACTCGAACATCACCCGAACAGGGTGATGTTCTGCAGAACCCTGAACAGTGGCGAACACTGTTCGCCCAACACTAGTGCCAGCCACAAATCCGTCTGTTCCTTTATTCCCCTCCAAATTTCCTCCCCTGTGTGCTGCTTATCCCCAAGGCAGATCAGCTTCAGCAACGCTTGCTGACGCATGCCAACAGTTGTGCTGCACTGCTTCCACGATCCTACTGTTGCTGGGTTAGCGTTTCTGGATGAGGTACAGCTTTGAGATGCGTTGGAGGAGAAGGAGTCAGAGAGGTAGGTGCTGCTGTTGTTATCCAGCGGGAGGGACGGCGGTGCAGCTGTTTGCGGCGTGGGCAACACCCGCGCCGTAGCAGGTGAGGAATCGCTGCCAGGCTCCACAAGGTTCACCCAGTGCGCAGTAAGGGAGATGTATCGACCCTGGCCGAACGCACTCATCCAGGTGTCAGTGGTGAGGTGAACCTTGCAGGCAATGGCATTCTTCAAGCTTCGGGTTATTTTGCTGACCACGTGCTCATGCAACTCAGGCACTGCAGAGCGCGCAAAGTGGTAGCGGCTGGGAACCACGTAACGTGGGATGGCCACTGACATCATGCCCTTGAAGCTGTTTGTCTCCACCACTCGATATGGCAGCATTTCGCAGGCCAGAAGCTTGGCTATGCTGGCTGTTACTGCCACGGCCCGGGGGTCATTTGCTGGCAATTTCCTCTTGCGCTCAAACATCTCCGAGACAGACAACTGAACCGTAGGGCTGCACACTGAAGGGCTGTTGGTTGTTGTGTTTGATGAACACTGGGAGACCTCAAGAGCACTAGTCCGGAAAGTGACAGTGTCAGCGTCGTCTGATGTTTGTGAATGTTGTGAACCACGCAATGGCTGGGCTACTGCTGCTGCTGAGGCGGGTCTGGTGGTGAGTCTGGTGAACCCAAGGTAGGCAGTGTTGCTGGTACCCTGTCCTGCCGCGTTTGCCCACAGAGTGGGATGTTTGGATAGCATGTGGCGGCTCATGCTGGTGGTGGAGAGGTTGTTAATACTTTTCCCCCTGCTCAGGCGGGTCTTGCACACCTTGCAAATCGCCATGGTACCATCCTCAGTGCAGTCTTCAAAGAAAGCTCAGACTTTGGAGCACCTGCCTTGCTGGCGATTTCTGTTTGCGCCTCTTGTGCGTCTCAAAGGAACTTCCACGCTTGTGGTGCCTGAAGTTTTGCGCCGCCTACCTTGTGGCACAAGGCGAACTCGTGCAGCAGTGGGTTCTTCAACAGACTCATCTGTGCTGCTACGACAGCGATGTTCTCCTTCACATACAAAATCTGGGTCTGTGTCCACATTGTCCATACCCTCCTCTTCCATCTCCTCAAACTCGTCATATGTGATTGTGGGCCGCCGCCGTGGAGTAGAGCTCCCCAGAACAACCTCTGCGCAGCTCACTCCAACGTCGTCTTCAAGATCTTCTCGGCCGACCTCATGCAATTGAAACCCCTCCTGCCCAACTTGCTCTGGGATCTGGGTTTCTGAGTCCTCCTCGGACTCGCCTTGTATTTCAGTGCGCGGTGCATTTCCCACAGTAAATGGTTGTGAATCCAGGCACAACATTTCTGGCTGTTCCATTGACCTTTGAAAGGTGGAAGTTTGTTGGGCTGGGAATAGCTCCTGCGAATACCCCATTGTGTCCTGAGGAAATTCTTTGGACTGGTTATTTGGCAGTTGTGTGCGTGGTGTCGCTGCCGGTTGTGTCAGCTTTGTGCCCACTGGCTCCTTGTAACTGGCTGAGGACTCGGACCTCGTGCGTGATGTGCTGGTGCTGCTTAACCCACTGCTGGACGCTTGAGAGGTCATCCAAGTAATTATCTGGTCCTGTTCTTTTGGATTTGTGAGGATTGTTGTCCTGGACAACATGGGCGTTATTGAGTGGGTTTTCTTCGGTGCTCCCCTGTGGCCTGTACGTGAACCGTCAGGGGAAACACCTCTTCCCTTGCCCCTCCCTCTTTCACCGGATTTCTTCCTCATTTCACTTATCCTTAAAGTACACGCTGACTGGCAGCAGTACAGTGGCAGTACAGAAATGCTATACAGTGGTGGGTGAGCGGTGTACCACTATTCCCAGCAGCGACACAGAGCACAATGCTATACAGTGGCGGGTGAGCGGTGTACTACTGTTCCCAGCAGCGAGTCAGAGCACAATGCTATACAGTGGTGGGTGAGCGGTGTACCACTATTCCCAGCAGCGACACAGAGCACAATGCTATACAGTGGCGGGTGAGCGGTGTACTACTATTCCCAGCAGAGACACAGAGTGGCAGTAAACACAATGCTATATAGTGCTTGGTGAGCGGTGTACACAGAGTGGCAGTAAACACAATGCTATATAGTGCTGGGTGAGCGGTGTACTACTGTTCCCAGCAGCGAGTCAGAGCACAATGCTATACAGTGGTGGGTGAGCGGTGTACCACTATTCCCAGCAGCGACACAGAGCACAATGCTATACAGTGGCGGGTGAGCGGTGTACTACTGTTCCCAGCAGAGACACACAGTGGCAGTAAACACAATGCTATATAGTTTGGGTGAGCGGTGTACTACTGTTCCCAGCAGCGACACAGAGTGGCAGTAAACACAATGCTATATAGTGTGGGTGAGCGGTGTACTACTATTCCCAGCAGCAACACAGAGCACAATGCTATACAGGGTGAGCGGTGTACTACTGTTCCCAGCAGACACACAGAGTGGCAGTAAACACAATGCTATATAGTGTGGGTGAGCAGTGTACTACTATTCCCAGCAGCAACACAGAGCACAATGCTATACAGGGTGAGCGGTGTACTACTGTTCCCAGCAGCGACACAGAGTGGCAGTAAACACAATGCTATATAGTGTGGGTGAGCGGTGTACTACTATTCCCAGCAGCAACACAGAGCACAATGCTATACAGGGTGAGCGGTGTACTACTGTTCCCAGCAGACACACAGAGTGGCAGTAAACACAATGCTATATAGTGTGGGTGAGCGGTGTACTACTATTCCCAGCAGCGACACAGAGCACAATGCTATACAGGGTGAGCGGTGTACTACTGTTCCCAGCAGAGACACAGAGTGGTGTTATAAACTGTTCTATATCACCTTGCTTCGACACCACCGTCTCACAGACTGTGAGATCACTTGACTCTCAACACAGCAAGTAGGAGATAGACTTCCTCAGGCTTCTTCAATGTTTACGTTATTTATTCAAGTAACAGAAATACAGATAGATACAGTTTATCATCTCCTGGCAAAGCAGACTTCCATGTTGCGTTACATTTGCGTGAGTACCTTCCTGCTGAAGGTACCCAGGTCTTCTTGTATATACTCTATGTTACATCTAGACTACCTATGTACAGCATACATTATATCAGATTACAGAAAGGAAGAACATACTTAGAGGTCCCAGTCAGCCTTGCTAGCTAGTGCGAAAGTAAGAAGCAGAATGCCCTCTCCATCGCTCACTCCGGGTTTAATACCGACTAGGAAAGAGTTAAATATGACATCATCTTCGCCATCCCCTATATCAGTCTATTGGTGGACCCACTTGTGGTGTCATCATACACACCTACTCGATTAATATTCAAGGAGGCTTCTGACCTATATGCAGGAATGTGGATATTTACAAAACATGGCTGATGTTTATTGTTCTAGTGGCGGTACATGCCCAGGTCAGGGAGACCTGCGGCCTTGTCCACAGAACAGCTTCTTGGTATGTTCTAGTTCTGCTGACAGAACTGTAGATTTTCTCTCTCAGAGAAAATCCCCTTAAAGGGCAGGTCTGCTCATCAAGCCTTTTTGACTAACTCAGTCCAAATAACTGAGGCCTACTTAAATTATAACAAGTGGCAGTAAACACAATTCTATATAGTGTGGTTGAGCGGTGTACTACTACTGTTCCCAGCAGCGACACAATGACTGGGGGGACCCTGGCTAGCCTGGCTGGAGAGAGAACTACCCTGCCTGCCTACCCAAAGCTAAACTCACAGACAAATGGTGTAGAAATGACGTGGATCGGGTATTTATTTACCCGAACCACGTGACCCGTTCGGCCAATCAGAGCGCGTTCGGGTCCGAACCACGTGACCCGTTCGGCCAATCAGAGCGCGTTCGGGTCCGAACCACGTGACCCGTTCGGCCAATCACAGCGCTAGCCGAACGTTCGGGTAACGTTCGGCCATGCGCTCTTAGTTCGGCCATATTGCCGAACAGGGTGATGTTCTGCAGAACCCGAACAGTGGCGAACACTGTTCGCCCAACACTAATAGTGAGTTCATAGAAGATATTATTTTTTGTCACAAGTAAGCGGAAAATGACACTTTGTGACAAAAAAAAAAGTTTCCATTTCTTCTAACTTGCGACAAAAAAAAATGAAATCTGCCACAGACTCACCATGCCCCTCTCTGAATACCTTGAAGTGTCTACTTTCCAAAATGGGGTCATTTGTGGGGTGTGTTTACTGTCCTGGCATTTTGGGGGGTGCCTAATTGAAAGCACCCCTGTAAAGCCTAAAGGTGCTCATTGGACTTTGGACCCCTTAGCGCAGTTAGGCTGCAAAAAAGTGCCACACATGTGGTATTGCCGTACTCAGGAGAAGTAGTACAATGTGTTTTGAGGTCTATTTTTACACATACCCATGCTGGGTGGGAGAAATATCTCTGTAAATGACAATTTTTTGATTTTTTTTTACACACAATTGTCCGTTTAGAGAGAGATTTCTCCCACCCAGCATGGGTATGTGTAAAAATACACCCCAAAACACATTATACTACTTCTCCTGAGTATGGCGAAAAAAAAGAACAATAAAAATCAATTTCCGCTAACTTTTGACAAAAAATAAAATCTTCTATGAACTCGTCATACACCTAACAGAATACCTTGGGGTGTCTTTTTTTCTAAAATGGGGTCACTTGTGGGGTTCCTATACCGCCCTGGCATTTTACGGGCCCAAAACCGTGAGTAGTCTGGAAACCAAATGTCTCAAAATGACTGTTCAGGGGTATAAGCATCTGAAAATTTTGATGACAGGTGGTCTATGAGGGGGCGAATTTTGTGGAACCGGTCATAAGCAGGGTGGCCTTTTAGATGACAGGTTGTATTGGGCCTGATCTGATGGATAGGAGTGCTAGGGGGGTGACAGGAGGTGATTGATGGGTGTCTCAGGGGGTGGTTAGAGGGGAAAATAGATGCAATCAATGCACTGGGGAGGTGATCGGAAGGGGGTCTGAGGGGGATCTGAGGGTTTGGCCGAGTGATCAGGAGCCCACACGGGGCAAATTAGGGCCTGATCTGATGGGTAGGTGTGCTAGGGTGTGACAGGAGGTGATTGATGGGTGTCGCAAGGTGTGATTAGAGGGGGGAATAGATGCAAGCAATGCACTGGCGAGGTGATCAGGGCTGGGGTCTGAGGGCATTCTGAGGGTGTGGGCGGGTGATTGAGTGCCCTAGGGGCAGATAGGGGTCTAATCTGATAGGTAGCAGTGACAGGGGGTGATTGATGGGTAATTAGTGGGTGTTTGGAGGAGAGAACAGATGTAAACACTGCCCTTGGGAGGTGATCTGATGTCGAATCTGCGGGCGATCTATTGGTGTGGGTGGGTGATAAGATTGCCCGCAAGGGGCAGGTTAGGGGCTGATTGATGGGTGGCAGTGACAGGGGGTGATTGATGGGTGGCAGTGATAGGGGCTGATTGATGGGTGATTGACAGGTGATTGACAGGTGATAAGTGGGTTATTACAGGGAAGGACAGATGTAAATAATGCCCTGGCGAATTGATAAGGGGGGGTCTGAGGTCAATCTGAGCGTGTAGGCGGGTGATTGGGTGCCCGCAAGGGGCAGATTAGGGTCTGATCTGATGGGTAACAGTGACAGGTGGTGATAGGGGGTGATTGATGGGTGATTGATGGGTAATTAGTGGGTATTTAGAGGAGAGAATAGATGTAAACACTGCGTTTGGGTGGTGATCTGATGTCGGATCTGCAGGCGATCTATTGGTGTGGGTGGGTGATCAGATTGCCCGCAAGGGGCAGGTTAGGGGCTGATTGATGGGTGGCAGTGACAGGGGGTGATTGATGGGTGGCAGTGACAGGGGGTGATTGATGGGTGATTGACAGGTGATCAGTGGGTTATTACAGGGAAGGACAGATGTAAATAATGCCCTGGCGAATTGATAAGGGGGGGTCTGAGGGCAATCTGAGCGTGTAGGCGGGTGATTGGGTGCCCGCAAGGGGCAGATGAGGGTCTGATCTGATGGGTAACAGTGACAGGTGGTGATTAGTGTTGGGCGAACACCTAGATGTTCGGGTTCGCGAACGTTCGCCGAACATGGCCGCGATGTTCGGGTGTTCGCGCCGAACTCCGAACATAATGGAAGTCAATAGGGACCCGAACTTTCGTGCTTTGTAAAGCTTCCTTACATGCTACATACCCCAAATTAGCAGGGTATGTGCACCTTGGGAGTGGGTACAAGAGGAAAAAAAATATTTGAAAAAGAGCTTATAGTTTTTGAGAAAATTGATTGTAAAGTTTCAAAGGAAAAACTGTCTTTTAAATGTGGAAAATGTCATGTTTCTTTGCACAGGTAACATGCTTTTTTTCGCCATGCAGTCATAAATGTAATAAAGAGAAGAGGTTCCACGAAAAGGGACCGGTAACGCTAACCCAGCACCAGCAGCAGCACACGTGATGGAACAGGAGGAGGCGCAGGAGGAGAAGGCCACGCTTTGAGACACAACAACCCAGGCCTTGCATGAGGACAAGAAGCGTGCGGATAGCATGCTTTGTACCGCCATGCAGTCATAAATGTAATAAAGATAAGTGGTTCAATAAACAGGGACCACGCGGCAACGCTAACCCAGCAGCAGCAGACGTGATGGAACAGGAGGAGGCGCAGGAGGAGAAGGCCACGCTTTGTGAGACACAACAACCTAGGCCTTGCATGAGGACAAGAAGCGTGCAGATAGCATGCTTTGTACCGCCATGCAGTCATAAATGTATGAAAGATAAGTGGTTCAATAAACAGGGACCACGCGGCAACGCTAACCCAGCAGCAGCAGACGTGATGGAACAGGAGGAGGCGCAGGAGGATAAGGCCACGCTTTGTGAGACACAACAACCCAGGCCTTGCATGAGGACAAGAAGCGTGCGGATAGCATGCTTTGTACCGCCATGCAGTCATAAATGTAATAAAGATAAGTGGTTCAATAAACAGGGACCACGCGGCAACGCTAACCCAGCAGCAGCAGACGTGATGGAACAGGAGGAGGCGCAGGAGGAGAAGGCCACACTTTGTGAGACAAAACAACCCAGGCCTTGCATGAGGACAAGAAGCGTGCGGATAGCATGCTTTGTACCGCCATGCAGTCATAAATGTAATAAAGATAAGTGGTTCAATAAACAGGGACCACGCGGCAACGCTAACCCAGCAGCAGCAGACATGATGGAACAGGAGGAGGCGCAGGAGGAGAAGGCCACGCTTTGTGAGACACAACAACTCAGGCCTTGCATGAGGACAAGAAGCGTGCGGATAGCATGCTTTGTACCGCCATGCAGTCATAAATGTAATAAAGATAAGTGGTTCAATAAACAGGGACCACGCGGCAACGCTAACCCAGCAGCAGCAGACGTGATGGAACAGGAGGAGGCGCAGGAGGAGAAGGCCACGCTTTGTGAGACACAACAACCCAGGCCTTGCATGAGGACAAGAAGCGTGCGGATAGCATGCTTTGTACCGCCATGCAGTCATAAATGTAATAAAGATAAGTGGTTCAATAAACAGGGACCACGCGGCAACGCTAACCCAGCAGCAGCAGACATGATGGAACAGGAGGAGGCGCAGGAGGAGAAGGCCACGCTTTGTGAGACACAACAACCCAGGCCTTGCATGAGGACAAGAAGCGTGCGGATAGCATGCTTTGTACCGCCATGCAGTCATAAATGTAATAAAGATAAGTGGTTCAATAAACAGGGACCACGCGGCAACGCTAACCCAGCAGCAGCAGACGTGATGGAACAGGAGGAGGCGCAGGAGGAGAAGGCCACGCTTTGTGAGACACAACAACCCAGGCCTTGCATGAGGACAAGAAGCGTGCGGATAGCATGCTTTGTACCGCCATGCAGTCATAAATGTAATAAAGATAAGTGGTTCAATAAACAGGGACCACGCGGCAACGCTAACCCAGCAGCAGCAGACATGATGGAACAGGAGGAGGCGCAGGAGGAGAAGGCCACGCTTTGTGAGACACAACAACCCAGGTCTTGCATGAGGACAAGAAGCGTGCGGATAGCATGCTTTGTACCGCCATGCAGTCATAAATGTAATAAAGATAAGTGGTTCAATAAACAGGGACCACGCGGCAACGCTAACCCAGCAGCAGCAGACGTGATGGAACAGGAGGAGGCGCAGGAGGAGAGGCCACGCTTTGTGAGACACAACAACCCAGGCCTTGCATGAGGACAAGAAGCGTGCGGATAGCATGCTTTGTACCGCCATGCAGGCATAAATGTAATAAAGATAAGTGGTTCAATAAACAGGGACCACGCGGCAACGCTAACCCAGCAGCAGCAGACGTGATGGAACAGGAGGAGGCGCAGGAGGAGAAGGCCACGCTTTGTGAGACACAACAACCCAGGCCTTGCATGAGGACAAGAAGCGTGCGGATAGCATGCTTTGTACCGCCATGCAGTCATAAATGTAATAAAGATAAGTGGTTCAATAAACAGGGACCACGCGGCAACGCTAACCCAGCAGCAGCAGACGTGATGGAACAGGAGAAGGCGCAGGAGGAGAAGGCCACGCTTTGTGAGACACAACAACCCAGGCCTTGCATGAGGACAAGAAGCGTGCGGATAGCATGCTTTGTACCGCCATGCAGTCATAAATGTAATAAAGATAAGTGGTTCAATAAACAGGGACCACGCGGCAACGCTAACCCAGCAGCAGCAGACGTGATGGAACAGGAGGAGGCGCAGGAGGAGAAGGCCACGCTTTGTGAGACACAACAACCCAGGTCTTGCATGAGGACAAGAAGCGTGCGGATAGCATGCTTTGTACCGCCATGCAGTCATAAATGTAATAAAGATAAGTGGTTCAATAAACAGGGACCACGCGGCAACGCTAACCCAGCAGCAGCAGACGTGATGGAACAGGAGGAGGCGCAGGAGGAGAGGCCACGCTTTGTGAGACACAACAACCCAGGCCTTGCATGAGGACAAGAAGCGTGCGGATAGCATGCTTTGTACCGCCATGCAGTCATAAATGTAATAAAGATAAGTGGTTCAATAAACAGGGACCACGCGGCAACGCTAACCCAGCAGCAGCAGACGTGATGGAACAGGAGGAGGCGCAGGAGGAGAAGGCCACGCTTTGTGAGACACAACAACCCAGGCCTTGCATGAGGACAAGAAGCGTGCGGATAGCATGCTTTGTACCGCCATGCAGTCATAAATGTAATAAAGATAAGAGGTTCCATAAACAGGGACCGGCAACGCTAACCCAGCAGCAGCAGCAGCACACGTGATGGAACAGGAGCAGGCGCAGGAGGAGAAGGCCATGCTTTTTGAGACACAACAACCCAGGCCTTGCATGAGGACAAAAAGCGTGCAGATAGCATGCTTTGTACCGCCATGCAGTCATAAATGTAATAAAGATAAGTGGTTCAATAAACAGGGACCACGCGGCAACGCTAACCCAGCAGCAGCAGACGTGATGGAACAGGAGGAGGCGCAGGAGGAGAAGGCCACACTTTGTGAGACACAACAACCCAGGCCTTGCATGAGGACAAGAAGCGTGCGGATAGCATGCTTTGTACCGCCATGCAGTCATAAATGTAATAAAGATAAGTGGTTCAATAAACAAAGACCACGCGGCAACGCTGACCCAGCAGCAGCAGACGTGATGGAACAGGAGGAGGTGCAGGAGGAGAAGGCCATGCTTTTTGAGACACAACAACCCAGGCCTTGCATGAGGACAAAAAGCGTGCGGATATAGCAGCAATGCTTTTTGCCGCCATGTAGTCATAAATGTAATACAGATGAGAGGTTCAATAAACAGGGACCGGAAACGCTACACCATCCCAGATGTTCATTGGTCATGTTGCTTGGTTGGGGTCCTGGAGTGTTGCGTAGTCATTTCCAATCCAGGATTGATTCATTTTAATTTGAGTCAGACGGTCTGCATTTTCTGTGGAGAGGCGGATACGCCGATCTGTGACGATGCCTCCGGCAGCACTGAAACAGCGTTCCGACATAACGCTGGCTGCCGGGCAAGCCAGCACCTCTATTGCGTACATTGCCAGTTCTTGCCAGGTGTCTAGCTTCGATACCCAATAGTTGAAGGGTGCAGATGGATTGTTCGACACAGCTACGTCATCTGACATGTAGTCCTTGACCATCTTCTCCAGGCGATCGGTGTTGGAGGTGGATCTGCACGCTTGCTGTTCAGTGGGCTGCTGCTGCATGGGTGTCAGAAAATTTTCCCACTCCAAGGACACTGCCGATGCCATTCCCTTTTGGGCACTAGCTGCGGCTTGCGTTGTTTGCTGCCCTCCTGGTCGTCCTGGGTTGGCAGAAGTCAGTCTGTCGGCGTACAACTGGCTAGAGGAGGGGGAGGATGTCAATCTCCTCTCTAAAGTCTCCACAAGGTCCTGCTGGTATTCTTCCATTTTGACCTGTCTGACTCTTTCTTCAAGCAGTTTTGGAACATTGTGTTTGTACCGTGGATCCAGAAGGGTATAAACCCAGTAATTGGTGTTGTCCAGAATGCGCACAATGCGTGGGTCACGTTCAATGCAGTCTAGCATGAATTGAGCCATGTGTGCCAGAGTCCTACCAGAATCCTCATCATCCTCTTGTGAGCGTTGTGATAGTTGTTGTGATGCATCATAGTCGTCACCTTCCTCCTGGTCTGCTTCTCCTGACCATTCGCGCTGAATTGTGGAAGTCCAACGTGCACCGCTCTGGCCCTCGTCAGTGGTGGCATGAAATTCCTGCTCCAACTCCAGCTGTTCCTCCTCCTCTTCTTCGTCATAGCTGCTGGGGCCAGCGTTCCCTGAGGCGGATGGCCTGATGTTGGTACCATCACGCTGATCGTTTTCTCCTTCAGATTCCCCCAGTTGCACCATGACAGCTGTTTCCTTGATTTTCAACATTGGCCTCTTCAGTAAACACAGCAGTGGTATGGTAATGCTGACTGAAGAGTTGTCACTGCTCACAAGCAACGTGGATTGCTCAAAATTTTGGAGGACTTGGCAGAGGTCCAACATGTTGGCCCAATCGGATCCACAGAAGCTTGGCAGCTGTCCGGATGCGCCTCGGTACTGCGCCGTCATGTACTGGACCACTGCACTCTTCTGCTCACAAAAGCGGGCTAGCATGTGCAGCGTAGAATTCCAGCGCGTAGGGACATCACACAGCAAGCGATGGTGGGGGAGATTGAAGCGCTCCTGCATCTTGGCGAGTGCCCCCGAAGCAGTACTGGAATTTCTACAATGTTTGGCCACTCGACGCACCTTCAACAGAAGATCGGCCACGCCTGGGTATGTCCTCAGGAACCGCTGAACTACTAAGTTCATCACGTGCGCCAGGCAAGGGATGTGTGTCAGCTTAGCCAACCTTATAGCGCGAATGAGATTACTCCCATTATCACACACAACCATGCCCGGTTTCAGGTCCAGCGGTGCCAGCCACAAATCCGTCTGTTCCTTTATTCCCTTCCAAATTTCCTCCCCTGTGTGCTGCTTATCCCCAAGGCAGATCAGCTTCAGCAACGCTTGCTGACGCATGCCAACAGCTGTGCTGCACTGCTTCCACGATCCTACTGCTGCTGGGTTAGCGTTTCCGGATGAGGTACAGCTTTGAGATGCGTTGGAGGAGAAGGAGTCAGAGAGGTAGGTGCTGCTGTTGTTATCCAGTGGGAGGGACGGCGGTGCAGCTGTTTGCGGCGTGGGCAACACCCGCGCCGTAGCAGGTGAGGAATCGCTGCCAGGCTCCACAAGGTTCACCCAGTGCGCGGTAAGGGAGATGTATCGACCCTGGCCGAACGCACTCGTCCAGGTGTCAGTGGTGAGGTGAACCTTGCAGGCAACGGCATTCTTCAAGCTTCGGGTTATTTTGCTGACCACGTGCTCATGCAACTCAGGCACTGCAGAGCGCGCAAAGTGGTAGCGGCTGGGAACCACGTAACGTGGGATGGCCACTGACATCATGCCCTTGAAGCTGTTTGTCTCCACCACTCGATATGGCAGCATTTCGCAGGCCAGAAGCTTGGCTATGCTGGCTGTTACTGCCACGGCCCGGGGGTCATTTGCTGGCAATTTCCTCTTGCGCTCAAACATCTCCGACACAGACAACTGAACCGTAGCGCTGCACACGGAAGGGCTGTTGGTTGTTGTGTTTGATGAACACTGGGAGACCTCAAGAGCACTACTCCGGAAAGTGACAGTGTCAGCGTCGTCTGATGTTTGTGAATGTTGTGAACCACGCAATGGCTGGGCTACTGCTGCTGCTGAGGCGGGTCTGGTGGTGAGTCTGGTGAACCCAAGGGAGGCAGTGTTGCTGGTACCCTGTCCTGCCGCGTTTGCCCACAGAGTGGGATGTTTGGATAGCATGTGGCGGCTCATGCTGGTGGTGGAGAGGTTGTTAATACTTTTCCCCCTGCTCAGGCGGGTCTTGCACACCTTGCAAATCGCCATGGTAACATCCTCAGTGCAGTCTTCAAAGAAAGCCCAGACTTTGGAGCACCTGCCTTGCTGGCGATTTCTGTTTGCTCCTCTTTTGCCTCTCACTTGAACTTCCACGCTTGTGGTGCCTGAAATTGCGCGCCGCCTACCTTGTGGCACAAGGCGAACTCGTGCAGCAGTGGGTTCTTCAACAGACTCATCTGTGCTGCTGCTACGACGGCGATGTTCTCGTTCACAAACAAAATCTGGGTCTCTGTCCACATTGTCCATACCCTCCTCTTCCATCTCCTGAAACTCGTCATATGTCATTGTGGGGGGCCGCCGCCGTGGAGTAGAGCTCCCCACAACAACCTCTGCGCAGCTCACTCCAACGTCGTCTTCCAGATCTTGTCGGCCGACCTCCTGCGATTGCAACCCCTCCTGCCCAACTTGCTCTGGGATTTGGGTTTCCGAGTCCTCCTCGGACTCGCCTTGTATTTCAGTGCGCGGTGAATTTCCCACAGTTAATGGTTGTGAATCCAGGCACAACATTTCTGGCTGTTCCTTCATTGACCTTTGAAAGGTGGAAGTTTGTTGGGCTGGAAATAGCTCCTGCGAATACCCCATTGTGTCCTGAGGTAATTCATCGGACTGGTTATCTGGCAGTTGTGTGCGTGGTGTCGCTGCCGGTTGTGTCAGCTTTGTGCCCACTGGCTCCTTGTAACTGGCTGAGGACTCGGACCTCGTGCGTGATGTGCTGGTGCTGCTTAACCCACTGCTGGACGCTTGAGAGGTCATCCAAGTAATTATCTGGTCCTGTTCTTTTGGATTTGTGAGGGTTGTTGTCCTGGACAACATGGGCGGTATTGAGTGGGTTTTCTTGGGTGCTCCCCTGTGGCCTGTACGTGAACCGTCAGGGGAAACACCTCTTCCCTTGCCCCTCCCTCTTTCACTGGATTTCTTCCTCATTTCACTTATCCTTACAGTACACGCTGACTGGCAGCAGTACAGTGGCAGTACAGAAATGCTATACAGTACCACTATTCCCAGCAGCGACACAGAGCACAATGCTATACAGTGGCGGGTGAGCGGTGTACCACTATTCCCAGCAGCGACACAGAGCACAATGCTATACAGTGGCGGGTGAGCGGTGTACCACTATTCCCAGCAGCGACACAGAGCACAATGCTATACAGTGGCGGGTGAGCGGTGTACTACTATTCCCAGCAGACACAGAGTGGCAGTAAACAGAATGCTATATAGTGTGGCTGAGCGAGGTACACAGAGTGGCAGTAAACAGAATGCTATATAGTGTGGCTGAGCGAGCGGTGTACTACTATTCCCAGCAGACACAGAACAGTAAACAGAATGCTATATAGTGTGGCTGAGCGAGGTACACAGAGTGGCAGTAAACAGAATGCTATATAGTGTGGCTGAGCGAGCGGTGTACTACTATTCCCAGCAGACACAGAACAGTAAACAGAATGCTATATAGTGTGGCTGAGCGGTGTACCACTATTCCCAGCAGCGACACAGAGCACAATGCTATACAGTGGCGGGTGAGCGGTCTACCACTATTCCCAGCAGCGACACAGAGCACAATGCTATACAGTGGCGGGTGAGCGGTGTACCACTATTCCCAGCAGCGACACAGAGCACAATGCTATACAGTGGCGGGTGAGCGGTGTACCACTATTCCCAGCAGCGACACAGAGCACAATGCTATACAGTGGCGGGTGAGCGGTGTACTACTATTCCCAGCAGACACAGAGTGGCAGTAAACAGAATGCTATATAGTGTGGCTGAGCGAGGTACACAGAGTGGCAGTAAACAGAATGCTATATAGTGTGGCTGAGCGAGCGGTGTACTACTATTCCCAGCAGACACAGAACAGTAAACAGAATGCTATATAGTGTGGCTGAGCGAGGTACACAGAGTGGCAGTAAACAGAATGCTATATAGTGTGGCTGAGCGAGCGGTGTACTACTATTCCCAGCAGACACAGAACAGTAAACAGAATGCTATATAGTGTGGCTGAGCGGTGTACCACTATTCCCAGCAGCGACACAGAGCACAATGCTATACAGTGGCGGGTGAGCGGTCTACCACTATTCCCAGCAGCGACACAGAGCACAATGCTATACAGTGGCGGGTGAGCGGTGTACCACTATTCCCAGCAGCGACACAGAGCACAATGCTATACAGTGGCGGGTGAGCGGTGTACCACTATTCCCAGCAGCGACACAGAGCACAATGCTATACAGTGGCGGGTGAGCGGTGTACCACTATTCCCAGCAGCAACACAGAGCACAATGCTATACAGTGGTGGGTGAGTGGTGTACTACTATTCCCAGCAGACACAGAGTGGCAGTAAACAGAATGCTATATAGTGTGGCTGAGCGAGGTACACAGAGTGGCAGTAAACAGAATGCTATATAGTGTGGCTGAGCGAGCGGTGTACTACTATTCCCAGCAGACACAGAACAGTAAACAGAATGGTATATAGTGTGGCTGAGCGAGGTACACAGAGTGGCAGTAAACAGAATGCTGAGCGAGCGGTGTACTACTATTCCCAGCAGCGACACAATGACTGGGGGGACCCTGGCTAGCGTGGCTGGAGCGCGAACTACCCTGCCTGCCTACCCAAAGCTAAACCCACAGACAAATGGCGGAAATATGACGTGGTTCGGGTATTTATTTACCCGAACCACGTGACAGTTCGGCCAATCAGAGCGCGTTCGGGTCCGAACCACGTGACCCGTTCGGCCAATCACAGCGCTAGCCGAACGTTCGGGGAACGTTCGGCCATGCGCTCTTAGTTCGGCCATGTGGCCGAACGGTTTGGCCGAACACCATCAGGTGTTCGGCCGAACTCGAACATCACCCGAAAAGGGTGATGTTCTGCAGAACCCGAACAGTGGCGAACACTGTTCGCCCAACACTAGTGGTGATAGGGGGTGATTGATGGGTGATTGATGGGTAATTAGTGGGTGTTTAGAGGAGAGAATAGATGTAAACACTGCGTTTGGGTGGTGATCTGATGTCGGATCTGCGGGCGATCTATTGGTGTGGGTGGGTGATCAGATTGCCCGCAAGGGGCAGGTTAGGGGCTGATTGATGGGTGGCAGTGACAGGGGGTGATTGATGGGTGATTGACAGGTGATTGACAGGTGATCAGGGGGGATAGATGCATACAGTACACAGGGGGGGGGGGGTCTGGGGAGAATCTGAGGGGTGGGGGTGATCAGGAGGGGGCAGGGGGCAGGGGGGGATAAAAAAAATAGCGTTGACAGATAGTGACAGGGAGTGATTGATGGGTGATTAGGGGGGTGACTGGGTGCAAACAGGGGTCTGGGGGGTGGGCAGGGGGGGGGGGGGTCTGAGGGGTGCTGTGGGCGATCTGGGGCAGGGGGGTGAGAAATCAGTGTGCTTGGGTGCGACATAGGGTGGCTGCAGCCTGCCCTGGTGGTCCCTCGGACACTGGGACCACCAGGGCAGGAGGCAGCCTGTATAATACACTTTGTAAACATTACAAAGTGTATTATACACTCTGTATGCGGCGATCGTCGGGTTAACATCCCGCCGGCGCTTCCGTATGGCCGGCAGAATGTTGCGGCGGGTGGGCGGAGACAGGCGCCGGCGGAGGATCGCGTCACGGATGACGCGATCTCTCCGCCCATGCCCTTACAAGGACCGCTGCCTCTGTGGGTGAGCTGGTCCTTGCAGGCTCCACTTCCCGGCCGCCCCTGTGCGTTAGGCGGTCGGGAAGTGGTTAAGATACACCTTAATCATCTAATATACATTTTTATTTCTAACCTGCAGATTAGCTATGGCAGCACAGACCACTCGCTGAGGGACAGACGTCTTTATCCTCGTTTCTTCCGTACTGTCCAGCATGACTATGTTTACCATTTGGCCATTGTTAAGCTGCTGAAACATTTCGGCTGGACGTGGATCGGCATCTTTTATTCAGAGGATGAAGCTGGAGAAAATGAACTGAAAATATTATCGAAGCTCTTGAATGAAAATGGAATATGTGCTGCTTTTGCTATAGCAACACCCCGTGTTAAAAATGATGCTACTCTTTCCAGATATCTAGTAACTATGCCTTTTTTACTTCAGAAATATTTTAATAAAGTTATAGTTATATGCGGTTATTATATAACTAATAGTGAGACGTTCATGAGCCTTATCAGACTGCCCTCTGCTACCGCAGTAATACTTCCTCCTGTTTTGGCCTCCACTATTTCACCAAATAATCGTATAATGATTTCATTTATTGGTGCTCTCAGTGTGGAATTTTACCCATTAAACTTTCCAGATAAGGAAAAAATGTTTGATCATGACGAATTTGAAAATGCATTATTCTTACCAAATTTCTTAAAACGTATTAAGACACGTGATGAAACAGGTAATTATTTCAAGAATGAAAGAGATTTTTTTTGGTCTACCGGTGTCTATTCTTATATTTATTATGCGGTGGAAGCCATGGCTGAAGCTCTTCACAATATGCATGTTCTTCATAAGGGACGAGAGAAGCCCCATCACTACTATAAATACCAGGTAGGACTTGGGGTAATATATGTATGCGGTCAAGGCCGGAATTATATCACATGAGCCTATAGGCATAGATGTCCTGGCACCCTAGACTTCGCCCTCCATGAACATACAAAACCCCCATCAATCTACACCAGAAGTACGCTGGCTGTACTAGCTGTCACTTCTCTCTTATTTCACTTGCCTGTCAGGTATCTACATGTCCCCCTTAGTATTAGGTAGCCAGAGGTACGCTCAGTATTAAGTAGCTAGAGGTGTCCCTTAGCATTAGGTAACCAGAGGTATCCCCAGAATTAAGTTGAATCCGGCTGAAGGGAGATCTCATCAGCTGAATGTCGAAAGCTGGGTGAGTAATTTCTCATTTACAATCTGCTCAGGACTCTGCATAGGGAAGGAGGTCGGGAGGGTTTGAGGAGCAGAGTGAACAACCTTTCTATCATCAGGCGCCTGTAGGCATGTGCCTTCAGTGCCTAATAGTAAATCCAGCCTTGTCTGCGGTAGTATAATGTCTAGACAATTTAACCACTTTACCTCCACACGTACGGATTTCTCTGTCCCTTTTTCCATCCTTTCACCACCAGGGACGGAGAAATCCGTACTTTCCGCGCTCCCGTCGCTGCCCGCGCTCCCGCTCGCTCTAGCACGCACTCCCGCTTGTAAACACGCTGCCAGCCGCTCACCTGGAGATCAATGAACGGGAAAATCCATTCCCATTTGTTGATCTAAGCCCCGCAATGATCCGCTGCTTCTCCGATAAGCAGCGTGATCATTGT
This sequence comes from Hyperolius riggenbachi, assembly GCF_040937935.1. Classification (NCBI taxonomy): domain Eukaryota; kingdom Metazoa; phylum Chordata; class Amphibia; order Anura; family Hyperoliidae; genus Hyperolius; species Hyperolius riggenbachi. The sequence continues at coordinate 46,321,030 of NC_090646.1, read as the reverse complement.
GGAAAAAAAAAAAAAAAAAAAAACTTTCCCAGCCTCCTAGTACTTCCTGCAAGCATCCGGAAGGACGCTTGCAGGTCGCATTAAACAAAAAGTTACTGTTGCCATCTTGTGGCCAAATAGTAAAACTACACCCTAAAGCATTTTTCACATACAAATACATTAGTTTTACACAAAAAATTAACTCCTTACCTTCCACACCCCCCAATTTTTTTTTTTTTTTATTTTTTTTTTTGTAATTAAAAAAAAAAATACAATAAAAAAAAATACATAAATAGCTTTCTTAGGGACTGAACTTTTTAAATATTTATGTCAAGAGGGTATAACACTGTTACTTTATAAACTATGGGCTTGTAATTAGGGATGGACGCAAAACTGAAAAAAATGCACCTTTATTTCCAATTAAAATATTGGCGCCAAACATTGTGATAGGGACATAATTTAAACGCTTTTATAACCGGGACAAATGGGCAAATACATTTCATGGGTTTTAATTACAGTAGCATGCATTATTTAAAAACTATAAAGGCCGAAAAACGGAAAAATAATAAATTTTGGCCCACATTTTTTTTCATAATTTCCCATTAAAACACATTTAGAATAAAATAATTCTTGGCATAATGTCCCACCTAAAGAAAGCCTAATTGGTGGCGAAAAAAAAGATATAGTTCATTTCATTGTGATAAGTAATGATAAAGTTATAGACGAATGAAGGGAAGGAGCGCTGAAAGGTGAAAATTCCTCTGGTGGTCAAGGGGTAAAACCCCTCAGTTGGGAAGTGGTTAATGTGAGATTGTGCTGCAGGGCCGCTTCTGGCCTTGTTGTCACTTCAGGCATGGAAACATTTGTGTGCCTAACCACCACCCCTACCCTCCAGCTGAGAAAAAAACGTATACAAACACACATGCTATAAAACACATCCCATATACTATAGACCATGCATCATGTAATATATTTTGCCACCATCTCCCTCTAATCAAACATAATGTCTGCCACAGAACGAGCTCAGACATTCTATCCCCAAAGAACAGATCCGTATACTATATCCCCAAAGAACACATGCAGATATCATATACCTCATATTTCAAGATCAGGTATCATGACCGACATATAAAGCAATACATATGCCCCTTACATAAGTGCGGTTTTCATTTCAGAATACATTTTCACACACAGGGGCGTAACAATAGAGGCTGCAGCCCCTGCACCCGCAGGAAGGGGGGGGCATTTTGGGGTGCAGGAGGGGTCGCAACATGAGGAGAGAGCATAGCTGCACATCGGCAGGGAGGGGGACACCCCCCCCCCTCCCTCACATTGGGCTCTCCCATCAGCACGCTCCCCTCCTGCAATTATCAGTGGCAGCAGGTAGGAACACATACCTCCATGCTTTTAAACAGGAAGTAGCTTGAGGAACTTAGAGATTGGACCTCCGCGGTGGATGGAGGTACGTGTTCCTGCTGCCGCCCGCTGCCACTGATTGATGCAGGAGGTGAGCGCGCTGCGGGGAGAGCCCAATGTGAGGGAGGGGGGGTGTCCCCCTTCCCACCGATGTGTGGCCATGCTCTCTCCTCATGCTGTGACTCCTCCTGCCCGCAAAATGGCCCTGAGCAGGCCGGGGGGGGCATCCACATTTTTGCATGGGGGCCCAGTGATTTCTAGTTGCGCCCCTGCACACAGTATGGGATATTTAGTACAAATATGTGAACGTTTGACCGTAGACATGGTGTGGGCACATCACAATACAGAGCTTACCCCATTCTGGAGATAAGCATAATGTCTAGAGTAGGTGAGTCAGGATAAGCGAGATAACATGGAGGAAGAAAGGTAAGTAGAGGCTCAGAATTGGCTATGAGCAGAATGGTGGAAGAGTGAAAAGCAGATCTTGTGTAGGTTTCATCCAGTCCATTCTATATTCCTCCCAGCCAGTAATAATATGTAACATTAACAAGCCTATAGTGAAAACAGCTTATGATTATGGTAGTGATTAGACTGGGTTCCTCTGAAGACAGTCAGTGACATGACTCTGTATTCTGTTAAGTGCTGCAGAATATGTCAGGGGTGGGTAGAGGTCACTAGGTTCTGCTGATAATGGGATGTGGTGGATGGATGCTTCCTTTTGGGCGCTGGCAATAGGGGTTACTGGGTGCTGTGTGCATGCTATAGAGGGTGTTGGATGTGGCTACAGGATATAGTGGGTTCTGTGTGTGGCTGCAGGCTATAGTGAGTGCTGGGTGTTGGTTCAGGCTATAGGGGTAGTGGGTGCAGGCTACAGAGGGTGCTGGGTGTTGGTGCTGGGTGTTGGTGCAGACTATAGCCTGCACCAACACCCACCGCCAAGGTGCTGGTAGTGGATGCAAGGTGTAGGCTATAGAGGGTGCTGGGTGTGGATGCAAACTATAGTGGGTGCTGGGTGAGGGTTCAGGCTATAGGGGTAGTGGGTGCAGGCTACAGAGGGTGCTGGGTGTTGGTGCAGGCTATAGCCTGCACCAACACCCACCGCCAAGGAGCTGGTAGTGGATGCAAGGTGCAGGCTATAGTGGGTGCTGAGTGTGGATGCAAACTATAGTGGGTGCTGGGTGAGGGTTCAGGCTATAGGGGTAGTCACTAGTCAGTGCTAGGTACAGGCTATAGTGGGTACAGGTCTTAGAGGGTGTTGGGTGCGGGTGCAGTCTATAGGGAGTAGTGGGTACTGGGTGCAGGCTATAGTGGGTGCTGGGTGCAGGCTATAGTGGGTGCTGGGTGTGGATGCAAACTATAGTGGGTGCTGGGTGAGGGTTCAGGCTATAGGGGTAGTCACTAGTCAGTGCTAGGTACAGGCTATAGTGGGTACAGGTCTTAGAGGGTGTTGGGTGCGGGTGCAGTCTATAGGGAGTAGTGGGTACTGGGTGCAGGCTATAGTGGGTGCTGGGTGCAGGCTATAGTGGGTGCTGGGTGTGGATGCAAACTATAGTGGGTGCTGGGTGAGGGTTCAGGCTATAGGGGTAGTCACTAGTCAGTGCTAGGTACAGGCTATAGTGGGTACAGGTCTTAGAGGGTGTTGGGTACAGGTGCAGTCTATAGGGAGTAGTGGGTACTGGGTGCTGGGTGCAGGCTATAGTGGGTGCTGGGTGTGGATGCAAACTATAGTGGGTGCTGGGTGAGGGTTCAGGCTATAGGGGTAGTCACTAGTCAGTGCTAGGTACAGGCTATAGTGGGTACAGGTCTTAGAGGGTGTTGGGTGCGGGTGCAGTCTATAGGGAGTAGTGGGTACTGGGTGCAGGATATAGTCGGTGCTGGGTTGTGTTTTTTACTTACCATGTTCCTGGAGGATGACAGACAGGTGCTGGAAGTTGCAGAGAAGAGCAGTTGAGGGCAGGATCTCTTCCACTATCTCACATTCCCACCCACCTGCTCTCCTCCTTCGATGCTGATCAGCTTGGGGAGCAAGGCTACCTACTCCCGCGTCCTTCCGGACATACTGCGCCGCCGCCGCACATGCACAGTATGTCCTTTCTTCACTGCTTCCGCCGGTGCATAATTTCAGCAGAAGCAAGATCACTCACTTGGCTCCTCCGTCATTGTGTCTTGCACTCTATGGAGAATACAGCATCACATGCTAAGTGGAGTCACGCTGGACGCTTGGACTAGGAGTAAGTTCAGAGGGGGAGTTTGTTTAGAGGGGATTTTTATGTTATTTGCGGACATTGTTGTAACTATGTGGTTTGTAAATAAAAAAAAAATAAATTAAAAAAAACATGCAATAGGCCAATTGTACATAGATGCATTGACATCTATATACAGTGGAATGCGAAAGTTTGGGCAACCTTGTTAATTGTCATGATTTTCCTGTATAAATCGTTAGTTGTTACAATAAAAAATGTCAGTTAAATATATCATATAGGAGACACACACGGTGATATTTGAGAAGTGAAATGACGTTTATTGGATTAACATAAAGTGTGCAATAATTGTTTAAATAAAATTAGGCAGGTGCAAAATTTGGACACTGTTGTCATTTTATTGATTCCAAAACCTTTAGAGCTAATTATTGGAACTCAGATTGGCTTGGTAAGCTCAGTGACCCATAAACTACATACACAGGAGAATCCAATTATGAGAAAGAGTATTTAAAGACTCCGACCAAGAATTGAAATGTATCCTAATCAGTAGCTGATACCCCCTTTTACATGAAAAATCTATTCCTTTTCATAAACAGACCATCAGGGGGCTCTGTATGGGTGATATTGTGGTGAAACCCCTCCCACAAGAAACTCTGAGGACCGTGGTACTCCTGGCAGTTTCCTGTCTGTGAACCTTGTTGCATTGTGGGAAATAGCTGTTTACAGCTGTTTCTAACTGCCAAAAAAGCATGCAGCAGCTACATCACCTGCCAGCAGTAAAAATGTCACCATGTGCTAAATGTCAAAATGTAAATCAGGGATTTAAAAGATTTTCCAATGTAAAATACTGACTAAATCATTTATACATAATGAAGCACTTTTTTATTACATTATTTTTACAGTATTTCCTCTTTAAGGGGGTCAATTGTGAGTTTCCCCCCTCTTCTAATTTTCTCTGAAGAGTAGCAACATGGGCAGGGTCGGACTGGGACACTAAGGGCCCACCAAGGAAGTTTCAGCCTGGGGCCCACCCCCTCTCCTCCTCTTCTTACCCCCCCCCCCCCATCCATTTTGGGCTCACATACACATGTACTCTACAAATTTTGCATGACTTCATGGTAGGGAATGGATTGTGAGCACTTCTGAGGGCAGTCTCGCAGCACGCCGCAGCAAAAATAAATGGGTGTCACCACGCACTGGAACATCGGCGTGGTCATGATGAGTCATGGGCAGACTTAAAAAAAAAAACATAACAGGACACAAAATAAGTAGCGGTGTTATTTACAGAGATTAGATCCGACCAGATACAATTTAGATAAAATATTCAAGTAGTTACATGCCTCATGACAATTCATCAAGTAGTCAAATGGCAGCAGATTTTCTGACAAAATGCAATAAGATTGGCGGCAGATTTCCCTACAAAATGCAATAAGATTGGCGGCAGATACCCCCACACAATGCAATCAGGTTGGCGGCAGATACCCCCACACAATGTAATCAGGTTGAAGCAGATACCGCCACAAAATGCAATCAGGCTGGCGGCAGATACCCCCACAAAATGCAATCAGGTTGGCAGCAGATACCACCACAAAATGCAATCAGGTTGGCGGCAGATACCACCACAAAATGCAATCAGGTTGGCGGCAGATACCCCCACAAAATACAATCAGGTTGGCGGCAGATACCACCACAAAATGCAATCAGGTTGGCGGCAGATACCCCCACACATTGCAATCAGTTTAGAGGCAGATATCCCCACAAAAGGCAATCAGGTTGGTGGCAGATACCCCCACAAAATGCAAGTTCCCCCCAAGCTTGGAAGGGGAGGCAGTGGGCACAGATCGGCGGGGAAGCCCCCCCCCTCACCTAGGGCCCCCCCCTTCCGAGCTCCCCCTGCCTCCAAAATAGCAGCCAGCAGCGGCAGCGAGCGCAGGAATCACTTCCCATCCAAGAGTCAGATCCGCTGGCTGGTCTGGCCTCCTGCACTGCACTGTCCAATCGCGCTCTCACAGGAAGTACTGCAAGAGCGTGATTGGACAATCAGTGCAGAAGCCCAGACAAGCCAGCAGCACGCAGAGCTATCGATCTGACTCTTGGTCGGTAAGCTATATCCCGCTGCTGCCGCTGGCTGGTTGCAATTTTGGAGGGAGGGGGAGCACAGAAGGGGGGGCCCTAGGGGGCTTCCCCCCTCCCCGACGCTCTGTCCCCAATTTCCCCCCTTCCTGCGCTTAGCCCCCCTCCTTTTCAGCATTGGGGCCCCCAGGAGGTGGGGTGGCCAGGGCCCACCAATGGGACCATCAGCACTTTGGTGGCTCAGTAAGAGCCTGCACATGGGGGTCTCACAACAACTCTCTGAAGACAAAGATTGTTGGATTAGGGGAAGGATACAGAAAGCTGTCTCAGAGATTTCAGCTGTCTGTTTCCACAGTTAGGAACATATTGAGGAAATAGAAGACCACAGGCTCAGTTCAAGTTAAGACTCGAAGTGGCAGACCAAGAAAAATCTCGGCTAAACAGAAGCAACGAATGGTGAGAACAGTCAGAGTCAACCCACAGACCAGCACCGAAAACCTACAACATCATCTTGCTGCAGTAGGGGGGGGAGACACCGAGAGCCCAATATGGTGTAGTACGTTTATGTAAATGAAAGTAAACGATATAATGAGACTAATACTCACAAACACGGGTTACCATCCAGGTAACCACTGTATAGGCAGGTGAGGAGATTAAACCTGTCCCCACTCAGGAATAAGAAGTCGCTCTCTGTAGTTGGGAAGAAAAAAGGGGCCAATTCCCCTCCACCAGGGGTGGATAATTTTGTAGCAAGGATACAGAGGCGCCAGTAGTATAAAAAAAGGATAAAAGTCTTAAAACAGGGAGGTGATTGGTGGATTCGCCTCTCCCAAGAAACACAAGATAATGTTGATTTTACAACACAAAAAGAAATTTAATCATACACTCCAAAAGTTTGCAACGCGTTTCGCTTGTTCAACCCACTTCATCAGGCTATGGAACGGAGTATAACACTTATCTGTATAGTTCGTCAGCTTAGCGCAGATGGAGTCACTGTGCATCGTTCAACCATTCAGCACACTTTACACAAGGAGATGCTGTATGCAAGAGTGATGCAGAGGAAGCCTTTTCTCTGCCCACAGCACAAACAAAGCCGCTTGAGGTATGCTAAAGTACATTTGAACAAGCCAGCTTCATTTTGGAATAAGGTGCTGTGGACTGATGAAATTAAAATTAAGTTATTTGGGCATAACAAGGGGCGCTATGCATAGAGGAAAAACAACATAGCATTTCAAGAAAAACACCTGCTGCCTACAGTAAAATATGGTGGTGGTTCCATCATGCTGTGGGGCTATGTAGCCAGTGCAGGGACTGGGAATCTTGTCAAAGTTGAGGGACGCATGAATTCCACCCAGTTTCAGCAGATTTTGGAGACCAATGTCCAGGAATCAGTGACAAAGCTGAAGCTGCGCCAGGGCAGGATCTTTCAACAAGACAACAACCCTAAACACTGCTCAAAATCCACTAAGGCATTAATGCGGGGGAACTAGTACAACTTTCTGGAATGACCATCTCAATCCCCAGACCTGAATATAATTGAAAATCTGTGATGTGAGTTGAAGAGAGCTATCTATGCTCGGAAGCAATTAAACCTGAATGAACTAGAGATGTTTTGTAAAGGGGAATGGTCCAAAATACCTTCAACCAGAATCCAGACACTCCTTGGAACCTACAGGAAGCATTTAGAGGCTGTAATTTCTGCAAAAGGAGATTCTAGTAATATTGATTTCATTTCTTTTTTGTGGTGCCCGAATTTATGCACCGGCCTAATTTTGTTTAAAAAATTATTGCACACTTTCTGTAAATCCAATAAACTTAATTTCACTTCTCAAATATCTGTGTGTGTCTCCTATATGATATATTTAACTGACATTTTTTTATCGTAACAACCAATGATTTATACAGGAAAATGATGACGATTAACAAGGCTGCCCAAACTTTTGCATCCCACTGTACATGCCTATTGACCCTCGGCATGCACTTGTATATATCTATAAATATATGTATAGAGATTTATTTTCCGTGGCACGTAAGACACAATGAAGGAGGGGCCAGGGGAGTGATTTTGCTTCTGCTGAAATTATGCGCTGGTAGAAGCGGTGAAGAAAGGACATACTGCGCATGCATTTGGAGTCTTGGTCTGTGGTATCCTTTAAGTCTATTGAGCCCATTGCAAACAACAGGTTCACAAACATTTGCGGTAAATTTGCGTTTGCAAACAGAACATTTGATGTTCAGGCTATCTCTAATAAACAGAGTTTGGAGTCTAGGCTGCATGAGGCTTTGTGCCCTAAGCTTTACCAGCCCACATGGTCCATGATACGGGGGTCAGGTCTGTAAGAGGGATGCACCACAGCCTCCAGTTCTCACACAAAGCCCTGTGATTGTTTGACAGGGAATTCAGTCCCAAGAAGCACTAATATGGATAAGGGTGTTAAAGTGGACCCAAATTAAAAATACAAGATTTCAGAAATACAATCTATTTTCTAACTTATAATAATAAATAGCAGCCTTTTTTCAGCTGTATGATGACAAATATAAAATACAGTGGTGTGAAAAACTATTTGCCCCCTTCCTGATTTCTTATTCTTTTGCATGTTTGTCACACTTAAATGTTTCTGCTCATCAAAAACCGTTAACTATTAGTCAAAGATAACATAATTGAACACAACATGTAATTGTAAATGATGGTTTTTATTATTTAGTGAGAAAAAAAAACTCCAAATCTACATGGCCCTGTGTGAAAAAGTGATTGCCCCCCTTGTTAAAAAATAACTTAACTGTGGTTTATCACACCTGAGTTTCTGTAGCCACCCCCAGGCCTGATTACTGCCACACCTGTTTCTATCAAGAAATCACTTAAATAGGAGCTATCTGACACAGAGAAGTAGACCAAAAGCACCTCAATAGTTAGACATCATGCCAAGATCCAAAGAAATTCAGGAACAAATGAGAACAAAAGTACTGTAATTGAGATCTATCAGTCTGGTAAAGGTTATAAAGCCATTTCTAAAGCTTTGGGTCTCCAGCGAACCACAGTGAGAGCCATTATCCACAAATGGCAAAAACATGGAACAGTGATGAACCTTCCCGGGAGTGGCTGGCCGACCAAAATTACCCCAAGAGCGCAGAGAAAACTCATCTGAGAGGCCACAAAAAACCCCAGGGCAACATCTAAAGAACTGCAGGCCTCACTTGCCTCAATTAAGGTCAGTGTTCATGACTCCACCATAAGAAAGAGGCTGGGCAAAAATGGTCTGCATGGCAGATATCCAAGGCACAAACCAGTTTTAAGCAAAAAGAACATTAAGGCTCGTCTCAATTTTGCTAAAAAAACATCTCAATGATTGGCAAGACCTTTGGGAAAATACCTTGTGGACCGACGAGACAAAAGTTGAACTTTTTGGAAGGTGCGTGTCACGTTACATCTGGCGTAGAAGTAACACAGCATTTCATCAAAAGAACATCATACCAACAGTAAAATATGGTGGTGGTAGTGTGATGGTCTGGGGTTGTTTTGCTGCTTCAGGACCTGGAAGGCTTGCTGTGATAGATGGAACCATGAATTCTACTGTCTACCAAAAAATCCTGAAGGAGAATGTCCGGCCATCTGTTTGTCAACTCAAGCTGAAGCGATCTTGGGTGCTGCAGCAGGACAATGACCCAAAACACACCAGCAAATCCACCTCTGAATGGCTGAAGAAAAACAGAATGAAGACTTTGGAGTGGCCTAGTCAAAGTCCTGACCAGAATCCTATTGAGATGTTGTGGCATGACCTTAAAAAGGCGGTTCATGCTAGAAAACCCTCAAATAAAGCTGAATTACAACAATTCTGCAAAGATGAGTGGGCCAAAATTCCTCCAGAGTGCTGTAAAAGACTCGTTGCAAGTCATCGCAAATGCTTGATTGCAGTTATTGCTGCTGCGTACATTAAAAAAGGGCGTCGGGAAAAAAGGGCGCGTGGTGTAAACGATAAACAGTATTATCGTTTATAGAAATATTGTGTTGAATTTCGTTTACAAATAGTGTTTTAAGAATTTTTAAATCACTAAATAATGTGTATGAGATCGGCAATTCGTAAAACGTTAATCTTCCCTGTTTGTAAAGTGAAACTTATATTTACGTTTGTTAAAAACCCTCCCTGTACCTATCCCTAACCCCTAGACCCCCTGTTAGTGCCTAAACCTAAGACCCCCCAGTTGGTGCCTAAACCTAAGACCCCCCAGTTGGTGCCTAAACCTAAGACCCCCCTGTTGGTGCCTAAACCTAAGACCCCCCATTTGGTGCCTAAACCTAAGACCCCCCCCCAGTTGGTGCCTAAACCTAAGACCCCCCTGGTGGTGCCTAAACCTAAGACCCCCCAGTTGGTGCCTAAACCTAAGACCCCCCTGTTGGTGCCTAAACCTAAGACCCCCCTGGTGGTGCCTAAACCTAAGACCCCCCTGTTGGTGCCTAAACCTAAGACCCCCCTGTTGGTGCCTAAACCTAAGACCCCCCTGTTGGTGCCTAAACCTAAGACCCCCCTGTTGGTTCCTAAACCTAAGACCCCCTGGTGGTGCCTAAACCTAAGACCCCCCTGTTAGTGCCTAAACCTAAGACCCCCCCAGTTGGTGCCTAAACCTAAGACCCCCCAGTTGGTGCCTAAACCTAAGACCCCCCTGTTGGTGCCTAAACCTAAGACCCCCCTGTTGGTGCCTAAACCTAAGACCCCCCCTGTTGGTGCCTAAAACTAAGACCCCCTATAGATAATTATGTTTTACAAACATTAATAAATACAAAATGTAAATAAAAAAATGTAAATAATTTTTTTGGGTGGATAATAATGTTTTAGAAATGTTTTAGAAATAGTGATTTGTTATCTTTATAAACGTTATTCGTCACAGGCTCATTTTGTAAAGTTAAATCATCACAAACATAGTTATAAATCCTTAAAAATCTCCGGGCGCCGTTTGTAAAACGTTAATAATCTCCGGAGCCCTTTTTTCCCTGTTCGGCGCTCATTAAACGATATTTATAATGGGAGTGAATGGGGCGCCCTTTTTGTCCACTTGTCTCATGCGCCCAAATCTCCTGCTTCCATTGCTGCTAAGGGTGGCCCAACCAGTTATTAGGTTCAGGGGGCAATTTCTTTTTCACACAGGGCCATGTAGGTTTTGAGTTATTTTCCTCACTAAATAATAAAAAACATCATTTAAAACTGCATTTTGTGTTCAATTATGTTATCTTTGACTAATAGTTAACGGTTTTTGAAGAGCAGAAACATTTAAGTGTGACAAACATGCAAAAGAATAAGAAATCAGGAAGGGGGCAAATAGATTTTTACACCACTGTATTTTACATATATTGGAGGAACTCCTCCCTTCCTTTCATATTGCCGGGGCAGAATTAGGCAAACTGGTGGAGTAGAAGGTGTCCGACAAAGGAGGAATTGCTAATGGCTGCCACCTGTATAACCCTAGTTATGCAAAGAAAAGGGTGAAAAGCATGCACTGAAATGCTCATAGGTTTGAAGGAGTGTTTGTTTATCTTTGTAGGTGTCAGAGTGGTGCAACTAAATATTTTGAATTAAAAAAAATGTTTGGTTTGGGTCCGCTTCAAGTAAAGATCACAATGAACATTTTGTAAACTAATTTACAGAGATCTTGATTCTTGCCTAAGAAGACAGGCTGGAGCATGACATGATGTAGAATCCTTACATAGCCTGAGAGCTTATACATAGCTTTCCCAAGAGTATGACTTTTCTTGTTCAACTTTTCTTTGTAACACTAATTGCTTTACTAAAATTACTTTCTTTCTATGTTTGCTATCAAGATGCATCGTTACCTGCAAACAACTAAGTTTTTATTTGACTCGCATAAGCCAATGCCATTCTTTGATGAACACAGAGAATTTGCTTATCCCACCAAAATAACAAATTGGGTTATTAATGAGGACCGCAATTTGGCACACCGGTATGTGGGGACATTTACCCCCTGGGCTCCTGAGGACCAGCAGCTTCAGATAAACACAACGCTTATAAAATGGAAACGTGGTGATAAGGTGAGAGAACAAACTGTCACTGATAATTAACATTGTGTAATGATCCGCTCAGCTGGCTGCACAGGCAGACAGCTGTTTGACCATTCCTCTAGTCTGTGGGTTGCAGGTCTCTGGAAGAGAGACCTGTCTTTCCTTTGCAAGTTTCTGATCTGCTCTGCTGCTAAGGAATTTGCATACATTGGTTATGCAAATCACCTAGCTGCCTCCTTTGTAGGCTGGCAGAATATAAGCCATGTTTTTCCCAGAGTCCTTTGCTGGTCATCCCTTCATGGTTTGTTGAAACACTCCTAGAGTGTCAGCCGTGCTTGTTAAAGTTATCTTAGAGTAATTCTTGGGACTGCACTAGGCAGCTTCCCTAGTGCAGTTAGGCTTATCTGTTTTGTCTGTGTTGCCTCTCTGCTGCGATTGTCCTGTCGCCAATGGTGGGCGTCAGGAAATCGTTCTGTCTGTCTGGGGGTGCAAACCAGAGCAGCGGTTGCCACTGGTAGCCCCTTCTGTTCATCTTGTTTGGATCGCACTAGCCTCTAGCGGTAGTGGCTGTGGATCCTTCTGATCTGCTTTCTTGGAGTATAGCTGGAGCAGCGGTTGCTACCTGCTATCTCATCTGTCTGTCTTGCTTGGATCGCACAAGCCCCTAGCGGTAGCTGCTGTGGATCCTTCTGATCTGCTTTCTTGGAGTATAGCTGGAGCAGCGGTTGCTACCGGCTATCTCATCTGCCTGTCTTGCTTGGATCGCACTAGCCCCTGGCGGTTGCGGCTGTGGATCCTTCTGATCTGTGTTCCTGTACCTGGATCGCACTCGCTCTGACGGAAAGAGCAGTGGATCTCTCCTCTCTTATTCCTGTTTTCCGTTTGTCTGTCTTGTCTGATACGAACGCTTGCTGTAGGCTCGGTGAGGTAACCGTTAAGCAAGCGCTCACGTCCTCTGTTTCTTTTTTGTCTGTCGGTGGTTAGTTAGGCGTGCTTGTCTCTGTTGCGCTTAACGTGCGGAGATCGCGCTGTAAACGCGTTCCCTGTTGCGAATGAGTGCGGTGTTCGCGTTTAGTTAGCGTTTGTTATTTTCGTTATTTTCTCATTGTCGTTTGCTGTGCCTTTGCTACTCTTGTGTACTGTTCAGATCAGTCTTGTGTCACTTCTAGCGATCGCCTCTCTCGCGATCGCGTTCATACTTTGTTTCTGCGAATGTGTGTTCACTGTCGCTGGGTGGCGACTAGTTTGGGGAACACACATTTAATCTATCTCTGTGCTCTTCTCTTTAAGGGATATCTTGCCCTACCCGGTTGCAATTCGGACACTTCTCAACTGGCATCTGTGGCAGCGCGGAGACCTTGCTCCTCTGCGCTCCACAGCTCCACCTGCCGGTGAGAATTTCCCTCTACTGGTGCTTGCACCAAACTTGGGTTCTCTCCTTTCATACGCTTGTGGAGGATTTCCGCCGTGTCAGCGCACGCCTTGTGCGCTGATCACGGAGATTATTCCACAATCGTTACACATTGGTGTTCGAATTTGGGTTGACCTTATATTTAACCCAAATATGCCTGAATTTAGGCCTTACCAAACTTTCCGGATGCACTGGTATATTCGTTCAAAAGATTTGCATAGCCATATAGTTAAACAATTAATTCACAAAGTTTTTTTTTTTTGAGGGAAAAATACCCCAAAAATATACTTTGAGTATTTGTGAGGTATATATAATTTATTGCAACCACAAACTGATGTGTTAATATGGAGGCTGTGGTAGGTACAATAAACGAAATAAACCACAGAGACACCGGGAACCCCTATGATGTATTATCTTTGGACAGGTGGTCTACGGATAAGAGTAATAATACTCACAAGTATGGGTTGCTGAAGAGGCAAACACTTGAGTAGGCATGTGGGGAAAGCCCGTCCCCACTCGGTCTTTTTCACAGGTGGTCGCAACTCCTTCAGAAAAAAAAGTTCTCACCACAAATTCATAGTGAAAAAACAATCCCACTACGTGGGGTATTGTGTAATGGATACCAGGAGAGTAGGGAGCGACCTTGTTGCATGTTCAGATTTCTCTATACGTTTAACTAAAAATAAAGTATAATCGCCTACCTTATGAAAGGAGACTTCACTCGGTAATGGAGTCAAGTAGATTTATTGGTAAAAGAACTTTGGACAAACCACTTACTCAGGTCAAAATAAGGTGCTTTAAATAAATAAAAAATAAAAAATAATAAATAGTAAAAAATGGACACTCAGCATGCCGTAATATAACACCAACATGATCAACAAAGAGGGGGCATCAATAACATAGTGCGTACATAATATACCGAGTGAAGTCTCCATTCATAAGTTAGGCGATTATACTTTATTTTTAGTTAAACGTATAGAGAAATCTGAACATACAACAAGGGCGCCTCCTACTCTCCTGATGTGTTAACCTCCTTGGCGGTAATCCCGAGCTGAGCTCGGGGTATGCCGCCGGAGGTCGCCGCTCAGGCCCTGCTGGGCCGATTTAAGTTCTGAAAAAAGCAGCACACGCAGCCGGCACTTTGCCAGCCGCGTGTGCTGCCCGATCGCCGCCGCTCCGCGGCGATCCGCCGCGTGCAGCGGCGAAAGAGGGTCCCCCCAGCCGCCCGAGCCCAGCGCAGCCGGAACAAACAGTTCCGGCCGGCACTAGGGGCTGGATCGGGCGGCTCTGACGTCAGGACGTCGACTGACGTCCATGACGTCACTCCGCTCGTCGCCATGGCGACGAGGAAAGCGAAACAAGATAGGCCGCTCATTGCGGCCTATCTTGTTACTTTCGGTTGCCGGAGGCGATCGAAAGTACGCTTCCGGAGCGCCCTCTAGTGGGCTTTCATGCAGCCAACTTTCAGTTGGCTGCATGAAATACTTTTTTTTTTATTTAAAAAAAACCCTCCCGCAGCCTCCCTGGCAAAATAATTAAACCGCCAGGGAGGTTAATAGCTCCTCTGACACAACAAGTGAAGTGGCTGTTGGGATAGTGTCGGTGGTGGGGCTGGGATAGGGTGTGCTGTATAAGTCAGTTAAGTACATCAACAGCATTTTGTGAATTCAAAGGGAGGAGCAAAGCTCCCTTAAACGCCAGAAACGCCACATTTGCAGGTTGTGTGGAGGGGGACAGTGACTACAAGAGGGAAACCAAAAAAAAAACAAAAAAAACCTTATACTTTTTGAGAAAATCGATTTTAAAATTTCAAAGGACAAATTATATACTAAGATGTATACTTTTAAATGCGGTGAATGACAGTTCTAATGAAACAAAACCCGCCGACTTTAGAGGTTAATAGCAAATTCCCCTTACATGGTAGAGACACCAAATTTTCAGGATATATTAAAAAGATAGTGGGAAAAATATTATTTTCCTATTTTTTTTTTATTTTTATGTGCTGAGTGTGGGAAATTAAAAAAAATGGTGTGGGGTCCCCCCTACCAAGCATATTTAACCCTTTGTCTCCCATGCAGGCTGGGATAGCCAGAATGCGGAGCCCCGGCCGCGTGGGGCTTCGCACCCTGAGCTATACCAGCCCACATGGTCCAAGGTACAGGTGGCCAAGCCTTCCCCTTTCCCCCCGAGCCCTTGTCCAATCCATAGACAAGGGGCTCTTCCCCACCTCCGGTGCCCCACGTGGAGGTGGGGGCGACAACTCCCTGGGAGGGCTGATGGTGGCATCTGGGAGAGCCCTTTAAGAAGGGCACCAGGAGAAATAAGTATAGGGCTATAAAGTACCCCTTACCCATTTCCATAAAGGGTTAAATGAAATAAAAACATAACGACAAAAAAAGTCCTTTATTAATCTTAATTGACCAGAAATACTTACCTGTACCATATATATATATATCTTTTTTTATTTTATTTTTTTATTTTTATTGTTTTATTGGATTTCTCATTTTCTCCCATAACAAAATTATCAATATTCAAAAGGGCAGGTTACATTGTAGCAAATTACAGAGAAGAAACACATTTATAACATTTACTCCAACAATTGCCAATATTGGTGAAGATCCCATAAAACAACAAAAGAAAAACCCTCCCCGCGCCCCCCCCCCCCCCCCCCACCTAAAAGAAAAAGAAAGCCCTTTATTTATTTATGAGCTTTACAACCTAGAAAAACACACACTTGTTTTTTTCCTAAAAGGATTACTTGAATGGAAGTTTTCTATTAGGTCTCGCTGTTTGAGGGGCAATATTTAACCACTTAAAGAGGAACTCCAGTGAAAATAATGTAGTAAAAAAAGTGCTTCATTTTTTACCATAATTATGTATAAATGATTTAGTCAGTGTTTGCTCATTGTAAAATCTTTCCTCTCCCCGATTTACATTCTGACATTTATTACATGGTGACATTGTTACTGTGGGCAGGTTATGTAGCTGCTCCTAGCTGTTTTGGCAGTTAGAGACAGCTGTAAGCAGCTAATTCCTGTCTGTGAACATTGTTACATTGTGGCAGTTTGCCAGAAGTACCGCGGCCCTCACAGCTTCTTGTGGGAGGGGTTTCACCACAATATCAGTCATACAGCGCCCCCTGATGGTCTGTTTGTGAAAAGCAAGAGATTTCTCATGTAAAAGGGGGTATCAGCTACTGATTGGGATAAAGTTCAATTCTAGGTTGGAGTTTCTCTTTAACCACTTGAGGACCGTGGGCCTTACCCCCCTTAAGGACCAGGCACTTTTTTTCCATTCAGACCACTGCAGCTTTCACGGTTTATTGCTCGCTCATACAACCTACCACCTAAATGAATTTTGGCTCCTTTTCTTGTCGCTAATAAAGCTTTCTTTTGGTGCTATTTGATTGCAGCTGCGATTTTTACTTTTTATTATATTCATCAAAAAAGACATGAATTTTGGCAAAAAAATGATTTTTTTAACTTTCTGTGCTGACATTTTTCAAATAAAGTAAAATTTCTGTATACATGCAGCGCGAAAAATGTGGACAAACATGTTTTTGATTAAAAAAAACCATTCAGTGTATATTTATTGGTTTGGGTAAAAGTTATAGCGTTTACAAACTATGGTGCAAAAAATTAATTTTCCCATTTTCAAGCATCTATGACTTTTCTGACCCCCTGTCATGTTTCATGAGGGGCTAGAATTCCAGGATAGTATAAATACCCCCCAAATGACCCCATTTTGGAAAGAAGACATCCCAAAGTATTCACTGAGAGGCATAGTGAGTTCATAGAATATGTTATTTTTTGTCACAAGTAAGCGGAAAATGACACTTTGTGACAATAAAAAAAAAAAAAAGTTTCCATTTCCTCTAACTTGCGACAAAAAAAAATGAAATCTGCCACGGACTCACCATGCCCCTCTCTGAATACCTTGAAGTGTCTACTTTCCAAAATGGGGTCATTTGTGGGGTGTGTTTACTGTCCTCGCATTTTGGGGGGTGCTAATTTGTAAGCACCCCTGTAAAGCCTAAAGGTGCTCATTGGACTTTGGGCCCCTTAGCGCAGTTAGGCTGCAAAAAAGTGCCACACTTGTGGTATTGCTGTACTCAGTAGAAGTAGTATAATGTGTTTTGGGGTGTATTTTTACACATACCGATGCTGGGTGGGAGAAATATCTCTGTAAATGACAATTTTTTAATTTTTTTTACACACAATTGTCCATTTACAGAGGTCTTTCTCCCACTCAGCATGGGTATGTGTAAAAATACACCCCAAAACACATTATACTATTTCTCCTGAGTACAGCGATACCACATGTGTGGCACTTTTTTGCACCCTAACTGCGCTAAGGGGCCCAAAGTCCAATGAGTACCTTTAGGATTTCACAGGTCAATTTGAAAAATTTCGTTTCAAGACTACTCCTCACGGTTTAGGGCCCCTAAAATGCCAGGACAGTATAGGAACCCCACAAATGACCCTATTTTAGAAAGAAGACACCCCAAGGTATTCTGTTAGTAGTACGGTGAGTTCATAGAAGATTTTTTTTTGTCACAAGTTGGCAGAAAATGACTCTTTGTGAAAAAAAAGAATAAAAATCAATTTCCGCTAACTGTGACAAAAAATAAAATCTTCTATGAACTCACCGTACTACTAACAGAATACCTTGGGGTGTCTTCTTTCTAAAATGGGGTCATTTGTGGGGTTCCTATACTGTCCTGGCATTTTAGGGGGGGTAATCCGTTAGGAGTAGTCTTGAAACAAAATTTCTCAAAATGACCTGTGAAATCCTAAAGGTACTCATTGGACTTTGGGCCCCTTAGCGCAGTTAGGGTGCAAAAAGTGCCACACATGTGGTATCGCCGTACTCGGGAGAAGTAGTACAATGTGTTTTGGGGTGTATTTTTACACATACCCATGCTGCGTGGGAGAAATAACTCTGTAAATGGACAATTGTGTGTAAAAAAATCAAAAGTTTAAAATTTACAGAGGTAATTCTCCCACTCAGCATGGGTATGTGTAAAAATACACCCAAAACACATTTTACTACTTCTCCAGAGTACAGGGATACCACATGTGTGGCACTTTTTTGCACCCTAACTGCGCTAAGGGGCCCAAAGTCCAATGAGTACCTTTAGGATTTCACAGGTCATTTTTGTTTCAAGACTACTCCTCACGGTTTAGGGCCCCTAAAATGCCAGGGCAGTATAGGAACCCCACTAATGACCCCATTTTAGAAAGAAGACACCCCAAGGTATTCCGTTAGGAGTATGGTGAGTTCATAGAAGTTTTTAGTTTTTGTCACAAGTTAGTGAAAAATGACACTTTGTGAAAAAAAAACAATAAAAATCAATTTCCGCTAACTTTTGACAAAAAATAAAATCTTCTATGAACTCGTCATACACCTAACAGAATACCTTGGGGTGTCTTTTTTCTAAAATGGGGTCACTTGTGGGGTTCCTATACCGCCCTGGCATTTTACGGGCCCAAAACCGTGAGTAGTCTGGAAACCAAATGTCTCAAAATGACTGTTCAGGGGTATAAGCATCTGCAAATTTTGATGACAGGTGGTCTATGAGGGGGAGAATTTTGTGGAACTGGTCATAAGCAGGGTGGCCTTTTAGATGACAGGTTGTATTGGGCCTAAACTTATGGATAAGAGTGCTAGGGGGGTGACAGGAGGTGATTGATGGGTGTCTCAGGGGGTGGTTAGAGGGGAAAATAGATGCAAGCAATGCACTGGCGAGGTGATCAGGGCTGGGGTCTGTGGGCATTCTGAGGGTGTGGGCGAGTGATTGAGTGCCCTAGGGGCAGATAGGGGTCTAATCTGATGGATAGCAGTGACGGGGTGATTGATGGGTAATTAGTGGGTGTTTGGAGGAGAGAACAGATGTAAACACTGCACTTGGGAGGTGATGTGACGTCGGATCTGCGGGCGATCTATTGGTGTGGGTGGGTGATTAGATTGCCCACAAGGGGCAGGTTAGGGGCTGATTGATGGGTGACAGTGCCAGGGGGTGATTGATGGGTGGCAGTGACAGGGGGTGATTGATGGGTGATTGACAGGTGATTGACAGGTGATCAGTGGGTTATTACAGGGAAGAACAGATGTAACTAATGCACTGGCGAATTGATAAGGGGGGGTCTGAGGGCAATCTGAGCGTGTAGGCGGGTGATTGGGTGCCCGCAAGGGGCAGATTAGGGTCTGATCTGATGGGTAACAGTGACAGGTGGTGATAAGGGGTGATTGATGGGTAATTAGTGGGTGTTTAGGGTAGAGAACAGATGTAAACACTGCACTTGGGAGGTGATCTGACGTCGGATCTGCGGGCGATCTATTGTTGTGGGTGGGTGATCAGATTGCCCGCAAGAGGCAGGTTAGGGGCTGATTGATGGGTGGCAGTGCCAGGGGGTGATTGATGGGTGGCAGTGACAGGGGGTGATTGATGGGTGATTGACAGGTGATCAGTGGGTTATTACAGGGAAGAACAGATGTAAGTAATGCACTGGCGAATTGATAAGGGGGAGTCTGAGGGCAATCTGAGCATGTAGGCGGGTGATTGGGTGCACGCAAGGAGCAGATTAGGGTCTGATCTGATGGGTAACAGTGACAGGTGGTGATAGGGGGTGATTGATGGGTGATTGATGGGTAATTAGTGGGTGTTTAGGGTAGAGAACAGATGTAAACACTGCACTTGGGAGGTAATCTGACGTCGGATCTGCGGGCGATCTATTGGTGTGGGTGGGTGATCAGATTGCCCGCAAGGTGCAGGTTAGGGGCTGATTGATGGGTGGCAGTGACAGGGGGTAATGGATGGGTGATTGATGGGTGATTGACAGGTGATTGACAAGTGATTGACAGGTGATCAGGGGGATAGAGGTATACAGTACACAGGGGGGGGGGGGTCTGGGGAGAATCTGAGGGGTGGGGGGGTGATCAGGAGTCCCCAGGGGGCAGTTTAGGGTTAAAAAAAAATAGCGTTGACAGATAGTGACAGAGAGTGATTGATGGGTGATTAGGGGGGTGATTGGGTGTAAACAGGGGTCTGGGGGGTGGGCAGGGGGGGGGGGGGGTCTGAGGGGTGCTGTGGGTGATCAGGGGGCAGGGGGGGGGGATCAGTGTGCTTGGGTGCAGACTAGGGTGGCTGCAGCCTGCCCTGGTGGTCCCTCGGACACTGGGACCACCAGGGCAGGAGGCAGCCTGTATAATACACTTTGTAAACATTACAAAGTGTATTATACACTTTGTATGCGGCGATCGTCGGGTTAACATCCCGCCGGCGCTTCCGTATGGCCGGCGGGATGTTGCGGCGGGTGAACGGTGTCAGGCGCCGGTGGAGGATCGCGTCACGGATGATGTGATCGATCCGCCCATGCCCTTACAAGGACCGCCGCCTCTGTGGGTGAGCTGGTCCTTGCGGGCTCCACTTCCCGGCCGCCCCTGTGCGTTAGGCGGTCGGGAAGTGGTTAAGGACCACAGTCTTAAAACCCCTTAAGGACCAGACACTTTTTTTCCATTCAGACCACTGCAGCTTTAACGGTTTATTGCTCGGTCATACAACCTACCACCTAAATGAATTTTACCTCCTTTTCTTGTCGCTAATACTGCTTTCTTTTGGTGCTATTTGATTGCTGCTGTGATTTTAGTTTTTATTATGTTCATTAAAAAAGACATGGATTTTGTCGAAAAAAAATTTTTTTTAACTTTCTGTGCTGACATTTTTCAAATAAAGTAAACTTTCTATATACATTTTTGTCCAAATGTATTGTGCTACATGTCTTTGATAAAAAAAAAAAAACAACAACAATAAGTGTGTATTTATTGGTTTGAGTAAATGTTATAGCGTTTACAAACTATGATGCAAAAAGTGAATGTTCCCATTTTGAAGCATCTCTGACTTTTCTGAGCACCTGTCATGTTTCATGAGGTGCTAGAATTCCAGGAAAGTATAAATACCCCCCAAATGACATCCCAAAGTATTTACTAAGAGGCATGGTGAGTTCATAGAAGATTTTATTTTTTGTCACAAGTTAGCGGAAAATGACACTTTGTAACAAAAAAAAAAAAAAAGTTTCCATTTCTGCTAACTTGTGACCAAAAAAAAAAAAATGAAATCTGCCACGGACTCGCCATGCCCCTCTCTGAATACTTTGCGGTGTCTACTTTCCAAAATGGAGTGATTTGTGGGGTGTGTTTACTGTCCTGGCATTTTGGGGGTGCTAAATTGTAAGCACCCCTGTAAAGCCTAAAGGTGCTCATAGGACTTTAAGCCCCTTAGCGCACCTAGGCTGCAAAAATGCGTCACACATGTGGTATTCCGTTAGCTATATGGTGAGTTTATAGAAGATTTTATTTTTTGTCACAAGTTAGTGGAAAATGACACTTTGTGAAAAAAAAATAAAAATAAAATTCAATTTCCGCTAACTTGTGACCAAAAATAAAATCTTCTATATTTCTCCCATCCAGCATGGGTATGTGTAAAAATACACCCCAAATCACATTATACTTCTTCTCCTGAGTATGGAGATACCACATGTGTGACACTTTTTTGCAGCCTAGGTGCGCTAAGGGGCCCAATGTCCTATGAGTACCTTTAGGATTTCACAGGTCATTTTGGGGCATTTGGTTTCTAGACTACTCCTCATGGTTTAGGGCCTCTAAAATGCCAGGGCAGTATAGGAACCCCACAAGTGACCCCATTTTAGAAAGAACACACCCCAAGGTATTCTGTTAGGTGTGTGGTGAGTTCATAGAAGATTTTATTTTTTGTTGCAAGTTAGCGGAAATTGATTTTTATTGTTTTTTTTACAAAGTGTCATTTTCCACTAACTTGTGACAAAAATTAAAATCTTCTATGTACTCACCATACACCTAACAGAATACCTTGGGGTGTCTTCTTTCTTAAATGGGGTCACTTGTGGGGTTCCTATACTGCCCTGGCATTTTAGGGGCCCAAAACCGTGATGAGTAGTCCCGGAAACCAAATGCCTCAAAATGACTGTTCAGGGGTATAAGCATCTGCAAATTTTGATGACAGGTGGTCTATGAGGGGCCAAATTTTTTGGAACTGGTCATAAGCAGGGTGGCCTCTTAGATGACAGGTTGTATTGGCACTTAAAGTGAACGTCCGGACTAAAAATCGACTCAGCAGCACTGAAAAGGCCTGGTGTTTCTTTAACAGTTTCACAGCATCAGAACTTTGTTTCTCTTATCCAAGCCTCATTTTTAGCTGCATTGAAGAAAATGGCCCGGGCTTTTTTTCCCTGATGCTGTGCAAAGCATGATGGGATTTCTGATGTTGTTGCTCTCGTTCTGCTGTTTTGGTGCAAATTTTTCTTTTTTTACATTTTGAATTTGACATTTAAAGCCTAGCGTGTGCAGCTGGGAGAGGTTATCAGGACACAGAACATTTGGAACTGTGTTTCCTGCTCCTTGTTACCTCCTTTCAACCAAAAAGATGGCTGCCCCCATGACAAAGATGGCAGCCCCCATGAATCACAAACATTTGCCTGTTCTTTTAAAACAGGGTGAGTAAAAAATTATATTACCTATCTATTCTAATTAACATAACTAATGTAACGTAACCAGCTGAGCGGTCTGGACGAGCTCAGCTCGTCCAACACCGCCAGCGGCTGCCGCTCAGGCCCTGCTGGGCCGATTTTAATGAAATAAAAAGCAGCACACGCAGCCGGCACTTTGCCAGCCGCGTGTGCTGCCTGATCGCCGCCGCTCTGCGGCGATTCGCCGCGAGCAGCGGCGAAAGAGGGCCCCCCTAGCCGCCTGAGCCCTGCGCAGCCGGAACAAAAAGTTCCGGCCAGCGCTAAGGGCTGGATCGGAGGCGGCTGACGTCAGGACGTCGGCTGACGTCGATGACGTCACTCCGCTCGTCGCTATGGCGACGATATAAGCAAAACAAGGAAGGCCGCTCATTGCGGCCTTCCTTGTTTATTATGGGCGCCGGAGGCGATCGGAAGAACGCCTCCGGAGCGCCCTCTAGTGGGCTTTCATGCAGCCAACTTTCAGTTGGCTGCATGAAATAGTTTTTTTTTTATTTAAAAAAAACCCTCCCGCAGCCACCCTGGCGATTTAATCAGAACGCCAGGGTGGTTAATGACAGTATGTTTGTTTAGGCTGAAGTTCCCCTTTAAGTGCAGGAAGCGCAGGATGTTCTCAAATCGTGACCTGGAAATGGCAGCAGAGAACATGGGCATGTGGTGTATTGGGTGCATAGACCAATAAGACCGCAATACATTCTTTTTGACTAGACCCATGTTAAGGAGAAGGCCCCAAAAATGTTACATTCAGAAACTTGGAGTAGTTTCCACCGAAAAGGCTGGGT
Organism: Hyperolius riggenbachi; assembly: GCF_040937935.1. NCBI lineage: Eukaryota > Metazoa > Chordata > Amphibia > Anura > Hyperoliidae > Hyperolius > Hyperolius riggenbachi. The sequence continues at coordinate 46,297,598 of NC_090646.1, read as the reverse complement.
ATGGTAGCTTCTTGGATTGGCGGTTGCGTATTGTGTGGCATAATAGTTGGTCTCAGCGACAATTAAGTCGTAGAGACCAGCAGTGACCAGGAACAAAAATTCTGTCACTGTGGTGGGGCGGGAGAGGGTTTTGCTGGGCGATCAGAAGCCCACAGGGGACAGATTAGGGTCTGATCTGATGGATAGGAGTACTAGGGGGTGACAGGTGGTGACAGGAGGTGATTGATGGGTGTCTCAGGGGGTGATTAGAGGGGAGAATAGATGCAATCAATGCACTGGGGAGGTGATCAAAAGGGGGTCTGAGGGGGATCTAAGGGTGTGGCCGAGTGATCAGGAGCCCACAGGGGGCAAATTAAGGCCTGATCTGATGGGTAGGCGTGCTAGGGGGTGACAGGGGGTGACAAGAGGTGATTGATGGGTGTCTTAGGGTGTGATTAGAGGGGGGAATAGATGCAAGAAATGCATTGGGGAGGTGATTAGGGGGGGGGGGGTCAGAGGGCGATCTGAGGGTGTGGGCGGGTAATTGGGTGCCCGCAAGGGGCAGATTAGGGTCTGATCTGATGGGTAGCAGTGACAGGTGATGACAGGGGGTGATTGATGGGTTATCAGTGGGTGATTAGAGGGGAGAACAGATGTAAATAATGCACTTGGGAGGTGATCGGGGGGGAGGTCTGAGGGCAATCTGAGGGCGTGGGCGGGTGTTTGGGTGCCCGCAGGGGGCAGATTAGGGTCTGATCTGATGGGTAGCAGTGACAGGTGGTGACGGGGGATGACGGGGTGATTGATAGGTGTTCAGGGTGTGATTAAAGGGGAGAATAGATGAATGCATTGCACTGGCGAGGTGATGGGGGGGGTGTCTGAGGGCGATCTGAGGGTGTGGGCGGGTGATTGGGTGCCCGCAAGGGGCAGATGAGGGTCTGATCTGATGGTTATGATGGGTAGCAGTGACATTGGTGACAGGGGGTGATTGATGGGTGATCAGTGGGTGATTAGAGGGGAGAACAGATGTAAATAATGCACTGGGGAGGTGGTGGAGGTGGGGGGGGGTCTGAGGGCAATCTGAGGGTGTGGGCTGGTGTTTTGGTGCCCGCAAAGGGCAGATTAGGGTCTGATCTGATGGGTAGCAGTGACAGGTGGTGACAGGGGATAACGGGGTGATTGATAGGTGATCAGGGTGTGATTAGAGAGGAGAATAGATGCAAACAATGAACTGGTGAGGTGATCAGGGGGGTGTCTGAGGGCGATCTGAGGGTTTGGGCGGGTAATTGGGTGCCCGCAAGGGGCAGATTAGGGTCTGGTGGGTAGCAGGGACAGGAGGTGACAGGGGGTGATTGATGGGTGATCAGTGGGTGATTAGAGGGGAGGCCAGATGTAAACAATGCACTTGGGAGGTGATCTGAGGGTGGGTCTGCGGTGATCTGAGGGTGTGGGTGGGTGATCAGGTGCCCGCAAGCAGCAGGTTAGGGTCTGAACTGATGGGTGGCAGTGACAGGTAGTTATAGGGGGTGAATGTGTAACCCTGTGTGTGTGTCATTGCAACAGACACACACACCAAGGGTTACAGATGCATTTACTTTTTGTGAAAGTGCTGCTGTAAAGGGAACCTGCAGGTGCTGTCAGGTGGAGCCCATGAGCAGGAAAGAAGAGAGAGAAGCTGGGCATGTGCAGGGAGGAAGTAACAGTTGAGTTTTACAGTTGAAGGCTAGTGAGGGGGAGGAGTCAAGTAGCCATGGAGACTGAGGTGATGAGGCAGCAAGAAAAAAAGTGTGTCACGATACTATACTGTACTGCAGCAAGAAATACGCTTGATTTGTGAGGAAATAGAGTAGAGACACGGGAAGAGACCAGCCATTGGTGAGACGGTCTGAGCAAGGCAGAGGCACAGACAAGTAAGCACTTACCGGAAACTGAACTAAGGAAGAGAAAAAGAGCTGCAGACATTACATGAGAGGAGAGAGATCACTCACAGCTACAGGCCAGTAAAGAGCAGCAATACTGGAGAGATAAGCCAGAAGAGAAACAGTAAGCAATAAGAAAGAAAGACAAGGATATTACAATGTACCTGTAACAGAGAGAGATAACAGAAACCAGCAGAGACATTACAGTGACACAGAGACAGCAGGACAGCAAAGCATACAAGAGTGAGAGATAACAGAAACCAGCAGAGACATTACAGTGACACAGAGACAGCAGGACAGCAAAGCATACAAGAGTGACACAGAGCAACAAGTGACAGGATTACAGAAAAGGAGTGAAGACTGCAGTGCAGTGTCTGAAGAGATTGTGTGACAACAGCTGGCAGACAAAATACAGAGAATACAGCGGTGCTTCTTATACATTAAGTGATCATTCACAATTATCAATTCAACATATTTGTCTCATCCTGGATGTTGCTAGGTAACCACCAGACATTTCTCTACTTTCCCTTCTGTCCTATGCAAGAATTCAGATCCACTTTAAAAAGACAGCAGTGAAGAAGTGACAAATAGCAGAGTGCTGTGTGAGGAAAATTCTGGCAAGTAAATGCTAATAAACTGAATTACTTATATGGTTCCTGAACTAGCCCTGATCCTAACAGGCTGAAGATAAGAAGTTTATGAATGTTTTGTCACTAAACTATTTTTTTATCCATATCATTTAATACAAATATTTCTTAAAAAGAACTTGATTGGTGTCTGGAGGATTTCTTTACAGTTAAAGCATTATAGAGGTGTTACAAATGATTGACAGGTGATTGACAGGTGATCAGTGGGTGATTACAGGGGAGGATAGAAGTATACAGTACACGGGGGGGGGGGGTCTGGGGTGGATCTAAGGGTGTGGGGGGTGATCAGGAGCCCCCAGGGGGCAGTTTAGGACCTGATCTAAAACATAGCGTTGACAGATAGTGACAGGGGGTGATTAATGGGTGATTAGGGGGGAGATTGGGTGCAAACTGTGGTGTGAGGGGGTGATCAGGGGGGGACTAAGGGTTGCTGTGGGTGATCAGGGGTGGGGGGCAGGATCAGTGCGTGTTGTGCTTACTAGGGGGGCTGTCTCCTGCCCGGGTGGTCCCTCGATCACTGGGATCACCAGGGCATGAGGCAGCCTGTATAATACGCTTTGTATACATAACAAAGCGTATTATACGCTTACTATACGGCAGATCGGGGGTTAACAACCCGCCGGCGCTTCTAAACAGCCAGCGGGTTGATGTCACGTGTGGGCGGAGCCTAATGCCGGCGGATGTGCACGTATCTATGCGCAAGATCCCCGGCTACTTAGTCCACCAGGAGCTGATGCCTATGGGCGTTAGGCGGTTCTGGGCATGCCACTTTGCCGACGCCCATAGGTAGTGGGCGGTCGGCAAGTGGTTAAGTGCACCCAAGGAGCCCCCAAGGTCTTCCAAACAGTACCATGAAGTCAGGACAAACTTTCCCATCAAATCTTTTATTTCCACCGGTGAAGGTCTCTAGGATGTATTTCTTCCAGATTTTAAAAAACTTTTTTGCTCTTTTTCTCTAGATTTTGCGATACTTGCAACTTTTCCAGTGTAAATAAAGATAGCATTTCTTTTCGAGCATGTCTAGTGTAGGGAAATATTGCTGGATCCAAACCTGAAAGATAACTTGTTTAGCCATGCCTAAAATGATATGGAAAACTGAGGATGCTGCTTCCTGCATGTTTTCTGCATGGGCCTTCTGGTAATGAAATAAACATAGTTGGTAATCTTTCTTGATTTGTTTGTTACATATCTTATTTGTTTCTCTTGTTATCGTAGTTAGCGCTCCACCATATATAGCAAACACATCAACCTCTTGTGTATAATTGCACTCACCCTGTCCGTGTGACCACTGCAAGACTGGTCAGAACTCGCTCATGTATGGTCCCCCTCAGTCAGATCCTCCACAGGTCCTCTTCCTCCTGTTGCTGTCAATCGTTGTTGATCTAGATGTGTCTCATGGGGTAAAAAACCTCACATAGTACAGCTCCGTTTATAAAATAAGATAATTTTTAATGCTAAAAAAATTGCACTCACAATGTGTTGGAGCAATAACAGCGCTCAGAGTTTTGGTTACGGGCTCTCCCCCGTGCCTCCCGGTCAGGCTCGTTGGTTCGCTCCGCTTCCCGCTGGTTGTCCGCACAGAGTAGTGGAATGGTGGATCGTTTGGCCAGTACGTTCCCCGCGCTGTGCACTCCGTGCTTCCGACAGTCCGAGGTAGCTCCACCCTACGCGTTTCGTCACTCCGTGTGACTCATCAGGGGCGTGGTTAGCTACTCGGCTGTCAGTGTATATAGGCTTGTAAAGGATACGCCTTCCGCGTGTGGTGGCCGCAGTGCGCGCCGTCATTCGCCCCCGTCGCGCGCATCTCATTGGCTAGTAGTTCTGCCTCACCCGGAAGTGCCCGTGACTGTGCGCCTCAGTGTGGACAGCAAGCTGGCTGTCATTTCCCCCCTCCGTTATAACACAGGGGAAAGCTCGTTTTCCATCACAAATATATGGCAAATACAAATTACATAAAACATGCATTTGAAAATACATATTATAGCATATATAAATAAATGTAAATTATAAAAAAATTTTTTTTTTTTTTTTTAAAGAATAATAATTAAAAGTTCTCATAAAATCGGTCACTGCAGACCAATACTGCTAGGGTCCTATCTTCCTCCTATGTCAGACACTACCCTCTTGTGGTCAAAATTTGTACACCAACTGTAGTCATTCTTAGACACACAAGATATGGAGGAATCTATCCTGATTAATTTTGTTCCACTTAACTGTTAGCTATGAAGCAGTTCAGGTCGATATCAATATTATGTCCCCCTGGTTGTAAAGTACCCATAGCGTAGATCCATTCTGTTTCCTTTTTAGATATGTCTCTTACTTTATTGGTGCCCCTCCATGAATATCTCATTTTCTCTACTCCGCAGAATCGTAGTGTCGCAGGGTCTGATTGGTGGCAGATCCTGAAATGTTCAGATACACTGTGTTCTTTAAAACCTCTTCTGATGTTACCTATGTGCTCTCCTACTCTTCTCTTTAGTGTTCTGGTCGTCCTTCCAATGTACTGGAGGTTACACATATCTTATTTGTTACAGATCTTATTTGCATATTCAATTACTTTATCCCAAAAGCGGTCTATTGCATAGCAATCCCCAAGAATATTTCGGACATACTGGGGTATAGTGCACTGGAGGATGGGCATATTTAATGTTAAATGCATATTTTGCTCTATGCAGAAATAAAAAGTGAGATGTCCTATGTAGTGCTGCTCGGATACCCCTTTTCAAAATCCGGACCCGATTCGGACCCGGATACCCAGATATCCAATCCGGGTCAGATATCCGAGTACTTTTGCAATCCGAATCCGAATCGGATATCCGACCTCAGTATCTGGGGTATCCGGGCGGATTCGGATATCTGGATAGAAAAACCGGAAGTTGCCTTTAAATTGCTTTTAAAACAATTCTGTGGGGGGGGGGGGGGGGGGGTAAATGAGGTATGTAGCATCATTTTTTTTAAAGGGAAACACTAATTGATGATGTGGGGACTTAAACCCCCCCCCCACCAAGAAAAAAAAAATGGCTGCCAATTAATATCAGGACTAGGTTCCAGACAGCGATCGTGCAGCCCACATTGTGTCCAAAGTCCAACCGCACAACTGGGACATGGCAGTTTTCAGCCCAGACACCTCCAAAAAATTACGCAGCAATTGTGTTTTGGGTTAAAGGATACCCCAACTGAAATGTGACATAATGAGATAGACATGGGTATGTACAGTGCCTAGCACACAGATAACTATGCTGTGTTCCTTTTTTTATTTTTCTGCCTGAAAGAGTTAAATATAAGGTATGCAAGTGGCTGACTCAGTCCTGACTCAGACAGGAAGTGACTACAGTGTGACCCCCACTGATAAGAAATTCCAACTACAAAACACTTTCCTAGCAGAAAATGGCTTCTGAGAGCAAGAAAGAGGTAAAAAAAAGGGGAATTTCTTATCAGTGAGGGTCACACTGTAGTCACTTCCTGTCTGAGTCAGGACTGAGTCAGCCACTTACATACCTGATATTTAACTCTTTCGGGCAGAGAAAGAAAAAAAAGGAACACAGCATAGTTATTTGTGTGCTAGGCACTGTACATACACATGTCTATCTCATTATGTCACATTTCAGTTGGGGTATCCATTAAATATAGGTGGTATCAGCAAAGCAGCAGTGGCCTGTGGCACCCTGGCGGTGGGAGCAGCAAACGCAGCAGGAGCAGGGCAATGCAGCAGCAGCAGGTGTAACGTCTGCCAGGAGCATGCCAGACATGGCACGTGGCACTTAGCACTTGGCACTTTGCACGTGGCACTTTGCACGTGCCATGTGACACGTGCCAAGTGTCACGTGCCACCTGCCATGTGCAAAGTGCCAAGTGTCAAGTGCAAAGTGTCAAGTGCAAAGTGTCAAGTGCAAAGGGCCAAGTGCCACACTGGCACTGCTCACAGCACAGCAGTTCTGTAGTAAGCTAACACAGTAGTACTACTACTCTAACAACTACTAGCACTGACTGCAGTATTACAGTACTAACTACACAATAACACAGTAATCCTATTCCCTAACCTAACCTATACTGTAGCTAAGGCTAGCTGGCCAGCAGGCAGCAGCTGGCCTGGTCTGCGCACAGCACACACACAGACACATAGCAGCTGCAGCAGGCCTGCAGCACACACACTGACTGTCACTCACTGAATGAAATCAAGCTAGTAGTAGCTACCTAATTAACAGTATAACAATAGTGTAGTGATAGTGAAGGGGTTAATCACTGAACAGCTTTAGGTTTATCACTGTATACAGCACTTGCTAGGCCAGCAGCACTGGAACATGTCTCTCAGTGAGCATTCACAAGCAAGGACAATATTTCTCATCATGGCAGCACTCCTTATTATACAGGGGGGGCCTGGCCAGGGTTCTTTTCTGTGATTGGGTGCCAGGGCTTCTGCTAGGAGTCCTCTGTTTGGCTCAATGACGTCCGGGATGTCATCTCCTTAGTTACAGTATTTCAATAGTCGGATTTCGGTGGATATCTGTGGATATCCGGATTGCCTGACAACTATCCGTGGATTGCTATCAGGATTTGGGCCCAGGTATCCGGAATCCGAATCCGGTCGGATAGCTGAAAAAGTTCGGATTATCTGGATATCCGAAATCTTGCTGAGCAGCACTGGTGCTATGCTGCTCATTTATTATGTTTGATCTGTGTTCATTCCAACCGTGTATTATATGTTCTGTTAGGTCCTCTTCTTGAAAGTCTTTCTTCCATGCTTTGAAGCTTAGATGTGATAGTTTGGGACCCTCTAGTGTTACCAATCAGATAGTGATTTCAGGGGACCTCCAGGACTTATTAATTTGTCAAAAGCATCAGGAAGTGCCACATCAGAGACATTAGCTAGATGCTGTCTCACGAAGGATTGAATTTGCAGGTATGGAAAGAAATCAGCTGCAGATATTGGATATGCCCCTCTTAATTCACAAAAGGACATCAAAGATCCAGTATCTAAATGGAAAAGATTTCCCAGTTTTGTAATCCCCTTTTGGTCCCAATTAAAGAAGGACTGCTGGGTAATACTCACTGGGAAGTGAGTATTTCCCCATATGGGCATGTATTTTGAGATTAGACAATGAAGACCTAGATTGTTCCTCACCGCCCTCCAAGTTAAAATTGTATCTCTAAAGATCACATTTTGTCGGAGTCTCAGGGGGAGTTCAATTGGTTTAGAGTGCAGGATGCCTATGAGCGACCACGGTTTTGCAATTTCTGATTCCAGAACCAGGTTAGAATATTTGCTGGAGCCTTTTATCCAGTCCTGAACATGGCACAAAAGTGCCGCTACGTTATAGCATCAAATGTTAGGAAGATTTAAAGCTAATGTAACCCCCCTCTTAAAAAAAAAAGTCAGATACTCACCTAAGGAGAGGAAAGGTTCTGAGTCCTAATGAGCCTACCCTCTCCTCTCCCGGTGCCCGGTGGATCCTCCGGTCAAATCCGCCGCCGCGGGGACTTCGAAAGTCTTCGGGAGCACTCGGGCTCTCAAATGCCGGTGGCTCCATACTGCGCACGCGCGAGTGCGTTATACACACGAGCGAGTGCGTCATAGAGGGCACTCGCACATGCGCAGTATGCAGCGGCCCGTCTTCGGGAGCCCGAGTGCTCCCGAAGACCTCCGAAACCTCCCTTCAGCGGCTGAAGTGACAGTATTTGACCGAAAATGGTAGAATACTGCTACGGGGGATTCTGAGCGGGACCGGGCACTGGGAGAGGAGAGGGGAGGCTCATTAGGACCGAGCATTCCCTCTCCTTAGGTGAGTATCTGACTTTTCTTTTTTTAAGTTGGGTTCCCATTAGCTTTAAGCCTCCCATCAGCTTTGGCATTCAAAGCTTTATTAGCGCAACTCGAGGTTTTTTTCGTCGATTCCAGTAGTTGAATGTCCTTGTACCAGATCAGGAGTGGGACTGTTTGCATGGGATATAATAGCCTCCCCATCGTAGTCATTTTTATAAGTGCTGCCCTTTCTGCTAGGCCTATGGGGAGTTTATCCCATCTGTCTAATTGCTCCCTTCACTTCTGAAATAAAGGCAAATAGTTTAGGGCATATAATTGGGTGGGATCTCTTGGGATTTTAATACCCAAATATTTCACTTGGGTATGAGTCACTCATAGACCCAAGGAAATCCCGTGTCTGGTATCTGCTTGCTTTGAGAGGGACGTTATTTCACTCTTTTCTTTATTGATTTTTAAGCCTGATAAGTTTGAAAAATCTGTTAGTATCTCAAAGATTTGTGGCACCTGGGACACTAGGTCTCTAAGGAAAAGAAGGATGTCGTTGGCAAAAAGTGATTGCTGGATTTCCACCTTCTCTACCTTGATCTCTCATATTTGGCGTCTAAGAATTGTAGCTAATGGTTCAAGGGCCAGATTAAATAGCAGTGGCAATAAAGGGCAGCGCTGTCTTACTCCTCTGTACATCTGAAAGGCATCTGAGATGAAACCTATTTTTGCTGTAGCATCTGAACAGTGAACACATCGCTTTAACAACTTGGAGAAAAGATCCAGTGAAGCCCATTTGTGTCATAATCCCAAGCATCCAGTACCATTCCACACTGACAAAAGCTTTTCCAGCGTCCAGCACAAGGACTGCTGCCGTCTTGTATGTTTTTGGAACATGCACATGTTCAATCATGGTCAAAACTTTCCTTACATCAATCCCACTTGATTTGGGTGGATAAGGTTTGGCATCAGGTGAGATTACCTTTCAGCCAATATCTTTGCTAGGATCTTGACATCCTGGTTAATGAGGGATATGGGCCTGTATGTGGCCACCTCACATGGGTTCTTTCCTTCTTTTGGTAACAGTTTAATGTAAGCAAATTACACCAGAGAGAAAATGTGTGCATCAACCAAGTGAAACTAACAAATCTGGCTTTGCAAATTTGGCCTATTGGCTAATCACGAGACATTGCTCATGCACATATGCATTTGCTTTCACATGCCAAAATATGCAGGGTCAAAAACCAACACCGCAAAGCAGTCACCCTGCGGGAATTAGTTCATGCTACATTAGCACTATCCAGGGGCCAGTTTAATGTAAGCTGTTTTTCCGGTATCGGGGTATTGACCACTTGTCACAATGTGATTATGTAGGGTGGTAAGGTGATCAGCAATCTCTTGCTTTATAATTTAAAAAAACTCTGCCAAGTATTAGAGATGGGCCGAACCTCCGATTTTAGGTTCGCGAACCTACCGCGAAAGTTCGGTTCACCCGAACTTTCGCGAACTGCAATAGACTTCAATAGAGAGGCGATCTTCAAAATTTAAATAAAATTATGGTGGCCAGAACTGTCACAGGAGCCCTGGTGGCTGACTGCAAATGGCCTTCCAAACGGTGCCAGCGCACTGATCGTGCGAACTCTGGTCGCAGTCAATGCGCAGGAACCGTTGGGAATTAGCCGCAGACAAACCAGAAGGGAGCCTGTGAGATACGGGTAATTACAACTCACACACGATTCAGGGTATAACTGCCACCACCACGGGTAGGGGTCAGTGGACCCGACTGCCTGACTGATCCTGCGAATAAAAACGGTTAAAACACGCTGTATTCTGTCTAGCCAAAACAACCAATAGTAGCGTCTCTTCAGAGACCCGGGATCAGTTCTGTGTGTGCTGAAAATAGGGTAGCTAGAACAACAACTGACGATAGCGTCGGTTTATTGAAAGCAAGATAAATAATTAATATATACAGACAATTATTAAAATCAACAATTATTAAAACAGTAATAGCCAGTATAAAAAATAAAAGAAGGGAGAAAATACTTAGGGTTTGTGGAAATATGTCCTTTTGTGGGAAAATCATCAAGTCCAAGCAAAACGGTTTCAAGTTCGCAAAGTTCTTTGTTCCAGAGATGAATTCAAAGTTCAGCAAGATTTAAAATCCACACAACATGGAGGATGTCCTTTGTTCAGTTCCGGCAAGATGGCCACCACTTGTTCCTCACGGTGGCCGTGTGTTCATGAAGATGGAAAGTGGAGGAATAATTTGCCCGGGCAGCTCATTCACTTTTAATGGAGCTGAGTTCAGAGGCGGGCTTCCAGAGTTGGCCCCCAGGCCGGACTATGGTAATCACATCTGGGGCAGGGGCCTCCACAAGCCCTCATAACACTGACACTTCTCTAGACAGACCTGCGTGGCCGGCACACAAATAATAATTACATATTCTCGATCCCCAGAACCTACCGATTAATATGATATCAAACTTGGGCATGTTTGCATGCCCGGTTAAAAAACGGTGGAATTCCCAGAGTTCTGGTTATGCCAGTGGCCCAAATTTAATATCAAAATACTCACAAGATCCGGACCAGCAGAATGATATAACTTTCACATTTCTCACCTGAACGGTATTGCTTAAACATGCTCAAAATCCTAAACTCCATGCTTTCTTATTCTGCCTATATGGCTCCGGCCAGTCTAGGGCAAAGCAGGTTTTTGAATAGTCCCCTGCTGTGAGCTCATCCTGTCTTTTCCCAAAAGGCAGAGTGGGCTCTTTGCTGGCTAATTAACATCTAGGTGTCACCTGGTTCCCAGAATATGTCCAAGCTAATTAACACCTCCCCCCAGGCTTTTACTCAGCTAAGACAAATCCCCCAGCTGTTCCTAGGCAGAGAGATACTACACATCAAATCTTGGTTTAACGATTTGTGTCGCTAACCGACGGCAATTGCGTTTTGGCCGACTGGGCGTCGCCCGGCGTCACACCTCCCCCTCCTGACGCAGGGTAGGGGGGTGTCACCAAGACATCCTCCGTAGCAGTCATTGGCGCTGTTGGGTCTAGTTCCCCCTGACACCGGGACAGCCCATCGGCATTCCGGGGTAGGCTGCCCGCTTCGTGTCGGCCAACCTGGCTGACGGGTCTCGAGCTGCCGGCACGGCGGGAAAACCCATTGGCGCCTGCGGTTCGGTTCCCCTGGACAGGTCGCGGTCTGCTACCCTTAGGTTTTACCCGACCTGGACCGTTCTGGACAGGGCGTTTGCGCCACTGCGGTCGGATGTGGTGTCTGCCAGGACTGCTGACAACGGGCAGTGGTTTGGGTAGGTCAACAGCCAGCCCACGCAGAGGTTCCCTGCGAAGTGGCTGTGGACCTAAGGGAACCCCGCGGGTATCCCTGGACCTCCCCCGCTCCTGACAGACGGCACATGCTTTGCAGTATTTGGCTACATCCCTGTTTATCCCGGGCCAATAAAACTGTTTCCGAATACAGGCAAGTGTCCTACGGACACCTGAGTGCCCTGTCAGAGGATTAGCATGTGCGGATTTCAGCACATGTCCCCTGAACGCACTCGGGACCACAAGCCATTTGGTATTCGCATGTGATCCACCGGTAGGGGGCTGTACAGACTCGCTGTACAGTCTCCCACCTTCCCAGTACACCTTGAAAGCGGCCCCGTCTGCGAGGGACTCAGAGGCTTGCTGCCTGAGCACCTCCAGGCTTGGGTCGCTTTGTAGTGCTGCTGTGAGGACGCTGTCAGTTTCAGCCAACTTGCTCATGTCACACGAGGCCAGCGGCTGAAAGGTCTCATCCCTGCGGTCAGAGGAGGGGGAGGAGGCCGGAACCCCCTCCACCTGTTCTGAGCTCGGGTTCTGAGCAGTACAGCTGCGCGGTACTGCTAGCACAGGTACAACTTCAGAAGGGCACAGACGGGCATTACTCAAATCATCGTTGCATGCATTAATGACATTGACAGGTATAGACATTTTTTCATTACAGACAGGTTGTACAGTAAACTCAGGTACAGTTACATCATCATCACAACAGACAGTCTGTACATCAAACTCAGGTGCCTTTGAAGCAGGCACTATTGGACCGGGTACCCTTGAACTGGGCATATTCAACCCACCTCCCCCTGGTGCTCCCCCAAGGGTACAAAGTACCTGGTGGTGGGTGGAGAGTCTGTCTCCTTCCGTGAGCGACAAGGCAGTCGTGGCAGGTTCGTAGTAGGACACAAGCTTACCCAAATCAGTCCCCAGCAACACAGGGACTGGGAGATCCTTCATAACCCCAACAACGCTTTCTTGGATTCCCACCCCCAATCCATCTTCACTCTCGCGTGGGCTATGTGAAAAAGGGTACCCTCTACTCCAGTAAGGGCAAGGGATCGGCTGGAGCTGATGCTCTCCTTTGGCACAAGGTGTGAGTGAACTAACGTGATGTCAGCTCCGGTGTCCCGGAATCCGGTGACAACTTTGTCGTTCACTCTAACAAGTTGCTGCTGGTCGGTTCGGTCGCGGATTTCCTTTCCGCAGGCAAACAGAACAAAATCTGATGATCCAGGCTGTGGTTCGCTGGCTGGTTGCCTCTGCTGTGGGTGAGATACAGGTGCTGCAGGTGCTGGTGGTGTCTGTCTCCGCTCCGGACAGTCGAATTTCATGTGTCCGGGCTGGCGGCAGTAGTGACAGGTGACCTCTCCAGGGGCTGCAGGCCTGGGTGCAGCAGCTGCGCTGAGTGGCCTCTGTGGCTGATGGCTCACAGGGGCAGGAGAGTCTGCCGAGGTATTGGACTGACCTCCCCTCCAGCTGGATGGTGCGGTTCTGCGTTCATCAGGCACCCAGGTAGTCGCAAAAGTCTCAGCGAGGTCTGCAGCGACAGTTGCTGACGCCGGCTTGCGCTCTAGCACAAATTGTCGTACATCAGCAGGGCAAATGTTCAGAAATTGTTCTAGGACTATCAAGTCCTCCAGGACATCATAAGACCCTTTGGAGAGGCCTAGAGTCCACTGGCGGAGTGTGGTGAGCAAGCTGCTGACCACATCTCGGTACGAATCAGAAGACTTTTTCTGCCAGGCCCTGAACTTTTTGCGATAGGCTTCTGGCGTCAGCTGGTACTTAGTAATGATAGCGTCTTTTATAGCGGCATAATCATTATCTTTCTCCGCAGGCAATTCTGCGAAAGCATCAAGCGCTTTGTAGCGCAGCAAAGGTGTCAGATGTCTGGCCCACTGGTCTTGGGACAGACGATACTGACGGCATGCTTTTTCAAAAGATCGCAAAAACAAGTCAATGTCTGTGTCTTTTTCAATATTAGCAAATTTAAATTTTGCACTTACGAGTGGTGCAGCTCCTTCAGCAGGGAGGCTGGGCGGAAAACTCCGGCTGGCCTGTTGAACTTTTGCCAGGTTTAGCTTATGCTGTCGTTGGCGTTCCCGCTCAGCGGCATCCCTCTCCGCGTGGCGTTCTGCAGCTGTAGCAGCTTGCCGCTCCCTTTCCTCTCGCTTTTGCTCCGCAATGTACTGCAGGTACTTGTCCAGGTCAGTCTCCATCAGCTTTCCTAATGCCTGCTGCATTACCGGGTCAGCACCCATGGACAGTCCAGTACTGGCCAGTTCCGGGTGAGTACTTTCAGAAACTCTGGGATTGGGGACCATACTGACATTCTCCTGCGTAACTGTTAATGCAGGGCCCTCAGGATGCACAACCTCTGTACGGTCAGGATTCTCAGTCTCTGGTTCCCCTCGATTGTCAGATGGGCTGGTATCCACTCCAGCGGACACTAACGGCTCCCGCAGTTGCTGGGCATCCCATCTGGACAAGTCTGCTATCAGGTCCCGTTTGTTCTTGCGGAGGATGTCAATGCCCCTCGCTTCGCAAAGATTTTCCAGGTCTGCTAGGCACATGTTCTGGTAGTTCCCGGACATTTCCATGCCAAATAAAATAAAACTTTTGGGGAGGGGTACTGGCTACACAATCTCTCTGTATATATAAAAAATATATTGCCTTCCAGCTACACCAACAAATTAGTTCGTTTCTGGATAGCGCTAGCGCTATCTTAGATACTTTTCAGCACAAGACAGGTCCCAACCACTGCCTAACACTGTCACAGGAGGCCTGGTGGCTGACTGCAAATGGCCTTCCAAACGGTGCCAGCGCACGGATCGTGCGAACTCTGGTCGCAGTCAATGCGCAGGAACTGTTGGGAATTAGCCGCAGACAAACCAGAAGGGAGCCTGTGAGAAAGGGGTAATTACAACTCACACACGATTCAGAGTATAACTGCCACCACCACGGGTAGGGGCCCGTGGACCCAACTGCCTGACTGATCCTGCGAATAAAAACGGTTAAAACACGCTGTATTCTGTCTAGCCAAAACAACCAATAGTAGCGTCTCTTCAGAGACCCGGAATCAGTTCTGTGTGTGCTGAAAATAGGGTAGCTAGAACAACAACTGACGATAGCGTCGGTTTATTGAAAGCAAGATAAATAATTAATATATACAGACAATTATTAAAATCAACAATTATTAAAACAGTAATAGCCAGTATGAAAAATAAAAGAAGGGAGAAAATACTTAGGGTTTGTGGAAATATGTCCTTTTGTGGGAAAATCATCAAGTCCAAGCAAAACGGTTTCAAGTTCGCAAAGTTCTTTGTTCCAGAGATGAATTCAAAGTTCAGCAAGATTTAAAATCCACACAACATGGAGGATGTCCTTTGTTCAGTTCCGGCAAGATGGCCACCACTTGTTCCTCACGGTGGCCGTGTGTTCATGAAGATGGAAAGTGGAGGAATAATTTGCCCGGGCAGCTCATTCACTTTTAATGGAGCTGAGTTCAGAGGCGGGCTTCCAGAGTTGGCCCCCAGGCCGGACTATGGTAATCACATCTGGGGCAGGGGCCTCCACAAGCCCTCATAACCCTGACACTTCTCTAGACAGACCTGCGCGGCCGGCACACAAATAGTTTCTCGGCAGTCATTATAAGTTTGGTTTGGAGCAGAAGGAGTTGTCGCGTAAACCATGGGACCTAGAGGTGGTTCCACTGCAGTCATTATAAGTTTGGTTTGGAGCAGCAGGAGTTGTCGCATAAGCCATGGGACATAGAGGTGGTTCCACGGCAGTCATTATAAGTTTGGTTTGGAGCAGCAGGAGTTGCCGCATAAGCCATGGGACCTAGAGGTGGTTCCACGGCAGTCATTATAAGTTTGGTTTGGAGCAGCAGGAGTTGTCGCATAAGCTATGGAACCTAGAGGTGGTTCCAAGGCAGTCATTATAAGTTTGGTTTGGAGCAGCAGGAGTTGTCGTAGGCCATGGGACCTAGAGGTGGTTCCACGGCAGTCCTTAAAAAATTATTTAGGAGCAGCAGGAGTTGTCGTAGGCCATAGGACCTAAAGGTGGATCCACGGCAGTCATAAAAAATTGTTGTTTGGTGCAGCAGGAGTTGTCGTAGGCCAATTATTGTAATCAGTATCTTATTATTGTATTGTAGTAGTCATTATCTTATGAATCAGTAAGAGGGGCCTTGTAATTGTCACTGATCCATGACTCGTTCATTCTTATGAACGTTAGTATGTCCACATTTTCTGTGGACAGACGGGTCCGTTGGTCGATGACCACCCCACCAGCAGCACTAAATACTCGCTCAGAAAGAACACCGGCGGTGGAGCATGCAAGAACCTCCAGTGCATACTGAGCGAGTTCAGGCCAGGTATCCAGTTGTTTTGTCCAATACTCCATGGGGTCATCATTACTTTCCATATTGTCTGGAGCACTGGCCAACCCCAAGTAATCATTCACCATACGGGCCAGCCGCTGGCAGTGCCCACTTTTATCTGCTGGTGGTGCTGGTGATAGAAGGAGTATCTGGAATTGGCTGGTAAAATTCCTTCAGTATACTCAGCAGGTTCACAGATTGGCTATTGGTGCTGCTGCTGGGAGTGGGACCACTGTGTGATGAGGCTTGGTACCTTGGGCCCGGGATACAGGTGCAGGAAACGCATCTTCTACCCCATGAAGAAGGGCATCCCGGATCTGGCTCAACCTGGTGTCTGCTTGGGAGGGGGGTATGAACTGGTGCATTTTCCCCTTGCACTGGGGATCTAGGATGGTGGCCACCCACATCTCAAGCTTTGAGTTTAGCGTTTTAATCCGGGGCTCTTTACGGAGGCACTGGAGCATATGTGCAGCCATAGGAAAGAGATATCTACCATTTATCACCTCTTCCTGGCTGTCAGACTCAGAACTGTCATCATGCTCCAGCTCCACATCATCTGAATCTTATTCCCACCCCTGGACAATGGGCTCTTCCGCTTCCACAAGCTCTCCCTCTTCATCCAGGACTGCCCACTCACTCCCCCACTTGACTGACCACTGTTCAGTAGGGTTCCTCCCCCTGTTCGAGCAGTTTGTCAAGAGCCTTGTCCAGCATGAAGACAAGAGGGAGCACCTCTGATATGCTGCAGTGCTCCTCACTGACCACTTTTGTTGCCTGTTTAAACGGCTGCAAGAGTTTGCACACCTGTCCAATCAGCTACCACTGGTCCCCAGTAATTTAGTCCAGTGGCCCTGTTCTGGTGGAAGATGCCTCAGACAGGTATAGCCTGACTGCCATGCGCTGCTCCCACAACCTCTCCAGCATGTGGAGGGTGAGTTCTACCGTGTTGGACAATCCTACTAATATAATAAATGGGAAAGTTCGGATGTTTGGATGTTTGGATGTTTGGATGTTTAGATGTTTGTTACTCGATTACGCAAAAATGGCTGAACGGATTTGAATGAAATTTGGCACACACATAGTACATTACCTGGAATAAAGTATAGGATACTTTTTATTCCCATAACCAAAAAGGGGGCAGAGACAAATACAAATTTCACTGGAAAATGTAAACTACAGCCATTCTTACACTGTTAATGGTAGGGTTCTCAAACTTTGCACAGTTGGTCGCTGGGTGACTAGGATTAATATTCAGAAAGGTGGGCGGAGACAAATACACATGTCACTGAGAAAATGTAAACTGCAGCCATTCTTACACTGTTAATGGTAGGGTTCTCAAACTTTGCACAATTGGTCACTGGGTGACTGGGAATAATATTCAGAACAGTGGGTGGAGCCTAAAAAGGCAATCAAAATTCACCTGTTGATTTTCAAAGGGAATATGTAATTGCTACCATTCTTGCACTGTTAATGGCACAAGCCTTAAACCTGGTACAGTTTGTCATTGGGTGACTGGGGTTCAAATTTATACAAAGGGGTGGAGCCAAAAACAGCCAATCAGATTTGTTTAATCTCAATGCAAATTATTGATGCCAAAGACCACAAAGCGCACAAACTTGGTCATTGAGTAATTGGGCTTGATTCACAAAAGAGTGCTAACTTTTAGCACGGCCGTTTTCGCGCGAATTTTCGCGTTCGCGCACAATTAAACGTTTGTGCGCGAAATCGTTATCATAATTTTCGTGCGAAAATTCGCGTTTACGCGCGAAAACGAAAATTCGCGCAAAAACGACCGTGCTAAAAGTTAGCACTCTTTTGTGAATCAAGCCCATTGTGTGTTAGGGTTAAAAAAGTAGGCGGAGCCAACACCAGCCAAATACATACCCAAACAATGTCAGGAAATCAGTGGGTGGAGAAAAATACAAATTTCATTAGGAAAATCTAAACTGCAGCCATTCTTACACTATTAATGGTAAGGTTCTCAAACTTTGCTCAGTTGGTCACTGGGTGACTGGGATTAATATTCAGAAAGGTGGGTGGAGTGTACAAAAGCCAATCAAAATCCACCTATTGATTTTTAAGGGGAATATTTAATTGCTGCCATTCTTGCACTGTTAATGGCACAAGCCTCTTGCACTGTTAATCACCTGTACCTGGTACACTTGGCCATTGGGTGATTTGGGTTCAAATTCAGAAAAGGGGTGGAGCCACAGCCAATCAGATTTATTTTATTTTAATGCAAATGATTGATGACAAAGACCGCAAAGCTCACAAACTTAATCATTAAGTAATTAAGTAATTGTGTGTTAGGGTCAGGAAAAGGGGGCGGGGCCAACATAAGCCAAATACATACCCGGGCAACGCCGGGCGTCCAGCTAGTTTACAATATTAGTAGAACAAGAAGGATAATGTCCGCAACACTAAGCAATATATATTGATAGTGAGTGTGCTAGGGCCCAAAAAGATAATATTTAAAAGGAGGGAAAGAAAGCCCACAACAACAGCACCACTCAAGAATAAGCAAAAATTTATTGATACATAATTACAATATTTGTTAGGACATTTGTTGAATATTCAATTAAATAAAAACACTAAAAACAGACCACATGTTTCCATAAACAGCCGCAAAAAATCCTGCCAAATGAATGGTGTATACATACACATATATATATATATATAAAAATATGCGTGCATAGACCACTAAATCACATATGTGTGTAGGTTAGATCTAATGATATTGAATAAATGGATGAATACACCTTTGTGGGCATCAATAAGAGCCCATCAATGGTTGAACCCGGGTTCAGTAAAGTGCAAGGGTGAAAAAGCTTGTATATACAAAGAAAAAATCACATAAATGACATATACCATAAAGTGCAATGCAAAATACAGGTGCAAAATAGCAAAATGGCTGCAAAACAGTTGAACAATTATATATCTCGGAGCAGCCTATGTGAAGGTGCCTAAGAGGATGTGCGCAAGGAAGATACTTAGCCCAGGGAGCAATGGAAGAAAAGACCAGGCAGTGCGGCTGAAGATGGACAAAAAAGATCCCCTCAGAACATTCCCAGCAGCTCCGCGGGCGTCACCCCGCTTTGAAAGGAGGAGAGGACCTGTCAAAGCCAATCAAAATCCACCTATTGATTTTTAAGGGGAATATTTAATTGCTGCCATTCTTGCACTGTTAATGGAACAAGCCTCTTGCACTGTTAATCACCTGTACCTGGTACACTTGGCCATTGGGTGATTTGGGTTCAAATGCAGAAAAGGGGTGGAGCCACAGCCAATCAGATTTATTTTATTTCAATGCAAATGATTGATGACAAAGACCTCAAAGCTCACAAACTTAATCTTTAAGTAATTAAGTAATTGTGTGTTATGGTTAGGAAAAGGGGGCGGGGCCAACATAAGCCAAATACATACCCGGGCAACGCCGGGCGTCCAGCTAGTTTACAATATTAGTAGGATCATCTGAGGTGTAGAGATGACCCGAACGGTTCGCCGGCGAACGGTTCCCGGCGAACTTCCATGGTTCGCGATCGCGGGAATCGGGAACTTTTCCAGAAGTTCGGTTCGCCCCATAATGCATCATGAGGGTCAACTTTGAACCTCTACATCACAGTCAGCAGGCACATTGTAGCCAATTAGGCTACACTCCCTCCTGGAGCCCCCCCCCCCCCCACCCACCCTTATAAAAGGCAGGCAAGGCAGCATCAGGCAGTAGACTCACTCGTGTGCCTGCAGTAATTAGTGAAGGGATAGCTGCTGCAGACTCTCATAGGGAAAGCTTACTTAGGCTCTTGTAGGATTGTTAGCTTGCTCCTGGCTGATTATTATTGCTAAAAAAGCACCCGTCAACAGCTCTTCTGGGAGCTAATCTTGTTCATGTGACCTATTTATTTTTTTTATGTGGTCCACTTGCATTATATACAGCCCTATCAGTCAGTGTCACTGTGCCTGTCTGTGTGTGACAGGTGCACATGTAATACCCATCAATGCGTATACCTAGTACCTGT
This sequence comes from Hyperolius riggenbachi, assembly GCF_040937935.1. NCBI lineage: Eukaryota > Metazoa > Chordata > Amphibia > Anura > Hyperoliidae > Hyperolius > Hyperolius riggenbachi. Next base: position 46,277,584 of record NC_090646.1, on the reverse strand, counting down.
TGTTCACTTCAGTGCACCTACCTACCTACATGAGCGCACGCAGTGTGATATACCACTCCGTGCATACCTGTTAACTGCACCTGTGTGACTGACTGCACATTGTATTATTCAAGTCAGTGCATACTTTTCAATTCATCCCCCCCAATATGGACAAAACAAAGGGCAGAGGCAGGCCACCTGGCAGGTCTGTTCGAGGTCGCGCTGTCATGATTTCGTTTGGCCCGCGACCAAAGTACAGTGTTCAGAAGAAGGCATGTGCCATCAACCCCCAATATTGTCAGGGCGTAGTTGCCTATTTAACACAGAACACCTCATCTTTCTCAGCTTCCGCACGGAAGCGTGACATATCTTCCTCCTCCTGCTCTGATTCTGGCACCCCACTTAACACTTAGTAGGCCGCCACCACCAAAGTGCCATCACCCCAGGGCTCAGCGGTGTGGAATTTTTTGTGTGTGTCTGCTTCAGATGAGAGTAATGCCATCTGTTCTCTCTGCCACCAAAAATTGAGCCGTGGAAAAACAAAGACCCACGTAGGGACAACTACCTTACGAAGGCACATGAGTACAAAGCGCAAACTGCAATGGGATGACCACCTGAGGGAAAGCAGCACACAAAAGCAAATCCACACACCGCAGTGGAAGATATGCAATTATTTCTCAAAAAAGGCCATACCCAAACTGTACCATGATGTTGAAAGGCCAGTGGTGTCATCTCTGGCACACAGCGTTGGGCACACCTAAGATAATGAGGTCATTGCTTCATTGTGGACAGACCAAATTTGATCAGCTGGACAGTCACTGTTCTGTCATTCCGCTACCTCAGCCCGGCGACCATATGGGCTTGAAAACCGCATGGCCTGCACTCTCGCCATGGTGCGCACCAGTCCAGCACGGCCGTCACTACACAAACAGCTGTTTGCAGTGTGTTACACAGTGAGTTTGGTGTGTCAGTGTGAAGCAGTACTTAATTACACTACCTGATTGATGTATACACATGCAAGATGAATTAAAGCACTTTAGGCCTGCAATTTAGCTTTAAATGTGATTTTGGCCCTTAAACCGCTGCTCTGCATTAAATTCAGATTTTTCCCTGGGACTTTTGGTATCTATCCCACTCCGCCATGCCCCCCTCCAGGTGTTAGACCCCTTGAAACATCTTTTCCATCACTTTTGTGGCCAGCATACATTTTTCTAGTTTTCCAAGTTCGCCTCCCCGTTGAAGTCTATTGCGGTTCGCAAAAGTTTGCGCAAACCAAACTTTCACGGGAGGTTCGCGAACCAAAAATCGGAGGTTCAGGCCATCTCTACTGAGGTGTAAGAACTTGTCTCTTGGTTCAAATCAGACAAAAAAGATTCCACTTGCTCTGGCAAAGAGAAGGTGTGGATCTTATTTTCATAATCTGTTACCATTCAGATTGCTGAGTATATTAATGCAAATTTTATTTTCTTGCTGTAAAGGGTGTTGCGTACTTTGTTAAATGCTTTCCGCTTCTGCAATACCTCTGCTGTAAAATCGCTGAAGAGGCGGACTGTATTTCTCCTGATGGTTAGATCTTGATCCTGGGCTCTGTCTGCTGTCATCAGGGCAACTTTGTCTGCATAGCCCAGATTACGTGTCATAATCATGCGAAGGAGGCCTTTTTTATTCTTCGTTTTAGGGGGACCCACCCTGTGTGTGCGTTCAACATTAAGAGGTGTTTGCAGGCTTAGCAGCTTTGGGATATTGTGCAGGCAAAATATCTTCTGTTACCCCCACTATTCTCAAGTTGTTTCTCCTGGAGCGAGTCTCCAGATCTTCTATGCGAGCATGTGCAGCTGAGTTATCATGGGGGAGTTGTTCTATTGTTACATTTGCCTTACGCAAATCATCTTCATGTGTGCTTAATCTTTGTTCCATATCAGTAAGCCTCTTTTTATAATCAGAGATATCCCTTTTAATCGGTTTCAAAGTGCTGGCCAGTGTCTTTTCTATGGTTGCCTGGATTTCTGGGGCCAGGGCCTTTCCCACCTCCGCTGCAAGCTTTTTATAGTCTCCCTCCTCTGGATCATCTGTGTCCCAGGTAAGCCTCCTCCTTTTGGCCTGGATTCTCCTTTGTCTGTGTGCGGCCCGGAGTGGTTTTCACTGTCGCCTTGCTGCCCGCCCTCTTGCTAGGCCCCTCGTCCGCATCCCCGGGTAGCTGCGCAGTATTGGATCAGGTCAGATACTGCTCCATGCAGCGGTTGGATCATGCCTTCTGCACCCGCACCTGGTTCGCTATCAGGGCGGGGTCCGGGGGTGGGTATTTGCTGCAATCAGGGGGATTTTTGCTGGTGCTCGGCCGGAGCTCCTTATTCAAGCTGCCGCCATGCGGGCACCGGAACCGGAAGTCTTACCTGTACCTTTAAGAAACATGTTCCCACACTAATATCCTCAGAAATGATCCCACGCCAATGTCCTCTCATCTTGCGAACTTGATTGAAGATCTCCGCTGACCCGCGCAACCGCCCCACACACCGCTAGTCCCCGCACAGCTCTAGCTATACTTAGCATAGCTAGAGCCAAAAGCATCTTTGAATTTTGGCCCAAGGCTCCCCATTGGTCTATTAAGGATCCCCATTGGTCTGTTAATAACAATCAGAAGTCCAGTGATAATTGGATCAGAGTGCCCGGGTAACAAGCAAGAGTCGGTCCAGGCAGCAGGCAAGAGTATCCAGGTAACAAGCAAAGATCAGTCCAGGCAGCAGGCAAGAGTGTCCACGTAACAAGCAAAGATCAGTCCTGGCAGCAGGCAAGAGTATCCAGGTAACAAGCAAGGGTCAGTCCAGGCAGCAGGCAAGAGTATCCAGGTAACAAGCAAAGCTCAGTTTAGGCAGCAGACAAAAAATGGTCAATAACAAGCCAAGGGTCAATATCCAGGAACAGTAATATAAGTATGAATGCACACCCAGCAAATAGCCACAGCTATGTTATCATGGGTGTCAGGAACCGGCCCCGCAGATACGGTTCCCGACTGCGGGTTTGACCAGATCAAGCGGAGAGCAGCCTTAGTCAAGCTACAACAAGGCTGTCGCCCCTCAAAGCACTTCTCACTGCCACCACTAGCTGCTGCTAGACACTTCAATGATTCCCACTCTGCTATCGAGTGATCTGCACGTATTTGGGTCAGCTTTGCGCTTAGGCCAAACACGGGAACGCCACACACACAATACAATCGTACAGTAGCAAGGCACAATCAGGCACTGAACTTGTAACGTAAATTACACTGCAGTCTCTTTCTAGGCTATGAGCTAGTTTAGTACACCAGAAGTCAAACTTATTAAATAAAGGTTTAATATTCCAGAAAAAAATGGAACAGGGCAGAAAATAATATATACAAAAGGTTTACAAAAACAAAGTAAAAATTACAAAGATAAAAGTTACAAAGATACACAATAAGACAGTTTGCATAAAAAATAAATGGGAATAAACGTTACCAGCGTGACGATTTGATCGTTGTTTGTGGGAGAACACAGTCCTACGACCAGTAGTCGGGGCAGTTCTAGTGCCTTTGCTATCTCCAGGGAACTTCAAGTTGTGAAGGTCCTGTGTGGGTTCTTATAGGCCCATTTGTGGCCTGGAGGTACAAGTCCAACCTGCCTCTGAAGGTTTGCACAGAACGCTTGTCATATCCTTTCTGTGATATGCAAACTTCAAAGGTTTTTCCTGTCCCACTTTTGATCTTTGCAGACTTCAAACACTCAAACGCTTCCAGCCCAATATTCAGACCACAGGTAAAATTGTATCTTAACACACACATCAAAAGATTTTTTTTCAACATTCCAGCAGGTTGTCATATGTAAATTCCGGGCTTCTGTGCATCAAGGCACACTGCAGCCAGTCCAGGTGTAAATTCTGGACAATGGCACTCTAGACCTCTTTACTACAAGATACAGGTGACTAAGCAAAGTACACATATGTGACAGTATTTCATAGCAGATCAAAGGTAAGGACCTGACTGGCTATTGCCTAATAAGCCATTTCCTGGCCAGAGGCTAGCAAACCAATTTAGCTGTTCCTGCTCCTACTATTCCCAAAAGTTCACCCTTCAGATGCAAATGTACTATATACTGGCCTACAGAAGATCCAATTAGCAGCGTCCAACTTCCAGAGGAACTGAATACAGAAACTCAAAGTAGCAGCTTCCTTCAACCATACAGATATGACACAGACAGAAATGGTGAAAATATGGCTTCCACGAGATACAATATGGCTGCCATGTTCTGCATATTACCGTACATATCATCATCACCACATATATCCTCACAACGGGCGATGACTGGGAGCATTCACTGCATTTTAATACAACATTCAACCAATCAGTGGCTGGTCACACTCCGCACATCCAATGAAACATTAGCTTGATCCTAAGTGTCAGCTGCCTAAGTATCAGCTGTAAGAGTTAACCTCTGATGGAAGTCAGCTGACTATTGTTAACTTTTGTGGAGAGTGTACTGAGAACGCGCTCTCCGCCTATCAGGAAGTGCGGCCTGCGTCCCAGCCTGCGCGTCTTTGGCGGGGAACAAGCACTGAGAGCCAGAAGTGGACGACTTAGCCCGGCTCTCAGCAAAAATTCCATCAGATTCAGCTAAGTTCCTTAAACTTTCACTCTACGCGGACAACCTCCTTTTGTATATTTCATCGCCCCACATTTCATTTTCTAGTTTTCTCAAGGAGGCTGAGATGTTTGGCAGTCTAAGTAACTTCAAAATAAACCTCTCCAAAACAGACGTTCTTAATGTTTCCCTTTTCACTTCCTCAGTCTCAACTCTTAAATCATCCCTTCCCTTTATATGGCACCAAGATGCTATCAAATACTTGGGAATCGTGATCCAGGAGACCTCTCAAAATTATACGCCTTAAATTTCCCACCACTATTAGACAAAATCCATAAAGATCTGCATCAGTCATGGAATAAATTTGCGCCTGTCTTGGCTAGGGAAGGTTAATGTTATAAAAATGGATCCTTTGCCTTGACTGCTGTATGTACTTTAAGCTATTCCCATTTTGCTGCCTCTTTCTTTCCTAAACCTGCTTCTAAGATCAGTAGCTTCATATGGAATGATAGAAAACCAAGGGTCAAACTCAAATTACTCCATAGACCTAAAGAAGAAGGTGTATTAGGGTTACCTGAGATTTGTAAATATCATGATGCCGCTAAGTTAATATTGGTTCTAGACTGGTTTCATGGTACCCGGCAAAAACAATAAGTCTCCTTAAAAAAAAGGCCCTCATGACATAGACCAGAGAGCACTGGTTACCCAAAACCTAAATGCCCCCTGTACAACATCCTTCCCTTCTGGCCTTCCTCAGTTATGTCAAGATGGGATGGATACTGTTTGAAGTACTGCCTATCCACTATACCTACCCCCCTTAGCCCCTTACTAGAAAATGTGGAATTTGGTACAGGGGTGGGTAGAGGCACCTTTCTGGGACATGAAGATCCAACTGGCCACAAATTAGACATTTCATTAACAAATCCACGCTCTTACCTCCGGAGTCGTGGAAGGCAAGCCCCCAAACAAACGACCCAGACTGGCTCACAATTTCTCAAGTCAAGAGGTTCTACCTTTCACTTATTCCCAAATCCACACACAGGGACCTTTCCATTTTTGAACAATTATGTTGTATGCAAGAAAGACCCTCCCACATGTTAGCTCAAGTGTATGCCATGCTTAACGCTTCTTCAGGAGACAGTTGTCTCCAGCAACTTCAAGATAGTTGGCACTCCGATCTAGGTCAGGAGTTAGACTCTGATGATTGGGATAAGATATTTACCCTTGCTCTTACAATGTCTCCTTCTATTGATGCGCAGGAAAGGAACTTTAAGATCGTATTTAGGTGGTGCAAAGATCCATCTAGACTAGCCAAATTCCAACTCAATTGTTGTAATCTTTGATGGACGTGTGGTAGTGAAATAGGTGATTACTTCCATATTTGGTGGAAATGCAAATACATTCACCCTTTTTTGGTCAGATATTTTTGATCTGCACAATCTTCTTTATCTGATCCCCTTTGCCTTGCACCCCTGAAATAGCTCTTCTTTCTGACATCCATGAAACTATTGCTAATGCCCCCCCCCCAAAAAAAAAATCAATTTTTAGATACATCCTTATGGGTGCCCGCTTATTACTTGCTAGAAAATGGAAACAGACCTCTCCTTCTAAAGCTCCTTCTCCATTTGAAAAGAATGGACAAATTGTTGCTAACGTCCCAAGATAACTATGATGTTTTTATAATGAGATGGTCAGTCTGGGTTGACTTTTGTGACTCTGACTCCTTTACAACATATATGTCATAACTTCTTCAAGGTTCTAATAACCCTTATTTTTGGCTCTGTTCTCACACGCTTAACTGAAGTTGAGCAATGGTATCAACTTTATAACATATTGTATTATGACGGAACTAAACATCAGTAAGGACCCACCTTTCTGTCCCTTCCTTCCCTAACGCCTCCCTCCCTCACTTGCCTGCATAACATGGGCTGTCCCTTCCTCTATCTTTCCCTTCCTGTCCCGCTTTCCTTTTTTTTCTATCTCTTACCTTTTATTATTATTTTTACTTTCTCCTCCTCCTTCTTCTTTCACTTTGTTTTCCTTTCTATCGTCTCTACCCGGTATATCAGTTTTAGCAGTTGTTGGCCCCCTTTCTTGGGGACACTCTATAGCAATTGGTGTTTATCAGTGGTGCTCGGATACACTGACTAAACTTAATGACTGACCAGTGGCAGTGACTGCAACCAACTGAAGTTGATCACTGGCTAATGAGCTGAATACAAATTATGTACAGTAAAATAATAAAGAGCACCAGTGATGCTCGGATACCCCCCAATCACGGAGTCGACTATTCGGGTGTGATTGAAAAAAAAAATATCCAGAAATGGCGTGATTAATTTCTGGATTTGAGACTAACTCAAGAATTTGACTCTGATTTTTACCGTGAATGAGGCCATGATCATGGAATAACGTTTAAGCTGTTATTAAAGCCCCCATACATGCTACAATCCCCCAAATCGCATGGATTATAAAGGTGATAAGGGACTACAAGTTAAACAAAAAAAATTCCAAAAAGAACTTTTAGTTTTTGAGAAAATGGATTTCAAAGTTAAATCAACACTTTAAAAGGGGGCTATTAATTGGTAATATTTGGTATTAAACAGGGAAATACACTTTAAGCAATCGCAGAGGTGATGGCGAGCCCCAATGGCACCTGGTGGTGGTGGTCCCACTGGAGGAGGATGAGTGGGCGACGCCACAAAAACACCCAGAGAGGTTTTTGTAAATGTTTTTTTTTTTACTTGCATCGATAGCAATGACATGGCAGCAAAGTTGTCCATGAACCCTGGCAGTGGGAATGCAGACTTTATTAGTGAAATAGAAAATCAGTGGCAGCAGGAGAAGGACTAAGCTGTCAGCGTGGCAGCGTAGAATGACTATGGCACCTCACTGGTGGCAACACAGCACGATAAATCAGCCCAAAAATTGTAGCATTCGTGGACCCTGGTGTTGGGTACACAGACTGCTGTTGTCGTTAAATACAACATGAGAGGAAGCAGCAGGAGGACTAAGCAGCACTCTGCAGCAGCACAGAAGAAGAGTATGGCACCTCACTGATGGCACCACAGCATGATAAATTAGCCCAAAAATTGTAGCATACGACTGCTGTTGTCGTTCAATACAACATTAAAGGAAGCAGCAGGAGGACTAAGCAGCAGGGTTGCTCAGCAGGTCCCCGAATGCGAAGTTTCCCCGAAAAATTCGGGTGTTTTTTGGGGTTGCTGCATGCGAACCTGAGCCCGAATGCTGCAATCTGAGGCCGAACCCGAATACGAAGCCTGCCGAATGTGCGCACCCGAATTCGGCCGGATAGAGCTGTGGGTTCGGTTTCGGCTTCGGGATTCAGGGATGACGTGATTGGGCCAATCAGAAGTCCTCCTGCCGAGGACCTGGCAACCAATCAGAGGAGGAGAGCCTGGCCCTCCCCTCCTCTATATAAGGCGGCGGCCATGTTGAGGAGCCACGCACTTGTGTGGCTGCTGCTGGTACTGAGAGATTCTCCAGTGCTGTGCTGTGTCTGAGCAAGTGCTTTTCACTGCTAAACCTTTCGTTTTGCTTCCTAAACACCTCCTAAACCCATTTATTGTTGTCTTATATAGTTAGCTGGTATTTTGATTGTTTTTAGTCAGCTAGTGTATAGTGTATACTGTGCTAGGCTAGTGTTAGTCTGTGAGCAGGCTAGGCCTGCTAGCCTAGGTAGCCTTAGCCTACTACTAGCTTAGGTAGGTTAGGGATTCTAGTTAGTTGTGTACTTAGTAGTACTAGTTTAGTTAATTATTACTGCTGTAGTCTGTTACTTTATTAGTTTCAGTACTGTGTTAGTTAGTTACTGACTGTGACAGGTCACCACCAGCATCCGTTGTGAGTGACCTGACTTGTGACTGTCTGTCACCTCACCTGCCCGAGCCTATTGATTGATTGCGTCTGACCGTGTGACCGATTGTTGTAATTGTCACCAACTGTCTGCCGCACGACTTACTTGTAGCGTAGTACGCTAGGTGTTTCTTAGTTACCTGCGTGCGTGCATACTACTAGTGTCTACTACTATACTACTAGTCTACTAGTACCCGTTCACTAATTTTTTTTTCCCTTTTACTGTGTGATTTTATTATCATCCGTAGTGTGTGTAATAAATAAGAGTTACAACACATACAGGCCACCACCAGCATCCGTTGTGAGTGACCTGTGACTGTCTGTCGCATGCGCGAGCCTATTGATTGATTGCGTCTGACCGTGTGTGACCGTTTGTAATTGTCACCGACTGTCTGCCGCACGACTTGTAGCGTAGTACGCTACATTTTTCTTAGTTACTTGCGTGCATACTACTACTGCCTACTACTACTACTAGTCACCACCAACACAGACTTTATTAAAGTTTACACCCTTTACCGCCCTCTTCTACTTATTTTTTTTTTACTGTATTTGTATAGTGCACAATGACTGGCAGAGGTAGAGGTAGAGGGCGAGGCACCACCAGGAGAGGAAGCGCCATTGCAGGAGCCACTGCCAGCAGCAGCAGGTCTGGGACTGGTCCGCCGCCAGCCACTGACCACAGGGAGGAAGGAGCAGAGGCGCAACAGCAGCGTGTTGCGCCCATCTTTGAGACGGGTCGTCGCCTACGGCCCATTGGGGAGAGTCAGGTGCAGGCTGTGGTGGAAATGATGGCGGGGCAGGAAGCCACCTTTTCCAGCCAGGCCTCCAGCACCAGCGAGACTAGTGCCACCAGCACCAGCACTCCTGTCCGCAGCAGGCCTCCACCAGCACTTGAGGCCATGGTCACGGTGACCCCATCGACCAGCCTGCCCTCAATGAGCACGCTCTTCTCCCCTGAGACTATGACCATGTACAGGGATGTTTTGAAGAAGTATGAGTTGGAGATGATGGGGTCATCCAAAGAAAGAGGAGGGGGAGTTTGAGGTGCAGAAGTTTGTTGTTGGCGCTGAGGAGGAGGGGCGTGATGCAGGGGATGTTGGGGTAGAGGAGTTGGTTGAGTCGGGCTCACAGGATTTGTTTGGGGTTGATGATGATGACGACTTGATAGATCCTCCCTATGTGCCACCAGTACCACCAGCACAGTTGGTTGAAGGCAGCTCGTCATCGGAGTAGGAGGCGTCTCTGGTGCAGAGGCACGGCAGCAGCAAGACGGCCAGCACAGGGCGTGGAAGGCAGGAGCCACAGCCTGCTGCTTCAGTCGCTACCACCACCCGCAGCAAACCTCCAACTACAACCAAAAAGGCACAATTCTCCAAGGTCACCCAAAATCCCCAGCCCTCAAGCTCAAAGAGCAGGTTGAAGTCCCCAGTCTGGCGGTACTTCACCAAGTGCCCAGTGGACCCGAACCGTGCAATTTGCAACAGTTGCAATCTCAGTCTCAGCACAGGTCGCAATATCCACAAATTGAGTACCTCGTGCCTGCAGACCCACTTACAGAGCAGACATTTTGAGGACTTTAATGAGTTGGAGAAGCTTATGCAAAGTGGTGCAGGCAGTGGTCAGAGCCAGACAGCCACTGCACAGATTTCAGCAGCAGCAGCAGCAGCAGCCGACCCTCCTGCCCATCCAGCAGCAGCAGCAGCCCCTCCTGCCCATCCAGCAGCAGCAGCAGCAGCAGGAGCACAGCAGCAACTCACTCCCCCCCCGGGCAGCCAGTCCTCAGTGGCCTCATCGGCTCCCTCCACAGTGGCCTCCTCATCCTCCCGTGCAGGCAAACGCAGCCAGACCCTGCTCAGCGAAGCATTCCCCGGTGTGACCAACGTGCTGCCTCCCGCCCACAGGCGCATCCGGTTGCTGAACTGGTTGCTTGCTTGCCCGTGCCATGTGCTCCCAGCTCCTGCCATATTCCTTTGTGCAGGAGGGGAGTGACATCAGAGCGCTGCTGCAGGTTGGGATCCCGGAGTGGCAAGTCCCCAGCCGCCACTATTTCTCCCGCAGGGCGATCCCAGCACTGCACCGCTCTGCCATGGAGAACGTGGGCCGTGCGCTGGATCACGCTGTCAGTGCGCGGATCCACATAACCATGGATTCCTGGAGCAGCCGGTTTGGGACAGAGCGCTATCTGTCCTTTACAGCCCACTGGGTCAGCCTGGTGGAAAGCCTGAGCGAGGAAGCAGCAGGTCCATCCTCGGGCGCAGCAGCACCAGTCGCCCACTACGTGGTGCCACCGCGCGGGGTCAGCGGAGAAGCAGCAGCTCCCACCACCAAGTAATCCCATCTCTCCAGCAGCGTGAAGGCCCGCCATTGGTGCCAAGCGCTGCTGGAGATGAAAAGCCTGGGGAAAAACTCCTTGACGGCATCCAACGTGCTCCGGTACCTCAGGGAGCAGTAGAGGACGTGGCTGACCCCCAGAGGCCTCACTGTGGGATTGGTGATGTCCGACAATGCCGCCAACCTGCTGTCTGCCATCAGTTCATGCGCACCTACCTGGGGATGGAGGAGCTGTTAGAAGCGTCGTGGAAAATTGTGCGCACTTTCCGCCGCTCAGCAGCTGCCGCAGCAAAACTGGCAGACATCCAGCAGCAGGAGGACCTGCCATGACACCGCCTCATCATAGATGTGCCAACTCGCTGGAACTCCACCCTGGCGATGTTGGAGCGGCTGGTTGAGCAGAGGAGGGCTGTCAACCGGTACATCTATCATGCCACTGTCGCCGGCACCGGCAGCAGAAGCAGCACCACACTCCAGCTCCTCACCAATGCGCAATGGGGGCAGATGCAGCAGGTCTGCTTGGTGTTGGCTCCCTTCCTGCAAGGAACCAACCTGGTGAGTGAACAACGGGCATCCCTCGGCCAGTGGGTGCCCTTTGTTTGTCTGCTGGACAGGGCACATGGCGATTTGGTGGATTTGGGAGAGGAGGCCCTGAAGCAGCTGGAACAGCAGCTGCCTGCGCAGTCCACTGCTCCGCAGGTATTTGAGTCCCTGGAGGAGGAGGAGGAGTTGGAGGTGCTGGACATTGCTGCTGGGGGGGAACATCGGAGCGCAGCAGCAGTTGTGCAAGGGTGGAGAGAGGAGGAAGAGTCTTAGGGGCAAGAGGAGGAGGAGGACACTGACCCTGATGTCTCTGTTAGACGGTCCACCCTATTCCCCATGGCAGCGCACATGCTGCGCTGCCTGCGCACAGACCCCAGGGTCAAGCGGATGCAAGTGAGGGAGGACGCCTGCATCAGCATGATCCTGGACCCACGGCTGAGGGGGAGGTGGGATCAGTTTCTGCCTGCCAGAGACCGTGAGCAACGAGCAAGGGAGTTGCAGGAGATCCTTGTTCGGCGACTGGAGGAAGCCTTCCCCCCGCCTTCCACTCCCTCTGTCCCTGTCCAGCAGCCAGCAGCACAGCAGCAGGTGCCTGCGGCCAGCAGCAGCGTCAGGCGCCCAGGAGACCTGCTGTCATTGACGCAGGCATTCTACATGAAGGTACAGCAGCCGAGAGAGGAGGTGCGGGCAGCAGCCACCTTCGCTGAGAGCCACAGCCAGCGCATGATCCGGATGGTGGCCGACTACATGGGGTCCTTCAGTGGGCTTGACACCGGCAGCGAAGAGCCTGTGGACCCCATGGAGTACTGGATGGAGTGCTTGCACATCTGGAGGGAGCTTGCGCAGTACGCCCTGGAGGTATTGTCTTGCCCCCCTTCCAGCGTGCTGTCTGAGAGGTGCTTTAGTGCGGCTGGTGGCGTGGTCACCGAGAAGCGCTCTCGTCTGTCCACAGAGGGCGTGGACAGACTGACATTTTTGAAGATTAACCAGGCCTGGATAGAAGGCATGTTCCTGGCACCTGTTGTCGGCGAAAGGAGGACATGAGGTGCCTGCCTGGGAATTACAATACATTGCCTGCTGCCTGCCATACGTGACGACTCCTCTTCCTGCTGCATTGATTTACCTATGAATTTATTTATGTATTTATTGTATTTCTACCTGACTCCTGCTGCTGCTGCTGGCCTGCTGCATTGATTTACCTATGAATTTATTTATGTATCTATTGTATTTCTACCTGACTCCTGCTGCTGCTGGCCTGCTGCATTGATTTACCTATGAATTTATTTATGTATTTATTGTATTTCTACCTGACTCCTGCTGCTGCTGCTGGCCTGCTGCATTGATCTACCTATGAATTTATTTATGTATTTATTGTATTTCTACCTGACTCTTGCTGCTGCTGCTGGCCTGCTGCATTGATTTACCTATGCATTTATTTATGTATTTATTGTATTTCTACCTGACTCCTCCTGCTGCTGCTGGTCTGCTGCATTGATTTACCTATGAATTTATTTATGTATTTATTGTATTTATAAAGCGGCAACATATTACACCGCGCTCATTCTCATCCTGCTGCTGTCAGTGGTCCCACCGCCAGGGTCCACACTATGCATTGCCTGCTGCCAGTGCACACGTCACTCCTCCTGCTGCTGCTGCTGTTGCATTTATCCTGCTGCTGTCAGTGGTCCCACCGCCAGGGTCCACACAATGCATTGCCTGCTGCCAGTGCTACACGTCACTCCTCCTCCTACTGCTGCTGTTGTATTTATCCTGCTGCTGTCAGTGGTCCCACCGCCAGGGTCCACACTATGCATTTTGCCTTCTGCCAGTGCCACACGTCACTCCTCCTCCTACTGCTGCTGTTGTATTTATCCTGCTGCTGTCAGTGGTCCCAACGCCAGGGTCCACACTATGCATTGGCCCCGCCCCTTTGGAGGTCAGTGTGTGTGTGGCTGCTGAGGAGAGAGGACCTCTCCTGCTGAGCTCCAGCAGATCCGACTGCTGGTGTGGACTCCAGTGATTCCTGTCTAAGACCCAGGACCCTGTCAAGGCTGAGCGAAGGAGGAGGGAAGTAGGACTTCGTGTGGAGGTTTAGGCTCCCCTGGGCTGGACGGCTCTGGGGGGCCTGGGCCCTGAGAAGGCATCCCTGTCCTCCAGGATGGAGGCTCATGAAGCTAAGGACAGTGCTCCAATGGCAGGTGGAACTGTGAGTACGGTTGTAGAGTGGCACAGGAGTGTCAAATCTGTACAGGAGACTTTGGACTCCCTGCAATATGACTTGAAAAAGCGTATTAATAAGTACGGTCAATCGTGGAAACCGGCTTTTTAAAAATCAAATCCACAGCTACTGAAGCTGCAAGAGCAGATACAGCTGAAGAAGCAACAACTGGAGGAGTTAATTGCAAGTGGTGGTGTGTTTGCTGAAGGTTTGAAAAACCAAAGGCGGTTTGCGGCAATAGAGACTGGGAAAGTGGATGAAAGTGTGCAGGGCACAAGTGGAGTAGAGAAGACAAATGCTGTGCAGAATGCAGGTGTTTTGGAGGAAACTGGATTACCTGTGATGGCTGGAAGCAGCAGTATGCAGTCGCAGGTTGTGCAGGAGACTGCTAATTCAAATTTTATGCAACAAGGCTTTAACAATGTTTTCCCTCCACAGTATGGACAAAATGTGCAACATTTCCCTGGACAGTTACAGCAATATGGATTGTATCCCAATATTCATTATCAAAGCTTTGCAAACAGTATGAATAACCCGTTTTTTCAGCAGCAGAGTTTGTCTTTATCCCAATCCCCTTCCTCCTTTCCTAATGTATCCCCAAACCTTTTTCCCAGTGTAAATTTCCCAAATGTTTCAAATCCCTACCTTGTCAGTCCTTCCCTTGTCTGTAATACTCCAAGTTTGTCAAGTAATGTCTATGGGCAAGCTTTGCCCTCACCCAAGATGGCGCTGGGGCCTGGAGTCGGCGTGGGGGCGTGGCCTAACGGAGTTGGGGCGTGGCCTAACGGCGAAGGGGCGTGGCCTAATGGGTGCGACGGAGAAGGTGGAAAAAAACAATTTTTAGGCATTCCTGGGGCTGGGGGAGCCTCTGCAGAGGTGCCTGCAGGTGGGCAGAGCTCCCCCAAACCCCCAGCAGCGGCGAAACAGGCGGCGGATGGGTGCTCTGAAACTGGAAGTGATGTCAGCGTGACCCCACAGGTCACTTCCGGGTCGGCTGGCCAGCCACAGAGCATGGCTGATGTTTCAGGAAGTGCTTCTGGTGGAGCGACATTATCTGATGCTGCCCCAAAAGGTCATGCTGGCAGGATTGACCAGAAGGGAGAAGATGGAGGTATTGATAGGGCAGCGTCATCTAGCACTGCTCTACAGACACACAGGGAGGATAAGGTAACAGGCACTGCTGCAAAAAGGAGAAGAGAGGATGGTTTGGAGAGAGTGAGTATGGTGAGTGAAGAAAGTGTGCAGGGGGATGGGAGGGTACTAAATGTCTCTGGGAAAAAGCCTGTCAACAAACAAATTGCAATGCCTGCTGTTGGTGTGAAAAATGTGCCATATGCTAATGTGTTAAAGAAAGCAGTGAGCAATGAAAGTGTAAAACAGTCTGTGCATGATGTGGCTGGTCAATCAGCTAGTAACAGAAGAAATGTGGTGAGGGTGAGTTACAGAAAGGGTGATAGTGTGACTTACACACGGAAGACTTTTATTCAGCTGCTGCTGAAAATGGGCTTCAAGGCGGTGGACTTTTATGCCATTTTAGCCCCTGAGAGCCCCCCCTCTTTTTTCGATGTCAGCTTTTTGTCCCCGACTGGCTTAGACACATTCTGGGAGAAGTATGAAAAAACCTGGAAGGCAAGTGAGGAGTGGTCTGGGTTAGTTCCCCAGTCTGTGTCTGGTCGCTCGCTGGACAAAAGGGTGACGATCGTGGTCCCGAACGAGTCCATTCCTGTACATGACCTCATGGTTTGGCTGAGGAATTATGGAAAACCGTTGAATGAGCCAAAGAAGGTAATGGATGAGTTCGGGATCTGGGGGGGAGGATGGGAGCTGATGGTGAGGTTGGACAGAGTGGGGAATGTGGTCAAACATATCCCTACTTCTGTCTTTATCGGAAAAGACAGGGTGGCGGTCTACTACCAGGGGCAGCCTCGTGTATGCTATAAGTGTGGTTCTCGCAGCCACTATAGCATTTCTTGTAAGGAGGTGAAATGTTCACGTTGCCATGCTTTGGGGCACTTAGCAAAGGACTGCAAGGACATCTGTTGCAGTATTTGTCTTAAATTGGGTCATCCGTATTTGCAGTGCCCTGAAGCATGGGCTAATGTGGATGAAGAAGTTGTTAAGGAGATGGAGAAAATCTTAGAGGAAAATTGTGAAGAGGAGGCCTCTGGTGGTGGACCGTTACACTCGAGGCCTGCTGCCTTGGAGCCCAAGACTATTGTGCCGCCTTTCCTGTCTGTGTTAAAATCGATGCCTCCACCTTCCCCTCCCCCTTCCTTGGTCCCGGTAATTAAAAAAATACCGGAGGTGAGATTGGGTGCTGAAGCAATTTTTAAAATTGCTGTTCCTGGGGAGGGAAAAAATGTATTTTCTGTCTATAAAGAGGATGTTGTTCAAGAGGAGAATAAAAGCCCTTCTGAAAAACCCCCTGAAGGTAAAAAGATGGAGGAGGGTGGGGAAGGAAAAAATGTTAATACTAAGCTCCCGAGAGGAACAAAGACAGAAGTTGCAAATAAAGGTAAAGGGAGGAATAAACAGAGTGAGGAGGTGGAAGAAAAAGAAGTGGAGGAGTCAGAAAGGTTTATAGAAGTAAAGTCAGCAAAAGAAAGAAGGAAGGAGAGAAGGAAAATGGTGACGGAAAAGAAAGCTAGTGAAAAGCTAGAAGAGATTAGGAAGAAAAAATCTGTTATTGTAAAAAATAAGTTTAATGCGTTATCTGACCAGTCTGAAATGTTTGATGGAAATATTGTAAATAGTGATGATGGTGAAGGGGAAAGTGTGGATATGGAGGTGGGTGGTGCAGTATAAGGAAGGCTAGGCAATCTCTTTCATTTGCCCTGATGGAGGTTCCCCCCCCTTTAAAACTGGCAACCATTAATGTTGCTAGTATGAGATCTGTGAGTGCTCGAAGGGAAGCCATATTTTTTCTCTGTCAGTTTGATGCCGACATTTTATTTTTGCAAGAGACCAGGTTGCAAACGCTAGGTGACATACATGAGGCTAAGAGGGATTGGCACCATGGTCCCTCTTACTGGTCTCTTGCGGCTGAGCCTTACACTGGGGTGGCGGTCCTTTTTAAGACCGACATGGTAACTTTCCGGCGGGTAAGTGAAGTAGAGATGGGGCGATGCTTGGTCATGGACGTCTCTGTGAGGGGGCAGAATTTGAGGCTGATTAACATATATGGGCCTCAGTCTGAGAGGGAGAGGAAGCGCCTCTTCACAGAGATCAAGCCATTCTTGTTTACAGCCCAGGAGGTGGTCTTTGGTGGTGATTTCAATACCGTAGTCAGGTTAAGGGACAGGAGAGGTACCAAGACCCGCCTGGGCTACGATAGCAATTTTTTGAATAATATGGTAAGGGATGCTGGTCTGGTAGATGTGCATATAAAGCACACTCCAGATGACACAGGGTTCACTTTTTTCTGTGGAGAGCGTAGGAGTAGGATAGATAGGTTTTTTGTTAAGGAGAGCTCTGCTACCTCATCCCCAAGGGTGCAGGTGGTGGAGTTCTCTGATCACTGTATTCTGTCTGTGGTGTTGAATGTTGCAGATGTCCCTCCAAAAGGAAAGGGTATCTGGAGATTAAATTCGTTGCTGTTGGAAGAGGAAAGTGTAAGACAATCTTTCAGGGATTTTTTTCAGGCACAGGTCACTTTGCTGGACTGCTGCAGCAGTAGGTCTGAGTGGTGGGAGATGGTTAAAAGGCGAGCAGTAGGCCTTTTCAAGAACATAGCAAAAAAGAGAGCTTTTGGTAAATATGTTACCTACCAGCGTCTGAGGCGGAAACTTGAAATCGCTGTCTCAGGGGATGGTGATCCCGGTGAGATTAAAAGGATCAAGGATTTGTTGCGCAAGAGTCAGTATGACCGGCATGCTTCTTTGCTTCTGGAAAGGGATTACGGTAAAAGTCACTCGCCGGACCCTTATCAGAATTGCAAACGAAGTGTAGCAGTTAAGGTCGTGTATGGTCTCAAGGATAGTACAGGATCTCTGGTGCAGTCCAGAGCAGGGATTCTGGAAATCGTGAGATCCTTTTATGCTGAACTGTTGGGTAGCAGACCTCTTGATGAGACAGAGATGGAATCTTTCTTGTATGATATTCCAGGACTGGTGAATTTAGATGTTCCTCTTGCGTTTTTGACAGAAAGAATATCTGCTGAGGAAGTGGCGAAAGCCATAGAGCAGCTTGCTATTAAAAAGACTCCAGGGCCTGATGGCTTGACGGCTGAATTCTATAAGGTTTTCAAGGACATTCTGGCACCTGAATTAGCAGAGGTTTACAATCGCAGTCTTGCAGAGGATGAGCTTCCTCCCTCTATGAGAGAATCAGCAGTTATTCTTTTGTCAAAGGGTAAAGATTCTTCAAGGATTGAGAATTGGCGTCCTATCAGCCTTCTCAATGTTGACCGAAAGATTCTGGCCAAAATAATTTTCTGGCGTCTGAGTCAGGTGGCAAATGAGGTGCTTTCTCGCCAGCAGCATTGTTCTGTCCAGGGGAGAAGCACTTTTTCAGCCGTATTAACGGTTCAGGAGATTCTGGAGAGATGCAGGGCTGCTGGTTGGGGAAAGTACTTACTGGTGTTGGATCAGGCAAAGGCATTTGATCGTGTCAATCATGAGTATCTGTGGATGCTCCTTAGTAAGTATGGTCTGCCGGGGAGGTTTATCAATTGGCTTAAAGTTTTGTACAAAGGTGCTGAAAGTTTCCCGCTTGTCAATGGTTGGGTTGGACAGACCTTTGAGGTTAGATCTGGGGTGTGCCAGGGGTGTCCTTTGAGTCCCCTGCTATATGCTTTTGCCATTGATCCTTTCATAAGAAGGATTGAGGGTGGAGCCTTGTGTGGGGTGCCGTCGGGCATTGCTGGTGTGCCTCCTCTCAAGGTTGTGGCCTATGCTGATGATGTGACTGTGGTGGTCTCTGGGCAAGAGGAGGCAGAAGGCGTTTGTGCAGAGATTGCCCGTTACTCGTTGGCATCAGGTTCCAAGATCAATCAGGACAAATGTGAGATTTTCTGGATGGGTAAGGAAAATGAGAGCTTCTTGCTTCCGGTCTCTTTTCCAGCACCAAAGGAAAAGATCAAAGTACTCGGTATAGAATTTGGCCCGGGTGATTATGGTCACCAAAATTGGGAAAGCAGACTAAAGTGTGCTGAGGCTAAGGTTGTCCGCTGGAAAGGTTGGCGATTGACTTTCAGAGAAAGGATTGACATAATCAAAACCTATCTGATTCCAATTATGTTGTATGTCAGTTTTGTCTGTATTTTGCCAGTGTCTCTTCACACAAGGATCTACAGCTTGTTTTTTCAGATGCTCTGGGGAAATAAGATGAACCACGTTAAGAGGAATGTCACCTATCGATCAAGGCAGAAGGGTGGCCTAGGGATGGTCAACCCAGTGGTTTTCTTTTCTCTGTTATTTATTAAGCACAATCTTGGTAAAATGTATGCGGAGGATCTGCCTGGATGGATGGGTATCTTCCAGTCCTGGTTTAAACCTTTTCTCAGGCAATGGGAAAGTGGTGGTTTGGTGAAAAGACTGAGAGCTGGTCCTGGCTATCTCCCGGCCTATGTCGCACCTTGTCTGAAAGTGATGAGGCAATGGGAACTGACTAAGGAGGAGATTATCTCAATCCCTAGGAAAGCCCTAGAGGAGAGAGTGATTGAAACTGTTTTTCAGGACCCATTGGCCCTGAAAGATTGCCCAAGCCCAATTATGGAGGAGGGTTTGCGCTTGCTATGTTCTCCTAGGATTCCTAACAAATTCAGGGACTTGGCTTGGCTTTCCTTTCATGGCAGACTCTTTGTTAGAGGAAATTTGAAGTTCATTGGGGATAGGGATCGTGGCTGTCCTCATGAGGAGTGTGGTGGTGTGGAGGAGACCATGGACCATTTCCTGGTGGACTGTTCCTTTAAGAAAGAAGTATACAAACAGGTGGGTAGGGCTTTAGGTATTCCTTTCCTTGAGCGGCTTAGTTACGCGGAGTGGACTTATGGAGCATTCAATAACCGGGGGTCATTTAATTTGGACACTTTCTTTTTAGTCAGTTTAGTGATTCGGTATTACACTTGGAATGCACGGTGTCAAATTGCGATCCATCAGAAAGTCCTCCCTGTCCAGGTGGTGGTGCATGGCATTATTGGTGAGGTTGGGAAAATTCGGGGTCTTGAGGAGGGAAGGTTGAGTCGGGGGAAGTGGTGTCTGCTTTGGCGGAGCATCAAGCCTCCATGACTTGGCCAAACCTTCTCTTTGGTGAGCTTTTCTTTCTCTTTCCACTTAGTTAGATGACCTAAAAATAAGGAATGGTTTGCAAGCATAAGGAGGAGTAAGATTGCCTAGTCTTTCTTGCTGTAATATGTAAATAGGGTGCAGTGTTGTTGTATATAGTGTATATAGTAAGCCAGAGTGGCATGATTTATGGTTTCAGTCTTTCAGTTGCACTTGATATGGACTAAATAATGAAGCCAGAGTGGCATGATTTAAGTTGTGTTGAATTTCAGTTCTTTTCCAGGTATGGAATTATTATGGACTAAAGAACTAAGGTACTTAAGGCGGTTAGCCTAATGTTTTGTTATTTATTAACTCGGGTATTTTATAATTTTTGTATATATGTTGCAGTATTTTTAATAAAAGAGTAACTATGCATTGCCTTCTGCCAATGCCACACGTCACTCCTCCTCCTACTGCTGCTGTTGTATTTATCCTGCTGCTGTCAGTGGTCCCACCGCCAGGGTCCACTCTATGCATTGCCTGCTGCCAGTGCCACACACACGTCACTCCTCCTCCTCCTCCTGCTGCTGCTGTTGTATTTATCCTGCTGCTGTCAGTGGTCCCACCGCCAGGGTCCACACTATGCATTGCCTGCTGTCAGTGCCACACACACACGTCACTCCTCCTCCTCCTCCTCCTGCTGCTGTTGTATTTATCCTGCTGCTGTCAGTGGTCCCACCGCC
Source organism: Hyperolius riggenbachi (assembly GCF_040937935.1). Taxonomy (NCBI): domain Eukaryota; kingdom Metazoa; phylum Chordata; class Amphibia; order Anura; family Hyperoliidae; genus Hyperolius; species Hyperolius riggenbachi. The sequence goes on along the minus strand of NC_090646.1, from coordinate 46,257,099 downwards.
AGGGTCCACACTATGCATTGCCTGCTGCCAGTGCCACACACACACGTCACTCCTCCTCCTCCTCCTCCTCCTGCTGCTGCTGTTGTATTTATCCTTCTGCTGTCAGTGGTCCCACCGCCAGGGTCAACACAATACATTGCCTGCTGCCAGTGACACACATCACTCCTCCTCCTGCTGCTGCTGCTGTAATTATCCTCCTGCTGCTGTATTTATCCTCCTGCTGTCAGTGGTCCCACCGCCAGGGTCCACACAATGTATTGCCTGCTGCCAGTGCCACACGTCATGTTTTTAGTTTTGTTTTTTTAAGTACACCTATTTCAATGTGAAGTCCCTTTAAAAAAAAAAAACAGAATTTGCGAACACTAATTTTTACCGAATTTTGAGGCGTAACCCCAAACCGAATATGCATTTGAACCGAATTTCGTGGTCGAAGGCGAATTTCGAATGTCATGCGGACCCGAATTTGAATGTACCCGAACCGAATTTTTGTACATGTGAGCATGCCTGCAAGCAGCACTCTGCGGCAGCACAGAAGACTGTGACACCTCACTGGTGGCACCACAGCACGATAAATCAGTCCAAAAATTATAAGTATCCGTGGACCCTGGCATTGGGAACACAGACTTAAGTAGTTAAACACAACATCAGCAGTAGTGTTGGGCGAACATCTAGATGTTCGGGTTTGGGCCGAACAGGCCGAACATGGCCGCGATGTTCGGGTGTTCGACCCGAACTCCGAACATAATGGAAGTCAATGGGGACCCGAACTTTTGTGGTTTGTAAAGCCTCCTTGCATGCTACATACCCCAAATTTACAGGGTATGTGCACCTTGGGAGTGGGTACAAGAGGAAAAAAAAATTAGCAAAAAGAGCTTATAGTTTTTGAGAAAATCGATTTTAAAGTTTCAAAGGGAAAACTGTCTTTTAAATGCGGGAAATGTCTGTTTTCTTTGCACAGGTAACATGTTTTTTGTCGGCATGCAGTCATAAATGTAATACATATAAGAGGTTCCAGGAAAAGGGACCGGTAACGCTAACCCAGCAGCAGCACACGTGATGGAACAGGAGGAGGGTGGCGCAGGAGGAGAAGAAGGCCACGCTTTGTGAGACACAACAACCCCGGCCTTGCATGAGGGCAAGAAGCGTGCGGATAGCAGGCTTTGTACCGCCATGCAGTCATAAATGTAATAAAGATAAGTGGTTCAATAAACAGGGACCACGCGGCAACGCTAACCCAGCAGCAGCAGACGTGATGGAACAGGAGCAGGCGCAGGAGGAGAAGGCCACGCTTTGTGAGACACAACAACCCAGGCCTTGCATGAGGGCAAGAAGCGTGCGGATAGCAGGCTTTGTACCGCCATGCAGTCATAAATGTAATAAAGATAAGTGGTTCAATAAACAGGGACCACGCGGCAACGCTAACCCAGCAGCAGCAGACGTGATGGAACAGGAGCAGGCGCAGGAGGAGAAGGCCACGCTTTGTGAGACACAACAACCCAGGCCTTGCATGAGGGCAAGAAGCGTGCGGATAGCATGCTTTGTACCGCCATGCAGTCATAAATGTAATAAAGATAAGTGGTTCAATAAACAGGGACCACGCGGCAACGCTAACCCAGCAGCAGCAGACGTGATGGAACAGGAGGAGGCGCAGGAGGAGAAGGCCACGCTTTGTGAGACACAACAACCCCGGCCTTGCATGAGGGCAAGAAGCGTGCGGATAGCATGCTTTGTACCGCCATGCAGTCATAAATGTAATAAAGATAAGTGGTTCAATAAACAGGGACCACGCGGCAACGCTAACCCAGCAGCAGCAGACGTGATGGAACAGGAGCAGGCGCAGGAGGAGAAGGCCACGCTTTGTGAGACACAACAACCCAGGCCTTGCATGAGGGCAAGAAGCGTGCGGATAGCATGCTTTGTACCGCCATGCAGTCATAAATGTAATAAAGATAAGTGGTTCAATAAACAGGGACCACGCGGCAACGCTAACCCAGCAGCAGCAGACGTGATGGAACAGGAGCAGGCGCAGGAGGAGAAGGCCACGCTTTGTGAGACACAACAACCCAGGCCTTGCATGAGGGCAAGAAGCGTGCGGATAGCATGCTTTGTACCGCCATGCAGTCATAAATGTAATAAAGATAAGTGGTTCAATAAACAGGGACCACGCGGCAACGCTAACCCAGCAGCAGCAGACGTGATGGAACAGGAGCAGGCGCAGGAGGAGAAGGCCACGCTTTGTGAGACACAACAACCCAGGCCTTGCATGAGGGCAAGAAGCGTGCGGATAGCATGCTTTGTACCGCCATGCAGTCATAAATGTAATAAAGATAAGTGGTTCAATAAACAGGGACCACGCGGCAACGCTAACCCAGCAGCAGCAGACGTGATGGAACAGGAGCAGGCGCAGGAGGAGAAGGCCACGCTTTGTGAGACACAACAACCCAGGCCTTGCATGTGGACAAAAAGCGTGCGGATATAGCAGCAATGCTTTTTGCCGCCATGCAGTCATAAATGTAATACAGATGAGAGGTTCAATAAACAGGGCCCGGAAACGCAACACCATCCCAGATGTTCATTGGTCATGTTACTTGGTTGGGGTCCTGGAGTGTTGCGTAGTCATTTCCAATCCAGGATTGATTCATTTTAATTTGAGTCAGACGGTCTGCATTTTCTGTAGAGAGGCGGATACGCCGATCTGTGACGATGCCTCCGGCAGCACTGAAACAGCGTTCCGACATAACGCTGGCTGCCGGGCAAGCCAGCACCTCTATTGCGTACATTGCCAGTTCGTGCCAGGTGTCTAGCTTCGATACCCAATAGTTGAAGGGTGCAGATGGATGGTTCGACACAGCTACGCCATCTGACATGTAGTCCTTGACCATCTTCTCCAGGCGATCGGTGTTGGAGGTGGATCTGCACGCTTGCTGTTCAGTGGGCTGCGGCTGCATGGGTGTCAGAAAATTTTCCCACTCCAAGGACACTGCCGATACCATTCCCTTTTGGGTACTAGCTGCGGCTTGCGTTGTTTGCTGCCCTCCTGGTCGTCCTGGGTTTGCGGAAGTCAGTCTGTCTGCGTACAACTGGCTAGAGGAGGGGGAGGATGTCAATCTCCTCTCTAAAGTCTCCACAAGGGCCTGCTGGTATTCTTCCATTTTGACCTGTCTGACTCTTTCTTCAAGCAGTTTTGGAACATTGTGTTTGTACCGTGGATCCAGAAGGGTATAAACCCAGTAATTGGTGTTGTCCAGAATGCGCACAATGCGTGGGTCACGTTCAATGCAGTCTAGCATGAATTGAGCCATGTGTGCCAGAGTCCTACCAGAATCCTCATCATCCTCTTGTGAGCGTTGTGATAGTTGTTGTGATGCATCATAGTCGTCACCTTCCTCCTGGTCTGCTTCTGCTGACCATTCGCGTTGAATTGTGGAAGTCCAACGTGCACCGCTCTGGCCCTCGTCAGTGGTGGCATGAAATTCCTGCTCCAACTCCAGCTGTTCCTCCTCCTCTTCTTCGTCATAGCTGCTGGGGCCAGCGTTCCCTGAGGCGGATGGCCTGATGTTGGTACCATCACGCTGATCGTTTTCTCCTTCAGATTCCCCCAGTTGCATCATGACAGCTGTTTCCTTGATTTTTAACATCGACCTCTTCAGTAAACACAGCAGTGGTATGGTAATGCTGACTGAAGAGTTGTCACTGCTCACAAGCAACGTGGATTGCTCAAAATTTTGGAGGACTTGGCAGAGGTCCAACATGTTGGCCCAATCGGATCCACAGAAGCTTGGCAGCTGGCCGGATGCGCCTCGGTACTGCGCCGTCATGTACTGGACCACTGCACTCTTCTGCTCGCAAAAGCGGGCTAGCATGTGCAGCGTAGAATTCCAGCGCGTAGGGACATCACACAGCAAGCGATGGTGGGGGAGATTGAAGCGCTCCTGCATCTTGGCGAGTGCCCCCGAAGCAGTACTGGAATTTCTACAATGTTTGGACACTCGACGCACCTTCAACAGCAGATCGGGCACGCCTGGGTATGTCCTCAGGAACCGCTGAACTACTAGGTTCATCACGTGCGCCAGGCAAGGGATGTGTGTCAGCTTAGCCAACCTTAAAGCGCGAATGAGATTACTCCCATTATCACACACAACCATGCCCGGTTTCAGGTCCAGCGGTGCCAGCCACAAATCCGTCTGTTCCTTTATTCCCCTCCAAATTTCCTCCCCTGTGTGCTGCTTATCCCCAAGGCAGATTAACTTCAGCAACGCTTGCTGACGCATGCCAACAGCTGTGCTGCACTGCTTCCACGATCCTACTGCTGCTGGGTTAGCGTTTCCGGATGAGGTACAGCTTTGAGATGCGTTGGAGGAGAAGGAGTCAGAGAGGTAGGTGCTGCTGTTATCCAGTGGGAGGGACGGCGGTGCAGCTGTTTGTGGCGTGGGCAACACCCGTGCCGTAGCAGGTGAGGAATCGCTGCCAGGCTCCACAAGGTTCACCCAGTGCGCGGTAAGGGAGATGTATCGACCCTGGCCGAACGCACTCGTCCAGGTGTCAGTGGTGAGGTGAACCTTGCAGGCAACGGCATTCTTCAAGCTTCGGGTTATTTTGCTGACCACGTGCTCATGCAACTCAGGCACTGCAGAGCGTGCAAAGTGGTAGCGGCTGGGAACCACGTAACGTGGGATGGCCACTGACATCATGCCCTTGAAGCTGTTTGTCTCCACCAATCGATATGGCAGCATTTCGCAGGCCAGAAGCTTGGCTATGCTGGCTGTTACTGCCACGGCCCGGGGGTCATTTGCTGGCAATTTCCTCTTGCGCTCAAACATCTCCGACACAGACAACTGAACCGTAGCGCTGCACACGGAAGGGCTGTTGGTTGTTGTGTTTGATGAACACTGGGAGACCTCAAGAGCACTACTCCGGAAAGTGACAGTGTCAGCGTCGTCTGATGTTTGTGAATGTTGTGAACCACGCAATGGCTGGGCTACTGCTGCTGCTGAGGCGGGTCTGGTGGTGAGTCTGGTGAACCCAAGGGAGGCAGTGTTGTTTCTGGTACCCTGTCCTGACGCGTTTGCCCAAAGAGTGGGATGTTTGGATAGCATGTGACGGCTCATGCTGGTGGTGGAGAGGTTGTTAATATTTTTCCCCCTGCTCAGGCGGGTCTTGCACACCTTGCAAATCGCCATGGTAACATCCTCAGTGCAGTCTTCAAAGAAAGCCCAGACTTTGGAGCACCTGCCTCCTTGCTGGCGATTTCTGTTTGCTCCTCTTTTGCCTCTCACTTGAACTTCCACGCTTGTGGTGCCTGAAATTGCGCGCCGCCTACCTTGTGGCACAAGGCGAACTCGTGCAGCAGTGTGTTCTTCAACAGACTCATCTGTGCTGCTGCTACGACGGCGATGTTCTCGTTCACAAACAAAATCTGGGTCTCTGTCCACATTGTCCATACCCTCCTCTTCCATCTCCTCAAACTCGTCATATGTCATTGTGGGCCACCGCCGTGGAGTAGAGCTCCCCACAACAACCTCTGCGCAGCACACTCCAACGTCGTCTTCCAGATCTTGTCGGCCGACCTCCTGCAATTGCAACCCCTCCTGCCCAAATTGCTCTGGGATTTGGGTTTCCGAGTCCTCTTCGGACTCGCCTTGTATTTCAGTGCGCGGTGCATTTCCCACAGTTAACGGTTGTGAATCCAGGCACAACATTTCTGGCTGTTCCTCCATTGACCTTTGAAAGGTGGAAGTTTGTTGGGCTGGGAATAGCTCCTGCGAATACCCCATTGTGTCCTGAGGTAATTCATCGGACTGGTTATCTGGCAGTTGTGTGCGTGGTGTCGCTGCCGGTTGTGTCAGCTTTGTGCCCACTGGCTCCTTGTAACTGGCTGAGGACTCGGACCTCGTGCGTGATGTGCTGGTGCTGCTTAACCCACTGCTGGACGCTTGAGAGGTCATCCAAGTAATTATCTGGTCCTGTTCTTTTGGATTTGTGAGGGTTGTTGTCCTGGACAACATGGGCGGTATTGAGTGGGTTTTCTTGGGTGCTCCCCTGTGGCCTGTACGTGAACCGTCAGGGGAAACACCTCTTCCCTTGCCCCTCCCTCTTTCACCGGATTTCTTCCTCATTTCACTTATCCTTACAGTACACGCTGACTGGCAGCAGTACAGTGGCAGTACAGAAATGCTATACAGTACCACTATTTCCAGCAGCGACACAGAGCACAATGCTATACAGTGACGGGTGAGCGGTGTACCACTATTCCCAGCAGCGACACAGAGCACAATGCTATACAGTGACGGGTGAGCGGTGTACCACTATTCCCAGCAGCGACACAGAGCACAATGCTATACAGTGGCGAACGAGCGGTGTACCACTATTCCCAGCAGACACAGAACAGTACACAGAATGCTATATAGTGTGGCTGAACGAGCGGTGTACCACTATTCCCAGCAGACACAGAACAGTACACAGAATGCTATATAGTGTGGCTGAACGAGCGGTGTACTACTGTTCCCAGCAGACACAGAACAGTACACAGAATGCTATATAGTGTGGCTGAACGAGCGGTGTACTACTGTTCCCAGCAGACACAGAACAGTACACAGAATGCTATATAGTGTGGCTGAACGAGCGGTGTACCACTGTTCCCAGCAGACACAGAACAGTACACAGAATGCTATATAGTGTGGCTGAACGAGCGGTGTACCACTGTTCCCAGCAGACACAGAACAGTACACAGAATGCTATATAGTGTGGCTGAACGAGCGGTGTACCACTATTCCCAGCAGACACAGAACAGTACACAGAATGCTATATAGTGTGGCTGAACGAGCGGTGTACTACTGTTCCCAGCAGACACAGAACAGTACACAGAATGCTATATAGTGTGGCTGAACGAGCGGTGTACTACTGTTCCCAGCAGACACAGAACAGTACACAGAATGCTATATAGTGTGGCTGAACGAGCGGTGTACCACTATTCCCAGCAGACACAGAACAGTACACAGAATGCTATATAGTGTGGCTGAACGAGCGGTGTACTACTGTTCCCAGCAGACACAGAACAGTACACAGAATGCTATATAGTGTGGCTGAACGAGCGGTGTACTACTGTTCCCAGCAGACACAGAACAGTACACAGAATGCTATATAGTGTGGCTGAACGAGCGGTGTACTACTGTTCCCAGCAGACACAGAACAGTACACAGAATGCTATATAGTGTGGCTGAACGAGCGGTGTACTACTGTTCCCAGCAGACACAGAACAGTACACAGAATGCTATATAGTGTGGCTGAACGAGCGGTGTACCACTATTCCCAGCAGACACAGAACAGTACACAGAATGCTATATAGTGTGGCTGAACGAGCGGTGTACTACTGTTCCCAGCAGACACAGAACAGTACACAGAATGCTATATAGTGTGGCTGAACGAGCGGTGTACCACTGTTCCCAGCAGACACAGAACAGTACACAGAATGCTATATAGTGTGGCTGAACGAGCGGTGTACCACTATTCCCAGCAGACACAGAACAGTACACAGAATGCTATATAGTGTGGCTGAACGAGCGGTGTACTACTGTTCCCAGCAGACACAGAACAGTACACAGAATGCTATATAGTGTGGCTGAACGAGCGGTGTACTACTGTTCCCAGCAGACACAGAACAGTACACAGAATGCTATATAGTGTGGCTGAACGAGCGGTGTACCACTATTCCCAGCAGACACAGAACAGTACACAGAATGCTATATAGTGTGGCTGAACGAGCGGTGTACTACTGTTCCCAGCAGACACAGAACAGTACACAGAATGCTATATAGTGTGGCTGAACGAGCGGTGTACTACTGTTCCCAGCAGACACAGAACAGTACACAGAATGCTATATAGTGTGGCTGAACGAGCGGTGTACTACTGTTCCCAGCAGACACAGAACAGTACACAGAATGCTATATAGTGTGGCTGAACGAGCGGTGTACTACTGTTCCCAGCAGACACAGAACAGTACACAGAATGCTATATAGTGTGGCTGAACGAGCGGTGTACCACTATTCCCAGCAGACACAGAACAGTACACAGAATGCTATATAGTGTGGCTGAACGAGCGGTGTACTACTGTTCCCAGCAGACACAGAACAGTACACAGAATGCTATATAGTGTGGCTGAACGAGCGGTGTACTACTGTTCCCAGCAGACACAGAACAGTACACAGAATGCTATATAGTGTGGCTGAACGAGCGGTGTACTACTGTTCCCAGCAGACACAGAACAGTACACAGAATGCTATATAGTGTGGCTGAACGAGCGGTGTACCACTGTTCCCAGCAGACACAGAACAGTACACAGAATGCTATATAGTGTGGCTGAACGAGCGGTGTACCACTGTTCCCAGCAGACACAGAACAGTACACAGAATGCTATATAGTGTGGCTGAACGAGCGGTGTACTACTGTTCCCAGCAGTGACACACAATGACTGGGGGGGACCCTGGCTAGCGTGGCTGGAGCGCGAACTACCCTGCCTGCCTACCCAAAGCTAAACCCACAGACAAATGGCGGAGATATGACGTGGTTCGGGTATTTATTTACCCGAACCACGTGACAGTTCGGCCAATCAGAGCGCGTTCGGGTCCGAACCACGTGACCCGTTCGGCCAATCACAGCGCTAGCCGAACGTTCGGGGAACGTTCGGCCATGCGCTCTTAGTTCGGCCATATGGCCGAACGGTTTGGCCGAGCACCGTCAGGTGTTCGGCCGAACTCGAACATCACCCGAACAGGGTGATGTTCTGCAGAACCCGAACAGTGGCGAACACTGTTCGCCCAACACTAATCAGCAGCAGCAGGAAGAGGACTAAGGACTCAGCAGCAGCACAGAAAGGCATGGCCCCTCACTGGTGGCACCACAGCATGAGAATTGTGCCCAAAAATTGTAAGTATCCGTGGGCCCTGGCACTGGGAACACAGACTTTAGTAGTTAAACACAACATGATGCAACATGTTTTCCGGGGCCTCAGGCACATACAGATGGTCCAGATCATCATCATCATCACCTTCATCATAACAGAACTCTTCTCTTGCCCCACCCCCCACCACCACCTCTGCCACCCCAATATCCCCACACACAGACCTCTCATCATCCTAAAAATAAACTTGTGATGCTGGTTTGAGCCCAAGCTCCACCTCCACATCAGTAGAGTTGTCCTGAATGGTTCAGCCGCAAATGTATTCACACGAACATCGGTGGTTCGCTTTGAAGCGCAAACTTTATGGCGAGTTCGACCCACCCCTATACTACATCATTGGTCTAAACCTTGACCCTCTACATCACAGTCAGCAGACACATGACAGCCAGGCTGCACTCCTTCCTGGAGCCCTTATATAAGGCAGCTGCATCGGCCATTATCTCACTCAGTTTTGATATAGTAGTGAGAGAAGGGAGAGGAACCTGCTGGAGAGATAGGGAAAGCTTAGTTAGGCTCTTGTAGCTTGCTCCTAGCTGAGATTTGTTGTTGAAATTGAAAAGCACCACAAAAAGAGCTCTTTTCAGAGCTAATGTTCTTGTGAAGTCTTTTTTTTTTGTGTGTGTGTGCCACTGACACTGCATTATACAGCCCTGTGTGTTGCAGCTGACCCTTGCTAATTGCTTTACTGTGCAAGGTCCAGCACATTCAGTGCCTACCTTTTCACTGCACTGGTGTATGACAGCAGCACATTTGCAATACCAGTCTGACCATGCATACCTGTTCATGTTCACTGCACCTGCGTGACAGCACGCAGTGTTATATACCAGTCACTGCATACCTGTTCACTGTACCTGTGTGTGTGACAGCTGCACATTTGTAATATCAGTCCGTGCACACCTTTCACTGCACCTGTGTAACAGCACGCAGTTTTATATACCAGTCACTGCATACCTGTTAACCGCTCATTGTTGTACCAGCAGTCACTGCAACCTTTTCACTGCACCTCTGTAACCGCACATTGTTGTACCAGTAGTCACCTTTTCACTGCACCTGTGTAACCACACATTGTTGTACCAGCAGTCACCTTTTCACTGCAGCTATGTAACCACACATTGTTGTACCAGCAGTCACTGCAACTTTTTCACTGCATATGTGTAGCCACACATTGTTGTACCAACAGTCACCTTTCCACTGCACCTATGAAACTGCACATTGTATTAGTCAAGTCAGTGCATACCTTTCACTTCATCTTCCCAATATGGACAAAACAACAGGCCGAGGCAGAGGCAGAGGCAAAGCCAGAGGCAGGCCACCCGGCAGATCTGTTCGAGGTTGTGGTGGCGTGATTTTGTGCAGCCCTGGACCAAAGTACAGTATTCAGAAGTGAGGAGAACGCCAGCGCATACCTCTAAGGCTGCATCTGAAATGACCACCAGCTCAGTGTGCAGCACCTAAACAGACTTTCTGCACACTTCACATTCAATTCAGATGCAGTATTCAGAAGGCACGTGCCATTATTTCCCAAGATTGCCAGGACGTAGTTTACTATTTAACACAGAACACCTCAGCTTCTGCACAGAACTGTGACATATCTTCCTCCGCAGCCACCACTGCTAGTGCACCACATCCGCCACATTTGACACTTCCCAGGAGTTATTTGGTGGGGAATTAACTGACTCACAGCCATTCTTGTTACAAGATGACGGCGCTAAGCATGTTACACCACCACCTCATATGTCTGAGTTAGGCGCCATTATGGACTTAAGGTGTGAGGATGATAAAGTACTTGTTGTTGGTGCAGTTTTGGTGGTGTCTGATACAAGCAAAGCTGTGGAGGATAATAATTATGATGATGATGATGATGATGATGATACTACTGCCATGGATGTCACGTGGGATCCTTATAGACAAGATGAACAGGGGGACAGTTCAGAGGCGGAGTCAGAGAGGAGTAGGAGGAGACAAGCTGCTGCTGAAAGAAGCAGGGGGAGCTTGTCATCATCAGAAACAGCTGGTGGCAGTGCCCGGCACCATGTATCGCCAGCTATGGACAGCCAGCCAACATGCTCTTCAAGATCAGCTGCTAACGCCACCACCAAAGTGCCATCATTCCAGGGCTCAGCGGTGTGGAGCTTTTTTGTGTGTCTGCCTCAGATGAGAGCAATGCCTTCTGTACTGTCTGCAATCAAAGATTGAGTCGTGGAAAGACCAAGACCCACGTAGGGACAACTGCCTTACGTAGGCACATGGCGAAAAAGCACAAACGGCAATGGGAAGACCACCTGAGTAAAAGCAGAAATCAAAGGTAAAGCCACCCTCTGCCTCCTCTTCCTCCTTCAGGTGCAGCATCTTCTTCAGCCGCTTTATCACTTGCACCTTCACAGCCACCCTCCTCCACTCCGCCTCCTACGTTGAGCGCGTCCTGGTCCTCTGCCCACAGCAGCAGCCAGGTGCTTTTCTCAAAAGGCGATACCCAAACTGTACTGTGATGTAGAAAGGCAAGTGGTGTCATCTCTGGCACACAGCGTTGGGTCAAGGGTCCATCTGACCACGGATGCCTGGTCTGCCAAGCACGGTCAGGGCAGGTACATTACTTATACAGCACATTGGGTCAACCTGGTGACTGCTGGCAAGCAGGGAGTACATGGCTGTGTAGCGGATCTAGTTGTGACACCTCCTTACAGGCAGGCCTGCTGCCACCTCCTCTCCTTCTCCTCCTACTGCTCCATCCTCTCCAACTACACACCCCCAGCTCCCCAGGGCCTATGCTGCATGCCAGGTATGACGGTGTCATGCCATTTTGGACATGTCTTGCCTCAAAGCCCAGAGTCACACTGGAGCAGCTCTCCTGGCTGGATACAGTGGGAATAGGAGGCGCCCTAAATTGTACAATATATGTGTGTATTTTCAGTTTAGGATACATTCAAATAAGGTTCTTGCCTACCTTATACATGAAGACATCCACTCTTAGTGAATTTAAGATATTTATTTTCATAAAGCACCTTAGACAACGCGTTTTGCGGCTCAAACTGCTTCCTCAGGTCAAAAATAGGGTGCTCACTAAATGTCTGTAAGTTCCTGGGAGCGTGGGGTTTCACGACACCTTTGTGGAGTGAGCTTTTTTCTTTTAAGGAGCAGCAACCAACTACCCAAAGACCGAGTGGAGACGGGACTTCTCCACAGGCTCAGACGAGTGGTTGCTTCTACTAGCAACCCACACTTGTGAGTATAACATACTCTAATTTTATATCCAATATCCATCGATAATACACCAGAAGGGCTCCCGGTGTCCCTGTGTTTTGTCTTTTTTCTATAACATTCAGCTTCAGAGCTCTCCTGGCTGCTCTGAACAAACAGGTGAATCAGTGGCTGACCCCACACCAACTGGAGATTGGCAACGCGGTGTGTGACAACAGCAGAAATCTCATTTCGGCTTTGAGTTTGGGAAAGATGACGCATGTATCCTGCATGGCACATGTGTTCAATCTCATAATACAAAGATTTGTGTGCAAGTTTCCAGGCTTACAAGACATCCTGAAGCAGTCCAGGAAGGTGTGTGGGCATTTCAGGTGGTCCTACACGGCCATGGCATACTTGGCCGATATTCAGCAGAGAAACAACTTCACGGTGAGGCACTTGATTTGTGATAGCCCGACTCGCTGGAATTCAATTCTCCTCATGTTTGACCACCTGCTACAACAGGAGAAAGCCGTCAAGCAATATCTGTACAACTACAGTAAAAGGACATGCTCTGAGTCGCAGTGAAGGCCCCATCAGGGACTTTATCCCATATGCTTTCTTCTTGGAGCCGTGCATAGAGGGGTGGATCAAGCTGTGGAGGAGCGTGACCAGGAACAGGAGGAGGAGGAAGAGTTTTTGGAAACATCACCTGCGGCATCATCAACACCTGCAGCATCACAGTGGGAGGAGGAGGAGGAGCCGTCTGTGGAAGAGGAGTCAATGAGGAAGGTGTTTTTTTTGAGGAGGAGGCGGAAGAACAACCACAGCAGGCATCTGTGAGAAAACGCGGAAAAGCCGCCGCAAGTACTCAGAGTAAGGCGGCTGATTCCGCATTCAACATGGCAGCTTGCACGCAGAGACCTGCACTTACTGGCTTGACGGAGCGCGGCCTACTTCTGTCAGTACTGCTGAACGCGGAAATGCCGCACGTTTGGACAGCGGTGCGGCGGATTCCGCATCCAAAACAGCAGAGGCATTACAACACATGTCTGGTGTGGCTGGGACTGATAGTCCACACAAGTTCAGAAGGACGCGTTGCGATCACTACGTGGTAGCACTCAGACCTTGTCAGTATCTGTGTTTCATTAGACCAGTTTCCAAGGTGTTGATGACCAAGGAACTCACACCTTAGTGTAGGAAATTCTGTTATCATCTGTGTTATCATCTAGACCAGTTTCCAAGGTGTTGATGACCAAGGAACTCACATCTTAGTCTAGGAATTGTTGATTATTTGTTATGACCTTCTGCTTTCCTGACCATTCTTCTGATCTCTGATTTTGTACCTTGTCATTCTGATTCTCTGTTGCCAAACTCGGCTAGTCTTTGGATTCCGTATCTGTCTCCTGTCTCTGTGCCAGATCTGTCTGTCTGTTGCCGACCTGGCCTGTCCGACCTCGAGAACTATCTTCCCCGTCTGGAGATAGTTCACAGACCTGTCAGTGACACTTCACCATTGGTGTCCCTCACTCTCTGGTCCTTCCCACTCTCGCCTGGCTCCGCCCCTTGGGGAGCATCAGGCCATTGGAAGGAATGTTCTCTGAGCAGTATCTCTTACTGCTCTGTACCCCCTTTACGGGGATCCTCCTCAAAGTATTACTGTTGCACCAAACACTCATATTACTCAGGTGTCCAGAGGTTAGAGATATATCTGATTATCGGTGATACTGCAGATCATCAATGATCGGGTATATATCTGTATTCTCGGTGATACTGCAGATCACCGGTAATCAGATCCTCTCTGTGTTACACCGATTGTTACAGCATCACAGGGGGCTTGACTGCTCACCTTTCCCGTGGTATTGTTCGTGGCTGGGGGGAGGAGGAGAACTTACCTGACATCACTGAGGAAGAGCAAGATGAGATGGCTAGTATGGTGCCATCCGACTTTGTGCAGATGGCATCTTTCATGCTGTCCAGCCTGTTGAGGGACCCCCGTATAAAAAAAACGTAAGGGGAATGACCATTACTGGGTGGCAGCACTACTAGACCCTCGGTATAAGCACAAAGTGGTGGAGATGTTACCAAATCACCAGAAGTCAGAAAAGATGCAGCACTTGCAGAACAAGCTGGCAACTATGCTTTGCAGTGCGTTTAAGGGTGATGTCATAGCACAACGGAATAAAGGTGCCGCTGCCAGTAATCTTCCTCCTCTTCCCATGTACACGCAGGCAAGGACAAGATGCTCCAGCGATCTCATGGTGATGTCGAACATGTGGACACTCTTTACTCCAACGCCTCATCTTAGCCATTCCGGATCCACCCTCCACCAACGACTCGACCGGCAGGTAGCCGACTACTTGGCCTTAAGTGTGGATGTAGACACTCTAAGCAGCGATGAAACCCTGGACTACTGGGTGCGCAGGCTTGACCTGTGGCCAGAGCTGTCACAATTTGTATTCCAACTTCTGTCTTGCCCTGCCTCAAGCGTCCTGTCAGAAAGTGTAGAGAAACCGAGAGCCCAATATAGTGTAGTATGTTAAGCATAAATGAAGTAAAGGTTATCGTGAGAAAATTATACTCACAAATGTAGGTTACCACAAAGGCAACCACTGTATAGGCAGGTGAGGAGATTAGACCTGTCCTCACTCAGGGATAAGAAGTCGCTCTCTGTAGATGCGAAAGGGGGTAGATCACCCCTCCACCAGGGGTGGAAACAGTATACCAGTAGGAGAACATAGGCGCCAGCAGGATAAAAGCGGATAAAAACTTTAAAATTTGCTGGGAGGAAGCGGTGGACTTACCTCCATAAAGCAGACACGAAAGACTGTCTGAATAGTAGCAATCACATTTATTAACTAGTACCCCAAAATAGTGCAACGCGTTTCGCAGGCCCAGCCCGCTTCATCAGGCAATAAACATGGGGACAAGACTGTAGACAAGAGACAGTACATTATGCTATAGTAAATTCTGCAAATTTGCTTATCAATATATTGCATATCATAAAGCATACCATATGAAAAATTGCTTCGTGGAGATGGCATAAAAGAGTTGGGTGTGCAAGTAAACAATAGGGGGTAGAGGCTATGGTGCTCGTGATAGTAATGGGCTATGGGGTGTTATTTTACACAGATTTGCAATGAGTGGTATTGGCAATGGAAAAGGGTATATGTCAGCAAGAGTAATGGGTAATAGAGCATTGAGAAGAGAACAGGGGGCCAGAAATACAGGGTAAAGTGTGCAAATAAAATAACATAAAGAACTCACCAGAATTTCAGCAATAGCAGGTGTAGCGCCTCAGTGAAGTGGTGAGGACGCTCAACTCCTTATATATACAGGTTCTTGCTAAAAGGGCCAATTAGATGTATGGGAGGTGTTAGGTGGGCGGGGTTAGGGCGAGTGTGCAAGCAGCCAATGGGCTCTCGCCACCTGTGTTCAGTGAGTTGGGTTCTTGGGAAGGGTGGGTGGGGTTAGGGCGGGCTTGTGAGTAGCCAATGGGCTCTTGCCACCTGTGTTCGGTGTATTGGTTAGTTGTGGGGTGGATACAGGTATCATGGTTACCAAATGTGCAGCTGAATAGTGTACTGGCTGAATAGAGTACTGGTTAAGGGCACTGCCTTTGACATGGCAGACCAGGGTTCAAATCCTGGCTGGGGCAGTATCTACTCAGTGGTGTTTGGATGCTGTAAATGGGCAAAAGAATAAATTAAATAAAAAAGTGTATGCAAAGGTCTTTTTTTAAGATTTAAATAAATATAATGATTCGATTCCAGTGGGAATATAATTAGTATATTTGACAGAGGGATTGATGTGTAAAAGTATTTAGCTGCCATCTAGTGGACCAAAAAGTTATGACCTGGTCCTAAGACACAAGCATCAATAGACATGTAAGAGCAACATAAAAATTAATAGAATAAATAGACATGTAAGAGCAACATAAAAATTAATAGAAACATATTAAAAAAGAAAAATTAATATATAAAAAAAAAAGTCATACCAATAATAAATCATCTTAGTAGTCCTGGACAATTGTAGCAACTGGTAAAAAGCACATAACAATCAAACCAAATTACACTTTTTTGACATAAAAATATGTAAAATAATGATCAAGCCAGAGGTATAGTTGTAAAAATGGACGGTTACACTAAAACTTATTGGGACAAATAAAATAAAATACAATAAATAAAAAAAGTCATGAAACAAGACAAGAAAGGGGTAAAAGAGAGCGGTCAAGATAAAAGAAAAACGGTACAGGAGGTACTTTAGTAAGTTTTTTCCAGAACTTAATTCAGACCCTCAGGGGTGAGGGTTCTTATAGTTTGTATCCAGAAAATTTCAATTTTTTTTACTTGTTCGAATACGTTTGACGAACTTGCATCAATTGAGTCAATTAGTGTAATGTTGAAGAATTGTGGGTTATTGGCGTGGTGAGTGCAGAAGTGCCGTGATAGGCTGCGAAGGGGGGATTTTTTAGTGATGTTTCTTTTGTGTTCTCCGATTCTGCTGCGGGCCAACTGTGTAGTCCTCCCCACGTACTGGAGTCGACAGGGACATGAAATGAGGCAGATGACAAATTTAGATTCGCAGGTGAGGTGTTTTTTTATGGGATATTGAATATTGGTACTGGAGGACACAAAGAATGTGCAGGTGTTGATAAATTGACAGGCTGTGCAATGGTTTTTGTTGCAAGGGAAACAACCAGGCTCCTGTGTTTGCAGGGTGGTGGGTTGGTTTGGTATACGTAGCTTGTTTGGCGCTAAGAGATTGCGGAGATTTGGTGCTCTCCTATAAGTAATTGATGGTGCTGTGGGTAGTATAGGTCGTAGATAGGGGTCTTGCATAAGGATGTCCCATCGTTTTTTTAGGATATTGCGGATGGACAGATGTTGGGCATTGTAACGAGTGATGAATCTGGGTGGGCATGTAGTATTAGTAGGTTGTTTGGTAGTGGTATGAGGGTTGGGATGTTTGGCTCTGTATCTTGCATCTTTGATCAGTTTTTTGGGGTAATGGCGGTCTGTGAATTTTTTGGTAAGGATCTTGGATTGAATGTCAAATTGTGATTGGTCCGTGCAGTTCCTATGAATTCTTCTGTATTGACTGTAGGGGGTGTTAGTAATTCAAGGGTGGTGGTGAAAGCTATTGAAATGTATGTAGTTGTTGGCATCGACTGGTTTGAAGTATGTTTTTGTCATAATGTGATTCAATTCTACGTATAAAGTGAGATCGAGGAATTCAATGGAGGAAATGTGGCGGTGGTGTGTGAATTGGAGTCCTGCTGTATTAGAGTTGAGGTAAATGACAAAATGTGGAATGCGTGAAGCGTCGCCTTTCCAGATGAAGATTAGGTCGTCAATATACCACTTATATAGTACAATGTTGTCGGAAAACGGATGATGTGTGGATAGTTTAAGTACTTCCAGGAGCCCCATTGTAAGATTGGCATACGAGGGGGCGAACGAGCTCCCCATCGCGGTCCCACTCGTCTGATGGTAAATTGTATCATTAAACGTGAATATGTTGTTTTTTAAGATGAATTCTGCACATTGCAGAAGGAAGGTTTGTTGTGTAGGTGGCATGGAAGGGTTGGTGGCTAAATAATATTGTAAAGCTTGAAGACCGAAGGAATGGGGGATATTGGTATAGAGGGAAGTGACATTGCATGTTAGCCAGACATAATCCGGCTGCCAAGCGATGCCACGTAGGAGTAGTATGAGCTGTTGTGAATCCTTGAGGAAGAAGGGCAGGGACTGTACGTGTGGCTGTAGGTGTTGGTCCAGGAATCTGGAAAGGTTGCAGGTGATGGAGTTGATACCTGAGATAATGGGTCTACCGGGCGGTTTTTGTAAACTTTTATGTATTTTTGGTAAATAGTAGAAAATGGGGGTAATCAGTTGGGCGTTGACAATAAAATGTCTTTCATTTTTGGTAGTAATGTTAGACAGGAAGGCATTATTGATAAGGGTTTTTAATGTAATATTTAGAGAGGGAGTTGGATCTGTAGTCAAGGTTCCGTAATGTTTGGGATTGTCGAGGAGCCTGGCTGCTTCCTCTAGGTAGTCTGCGCGACTGAGTATGACAATGCCCCCCCCCCCCCCCCTTATCTGCAGGTTTGATAATCAGGTTATGTTTTTTTTGTAGATTTTTGAGGGCATGGGATTCACGTGGATTAAGGTTGGATTTGGCGGTGGGTAGGCCGTCCTGTAACGTTTGTAGGTCTTTAAGAACTAAAGAGTAGAAGGTTTCAATGTAGCAGCCCTTAGAGGCTGCTGGGTAAAAGCGGGATCTCCCTTTTAACTGAGTAGTAATGCATTTGTCTGTGCTAATTTCAGGATGAGAAATGGTAACATTGGGTAGGGTGTCATTGTTGGTGATGATAAGCAAGGTTAGGGCTTTATCTTCAGTGGGTTTGAGGTTTTTTATGGCAAAATGTCTTTTGAGTGTTAGTTTGCGGATATAACTATTGAGATCTGAGAAAAGTTCGAATGTATTGACTTTATTAGTTGGGCAAAAGGATAGGCCTTTTTCTAAGAGAGTAGTCTCATGGGTGCTAAGAATGTGGT
This sequence comes from Hyperolius riggenbachi, assembly GCF_040937935.1. Lineage (NCBI taxonomy): Eukaryota > Metazoa > Chordata > Amphibia > Anura > Hyperoliidae > Hyperolius > Hyperolius riggenbachi. The sequence goes on along the minus strand of NC_090646.1, from coordinate 46,238,403 downwards.
CTGATAAATTGAAAATGCATCTGCTAATGTTTGTGGGGGGGAGGGTTGTGATTATGGTTTGTTTCTTTTTCGTGGGCTTGGTAATTGGGTAGAGAGAATGTTTTGTGATAGTGCTGAGGGAAGTTCTAAAAAAGAGGGGGAAAGGGTGTGGTTAGCTGATTCATTGCTGGAGGTGGGGTTGTCATTAGTCATTTGAAAAAATAATTTTATATCAGTTTGGAGTTTGTGTGAGTTGGTGGTAGTATTGACCTGGAGTGGATTGGAGTTTTGATTGGTAGGGGATTGTGGGGTGGGGTGTATTGTAAAGTCTAAAGAGTCGGGGTCCGAGTGGCAGATGCTAATCTGGGATGCTTGGACAGGTGAGTTAACGGTGGTTGTGACAGGTATAGTGGGAGTGGTATTTGAATTGGTGATGTTACTGCCCGGTAGACCCATTATCTCAGGTATCAACTCCATCACCTGCAACCTTTCCAGATTCCTGGACCAACACCTACAGCCACACGTACAGTCCCTGCCCTCCTTTCTCAAGGATTCACAACAGCTCATACTACTCCTACGTGGCATCGCTTGGCAGCCGGATTATGTCTGGCTAACATGCGATGTCACTTCCCTCTATACCAATATCCCCCATTCCTTCGGTCTTCAAGCTTTACAATATTATTTAGCCACCAACCCTTCCATGCCACCTACACAACAAACCTTCCTTCTGCAATGTGCAGAATTCATCTTAAAAAACAACATATTCACGTTTAATGATACAATTTACCATCAGATGAGTGGGACCGCGATGGGGAGCTCGTTCGCCCCCTCGTATGCCAATCTTACAATGGGGCTCCTGGAAGTACTTAAACTATCCACACATCATCCGTTTTCCGACAACATTGTACTATATAAGCGGTATATTAACGACCTAATCTTCATCTGGAAAGGCGACGCTTCACGCATTCCACATTTTGTCAGTTACCTCAACTCTAATACAGCAGGACTCCAATTCACACACCACATCCACATTTCCTCCATTGAATTCCTCAATCTCACTTTATACATAGAATCGAATCACATTATGACAAAAACATACTTCAAACCAGTCGATGCCAACAACTACATACATTTCAATAGCTTTCACCACCACCCTTGGATTACTAACACCCCTACAGTCAATACAGAAGAATACATAGGAACTGCATGGACCAATCACAATTTGACATTCAATCCGAGATCCTTACCAAAAAATTCACAGACCGCCATTACCCCAAAAAACTGATCAAAGATGCAAGATACAGAGCCAAACATCCCAACCCTTATACCACTACCAAACAACCTACTAATACTACATGCCCACCCAGATTCATCACTCGTTACAATGCTCAACATCTGTCCATCCGCAATATCCTAAAAAACGATGGGACATTCTTATGCAAGACCCCTATCTACGACCTATACTACCTACAACACCATCAATTACATATAGGAGAGCACCAAATCTCCGCAATCTCTTAGCGCCAAGCAAACTACGTATACCAAACCAACCCACCACCCTGCATACACAGGAGCCTGGTTGTTTCCCTTGCAACAAAAACCATTGCACAGCCTGTCAATTTATTAACACCTGCACATTCTTTGTGTCCTCCAGTACCGGTATTCAATATCCCATAAAAAAACACCTCACATGCGAATCTAAATTTGTCATCTACCTCATTTCATGTCCCTGTCGACTCCAGTACATGGAGAGGACTACACAGTTGGCCCGCAGCAGAATCGGAGAACACAAAAGAAACATCACTAAAAAATTCCCCCTTCACAGCGTATCACGGCACTTCTGCACTCACCACGCCAATAACCCACAATTCTTCAACATTACACTAATTGACTCAATTGATGCAAGTTCGTCAAACGCATTCGAACAACTAAAAAAAATTGAAATGTTCTGGATACAAACTATAAGAACCCTCACCCCTGAGGGTTTGAATGAAGTTTTGGAAAAAATTTACTAAAATACCTCCTGTACCGTTTTTCTTTTATCTTGGCCGCTCTCTTTTACCCCTTTCTTGTCTTGTTTCATGACTTTTTTTATTTATTGTATTTTATTTTATTTGTCCCAATAAGTTTTAGTGTAACCATCCATTTTTACAACTACACCCCTGGCTTGATCATTATTTTACATATTTTTATGTCAAAAAAGTGTAATTTGGTTTGATTGTTATGTGCTTTTTACCAGTTGCTACAATTGTCCAGGACTACTAAGTTGATTTATTATTGGTATGACTTTTTTTTTTATATATTAATTTTTCTTTTTTAATATGTTTCTATTAATTTTTATGTTGCTCTTACATGTCTATTTATTCTATTAATTTTTATGTTGCTCTTACATGTCTATTGATGCTTGTGTCTTAGGACCGGGTCATAACTTTTTGGTCCACTAGATGGCAGCTAAATACTTTTACACATCAATCCCTCTGTCAAATATACTAATTATATTCCCACTGGATCAAATCATTATATTTATTTAAATCTTAAAAAAAGACCTTTGCATACACTTTTTTATTTAATTTATTATTTTGCCCATTTACAGCATCCAAACACCACTGAGTAGATACTTCCCCGGCCAGGATTTGAACCCTGGTGTCCCTTGTCAAAGGCAGTGCCCTTAACCAGTACTCTATTCAGCTAGTACACTATTCAGCTGCACATTTGGTAACCATGATACCTGTATCCACCCCCCAACTACCCAATACACCGAACACAGGTGGCGAGAGCCCATTGGCTACTCACAAGCCCGCCCTAACCCCACCCACCCTTTCCAAGAACCCAACTCACTGATCACAGGTGGTGAGAGCCCATTGGCTGCTCGCACACGCGCCCTAACCCGCCCACCTAACACCTCCCATACATCTAATTGGCCCTTTTAGCAAGAACCTGTATATATAAGGAGTTGAGCGTCCTCACCACTTCACTGAGGCGCTACACCTGCTATTGCTGAAATTCTGGTGAGTTCTTTATGTTATTTTATTTGCACGCTTTACCCTGTATTTCTGGCCCCCTGTTCTCTTCTCAATGCTCTATTACCCATTACTCTTGCTGACATATACTCTTTTCCATTGCCAATACCACTCATTGCAAATCTGTGTAAAATAACACCCCATAGCCCATTACTATCACGAGCACCATAGCCTCTACCCCCTACTGTTTACTTGCACACCCATCTCTTTTATGCCATTTCCACGAAGCAATTTTTCATATGGTATGCTTTATGATATGCAATATATTGATATGCAAATTTGCAGAAATTACTATAGCATAATGTACTGTCTCTTGTCTACAGTCTTGTCCCCATGTGTATTGCCTGATGAAGCGGGCTGGGCCTGCGAAACGCGTTGCACTATTTTGGGGTACTAGTTAATAAATGTGATTGCTACTATTCAGACAGTCTTTCGTGTCTGCTTTATGGAGGTAAGTCCACCGCTTCCTCCCAGCAAATTTCAAAGTTTTTATCCACTTTTATCCTGCTGGCGCCTCTGTTCTCCTACTGCTGTCCTGTCAGAAAAGGACCTTCAGCGCAGCTGGAGGCATTGTCAGTGAGAAGAGAAGTCGCCTAGGTCACAAAAGTCTTCAATACCTCACCTTTATCAAAATGAATAAGGCATGGATTCCAGAGGGCTACTGCCTGCCCGAAGACTAAGTCAGTCCCACACACAGCATCTCTGCCTGTACGCCGTGTGACTGCCTTCTCTGCCACCACCAACTGGGTCCAGGACTCCAGGTAGATTCCTGAATTTTTAAGGCCGCTGCTAGCAGCGGCCGCTATAATAATGTTTTTTGGTGCGTGTACATACCTGCTTAATTTTTCTGGCTGCTCTGCTTCTGCAACAACAAAACAAAAGGCATGTACATGTGTCAATTCCCCTTTTTTTGATCGTTACCTTGCCGCGGTGAAGGGGCTTGCGTATCACAATGAAGCAATGACCGGCTAAATGAGTGTGTTGGGGTTGGGGGGCACACCTGACCCAAGAAGTGTCATGCTCACCAGCAGACATGCTGTCTGGTGAGGCTTAGCTTCGTGCAGATAATCTCCCAAAGATGCAGACACCCAGGATTTGATGCAAAGTGATGCTTTATTTACAGTGAAGGTATATACATGAAAAACGTTCAAAGTAGATTCCAAGCAGTTCAGGAACAAGCATGCAACATTATGCTCATGAAGCAGCTTTGCAGGAGTATTTACCCAGACAGTATGAATAGCTTCAAGTCCACCAGCAGGTATGTAGATATTCATTCAGAACTCAGCATGCAGGACTGGAGCAACACACAGACTATAAATCCAAGAACTCAGGCAGGACAGGAACAAGACACATGTTATGACTCCAAGGACTCAGACAAGAGCAGGCCACAGGATTCTCTAGGCAAGGACAGGAGAGAGGCTGCACAAGCAGGGAGGGCAACTAATGTGACAGCAAAGGCTCCTGGGAAGTCTGGATCTTAAATACTCCATGTGAGAAAACGTGGAAAAGCCGCCGCATGTACTCAGAACAAGGCGGCTGATTCCGCATCCAATGCGCCGGTTTGCACGCGTAGGCCTACATCTAGTAGTATGGCCGAACGCGTAGAAACCGCCGCATGCCTTGATAGCGGTGCGGTGGATTCCGCGTCCAGCGCGGCGGGTGCTTTACAACACATGTCTGGTGTGGCTGGGACTGATAGTCCACACAGGTTCAGAAGGACGCGCGCGCGCGCTGAGAGGCAGAACTTTTATGACAGCCAGAAGGGAGTCCGCTGACCAAGCCGGTCAGCTGACGATTCAACCACTTCCCATTGGTCCAGCACTTAGGGGAGGTGCTGGAGAGCGCTGGGCTATATATACTGGGTGCTGGTCATTCTCTGGTTGTCTGCCGTTGCGATCACTACGTGGAAGCACTCAGACCTTATTGTCAGAATCTGTGTTATCTTTCTGTTATACTTCAGACTAGTTCCAGGGTGTTGATGATCACGGAGCTCACACCCAAGACTAGGCATTGTTTATTATCTGTTATGACCTTCTGCTTTTCTGACCACTCTTCTGTTCACTGATTTGGTACTTCGTGCGAGTAGAGTAAATACAGATCCATTTTGTAACACTTCCTAAAAGTACGCTGCTTCCTAAGGTTCCAAAACAAAGATAATATGCAGTAATCCAGTGTCCGAAGTACTCCTTGGCCTGGTAATATCATGCAAATTTGTAATCCACAGGGAATCCTTAGAAGCTGTAGACTGGTTGCTAATAACTTTTCCTATCTGATACTCTGTTGCCAAACCCAGCTTGCCAAAGGATTACCAATTCAGCCTCCTGTCATTGTACCTTGTATGTCAGTATGTTGCCAACCTGGCTTGTCCGACCTTGAGCGCTATCTCCCCAGCTAAGAGATAGTTCACAGATCAATCAGTGGCATCCTTCTATTGGTGTCACTCACGCTCTGGTCCTTCCCTCTTCCAGTCTGATTCCTCTCCACGGGAGAGTCTCAGGCTGTGGAAAGATACTACTCCAGCAGTATTCCTTACTGCCTTGTACCTGTCCTCCTGGTATTGTTCTCAAAGTATTACTGTTGCACCAAACACTCATATTACTCAGGTGTCCAGAGGTTAGTAATATATCTGATTATCGGTGATACTGCAGACCATCAATAATCGGGTATATGTCTGTATTCTTGGTGATACTGCAGATCACCAATAATCAGACCCTCTCTGTGTTACATCGATCGTTACACTCCACTAATGAGGCACTCACCTTGCAGGTGTTCAGACACTCCCACACAATCTTACTGCAGTAGTGAGAAACAGAACTGGGAATCCTCACACACACACATGCAATTCCATTGCAGCAATGTGCAGACAAAAACAAATGGAAAGTCAGCCCATCACTGCAATGACAGGCAGAACTGGGGATCCTAACAAGAAGGTAATAAGGTCATTGTTTCATTGTGGACAGACCAAATTCAATCAGCTGGACACTCAGGCACTGTTGTTCTGTCATTGAGCTACCTCAGCCCGACCATATGGGCTTGAAAACCGCCATCGCCTGCACTCTTTCCATGGTGCGCACCAGTCCAGCATGGCCGTCACTACACAAACAGCTGTTTGCGGTGCGTTACACAGTGAGTTTAGTCTGTCAGTGTGAAGCAATACACTAATTACACTACCTGATTGATGTATACACATGCAAGATGTTTTAAAGCACTTTAGGCCTCCAATTTAGCAATAAAATGTGATTTCTGCCCTATAAACCCTGCTGTGCGTCAAATCCGGATTTTTTTCCCCGGACTTTTGGCATGTATCCCACTCCGCCAAGCCCCCCTACAGGTTTAAGACCCCTTGAAACATCTTTTCCATCACTTTAGTGGACACATTTAATGTTTGTAGTTTTGAAAGTTCGTCTGTCCATTGAAGTCTATGGCGGTTCGAAAAGTTTGCATGTTCACAAACTTTTTTTGCATGTTCGAGTCCGAGGTTCACAAACCAAAATTTGAGGTTCGCAACAACTCTACACATCAGGTCCCATCATCTCCTCAATGTCAGCCATCAATACTCACCCAGAAGCCGGACTGAGGGACAGAACACTTTCGTCCGGAGAGGACTGCTGACCACTGGTTGCTTGGGTGGATGTCACAACTTGCATAGAGCATTGGCTGCTGCTGCTGGGAGTGCTGCTCACAGCGGAGGTCTGTGAGAAACTCAAGATGGGCTGTTCCTTCGTCATTATGTCCATCAATGCCTGTGAGTCAAGCTCCTGAATGACCACACGGTGTTGAGCCAAGGTGCTGAAAATGGGTGACTCGGCCCAAGCTGTGCTGCAGATAGATGCCTTTCTGTTGCACCCCCTACAGCTGAGCGCCCTCTCCCTGGTCGTGGACCAGTCCCAGAACTGGCGGAGGCAATGGCACTCCCTCTTCTGCCACACCCACGACCCCTGCCAGACATGTTGTGTACTATGCACAAGATTTCAAGGTGCTGCTTTTTACAGTCAATACTTGTGTGGGCCTGGGGACAGATAGAATATAACAGGGGGCTTTTATTGATTTTTCAGAAAAGAACAAAAAAAACCAATACAAACAAAAGTGCAGATGGTGCAAATACTGAATACAGTAATAGAACACGAAAATCACTGGACAGCGCCACAGTCTGACTGCACTATGCGCACAGCAAAGTAACTGGCTGCACGCTACTAGCACAGTACAATGTCACTGACTAAACTTAGTGACTGACCAGTGACAGTGACTGCAACTAACTGAAGTTGATCACTGGCTATGAGATGAAGACAAGTGTCAGATACTGTAAAATATTGAGCACAAAGATTAGTGGAAAGTGGTCTGCCTGCAGTGCACTAATAGAACAGTACTATGGCCTCAATTCACTAAGATCATGCTGGAGATAATAAGGCAAGAGAAAACTTACCAAGGCACAGTGAGAGAGTTATCTTATCTCTTCATTCCTTACGCTACCCCCTCTGTAGTTAAATGACCTCCTCTGTAGTTAAGTTACCTCCGCTGTAGTTAAATGACCTCCTCTGTAGTTAAGTTACCTCCTCTGAAGTTATTTTCACACACAGTTAATTAACAACCTGTCTTTAACTTTAGAATTATGGAGTTATTTTAAGGATTGAAGAGTTAACCTTAGGATTTGCCTGAGGTAAAATATTTCCTGAATACTAGATGCCTTATCACCATGATGATGAGTCTAGAAACGTTATTAAAGACAGGAGATAAGCTGAGTAAACTTAGTGACTGACCAGTGGCGGTGAATGCAACCAACTGAAGTTGATCACTGGCTATGAACTGAATATGAGCTGAATACAAGTGTCAGATACAGTAAAATATAAAGCACAAAAATGAGTGGACAGTGGTCTGCCTGCACTAATAGAACAGTACAATGTCACTGACTAAACTTAGTGACTGACCAGTGGCAGTGACTGCAACTAACTGAAGTTGATCACTGGCTATGAGTTGAATACAACTGATATACAGTAAAATGATAAAGAGCACAAAAATTAGTGGACAGCGGTCTACCTGCACTAATAGAACAGTACAATGTCACTGACTAAACTTACTGACTGAACAGCGGCAGTAACTGCAACTAACTGAAGTTGATCACTGGCTGGCTGGCTTAGCTAGCTAACAAGTACTATACAGTAATAGAGCAGTGGAATCAGTGTGAAGCTGAACCTGCCTGCACTAAGTACAACAATCAGTACACTGTCACTGACACTGACTACAGTTAACTGAAGTTAATCACTCACTGGCTAGCTAAATACAAGGATATACAGTCACTAATAGAGCAGTAGAATCAGTGAACCTGCCTGCCTGCACTAAGCACCGCAATCAGTACACTCTTTTACTAAACTACACTGACTACAGCTAACATAAGTAATCACTTACTGGCTAGCTAGCTGAATACAAGTATATGCTACAGTATAAGAGCACTGTCAGGAGTAAAAACGCTATGTTTTTAGGACAAATCGTGCTTGCTGAAGCAACAATGGCCTGGAGATGATCCTCTCAGTGCCACAGTCTAGCAAGGATGGAGCTTTGCATCATGGCCGCTGCTTTATATACAGGAGAGGAGGGCAGAGCCTCCCCTCCTAGCCTAGGACCTGGCTGGGGGCCTCTGATTGGCCCAGGGGTATGTCATTTCCGCTAATCACAATCTAATTAGGGCTTTACCCACTATGATCATGACCATGAATGCATTCCAAATATTCTTGCCGTGGCCGATTTCTGTGATCCAGAATCGATCACGGCATTGAATACCGAAGCCGAATAGTGACAAAATGCCTGTCAATCATGGGTATTCCGTGATCATGGAAATGATCTGCCCACCACTGGTGTTCATGTAATTATTTCTCAGGTGCTTTCTTTTTCATTATGTGTTATTAGGCTGACATGCCGCTACATTGCTTTTATGTATCCTGCACGTGTGCAATGCACTGCAACCTATTTCCTTGTTTAAACCAAATAAAATCTGATTTTTGAAAAAACAGAATCACATGTTATTACAGGTCCCGATATCCCGATGCTCAGTACCCTGTTTGCCTGGATACAAGAAAATACCTGGATCTTCCCATCATAAATGCTGCTATGGCTGTACCCCATGTGCAGAGGGGGAGATCTCCAACACAGATGGTAAAGTTTTTATTTACAGCTCCTCTGTGTAGTCTTGAGTAAATATGGTTATTGTAATGTACATTTTAATACAGTATATATTTTATATTTGCAACATTTGTATCTGTCTGTCTGTCTGTCTATCTATTTGTCTATCTATTTATCTTTCTGTCTCTGATAACCCTCTTCCCACCTAAAAAACAAAACAGTAAACTTACTGTATAGTAATTAAAGATGCTTTGCCGGTGAGCACTACTCACCGGCACCGGAACGTGAGCAGCAAGCACATGGCACTATCGACCCGCCCCCATACATCATCATTGGGCTAAACTTTGACCCCTTACATCGCAATAAGCAGGCACATGGCAGGCAATCAGCCTGCACACCCTCACGGAGGTCCGTTCGTTTTTGTTTTTTTTATGTGTGTGTGACACTCCAAAGCCCACAGGCACCCACCATTGTGCCCAGTGCCCACTACAAGCACAATAGTGCTCCAGGGCCTCTGTTATTATCACTAAATTGTGTTTAAACTGTTGCAGCATATTCTCAGTGTCTGTCTGAGCGACTGAGCCATACCTGTGCCCACTTACATTGATATTGGATTTTGTGCCACATAAAAGCACAAGCACGTAATTCCACCACTGCTCCAGGGCCTCTGTTATTATCACTAAATTGTGTTTGAACTGTTGCAGCATATTGTCAGTGTCTGTCTGATAAGGCACAGACAGAGCCCACTGGCACTGAGCCACAACTGTGCCAACTTATAGTGATATCGAATTGTGTGCCACATAAAAGCACCAGCACAGTTTTCCACTACTACTCCAGGGCCTCTGTTATTATCAGTGTATTTTGTTTGAACTGTTGCGTATCTGGGTGTGTGACACTACACAGCCCACTGATAACCAGAGCTGTGTACACTACTGCTATTGTTGTTGCCACATTCAGTTGCAGGCATAGTAGCGCCTCCACTGCATCACTTTTCACTTGTTGCAGGTACAGTACCCCAATTAACAAAAAAAAAAAAATGACAGGCAGAGGCAGGCCACCGAGTGTCCTTGAGGTCATGCTACTGTGATGTCCTACAGCCCTGGAAGAATGCACAGTGTTCAGAGGGCACGTACCCTCAACCCTCAAAATTCATAGGAGGTGGTTGACTGGATTACATGGTGCACCTCATCTTCCACAGCTTCCGCATGGTACCTCGTCCTGCTCTTCTTCAGGCACCCAACAACCACTTAACACCATCACCACTAGCACCACGGCTGCTCTACTTGATATGTCAGAGGAATGATTCACACATGATGCGTTTAGTGATGCACAACCTTCATCGGCAGAAGATGCAGGAGATAAGGAGGATGTCACACCACGTGATATGTCTCAGTCAGGCGTCAGTACACACATGGACATCAAATTTAAGCAAGATGACAATGATGTAGTGGCCGTTATTGGTGCCTATTTCGAGGTGTCAGAGACAAGTGAACCACTTGATGATGATGACGATGTCTCCACGGATGTCACATGGGTGCCCGCAAGAGGACATGAAGAACAGGGGGACAGTTCAGATGGGGAGACAGAGAGGAGGAGGAGGAGATGAGTTCTTGAAATTAGCAGGGGGAGCTTGTCACAAGGAGCTAGTGGCACTGTCAGACAGCATGTATCGGCATCTGGGGTCAGCCAGCCAACATGCCCTTCATAGCCTGCTATTGCCACCACCAGAATGCTGACATTCCAAAACTCACTTGTGAGTCGCGTGGCATTTTTTAAAAAATGTGTATGCCTCTGATACCAGCAATGCCATCTGCAACCTCTGCCAAAAGAAACTGAGTAGTGGAAAGTCAAACACCCACCTAGAGACAACTGTTTTGCGAAGGCAAACCTGATCGCAAAACACAAACAACAATTGGATGCGATGCACACGTGAATACAAGCAGCACACAAACGCAAAGCCACCCTCTATCTCCTGATCCAGCAGCATATTCAGCCACATCAACCTCTGCTGTCCTTAGCCCCACTCAAGCACCCTGCACTCCGCCGCCTCTCACCTTGAGCAGTTCCAGCTTATCTGCCCACAGCAGTCAGCCTTCTGTCAAGGTAGTTTATGAGTAGAAGAAGTTTATGAACGAAAGAAGCCAATGTCTGCGAGTCACCTCCTTGCCCAGCGTCTGACAGCTAGCTTGTTGCAACTGCGAGCCCGCCAGCTTTTACCGTACAAGCTGGTGGAGTCTGAGGCCTTCAAGAAATGTATCGCGATTGGGACACCTCAGTGGAAGGTACCGGGCAGAAACTTATTTTCCAAGAACGCAATCCCCAACCTGTACCATCAAGTGGAAAGACAACTCGTGGCATCTCTGGCGCACTGATACCTGGTCTGCAAAACACGGTCAGGGCAGATGTATCATGTACACTGCACATTGGATAAACCTGTTGACGGCTGCCAAGCATGGAATACGTGGCTGTGCGGCAGAGTTTGTGTCACCACCACAACTTGCAGGCATACCTGCTGCCACCTCCTCTTCTCCTCCTACTCCTTCTCCATCCTCTTTGCTATCCTCCTTGGCTGAGTCCTCTTCTGCGGCTGTGGCTTGTGCTTTGTGGAGCGTGCCCTGTGAAGAGTGCTGGATCAGGCCGTAGAGGAGTGACCAGGAAGAGAAAGAGCTTTGGTCCCCATCACTACCACCACAACCAGGCTTCCCATCAACACCTGCTGTACCTGCAGCAACGCAGAAGGAGGAGTCAGAGGAGGAAGGTGGCTTTGAGGAGAAGGTGGAAGACTAACCACATCAGGTGTCCCAGGGGGCTTGCAATCACCCTTCGGCTACCTGTGGTATTGAACATGGGGGGAGGAGGAGACCTGGCATGATCTTAGGGATAAAGAGGAAGAGGGGCTGGCAGTGGCTAGCTCAGCATCCAACCTTGTGCAAATGGGGTCTTTTGTGCTGTCCTGTCTGTTGAAGGGCCCCCGTATAAAAAGCAGAAGGACAAGGAAGGACAAAAAGGCTCAAGTGGAACAACCTGTACTGGGTGGCAATGCTTCTGGACCCTTGGTATAAGCACAAAGCAGCAGAACTGTTACCAAATCACAATCAGTTGGAAAGGATGAACAAGTTCCACAGCAGCCTGCAAACTATGCTGTACACTTTGTTCATGTGTGATGTCACAGCACAACGAGAAAGAGCTGCCAGGAATCCTCCTCCTCCTCCCATGGCCACACCGGCAAGGACAGCACACTCTCTTCGGATGTTGTGGTGATGTCGGACATGCTCAACTTTTTTTGTCCAACGCATCAACACAGCCCTTCGGGATCCACCCTCCGAGCCGACTACCTGGCCTTAACTGCCATTATCAACACTCTGAGGAGCGATGAACCCCTGGACTATTGGGTGCATAGGCTTGACCTGTGGCCTGAGCTCTCATAATTTGCCATTGAATGTCTCTTTTGCCCCACATCAAGCTTCCTGTCAAAGAGGACCTTCGGCACAGCAGGAGGGATTGTCACTGAGAAATGCAGTTTATTAGGTCAAAAAAGTGTGGATTACCCCTCCTTTATAAAAATGAATGAGGCATGCATCCCAAAGGGCTACTGCCTGCCCAAAGACTTTTAAGTCCCCACCCAGCTCCGCTGCATGCCCCATGACTGACTTTCTGACTGACTTCTCTGCCACCGCCAACAGTGTCCAGACCAGGACTTCAGGACTCCACTCCACAGGTGGAGCCTGAATTTTTAATAAAACAAATAATTTTTCTGGCATGTGTACATGCCTAATTTTTCTGACCTCTGGCGCTGAACTGTGGTGCAACAACACCAAAAAAAATTGCATGTACATGATGTCAATTCGTCTTTATGATCATTACCTTGTTGTGGTGAGGGGGCTTGCATATCACAATGAAGCAATGACCTATATGAGTATGTTGGGGGGCACATCCAAGAGGAGAAGGTCATTGCTTCATTGTGGACAGACCAAATTTGATCGATCGGATGGATACGTTTTGGCAAAACCTTTGGTCACCTCAGGTGATCATTCAATAAAGCCTACTAGGTCAACACTGGGCCCACACTGCAGAACCACTGTTTTTTGGGTCACTTAACTGTCATTGAGATACCTCAGCCCGACCAAAGGGGCTGGAAAACCGGCATGGCCTGCACTCTCGCCAATGGGCGCACATTAATAGGGCGACCGCTATACAAAGATTGCGGCTGAGAGGACTAACGTTTATGTCCTGAGAGTCTCAACTATTAACAATTCTTTGCAGTGCATTAAACGCAGAGTTTGGTCTGTCAGAGTTTGGTCTGTGTGAAGCGGGCATAACCCTTACATAACCACTCTGGACATTTTAAAGCAGCCCTTTATCTCAAATGGGGGGATGTACTGTGATTTCCGACCTTTAGGATTTAAAAACTAACTCTGTGTCAACTCCGTAATTTTTGGTGGGACTTTTGCATCCTCCTCTGGCATGCCCCTGTCCAGGTGTTAGAACCTTTGAAACTAGTTTTCCATCACTTTTGTGGCCAAAAACAGTCCTTGTAGTTTGTGAAATTCGCCTGCCCATTGAAGTCTATAGAGGTTTGCCCAGTTCATGTGAATCCAAACTTTTCCCCGGATGTTTGGATTCGATGTTAGCAGACCCAAAAACTGATGTTTGTGACATCTCTAATAGTAGTACCACTCATGCCATCATGTGTTCCTTTTGTTTAAAGGTGCTTGTTGACTGGTGTAGGGACCAATTCTAAGGAGTGAACCTCAATACTGATAATTGGGGAGGGATGAGCAAGTACCCTTATAGCAGTCTCAAGTGAATATTCCTTGAAAATTGGGTGGTTCCTTGAAATTTTGCTGAAAGTCAATTCCGCTGCCGCCGACCTAAGAGGTTAAAAGCAAAACCTCCATACATGTAATGTTTCGATCCATTGGTATTGCAAGTGAAGTGTGGTCCGGTGTTAGCCGAGGAGCAGAAATGCAGACATCAAACCTCCAAACGTTGATTCCGGTGATACCTTTAATGACTAACTGTATATGGTTTATTGCAAGCTTACGAAACGTTAAGTTTCTTCTTCAGCCATTATACAGAACTGGATCAGAACCGTACAATAAGAAGTTCTGAATCACATACAGACTATGATTCTGTAGGCTCAGTCTGATATGATGTCACACAGTTGTACCCCCTTTGAAATGTAAAAAGACTTCCTCAGTCCAATGAACTCTGGCAGCATTTGTCACTACAGATAAACACAGATAACACACACACACAATAATTAACTTATCTCTCAGCCAGAGAGCAGCAAAAGACACACAAAAAAAAACTTTGAAAGGACAGAGGCCAAATGGTGTTACGATTCATGAAACCAGCCTTTGCTTAGGGCCCTTTTCCACTAGAGCGTTTGCGATTGCTTAATCACAAAACTGCAAACTGCTAGTGATTTTAAAATCGCTACAGTTTGCTTTTTAACATAGGAATTGCGGTAGGTAATTTCCACTACCGCGATTCGTTTTTTATTCAATCCCGATCGTGCCGCGGAGCGATTTTTGCCGCGATTTTGCTATGCAGTGCATAGCATAGCAAAATCGCGATCGCAAACGTCGGGAAATCGCCGCAAAATTTTGTACATTTGCTGAATCGCAATCGCTAGCGTTCAGCGTGAACGCTAGCTACTGCTAGTGGAAAAGGGCCCTTAGAGTCTGAAACATCTTCATGAACTTGCATTCAAATGTCCGACGTTCCTTCCCAGATTTGAAATTTCCCCTTAGGATGCTAATTTTCAGGTTCCTTATGCTGTGGGCACGTTTGTTAAAGTGTAGTCCTATTGGGTTGTCCCTCCGTTTGTGCTTTACGGTAAAGTGGTGCATGTTTAACCTTTTCCGGACTGTTTGACTTGTTTCTCCAATATATAGAACTCTGCCAGGGCATTTTGTACACTTGATCGCGTACACCACGGTGGATGATGTACATGTGTATGTTCCCGGGATATAGAAAGCACCTGTAGAATCCGTTATTGGCAAGCTGTCTGTACATAGTATGTGGCGGCAGGTTTTACATCTCTTCTGCCCACAGGGCAATGTGCCATTCTTTTCAGGTGTATAAGCTGAGGGTAGGAAATGCAGTGGCTCCTGAGTTTCAATGATCAGATTGATTAGGTGCAGTAGGTGGAACAAAGGAGGTATCAAGAAGTGGTGAGAAATGTTAAATGCTACAATCATCAGTATGATAGGATTTACAGCAAACTATACTGGGCTGATGGCAGCCAGAGCTCTTTGTAAGTACAGTAAATCTCCAGTGCATCCATCTGAAAATGGCGCCTGTGAATAATGGCGCACAGTGTTGCCGCTAATCCGTTTGCCGCTTATCGCTATTTAACGTTAAAGCCTTATTGTTATTTAGCGTTAAAGCCTTATTGTTATTTAGCGTTAAAGCCTTATTGTTATTTAGCGTTAAAGCCTTATTGTTATTTAGCGTTAACACACAAAACCCTCTCTGTACCTATCCCTAACCCCTAAACCCCCCGGTGGTGCCTAACCCTAACCACCCCCCTGGTGGTGCCTAACCCTAACCTTGACAGTGTTACATTAAATCCATTCATTGTTTTGCAGTTAAATAACTTCTGCAGTTTGGCTTATGTAGGGCGCTATTGATAAATAACGTTAGTGTGTGCCACTATTGATAAATAACGTTAGTGTGTGCCACTATTGATAAATAACGTTAGTGTGTGCCACTATTGATAAATAACGTTACTGTGTGCCGTTTTTCTTCTTTTTTTCCCTGTGCGCCATTATTATGCAGTACTAACGATAAATAGCGATAAGCGTATCTTTTTAATGCGGCGCCATTTCTATGCATAGGCACTGTGCGCCATTATTCACTGATCCCATCTCCAGTACAATCTGCAAGTTGGCTGTATGCAGGACTTGTACATGTGCACACTAGTGCAGTGAGCACATGCAGAAATCCTGCATACAGCAACTTAAATATTGTACTGAAGATTTACCCTGCCTAACAAGCTCTGCCTACCGTCAGCCTAGTAATCTTTTTTTTTTTTTTTTTCTTTTTTTTTTTTACCAGGGTTTTCAAAGTAGTCCAGTAGCCCTCTTCAGCTGTCTCTCATGGTGCTAGTAAAAAAGGGCGCACAGGGATAGTGGACAAAAAGGGCGCCGCCATAGACTGCAATGCAAAATATCGGCTATTCGGCGCCCGACAGGGAAAAAAGGGCGCCCGAGAAATAGCGGTTACAGGGATCGTGTTAACAAAAGTTTTCGTTTACAAAATAAGGTTTATAACAAATATCGTTTACAAGTTCCTTTTGAGTTTGTGTTATACTTATTTTTTTGTTTTTAAATTTCGCTTATATCAGTTTTTACTTATTTTTTAGTTTTAAAATTTCGCTTACAAAAGTATAACAACTAAATTTTGGTTTACACTTCTTTGATCATTTAAAAATTTGTTTTCATATGTATAATGCTTAAAGAGAGTCTGAAGCCATAATTAAAATGGCCCTTATATATAGCAGGGGCATGTGTGCCCCTGCTAAAACGCCACTATCCTGCGGCTGAACGAGGGTCCTTTCCCCTCCAAATCCCCCCTGTGCTGCCCGGGGAGTGCTTCCGTGTGAGGCAGGGCTATGGGCTGCAGCCCTGCCTCACACGCGTCTATCAGCGGCGGATCTCCGCCTCTCCCCGCCCCTCTCAGTCTGCCTTTGTTGAGAGGGGCGGGGGAGAGGCGGAGATCCGCCGCTGACAGACGCGTGTGAGGCAGGGCTGCAGCTCATAGCCCTGCCTCACACGGAAGCGCACAGGGGTAGCAAAATCTACGACCAAGTTGGTCGTTGATTTTGCAGGGGGGATTTGGAGGGGAAAGGACCCTCGTTCAGCCGCGGGATAGCGGCGTTTTAGCAGGGGCACACATGCCCCTGCTATATATAAGGAAAAAAGCCATTTTTATGAAGGCTTCAGAGTCTCTTTAAATACCGTTTTCAACCTTATTGTATTGGAAATACATTGCTTTTGGTATTAACTTTGTTTTTACACTTATAATGCGTTTTTAATATTACAGTTATTTTAAGATTTCTAATGCGTACATGATTGTAAGGCTATCTATTGTATGGTATATATTTATATATACTTTTCCCTATTTATAATATTAATGTATACGTGATTTTAAGGCTATTTTAAGGCTATTTATTCTATTACAAATATATACATTATTTTATTCATGTTACTTGTAGAGAAGTATTTTAAGGATTAAATATATTATTGTTTATATGTGTTTAGGGTGTTTGTGCGGTGGGGATGGTTAGGTTTAGGCATTGCCAGGGGGGGTCTAGGGGTTAGGGATAGGTACAGGGAGGGTTAGGTATAGTTACAGTATAATATACACAACCAGGGGGTGGTTAGGGTTAGGCACCACTAGGGGGGTGCTTAGGTTTAGGCACCACCAGGGGGGTCTTAGGGTTAGGCACCCCCAGGGGGGTCTTAGGGTTAGGCACCACCAGGGGGGTCTTAGGGTTAGGCACCACCAGGGGGGTCTTAGGGTTAGGCACCACCAGGGGGGTCTTAAGGTTAGGCACCACCAGAGGGGTCTTAGGGTTAGGCACCACCAGGGGGGTCTTAGGGTTAGGCACCACCAGGGGGTCTTAGGTTTAGGCACCACCAGGGGGGTCTTAGGGTTCGGCACCACCAGGGGGGGTCTTAGGGTTAGGCACCACCAGGGGGGTCTTAGGGTTAGGCACTACCAGGGGGGTCTTAGGGTTAGTCACCCCCAGGGGGGTCTAGGGGTTAGGGATAGGTACAGGGAGGGCTCTGTGTGAGAGTAAGGTTAAGTATAGTTACAGCACAATATATGTAATATATACAATTTATTAAATGATGTATATTTAAACAAAGAGGGGGTGTAGGGGTTAGGGATAGGGATAGGGAGAGATCTGTGTGAGCCTACAGTTAGGTATAATTACAGTAAAATATTTGTAAAATCTACCATTGTATTACTATGCTTAATACAAGTGTAAATATTGTTTTTTGTTATAGACGCTATTTGACGTTTCATTTCAGAATTTGTTTGTTGTTATAGACGGTATTTTGCCATTTCATTTCCGTTTATTTAACCTATTTAGCACTACATTTTCGTTTACAACCTCTTAAACGAAAAATATGGTTTTGCATTAAAACTTACAATTTCGGCTACACCCTGCGCCCTTTTTTCCAGGCGCCCTTTTTTGATACACGCGTCTCTCACTATGTCTCTTGCTGTGTCTCAAGACGCGTCATAGTGATGATACAGTGAGAGCTGACACAGGCTCAGCTCTGTCTCGCTGCACACATGCTTCCCCACACTCTGCCTACCGGTGTGCTACAGCAACCCCTCCCAGTCCTCAGTGTCAGAATCTGCTCCTGTGTCCCAGTCCTTAGCTCCCTCAATAGATATGCCAGCCACAGTGTTATTTTCCCCTTCATTTGTATCTCCATCAGGAAGGGAGAACTGTGCCCTGCAGCTCACCTTTGCCTATTCTCCTTGCAAAGTGCTCCAGTCTGGTAGGCACCTACTTCCTCCTGTCTCCCTCCGTAAAGGCTTTGGGCTGTGTATGCGCGGCTTATGGAGTCACGCCGCAGTGATGAGCGAAAATGCAAATATTCTTTTCGCCAAATTTTCGCAAAAATAAGTACTATTTTCGTTTTGAAAGGCGAAAATTCTCCCAAATATTTTCACATTAATTTTCGCCTAAAGTCCGTTTGTTTTGCATTTAATATCTAAGCCCGCTTACAAGCTAGAATCACCAAATTTGCAGGGTGTATTAGGGAGATATGTGGGTACAAGAGGATTTTTTTTTTCAAAAAGACCTTATAGTTTTTGAGAAAATCGATTTTAAAGTTTCAAAGTAAAAAAGTATACATTTAAATGCAGTAAATGACAGTTACTGTAGCAAACCTAGCGTAAATTTACGAATATCAAAAGAAAGGGCCAAGTGCAAAGGGCCAAGTGCAAGTGTCATGGGCAAGTGCAAACTGCCAAGTGCAAAGGGCCAAGTGCCAAGTGCCAAGGGCCAAGGACAAGTGCAAAGGGCCAAGGGCCAAGTGCAAAGGGCCAAGTGCAAGGGGCCAAGTGCAAGGGGCCAATTGATAAAAGGGCCAAGTGCAAGTGCAAAGGGCCAAGGGCCAAGTGCAAAGTGTCAAATGAAAAGGGCCAAGTGCAAAGGGCCAAGTGCAAAGTGGCAAGTGCAAAGGGCCAAGTGCAAAGGGCCAAGTGTCAAGTGCAAAGGTCCAAGTGCAAAGTGTCACTTTGGCACTTTGCATTTTGCACTTTGCATGGCCATTTGCACTTGGCCCTTTGAACTTGGCCCTTTGCACTTGGCCCTTTGCACTTGCACTTGGCCTTTTGCACTTGACCCTTTGCACTTGACCCTTTGCACTTGACCCTTTGCACTTGACCCTTTGCACTTGGCCCTTTGCACTTAGCCCTTGGCACTTGCACTTGGCCCTTTGCACATGCACCTTTGCCCTTTGCACCTGCACCTTTGCCCTTTGCACTTGGCCCTCTGCACTTGGCCCTTTGCACTTGCACTTGGCCCTTTGCACTTGGCCCTTTGCACTTGCACTTTGCACTTGCACTTGGCCCTTTGCACTTGCACTTGCCCGTTTGCACTTGGCACTTGACCCTTCGCACTTGGCCCTGCGCACTTGGCCCTTTGCACTTGCCACTTTGAATTTGACACTTTGCACTTGGCACTATGCCCTTGGCCCCTTGCACTTGGCACTTTGCACTTGGCCCTTGGCCCTTTGCACTTGCCCTTGGCCCTTGGGACTTGGCCCTTTGCACTTGGCAGTTTGCACTCTGCACTTGGCCCATGGCACTTGCACTTGGCCCTTTCTTTTGATAATCGTAAATTTACACTACCGCTAGGTTTGCTACAGTAACTGTCATTTACTGCATTTAAATGTATACTTTTTTCCTTTGAAACTTTAAAATCGATTTTCTCAAAAACTATAAGGTCTTTTTGAATTAGTTTTTCCTCTTGTACCCACATATCTCCTTTATATACCCTGCAAATTTGGTGATTCTAGCTTGGAAGGGGGCTTAGATATTAAATGCGAAAAAAACGGACTTAAAGCGAACATTAATGCGAAAATATTATTGCGAAATTTCGCCTTTTGAAACAGAAATAGTACTTATTTTCGCAAAAATTCGGCGAAATCTAAAATGGGATTTTTGATGCGAAAATGGCTTTGGCAAAAATGTGCAAGCAACACTGACACGCCGGTGCCATTTTACTTTTTTGGATCGGCCGTGGAACAAGCCTCCTCTCTCTTCCTGGGCATTATAAAGCATCACCGATGCAGCAACGGTGTTTTAGGATGGCAGGGTTACATTTCCGGATCACATCGGGAGCCACTCACATTTCCTGAAGGCCACGCCCTTTCGTGCTTAGGAACTTAGCAACGCCATCCGTGTTGCTAGCAACAGCTCTATCTCCCTAGCCAGATGCACACCCTGCCCACCCACATGCCCACATCCATTATGTCCCCTTCTAGCACACACCCACATAGGAACCTAGCAATGCCCCCCCCCCCCCTTCCCCCACATTGCTAGCAATGGCTTCATCTTCCTGGCAAGATGGACATTCCGCCCAGCCACATGCCCAGATCTAGGATGTACTCCTCACTCATCCAGGCTGAAAACTTCACTCCGCTCCCGTTGGCAATAAATGATCCAGGTATTCATCCGGGTCCCAGTCAGCATACCTAAACATACATGACTCACGTATAAGACGTGGCAGGGACTTTTGAGCACATTGTTTGTGCTCAAAAATTCAGCTTATATGCAAGTATATATGGTACTTTAAATACTCTATGCACAGCAATAATTAGTCACATCCCATTGTAGGTGGGCTGTGGGTGGATTAAAGGTGTTACCCTGAATAACTTATAGTTCATTGGATCATACCAGTGGCGGCTCCAGGAATTTTTTTTAGGGGGTGCTATGCGGGTGCTGGACCAATTTCCGGGGGAGCTGATGACCTGCGGCGCGCAAAGCGCGGCACGGCAAAATATGGGCGTGGCTACAATCTGCGGCGCGCGGTATGGGCGTGGTCATGACCGGGTGAGGGCGGGGCTAACTGTAATTTAAAGTGAACCCAGGGTGAGAGTGATATGGTGGCTGCCATATTTATTTCCTTTTAAACAATTCTAGTTGCCTGGCAGCCCTGCTGATCTATTTGGCTGTAGTAGTGAACTGAATTACACCAGAAACAAGCATGCAGCTAATCTTGTCAGTTCTGACAATATTGTCAGAAACCCCTGACCTGCTACATGCTTGTTCAGGGTCTATGGTTGAAAGAATTAGAGGCAGAGGACCAACACGGCAGCCAGGCAGCTGGTATTACTTAAAAGGAGATAAATATGGCAGCCTCAATATTATTCTCACCTCGGGTTCCCTTTAAAAGTGCAACGCAAAGACAGAGGGCCCAAGTTTTAGTGACCCTTTCCCCAGAAAATTCACATAATTGTGCAGGTTTTCTCAAGAAAATACACGTAATGTGAGCAGATTTTAACAAAAAACACGTTCAATGACCCCAATATGCACAATCGGTAGCAGATATGGCCCCAATATGCACAATCAGTAGCAGATATGGCCCCAATATGCACAATCGGTAGCAGATATGGCCCCAATATGCACAATCTGTAGCAGATATGGCCCCAATATGCACAATCGGTAGCAGATATGGCCCCAATATGCACAATCGGTAGCAGATATGGCCCCAATATGCACAATCGGTAGCAGATATGGCCCCAATATGCACAATCGGTAGCAGATATGACCCCAATATGCACAATCGGTAGCAGAAATGACCCCAATATGCACAATCCGTAGCAGATATGACCCCAATATGCACAATCCATAGCAGATATGACCCCAATATGCACAATTGGTAGCAGATATGACCCCAATATGCACAATCCGTAGCAGATATGACCCCAATATGCACAATCCGTAGCAGATATGACCCCAATATGCACAATCCGTAGCAGATATGACCCCAATATGCACCACCTGAAAAAGAAAAGAAACACCCATTTACTCACCTACAGCCAGAAGACCTTCTTTCCCGACCTCCTGTCCCGACCTCCTTGTGGCGCGCAGCACCCGCGCGCCCACGATCCTCTTCCTTCCCGACGTCACGAGACTTCCTGCCTGCATGCTGAGAGCAGGGCTACAGGAAAATGGCCGCCCGAAGCCATGCACTGCAGACTCGAAGTCTGCAGAGCAGGGCTTCGGGCGGCCATCTTACCGTAGCCCTGCCTGCTGCTCCGTGCTGCCGCTGTGTGAACTGACTTGGCGTCTTTTAGACGCCTGAAGTCAGTTCACTCCAGGGGGTGCTTTGGGGGTGCTTGGACAATTCTAGGGGGTGCTCGAGCACCCCCAAGCACCCCCCTGGCGCCGCCCCTGGATCATACAATTGACATAAGACCCCTCTCTTCATGCCAACCAAAACGAACCTGGAGTAACTTGTCGGTTTGGTCAATGACATGAAATGACATGACAGAACGTTAGATTAAATAAGATGAGAATAAGATCAAATTTCCGAATTCAAGTCTGGAAATGTGGTATTAGTTGAAAAAGGTGCCTGAGCCGTCTGTGTAAAAAAGAAGCAGCCACAGGCTTTAATGTTATTTGCTGCAAATAAAAGGGCTCCTGCTGGTGCCATTTTATAGGCAAAAATAATCTTGACTATATCCAGTGGACTTTTATAGCCCAAAAAATCTCTACTATATCCAGCAAGCAGGGTTGCTCTTCGGGTCACCCGAATGCAAATTTTACCCGAAAATTCGGGTGGTTTTTTTTAGGGTTGCAGAAGTCGAAGCCGAACCCGAATGTAAAAAAACATGCTGAACCCGAATTTGAAGGTTTCCGAATGTACGCACGGATGACGCGGTGGGTTCGGCTTTGGGATTTGGGGATGAGGTAATCGGGCCAATCAGGAGTCCTCCAGCCGAGGACCTGGCAACCCTAGCAACCAATCAGAGGAGGGGAGCCTGGCCCTCCCCTCCTCTATATAAAGCGGCGGCCATCTTGCAGAACCACGTACTTGTGTGACAGTCATCAGCCAGACCCTATTGATTGATTGCGTCTGACTGTGTGTGTCCGACTTTAATTGTCACCAACTGTCTGCGCCGCACAACTTAGTTATTTGTAGTACGCTAGGGATTTATTAGTTACCTGCGTACTACTACTACTACTACTACTACTACTACTACTACTACTACTACTACTACTACTACTACTACTACTACTACTACTACTACTAGTACCCGTTCAGTTAATTTTTTCTACTGTTAGTGTGTGATTTTATTAGCTTCTGTACTGTGTAATAAATAATAGTTAGTTACATCACAGGCCAGCATCCGTTGTGAGTGACCTGTGACTGTCACCTGCCCGACCCTATTGATTGATTGCGTCTGACCGTGTGTGTCCGACTTTAATTGTCACTAACTGTCTGCCGCGCAACTTAGTTATTGTAGTACGCTAGGGATTTAATAGTTACCTGCGTACTACTACTACTACTACTACTACTACTACTACTACTACTACTACTACTACTACTACTACTACTACTACTACTACTACTACTACTACTACTACTACTACTACTACTACTACTACTACTACTACTACTACTACTACTAGTACCCGTTCAGTTAATTTTTTCTACTGTTAGTGTGTGATTTTATTAGCTTCTGTACTGTGTGTAATAAATAATAGTTACATCACAGGCCAGCATCTGTTGTGAGTGACCTGTGACTGTCACCTGCCCGTCCCTATTGATTCATTGCGTCTGACCATGTGTGACCGACTTTAATTGTCACTAACTGTCTGCCGCACGACTTAGTTATTGAAGTACGCTAGGGTACACAAGTTAGCGGAAATTTATTTTTATTGTTTTTTCTCAGAAAGTGTCATTTTCCACTAACTTGTGACAAAAAATAAAATCTTCTATGAACTTACCATACACCTAACGGAATACCTTGGGGTGTCTTCTTTCTAAAATGGGGTCACTTGTGGGGTTCCTATACTGCCCTGACATGTTAGGGGCCCTAAACCGTGAGGAGTAGTCTAGAAATCAAATGTCTCTGACCTTTGAAATCCTAAAGGTACTCATCGGACTTTGGACCCCTTAGCGCACCTAGGTTGCAAAAAAGTGTCACACATGTGGTATCGCAGTACTCAGGAGAAGTAGTATAATGTGTTTTGGGATGTATTTTTACACATACCCATCCTGGGTGGGAGAAATATACCTCATGTGTGACACTTTTTTAGCAGCCTAGTTGCGCAAAGGGGCCCAAAGTCCAATGAGCACCTTTAGGCTTTACAGGGGTGCTCACAATTTAGCACCCCCCCACATGCCAGGACCGTGAACAAACCCCACAAATGACCCCATTTTGGAAAGAAGACACCCCAAGGTATTCCATGAGGGGCATGGTGAGTTCATAGAAAATTTTATTTTTTGTCATAAGTGAGCGGAAAATGACATTTTGTGAAAAAAAACATACAACAATTTCCGCTAACTTGTGACAAAAAATAAAATCTTCTATGAACTCACCATGCACCTCACGGACTCCTTTGGGGTGTCCTCTTTCCAAAATGGCATCATTCATGGGGTCTGTCCTGGCATTTTAGGGTCTCTGCAATCATTACATGTATGGCCAGTATTAGGAGTTTCTGCTATACTCCTTATATTGGACATACGGGTAATGCACTCTGGGCTGAAAGGAAAAATGACAGTCAAACAATCAATCAATCAATGTGGAAGAAAAAATATCTGCCAAAAAATTGTGAAAAAACAGAGAGGAAGGTGTCTGCCAGGACATAGGAGCTGCCACCCAAAAACCTCCACCCACTCAGCTCGTATGCCCTGGCAAAGCCGAATTATCCATTCACACCGATCGATGTGGATGAACAAATCATTGCCAGAGTTCTTTTTTGATACAAAGTGCTTGCCAAAGCATAGGAACTCCAACACCGCCCCTCAGCTCATATGCCTCGGCAAACATATGTTTTTTACTGCGGAGGAGAAATCTCGTCCTGCAGCGCTGCATGCACCGACTTGTGTGTAATCTGACAGACACACAATGCTTCTGTCAGGATGCACCATCAGTGCTGCAGCTGGTTGGTCGGTCGGTCGGTTGGATGGAAAAAAGAAAGAAAAACACACAAAAAAAACAAGCAAGCAGCAAAGCAATAACTTCATTAACATCAACTTTTATAAACTTTAATGATCATTTTTAACCCAAACATTAACATTGGGAACCAAACATTAACTTTTTTGCTTACCTGTTTTTTTTTTTTTGTTTTTTTTTTCTTACTTTTCTGAGGAAAAACCTCTCGTCCCCCATGGGACAATGTGCAAAGTGCAAATCGCACAAAGATGTGGCGAAGTACATTATGCACTTTGTCCCAAGTGAAAGGAGAGGTTTCTGGCAGCACTGTGTATTAGGGTCTCTGGAAACCTGATGTCTGGGTTCACACTGCATATTGGCATATCCGGTGGGTCGCGCGCACCACATCGCCCCAAACAGACCTTTAGGGAATACCGCGAGAGTAGCATTCGACAGTAATGGCATTTGGCCTAGTAAGTAACTGCGTCGCCATAGACTAACATGACTTCTGGGCCGACCCAAATTGCCGCAGAAGCCACACAGTAACGTAGGCATACACTAGCGTTAAGTCAAGCACTAGGGGGGGACCGCAAAGTGTGACTTTCGCTAGGCAATTTTCCTTAACGCATCACGCCAGTGTGAAATAGCACAGAGACCCTTGTGTGCCTACTGCTATGTCTGGAGTTCCCTACTCTCTAAAAGTGTATCTGCTCATGATACCTCTTGAAACACTCCCCTAGGCATAGGCCAGGCTGGTCAGGACACATGGGACAGTAAACAGAGGTGTCACGCCTTGTTCCAGCCCTGCTGCAGACACGACAATGTTTTCTTGGGGTGCGTTGATTGGGGGCACTCGGAATGGGAAAGGCGTAGTGCCTTTCATGCAGCTGGCTAACTGCATTTTGGGGTCGGGCCATGGCACCTCCTGGATACAGGAGTTCCATAACAATGTCTTCCTGGAATTTAAGGAAAGCTCCAGTTCTCCCAGCCTTACTGTAGAGAACAAAGCTGTTGTAAATACCCAATTGAATTAGATAAACAGACACTTTTTTATACCAGCGTCTGATTTTGCGGGAAACTAAATAGGGCCCTAACATCTGGTCATTGAAGTCCACCCCTCCCATGTAAGCATTATAGTTGTGGACGGCGAGGGGTTTTTCAGTGACCTCATTTGCCCGTTGAATTTGGACTGTCGTGTCTGTGTGAATGGTGGACAGAAGGTAAACGTCCCTCTTGTCCTTCCATTTCACCGCGAGCAGGTCATCTGTACACAAGGCAGCCCTCTCCCCCCGTGCAAGCCGGGTACTAACGACCTGTTGGGGGAAGCCCCGGCGACTAGGCCACACGGTGCCACAGCAGTGGATCCCTTCTATCTTTAAATGCTGAAAGAGGGCCACACTTGTGTAGAAGTTGTCCACATAAAGATGGTACCCCTCCTGGAACAAAGGTGACACCAAGTCCCACACAATCTTGCCACTGCTCCCCAGGTAGTCAGGGCATCCGACCGGCTCCAATTTTGAGTCTTTTCCCTCATAGACCCTAAAAGCATAAGTATAGCCTGTGGCCCTTTCACAGAGCTTATACAGTTTCACCCCATACCAGGCAGGCTTGCTTGGGATGTACTGTTTGATGCCAAGGCGCCCGGTAAAATGTATGAGGGACTCTTCTACACAGATGTGCTGTTCAGGGGTATAAGCATCTGCAAATTTTGATGACATGTGGTCTATGAGGGGCCGAATTTTGTGGAGCCGGTCATAAGCAGTGTGGTCACTTCGATGACAGGTTGTGTTGTCATTGAAGTGCAGGAAGCGCAGGATCATCTCAAATCGTGTCCTGGACATGACAGCAGAGAACATGGACAGGTGATATATTGGGCGCGTAGACCAATAAGACCGCAATACATTCAATTTGACTAGACCCATGTTAAGGAGAAGGCCAAAAAAAGTTTTAAGTTCGGAAACTTGGAGTGGTTTCCACCGGTAAGCCTGGGCATAGTACTTATCCGGGTTGTCGGTGATGTATTGTGTGGCATAATGGTTGGTCTCAGCCACAATTAAGTCGTAGAGATCCTCGGTGAAGAACAGATGAAAAAAGTCTAGGGCCATTCCTAGATTATCTGTCTCCACCTGGACTCCAGACTGGGCGGTGAAAGGGGGCAGTACGGGTGTGGCGGAACCAGGGGATTGCCAATTGGGATTTGCCAGCACCTCTGGAAGACTATGGGTAGTACGGGCCTGTTTTATTGGTGGCTGCGACTCGGGTCTTAATGCACGTGCCACCGAACCAGTGTCAACTTCCATTCTGGTGCTCACCACTTCACCAGGGTCTACGGAAGTACTGGTGCTAGGTCCAGGAGATGCTGCGCTGCTGGTGTATGCCTCACCATGAAACCTCAGACCAGCGCTAGCACCACTCTGCTGCCCTTGAGGCAGATCCTGCGCCACCTGCGGTCCAGTGACATGGGGTGTGGTACGCCTGGCTCTAGCCGGGACCTCAACCTCGTTATCGCTATCGGTCAGCGAGCCACTGCTGTCCACAGGTTTGTACTCTGACCCAGAAGATTCGTCGGATGAGACGTCCCAATTGTCCTCATCCAACTGGGCCATGTACCTGTACACCTCATCATCAGAATACCCCTTTCTTGCCAAGGTGGGCTGCTAAATTTAGGGGGTATTCCTCTGAGACTACCCAGGAAAAAGAGCACCTACCTAGCAAAAGGGAGTACTTGCGGAGCAGAAAGCTGTGGTCACTGAGTTTTGAAAAAAAAAAAATCAAAACTGATCTTTACAGTGCCACAGCTATTGTACAGTGTTTTTTTGCAGTGATCAGAAAAAAAATTCTGTCACTGCGGTGGGGCGGGCTGAACGCAAGTGCAGGCGAACGATCAGGCCTGATCGGCAAACACTGCGTTTTTAGTGGATCCTAGTGACCCCAATATAGATCTGTGAGCGATCAGTAATGATCACTTACAGATACTGTATAGTACCAATGCTGATTAGCGACAGTGTTGACGCTAATCAGCGACTAATTAGTGACTGTGATGCGGTGGGCTGAGCGCTAACTGACACTAACACAGGGGCCTAGCTAACTGGCCTAACTGTTAACACTAGTGATACTAAAAACACTGTTTTTAGATCACTAGGATAGTGACCGGGGGGGGGGGGGGTGATCAGGGGGCAATCAGACAGCAATGGGGGCAATCAGAAACAATCACAGACAATCAGAGGGCAATCAAGGCAATTGCAACACAATTAGAGCCAATAAGAGTGATTAAAAGGCAATCACAGCCAATCAGCGCAATCAAAGCCAATCACGGGGCAATCGAAGCCAATCACGAGACAATCGAAAACCAATCACAGGACAATCAAAAACCAATCACGGGACAATCGAAAACCAATCACGGGACAATTAAAAAACAATCACGGGACAATCGAAAACCAATCACGGGACAATCAAAAACCAATCACGGGACAATCAAAGCCAATCACGGGACAATCGAAGCCAATCACAGGACAATCGAAGCCAATCACAGGACAATCAAAAAACCAATCACGGGACAATCAAAAACCAATCACGGGACAATCAAAAACCAATCACGGGACAATCTAAGTCAGTCATAGGGCAATTGAGACAATTGGAGCCAATCAAAGCACAATCAAGCGTTACAGACAGGAGATTAGATGTACACAATGGCAGGGGGGTGATCTAGGGCAGGGTGGAGTGATCAGAGGGAGATCTAAGGGCAGGGGAGAGGGTGATCAGGAGCCCGCAATAACAGGTGGTGAAGGGGTGATTGATAGGTGATCAGTAGGTAATTACAGGGGAGAATATACGCAAGCAATGCACTGGCGGGGGGGGGGGTCTGCGGGCGATCTGAGGGTTCGGGTGGGTGATTGGGTGCCCGCAAGGGGCAGATTAGGGTCTAGTCTGATGGGTAGCAGTGACAGGGGGTGACAGGGTGATTGATAGGTGATCAGAAGGTAATTACAGGGTAGAATATATGCAAGCAATGCACTGGCAAGTTGATCAGAGGGGGTCTCAGGGCAATCTGAGTGGGTGGGCGGGTGATTGGGTGCCCAAAAGGGGCAGATTAGGGACTGATCTGATGGGTAGCAGTGACAGGTAGTGACAGGGGGTGATTGATGGGTGATTGATGGATGATCAGTAGGTGTTTAGAGGAGAGAACAGATGTAAACAATGCACTTGGGAGGTGTTCTGAGGGTGGGTCTGTGGGCGATCTGAGCGTGTGGGTGGGTGATCAGATGCCCGCAAGGGGCAGGTTAGGGTCTAATCTGATGGGTGGCAGTGACAGGTGATGACAGGGGATGATCGATGGGTGATTGACGGGTGATTAACAGGTGATTGACAGGTGATTACAGGGGAGAATAGCTGTATACAGTACACAGGGGGGGTCTGGTGGGGGGGGGGGTCTGGGGAGGATCTGAGGGTGTGGGGGGTGATCAGGTGCCCCCAGGGGGCAGTTTAGGACCTGATCTAAAAGATAGCATTGACAGATAGTGACAGGGGGTGATTGATAGGTGATTAGGGGGGTGATTGAGTGCAAACAGTGCTGTCAGGGAGTGGGCAGGGGGGGTCTGATGGGTGCTGTGGGTGATCAGTGTGCAGGGGGGCAGGATCAGTGTGTGTGCGTGCTGACTCACAGTGCTGCCTTCCGCTCTGGTGGTCGATCGAGCGCTGTGACCACCAGGGAGGAGGCAGCGTGTATAATACGCTTTGTTTACCTAACAAAGCGTATTATACGCTTTCTATTGGCCATTTTAAGAAGTTGCAACCCGCCGGCGCTGCTGATTGGCCGGCGGGTTGACGTCACATGAGGGCGGAGCCTAATGCCGGCAATGAGTACGCACCCTGCACGCGCGATCGCCCGCAATCCCCTCCCCAGGACCCGACGCCAATCTGCGTTACGTGGTCCTGGGGCTGCCACTTTGCCGCCGCCAATCTACAGTGAGCGGTCGGCAAGTGGTTAAAATCAATAGGTAATTTTTGATTGGCTTTTGTAGGCTCCACCCACTTTTCTGAATATTAATCCCAGTCACCCAGTAACCAACTATGCAAAGTTTGAGAACCCTACCATTAACAGTTTAAGAATGGCTGCTGTTGTTGGCTGGTGTTGTTGGCTGTGCCCACTTTTCTAGCCCTAACACACAATTAATCAATTACTCAATTACCAAGTTTGTGAGCTTTGCGGTGTTTGACATCAATAATTTGCATTGGAATGAAACAAATCTGATTAGCTGTTTGTAGCTCCACCCCCCTTTCTGAAATAAAACCCCAATCACCCAATGATCAACTGTACCAGGTTTGAGGCTTGTGCCATTAACAGTGCAAGAATGGCAGCAATTACATATTCCCTTTGAAAATCAATAGGTGAATTTTGAATGGGTTTAATAGGCTCCACCCACTTTTCTGAATATTAATCCTACTCACCCAGCGACCAACTGTGCAAAGTTTGAGAACCCTACCATTAACAGTGTAAGAATGGCTGTAGTTTACATTTTCCAGTGAAATTTGTATTTGTCTCCGCCCCCTTTTTGGTTATGGGAATACAAAGTATTGTATACTTTATTCCAGGTAAACATCCGAACTTTCCCATTTATTATACTAGCTGGACTCCCGGCGTTGCCCGGGTATGTATTTGGCTAGTGTTGGCTCTGCCCACTTTTCCTAACCCTAACACACAATTACTTAATGACCAAGTATGTGAGCTTTGCGGTCTTTGGCATCAATAATTTGCAATAAAATAAAATTAATGTGATTGGATGTAGCTCCACCACTTTTCTGAATTTGAACCCCAATCACCCAATGGCCAACTGTACCAGGTACAGGTGATTAACAGTGCAAGAATGGCAGCAATTAAATATTCCCCTTAAAAATCAATAGGTGGATTTTTATTGGCTTTCATAGGCTCCACCCACTTTTCTGAATATTAAACCCAGTCATCCAGTGACCAACTGTGCAAAGTTTGAGAACCCTACAATTAACAGTGTAAGAATGGCTGCCGTTTACATTTGCGCAATGAAATTTGTATTTTTCTTATTTCCTAACATTATTCAGGTATGTATTTGGCTGGCGTTGGTTCTGCCTACTATTTTTAACCCTAGCACACAATTACTCAATAACCATGTTTGTGAGCTTTGCGGTCTTTGGCATCAATAATTTGCATTGAGATTAAACAAATCTTATTAGCTGTTCGTGGCTCCACCCCTTTGTCTGAATTTGAACCCCAGTCACCCAATGACCAACTGTACCAGGTTTAAGGCTTGTGCCATTAACAGTGAAAGAATGGTAGCAATTACATATTCCCCTTGAAAATCAATAGGTGAATTTTGATTGGCTTTTGTAGGCTCCACCCACTTCTCTGAATATGAATCCCAGTCACCCAGTGACCAACTGTGCAAAGTTTGAGAACCCTATCATTAAAAGTGTAAGAATTGCTGCAGTTTACATTTTCTCAGTGAAATTTGCATTTGTCTCCGCCTACTGATGACCCGGCATTGCCCGATTATGTATTTTGCAGGTGCTGGCTGCACCCACTTTTCCTAACCCTAACACTCAATTAATCAATTACTCAATGACCAAGTTTGTGAGCTTTGTGGTCTTTGGCATCAATAACCTGCATTAAAATTAAACAAATCATGTTGGCTGTGTGTGGCTCCACCCTATTTTATGAATGTAAACCCCAGTCACACAATGATTCTCTGTACTAGGTTTGAGGCTTGTGCCATTAATAGTGCAAGAATGGCAGCAATGAAATATTCCCTTGAAAAATCAATAGGTCATTTTTGATTTCCTTTTGTAGACTCTACCCACTTTTCTGAATATTAATCCCAGTCACCCAGTAATTAACTGTGTAAAGTTTGAGAACCCTACCATTAACAGTGTAAGAATGGGTGCTGTTTACATTTTCCCAGTAAAATTTGTATTTGTCTCCGCCCACTTATGACCCGGCATTGCCCGCTTATGTATTTGGTGGGTGTGGGCTGTGCCCACTTTTCTAACCCTAACGCACAATTAATCAATGACTCAATTACCAAGTTTGTGAGCTTTGCGGTGTTTGGCATCAATAATTTGCATTGGAATGAAACAAATCTAATTGGCTGTTTGTGGCTCCACCCCCTTTCTGAAATTGAACCCTAGTCACCCAATGATCAACTGTACCAGGTTTGAGGCTTGTGCCATTAACAGTGCAAGAATGGCAGCAATGTAAAAATTCCCCTTGAAAATCAATAGGTTAATTTTGATTGGCTTTTATAGACTCCACCCACCTTTCTAAATATTAATCACAGTCACCCAACGACCAACTGTGCAAAGTTTGAGAACCCTACCCAGGGCCGGATTTACCATAAGGCACACTAGGCACGTGCCTATAAGCGCCTGATTGTGCAAGGGCGGGTTTTAAATAGTCCCCTTCTTAGTTAAGAACCTAAAAATGTGTTCCTCCACGACAGCGCCGCTCGCCCCGCCCACTTACGTCACGATCCGGCGGCTGCAACTACAGTGACAGTCAGGCTGAGGGTGGCGAGTCACTCACTTACAGTCTGTCCCTCCCCTTTCTTCCCGCCCCCCACCGTATTCATGCCTGCACGCAGCGCTGC
This sequence comes from Hyperolius riggenbachi, assembly GCF_040937935.1. Taxonomy (NCBI): domain Eukaryota; kingdom Metazoa; phylum Chordata; class Amphibia; order Anura; family Hyperoliidae; genus Hyperolius; species Hyperolius riggenbachi. The sequence goes on along the minus strand of NC_090646.1, from coordinate 46,205,529 downwards.
AACTTGCTAGTGAGCAGCAGCTGCGTGCATAGGCACTCATGGGGAGTGGGCAGCGTGCTTGTCAGCCTCTCCTGCCGCTATCTGCTCGGCTGGGACTGGGAGAAACTGTGGGTGGCCAGGGCTGAGCAGGCTTCCCTTACCTCCTGTGAAATCAGCCTGCCTGTGCTAAGAGAACTCGAACGGAGGTAGGCAAAAATCTCCGCTCTGCCCCCCTCTCCTGTTGACAACAGCAGCCAGCCCGCATGTGTAATTCGAGTGACTGATTGAGACAGGCAGGGAGGGGGGCAGACGAAGCAGCCCTGTCAGATAGCCCTGTCCTGTATAGGCTGCATGCAGCTCCACCCCCTGTGTGTATGCTGTTGGGACTTGAGGGCCACGCAGAATCTGATCTTTCCCCTATGATCTGTGACAGGAGGGGGAAGGGGTCAGGCCGGGGGCTGCAGATGCATAGCTTTCTCCTCGGATTGATTCCTGCTGCTTGGCTCCAGCCTGACAAGGAGTGTCACCTGGCTGCATCATTTAAATGGTACTTTTCCTCCTGTTAGCTAGATGATTGAATGGGGGAGTGAAGGTTTTGTTTTATGTGTGTGCATGAGGGGAGTATGTTTTCAGTGAGTGTGATCTGTGTGTGTGAGAGTGGTCTGTGTGTGTGAGAGTGATCTATGAAGTGATCTGTGTGTGTAAGTGTGATCTGTGTGTGTTAGTGAGCATGTGATCTTTGTGTGTGTGTGATCTCTAGGTTAGTGAGCGTGTGATATTTGTGTGTGTGTGTGATCTCTGTGTGTTTGTGTGTGTGTGATCTCTGTGCGCTTGTGTGTGTGATCTCTGTGTTAGTGAGTGTGTGTGATCTGTTTGTGTGTGTGTAGTGTACGTAATCAAAGGGCACCTAAAAATGTGGGTGCCCTGGCAAGCTGATAGTAAAATATAGGTACATTTACCAATATTTTACTATTAAAGTGTAAAGAAGGATTGTAAAATATTGGTATTAAATACCAATATTTTACTATAGCTCCGCCTACCCCTACTTTCACACAAAACCCTCCCCTCTGATGCCCAACCATCCCACACTGCACAGACACCTTACTGACACCTAATACTTACCACCCATTCCGCACAAACCCCCTACCTGATGCCTAACTGCCCCCCCACACCCACACACACAAACACCCTACCTGACACCTAACAACCACGCCACCAATCGCCACAGAAAAAGAAAATAACGTAATTTTTTGGGCACCACCATAGGCCCATTGAATAGTGTCATTGAGGAGTAAATAGATCCCCTATAAAATATTGGGTACTGGACTGCTAGGATGCTTATTAACGGGCACTGAGGGCGCCCAAATTTCCACTCTGCCGCCATTTCAATGTCTTGCATAGTTTTATTTTGTAACAAAAGGGGGTGTGGCTTAAGGTGTGGCCTGTGCTGTGGGGGCGGAGTTTATCGCGCCAGATCTTCTGTGCCTATAGGCTCCACAGCTCTAAATCCGGCCCTGACCCTACCATTAACAGTGTAAGAATGGCTGCAGTTTACATTTTCTCAGTGAAATTTGTATTTGTCTCCGCCCCCTTTTGGATATGGGAATAAAAAGTATCCTATACTTTATTCCAGGTAATGTACTATGTGTGTGCCAAATTTCATTCAAATCCGTTCAGCCATTTTTGCATGATCGAGTAACAAACATCCAAACATCCGAACTTTCCCATTTATTATATTAGTAGGATTAGTAGGATATGTGCCGCTCACATGTTTTCCCTAGCAAATCTTTTGATCAAATATCTGATTGTTATGATTTTAAACGGCCATTTCAAAAGCACAAAAGGAAAGAAAGTAATTTGAACTCAAAAGAATAAAGCTATCTGATAATTAAGATCATAGCCTTAACACTGATGCATGCTTTTTAAAGGAGTGGTCCAAGCTTTTTTTTTTTTTTTTAAAGTTCCACTTACCTGGGGCTTTTTCCAGCCCATGGCAGCCGTCCTGTGCCCTCGCCGCAGCTGCGGTGGCTACCGGTCTTCTCAGCTGGCGCAGCCAACCGCACCAGGTCGGGTTCCGGGTCGGCTTCTTCTGCGCTCCACCACGCAGGTCACGTGGTCTCTCCGACGTCATCAGGATGGTACTGCACAGACGCAGAACTACTGCGCCTGCACAGTACCATCCTGATAGAACCCGACCCAACCTGGTGAGGTCAGCTGCGCCAGTGGAAAAGACCGGGAGCCACCGCAGCTGCGGCGAGGGCACAGGACTGCTGCCACGGGCTGGAGGAAGCCCCAGGTAAGGAACTTTTGTTATGTTTTTTTTTTTAAAGCTTGGCTGTTTCCTTTAAGTCCTTAGATCACATTTTGTATTTGGAACCAGCAATGTGACAGCTTGTGTGCCACATTTCGGAACACTCTGAAGGTCTTTTTTAATTTCTAGCCATGCCCCGATTTCTCAAACAATTTAATAAATATCTCATGTGTGCCTCTTTGTCATTGCTTGCAGACAGTGAGTATTGTATGAAATGTCCTGATGAAGAATGGCCAAATGAAGAGAAGAATCTGTGTCTTCCAAAACTGGAGGAATTTCTCTCTTACGCTGATGACACAATTACTGCAGTATTTGCAGCTCTCTCCATTCACTGTTGTCTTCTGACTGGTTTTATATTTGGAATCTTTGTATATCACCGGGACACCCCCATTGTTAAAGCTAATAACAGGAACCTGAGCTATGTTCTCCTGGTCTCCATCATGTTGAACTTCCTCTGTGCCTTCATGTTCCTTGGTCCACCAGTAGATGTAACCTGCAGACTCCGTGTGACAACTTTTGGGATCATCTTCTCAGTTGCTGTGTCTTGTCTGCTTGCCAAGACTGTCATGGTTTTTATTGCTTTTAAAGCCAGCAAACCTGGGAATTCCTGGAAGAAATGGATGGGATCCAAACTGTCCAACTGTATAATGCTTGTGTCTTCATCTGTACAAGTCATAATCTGTGTCACTTGGGTGTCTATTTCTCCTCCCTTCCAGGAACGAGACACTCACTCCTATCAAGAAAAGACTGTCATTCAGTGCAATGAAGGGTCAGTTATCGGGTTCTACTCTGTCCTGGGATATATGGGGATTCTGGCAACAGTTAGTTTCATTACAGCTTTTTTAGTCAAAACATTACCGGACAGTTTTAATGAAGCCAAGTACATCACGTTCAGCATGCTGGTGTTCTGCAGTGTCTGGGTTGCCATGATCCCAGCCTATCTGAGCACCAAAGGGAAATACATGGTGGCTGTGCAGGTTTTTGCTATTCTGGCATCTAGTGCTGGACTTCTTGGCTGTATATTCTTTCCAAAATGTTACACAATACTGCTAAAACCTGACCATAACACAAAAGCTCACTTGCTTGGAAGCAGAATGCAATGATAGTATTACTATATATATATATATATATATATATATATATAAAAAAATATATATATATATATATATATATATATATATATATATATATATATACATAGTGGGATGTGAAAATTCGGGCAACTTTGTTAATCGTCCTGATTTTCCTGTATAAGTTATTGGTTGTTATGATAAAAAATGTCAGTTAAATATATCATATAGGAGACACACACAGTGACTGATATTTGAGAAGTGAAATTAAGTTTATTGGATTTTCGGAAAGTGTGCAATAGTTGTTTAAACAAAATTAGGCAGGTGCATAAATTTGGGCACCACAAAAAAGAAATGAAATCAATATTTAGTAGATCCTCCTTTTGCAGAAATTTGAGCCTCTAAACGCTTCCTGTAGGTTCCAATGGGAGTATGCATTCTGGTTGAAGGTATTTTGGACCATTCCTCTCGACAAAACATCTCTAGTTCAATAAGGCTTGATGGCTTCCGAGCATGGACAGCTCTCTTTAACTCACACCACAGATTTTCAATTATATTCAGGTCTGGGGACTGAGATAGCCATTCCAGAATGTTGTACTTGTTCCTCTGCATGAATGCCTTAGTGGACTTTTAACAGTGTTTAGGGTCGTTGTCTTGTTAAAAGATCCAGCCCCGGCGCAGCTTCAGCTTTGTCACTGATTCCTGGACATTGGTCTCCAGAATCTGCTGATACTGAGTGGAATCCATGCGTCCCTCAACTTTGACAAGATTTTCAGTCCCTGCACCGGCCGCACAGCCCCACAGCATGTTAGAACCATCACCAAATTTTACTGGGGGGAGCAGGTGTTTTTCTTGTTATGCCCAAGTAACTCAATTTTAGTTTCATCAGTCCACTGCACTTTATTCCAAAATGAAGCTGGCTTGTCCAAATGTGCTTTAGCATACCTCAAACAGCTCTGTTTGTGCTGTGGGCAGAGAAAAGGCTGCCTATGCATCACTCTCACATACAGAATCTCCTTGTGTAAATTGTGCCGAATGGTTGAATGATGCACAGTGACTCCATCTGCAGCAAGATGATGTTGTAGGTCTTTTGGTGCTGGTCTGTGGATTGACTCTGACTGTTCTCGCATCCATCTGAAAATGGCGCCTGAGAATAATGGCGCACAGTGTTGCCGCTAATCCGTTTGCCGCTTATCGCTATTTAACGTTAAAGCCTTATTGTTATTTAGCGTTAAAGCCTTATTGTTATTTAGCGTTAAGACACAGAACCCTCTCTGTACCTATCCCTAACCCCTAAACCCCCCCTGGTGGTGCCTAACCCTAACCACCCCCCTTGTGGTGCCTAACCCTAACTACCCCCCCTGGTGGTTCCTAACCCTAAGACCCCCTGGTGGTGTATATTGTACTGTAACTATACCTAACCCTACTCTTACACAGAACCCTCCCTGTACCTAACCCTAACCACCCCCTTGGTAGTGCCTAACCCTAAGACCCCCCTGGTGGTGCCTAACCCTAAGACCCCCCCCCCCAGTGGTGCCTAACCCTAACCTTGACAGTGTTACATTCAATCCGTTCACCGTTTTGCAGTTAAATAACGGCTGCAGTTTGGCTTATGTAGGGCGCTATTGATAAATAACGTTAGTGTGTGCCACTATTGATAAATAACGTTAGTGTGTGCTGTTTTTCTTCTTTTTTCCCTGCGCGCCATTATTATGCAGTACTAACGATAAATAGCGATAAGCGTATCTTTTTAATGCGGCGCCATTCTTATGCATAGGTGCTGTGCGCCATTATTCACTGATCCCGACTGTTCTCACCATTCGTTGCTTCTGTTTATCCAAGCTTTTTCTTGGTCTGCCACTTCGAACCTTAACTTGAACTGAGCCTGTGGTCTTCCATTTCCTCAATATATCCCTAACTGTGGAAACAGACAACTGAAATATCTGAGACAGCTTTCTGTATCCTCCCTCTAAACCATAATGTTGGTGAACAATCTTTGCCTTCAGGTGATTTGAGTGTTGTTTTGAGACCCCCACATTGATACTCTTCAGAGGAAATTAAAAGAGTAGGGAAACTTACAATTGACCAACTTAAATACTCTTTCTCATAACTGGATTCACCTGTGTATGTAGGTCAGGGGTCACTAAGCTTACCAAGTCAATTTGAATTCCAATAATTAATTCTGAAGGTTTTGAAATCTATAAATTGACAACAGGGCCCAAATGTCTGCACCTACCTAATTTTATTTAAACAATTATTGGGCATTTTCTGTAAATCCAATAAACTTCATTTCACTTCCCAAATATCACTGTGTGTGTCTCCTATAGGATATACTAGCTGATGGCCCGGCGTTGCCCGGGTATGCAATTGGCTGGTTTTAGCTCCACCCTCTTTTTCTAACCCTAACACACAATTACTAAATCACCTAATTTGTGAACTTCATGGTCTTTGGCATCAATAATTTGCATTGAAATGAAACAAATCTGATTGGCTGTGGCTTCACCCCCTTTTATGAATTACAAGGTTTGAGGCTTGTGCCATTAACAGTGCAAGAATGGCAATAATGTAAATATTCCCCTTGAAAACCAAAAGGTGAATTTTGATTGGCTTGATTGGCAACCAACTGTGCAAAGTTTGAGAACCCTACCATTAACAGTGTAAGAATGGCTGAAGTTTACATTTTGTCCATGAAATTTTTATTTGTCTCCGCCCACTGATGACTCGGTGTTGCCCGGTTATGTATTTGGCTGCACTCATTTTTTTAAATCCTTTCACACAATTAATCAATGACCAAGTTTGTGAGCTTTACGGTCTTTTGGCATCAATAACTTGCATTGAAATGAAACAAATCTGATTGGCAGTTTGTGGCTCCACCCCCTTTTCTGAGTTTAAACCCAAGACACCCAATGACCAACTGTACCAGGTTTGAGACATGTGCCATTAACAGTGCAAGTTACTGATGCCAAAGACCGCAAAGCTCACAACCTTGGTCTTTGAGTAATTGTGTGTTAGGGTTAGAAAAAGTGGGCACAGTCAACACCATCTGAATACATAACCGGGTCATCGGTGGGCGGAGACAAATACAAATTTCACTGGGAAAATGTAAACTGCAGCCATTCTTACACTGTTACTGGTAGGGTTCTCAAACTTTGCATAGAATAGCAGCAATCTATTGTGGGCTCCACCCACTGTACTGAATAATAATCCCAGTCACCCAGTGACCAACTGTGCAAAGTTTGAGAACTCTACCATTAACAGTGTAAGAAAGGCTGCAGTTTATATTTTCCCAGTGAAATTTGTATTTGTCTTCACCCACTAATGACATGGCATTGCCCGCTTATGTATTTGGCTGGTGTTTGCTGTGCCCACTTTCCCTACCCTAACACACAATTACTCAATGACCAAGGTTGGGAGCTTTGTGGTGTGTGGCATCAATCATTAGCATTGGAGTGAAACAAATTGTATTGGCTGTTTGTGGCTCCACTCCCTTTCTAAATTTGAACCCCAGTCACCCAGTGACCAACCGTACCAGGTTTGAGGCTTATGTCATTAACAGTGCATGGATGGCAGCAATTACATATCCCCTTGAAAATCAATAGGTGAATTTTGATTGGCTTTTGTATGCTTCACCCACTTTTCTGAATATTAATCCCAGTCACCCAGTAACCAACTGTGCAAAGTGTGAGAACCCTGCCATTAACAGTGTAGGAATGGCTGCAGTTTACATTTTCCCAGTGAAATTTGTATTTTGTCTCTGCCCACTGATGACCCTGTGTTGCCAGTTGTGTATCTGGCTGGTGTTGGCCCCGCCCACTTTTCCTAACCCTAACACACAATTAATAAATTACTCAGTGACCAAGTTTGTGGGCTTGGCAGTCTTTGGCATAAATAATTTGCATTGCATTATACAGTTACATTACAGTTTACATTTTCTCCATGAAATTTTTTATGTCTCTGCCCACTGATGACCCAATGTTGCCCGGGTATGTATTTGGCTGGTGTTGGCTGCCCTCACTTTTTCTATCCCTAACACACAATTACACAATGACCAAGTTTGTGAGATTTGCGGTCTTTGGCATCAATAATTTGCATTGAAATGAAACAAATCTGATTGGCTGTTTGTGGCTCCACCCACTTTTCTGAATTTGAACCTCAGTCATGCAATGATCAACTGTACCTGGTTTGAGGCTTGTGCCATTAGCTGCAAGAATGGCAACAATGTAAACATTCCCCTTGAAAAATAATAGGTGAATTTTGATTGGCTTTTATTTACATTTCAGAAAAGGGGTGGAGTTACAAAGAATCAATCAGATTTGTTTCATTTTAAGCAGATTATTGATGCCAAAGACCGCAAAGCTCACAAACTTGGTCTTTGAGTAATTGATTAATTGTGTTTTAGGGTTAGAAAAAGTGGGCACAGCCAACACCAGCCAAATATATAACCAGGCAATGCTGGGTCATCAGTGGGGGGAGACAAATACAAATTTTACTGATAAAATGTAAATTGCAGCCATTCTTACATTGTTAATTAACATTTTTTTATTGAGAGGAAAAGAGTCATCATATATAGAACAACATACACTTAGATGTAGAACAAAGCTTAAGACATAGCTAAAATCATAGATAACATACAAACAAATCTGGTAGCCTATGAGTTTATAGCTTACTCTCTGATGTTTACACCTCCCAAAGGGTAGTCAGAAAGGGCTATTAAGGATTAACTGAGCTGACGGATTCAGAGGGCCAGAACGGACCCCCGTCAGACAGGAAAATAGTTGAACAATATAATGGACACCGATAATGAGATTTCTTTTCATCTAATGTAGTTGTTTGATTATGTTGATCAATTAGATATATTATATAATATAATGAAAACTGCGGGAGTAGAATCTAACCATAAACAATGGTGTAAAAAGATTAATCCCAGGAGAAAAACTAAAACTACAGCTACAAAAAACGGGGGAAAAAAAAGAGAAGAAACACAGCAAAGAATTCCCACAACATATATGTGATTCCCAGGTACTTATATTTATGGCAGAGAAGATGTATGATCAATTGACCAAGATTTTGAAATGAAAAAATCGCACTGGTTTAGGCCCATCCTAGTTCTAATTTTGTTTTTCATAAGAATACTGTTTATTGTTACATGTAATTGATAAAGCTTGTGTGATATGGAAATTATCCTGAGATTTCCAGTTAGAGACAATTAAATGATGAGCATTAAAAAATTATATGGCAAAAAAATTCTGAAAACCCCATTTCAATTAACACCCCAATTAGCCATACTAAATATTGACCTTGACCTACTGCCACTATCATCACGTATAATAATCTTCCATATTTTAGCATCAGCTAGACACCTATTATGCTCCAATTGGAAAAAAACCTGAAATCCCCACATACAACCAACTAATACATGCAACTGAGTACAACATAGGCCTGGAAAGAATATTAAGAAGCAAAAATTCCCAATCAGAATCAAAATTTTTACTGAACCTTCCCAATTAGACGAGTTCAAGCTACAGACTACCTAGAATCTTTTCTTTTGTTATAAGCAACACATTATTGACTGGTTCAGTGGAGGACATACCGCCTAAAGCTGCTAATCCCTAAGGTTCTAAGATTTTATTGCCTTTATCCCTATTTACCTCTTTTTTCTTTTTCTTTCTCTGTTATATCTCTTTATCTCTCTACTTTTATTTTTATCTCTCTATTTCCTTATATTCTTTTAGTTAAGGCATTAGATGCTTATACTTATTCCCCATCTTTATAGGCCCATATACTACACAGAACTATTAACAATGCTACCACAAGTACTTTAAGAACAAAATTTATTGAGAGTGATCCGAGAACACAAGTTCTCATATAGTCTCAATGTTCCAAAACCATCATGTTCTAAACTAATGGTATCACTGCTAGGAGTACGACACATCACTACAAATAAAGCCTAGAATTTTGGGGAAGGAACTTGACTGTGACTCAAGGAAGAAAGGTAAAAATGCTAGAAATGTATAAACACTATTAAACTTCCATTTGCAATTGTATGTTACTGCAAAAGATGTTATTGTAAAATATGTTATTGCAAAATATCTCATTGCATATATTGTTTGTATCTATTAAAAACTTCAATAAAAATGTAGTGAAAAAAAAAAATTATTTGGCAAACAGAAGGTTTATATTTAGGTGGAAGGGTCTCAGTGCCTACTAAAAGTAGGCCAAGTTGAGGTGTTAATTTAAAATTGGGAATCATGGTCCTCCGAATAGAAGATTCAATGTTAAACCAAAAATGTGACATATATTGGTAGGTGAACAGAGGCGCCAGAAGGATAAAAGTACATAACATTTTTTAAAAATTGCTGGGAGGAAGTGGTGGACTCGCCTCCGTTAAAGCAGACACCAAGGACTGTAAATGTATAGATATACACATTTATTGAAAATACCCCAAAGATGCAACGCGTTTCGTGGGCACAGCCCACTTCTTCAGGCAATAAGCAGGGGATAAACAACAGCAATTCAGTTATAGCAAGCAGAGCACCTCTAGACAGAGGTGCTCTGCTTGCTATAACTGAATTGCTGTTGTTTATCCCCTGCTTATTGCCTGAAGAAGTGGCTAGAGGTGCTCTGCTTGCTATAACTGAATTGCTGTTGTTTATCCCCTGCTTATTGCCTGAAGAAGTGGGCTGTGCCCACGAAACGCGTTGCATCTTTGGGGTATTTTCAATATGTGTATATCTATATATTTACAGTCCTTGGTGTCTGCTTTAACGGAGGCGAGTCCACCACTTCCTCCCAGCAATTTTTAAAAAATTTTATGTACTTTTATCCTTCTGGCGCCTCTGTTCACCTACCAATATATTTGAGTCCACCCCAGGTGGAGGGGTGATCTACCCCCTTTCTTCCTATCTATAGAGAGCAACTTCTTAATCCTGAGTGAGGACAAGTCTAATTTCCTCACCTGCCTAATGAGTGGTTACCTAGGTGGTACCCCGTGTTTGTGAGTATTACCATCTCACTGTTTCATTTATCCAATCAATTTTGATATACTACACCATATTGGGCTCTCGATTTCTCTTCAACTTCAAAAATGTGACATGATAGGGAAGCTCCACAGCATATGCAAGTAAGTGCCCATTTCCTTTTGGCATTTCCAACATATAGGAGACATCTCTGTAGAAAAGGAGGCAATGCGTCTGGGGGTCATATACCACCTATATACGATTTTACAAGTTGTTTCCTAATGGGTGTTACATTTTGAGATTTGGGATGCTCACCGCGTACCGCAAAATTCTTTTTTCCGCGATTCCGGACGGAATTTGGTGATTCCGTTCCGTCGCATCGGAACGGAATTGCATCAGCGCTATAGTGGAAATTCCGCGGAAAAATGCGTAATTCCTGCGGAATGCGGATTTTTTTAAGCCAATCACAAGGCAGCCCCTAGAAGAAGTTTAAAGTGAAAACAACAGGATTTCTTCATGAAAATAGGAATTTCTGCACCAATCAGAGGCTTACAAAAACCACCCAAACGGATTTCTGCATGAAAATCGGAAAAATTTCAGCACCAATTACAGTGTTAACAAAAACCAATCAATCCTATGTTAGCAACCAGCTCCCTAGCTATCTCACCTATCCCAGCCATTTTGTATAGGTCCCATAGCTTACGCAACACCTCCTGCGGCGCAAAAACCACCGCCATGGGACCACCGCCAGGTTCCAAAGCTTACGTGACACCTCCTGCTGCACAAAAACCAATGCCATGGAACCACCGCCAGGTCCCAAAGCTTATGCGACACCTCCTGCGGTGCCAAAACCACCGCCAGGTTCCAAAGCTTACGCGACACCTCCTGCGGTGCCAAAACCACCGCCATGGAACCACCACCAGGTCCCATAGCTTACGCGACACCTCCTGCGGCACCAAAACCACCGCCATGGGACCACCGCCAGGTACCAAAGCTTACGCGACACCTCCTGCGGCACCAAAACCACCGCCATGGGACCACCGCCAGGTCCCATAGCTTACGCGACACCTCCTGCGGCACCAAAACCACCGCCAGGGGACCACCGCCAGGTCCCATAGCTTACGCGACACCTCCTGCGGCACCAAAACCACCGCCATGGGACCACCGCCAGGTCCCATAGCTTACGCGACACCTCCTGCGGCACCAAAACCACCGCCATGGGAACACCACCAGGTCCCAAAGCTTATGCGACACCTCCTGTGGTGCCAAAATGACCGCCATGGGACCACCTCAAGGTCCCATGGCGTAAGCGACACCTCCTGCAGCACCAAGGTGGTGCCAAAATCACCACCATGGGACCACCGCTAGGTCCCATGGCTTAAGCGACACCTCCTGCGGCGCCAAAACGACCGCCATGGGACCACCGCTAGGTCCCATGGCATAAGCAACACCTCCTGCGGTGCCAAAATTACCACCATGGTGACACCGCTAGGTCCCATGGCATAAGCGGAAATGTAATGGCGATGGAATTTAGTGCTGGCGGAATTCCACAATTCCGGCAGAATGGAATTTGCTCTTTCCGTTCACCCCTAATTTTGGATATAGTTTAGTTCGCTAAAACTAGTTGTTTAGATGTGATATCACATTGTAGGTCGTTAGACCATATGTGAGCATAGCATAGAAGAGGAGAGCTTGTAAGGAATTGGACTGCCTCATACCATACAGAGATGCCGCCCTTATAATAACCCAACATGGTTAATATTTCAGGCTTCATGATGGGGGGAGTTATTTATTGGAGGAAACCAAATGCAAAACTCTGTGATATGTGAACAGTTGGGATTGGTGTAAATTGAATTGTTGGGATAACGCTTGGAAGGATTTAAAGAGACACTGAAGCGGAAAAAAAAATTATGATATTATGATTTGTATGTGTAGTACAGCTAAGAAATAAAACATTAAGATCAGATACATCAGTCTAATTGTTTCCAGTACAGGAAGAGTTAAGAAACTCCAGTTGTTATCTCTATGCAAAAAAGCTATTAACTCTCCGACCAAGTTTAGTCGTGGAGAGGGCTGTTATCTGACTTTTATTATCTCAAGTGTTATTGTACTGTTTACTTTTCCTCTGCTAGAGGAGACTTCATTACTTCACAGACTGCTCTGAAAGACTTATTTTGAATGCTGAGTGTTGTGTAATCTGAACATATTATAGAATAATGCAATGTTAGAAAAAACACTATATACCTGAAAATAAAAGTATGAGAATATTTTATTTGCTGCTAATCTTCTAGTAATTATTCATAGTACACAGCCAATTCACTATATCATATTTTTTTTTTCGCTTCAGTGTCTCTTTAAGCCGATGATTAGAGAATAGGTCTGAAAATTAGATTATCCCAGCCTTTATCCATGAGGAAAGGTTTAAATTAGGGGAAAAAATGTTCAAGGACCAGTATGCTACTTGGTAGGGATATTGCCTTAGTTGGAGGGGGAGAGTGTTTAATAAAACATTCCCATGATTTCAGTGCGCATTGAATGGTAGGATATGGGGAAGAGGGGATTTTTGCGCCCAGAATTAGACTACTTAGTAAAACTCTAAGATTGCATCCTAGCAGACTTTGTTCCAATATAACCCAAGGTTTTGGGGAGGCGGAGTCCCACCACTGCCTGATCATGTCCAAATTTGAGGCTCTATAATAGAGTTATCCGGAAGTCCCATGCCTCCATATATTTTAGGGAGGATCATTACGTGATAAGGGGTACATATTTTCTTCCCGTTCCAAATAAAGTTATTGATGCATTTTTGAACATCACTAAACCAGGACTTATTGATAGGAATGTGAAGTGTGCGGAATGGATATAAGATTTTGGGTAGTGTAACGATATGTGTCAGCAAGTAACAGAGTTCTGATTATTAGGTGATCTGCAGTATCACCTTTAATACCGATATATACCTGATTATATGATGATCTGCAGAATCACCAATAATACAAGTATACCAGACAGCTAAAGATTGCAAAGTATAGTGCTTAGTGCAACAGTAGTACTGATAGATTTAGCTATACCTCACCAGAGGAGCTGGTGGGCACTAACAGTACAGCGCCTCTCACCAGAGACAAGGGCCCTCTGGTGAGAGTAGAGTGGTCAGACTAATCAGGTTGGCAACAGACAGACAGATACAGTACAAAATCAGAAGGCAAAGGCTTTTAACAGAAGGTTTTAACAGGCAGAGTCGGCAGCAGAATCAGATGGGCAGAAGTACAGAATCACTGAGCGGAAGAGTAGTCAGAACGAGCTAGAGTCATACACAGATAATATACAGTAAATTAATTATAATTATAGCTATCAACAATTCCTATCTCTGTGTGAAATCCCCGGTTTCCTCCCGGATCAAAGCACACCGGATCTATCTAAGGGCTGAACGCTAACACAAAGTATTCCCAACAGCAGACAAGTTGCGAGTGATTCGGCAAAGCTTAAGAAGCAGAGGAGACCCCTCCGGCACGCCCATTCCCATCAACCAATGAGGAATGGCGAATGTCTCCTCTGACATCAGCCGACCGGCCGGTCGGCTGACGCGCCTCCGCCCTGCATAAAGGTCCTTTCTGTGCGCACGCGCGACAATGCGACCCTATGTGCTGCTGACAAACCCGTCCTCGGCGTGCTAGACGCCCGAGACACGGATAGATCACTAGGCAGGGAAATGGAGGCAGCTGTGGTGGTATCGCTGTTCACCGCAGCTGTCTCTTCCACGTTTGTTACAGTACCCCCCTTCGAGGCGTGGACTCCGAACACGTCTTACATGGCTTCTCAGGATGCAACTCATGAAACTTTTTCCTAAGTTCCTCAGCATGCAAGCGATAAGTTGGCACCCAAGACCTCTCCTCAGGTCCATACCCCTTCCAATGCACAAGGTACTGTACTGAGTTACGCACCCATCGGGAATCCAAAATTTGCTTAATCTCATTCTCAGGTTCACCATCAATCACCACAGGAGGGGGGGGGGGGGGGGCGGGGGGGAGAGGAATCCACATGCACAGCCGGTTTCAACAGAGACACATGGAATGACCTGACACCTCTCATACTGGATGGCAGTGAAATGACATAAGTGACCTCATTGATTTTTTTAGAAACAGGGTATGGGCCTATAAATCTGGGGCCCAATTTTGCTGATGGTTGTTTCAGGGCCAGATGCCGGGCTGAAACCCACACCATTTCTCCTGGTACAAATTCCCATTCCACTGACCGCTTTTTATCTGCCTGCTTCTTCTGGGTCTGAAAGGGCTTTTCCAAATTCCTTTTAACCATAATCCAAATCTCTTTTAATGCTCCCTGCCAATGCTCCAGAGCAGGAAAAGGAGAAGAAACCACTGACAACGGGGAAAATTTGGGAGATCTCCCCGTTACTGTAACGATCGGTGTAACACAGAGAGGATCTGATTACCGGTGAACTGCAGTCTCACCAGGAATACAGAATATACCCGATTATTGGTGATCTGCAGTATCACCGATAATCAGATATATCTACTAACCTCTGGACACCAGATAGGACAAGTGAGTGTTTGATGCAACAGTATACTTTGAGTACTTCTCCAGAAGTATGTTCCTCCCTATGGCCTAGACTCTCCTGGAGGGAGGAGCTAGGCAGAGAGTAGGAAGGACAGAGCGTGAGTGACACCCGAGAGTGAGGGTGTCACTAACAGGTCTGGGAACTGCCTCTAACAGTAAGGCTAGTTCTCGAGGTCGGCAAGCCAGGTCATTAACACACAGACAGATAAGGTACAGATTCAGGAGGCAGATACGGAATCCAATAAACAGACAGGGTTTGGCAACGGGGTATCAGAATGGCACAGTACAGAATCAAGAGGCAAATACAGAGTCCAGGAACGAGCAGAGATTGGCAACAGGATATCAGAAATAGCAAGGTACAGGATCAGAGTTCAGAGGAATAGTCAGGCAGGCAGAAGGTCATAACAAATAATACAATACAATATTCCTAATGCTAAGGTGTGAGCTCCTTGATGTCAACACCTTTGGAAACTATGCTAGAACACAGATACAGACAAGGTCTGAGTGCTAACACGTTGTGATCGCAACGGCAGACAACCAGAGAATGACCAGCACCCAGTATATATAGCAAAGCGCTCTCCAGCGCCTCCCCTAAGTGCTGGACCAATGGAAGGTGGTAAAAATGTCAGCTGACCAGCCTGGTCAGCTGACCCTTTTCTGGCTGTCATATAAGCTCTGCCTCTCAAAGCGCGCGCGCGTCCTTCTGAACCTGTGTGGACTAGCAGTCCCAGCCACACCAGACATGTCTTGTAATGTAACCACTGATTCAGGCGCAGGGACCGCCGCCCCGCTCTCCAAGCAAGCGGCGGTTTCCCCGCGTCCAGCCACAACGTCAGCAGCTTTGCCATGCGTGCAATCCGCTGCATCCAACGCGGACTCCACCGATCTGCCCATGCGGCGGTTTCTTCGCGTTGTGCCGCCATGTTAGACGCGGAAACAGCCGCCTCACTCTGAGCCCTTGCGGCGGCTTTTCCGCATTTCCTCACAGTACCCCCCCTGAGGAGTGGACTCCGGACAGCTCCTACCAGGCTTCTCAGGATGCAACGCGTGGAACTCCCTTCTTAATTTGTCAGCATGCATGCGACATTCAGGTACCCATGATCTCTCCTCAACACCATACCTGTTCCAATGAACCAGATATTGTACTGAGTTCTGAACTATGCGAGAGTCTAAAATCTTCTCTACTTCGTACTCAGGTTGGTCATCTATCATCACAGGAAGAGGAGGAGTGGGACCCACATGAACTGCTGGCTTAAGCAGGGACACGTGAAAGGATCTCACGCCGCGCATACTGGCAGGGAGGTCAATGGCATAAGTGACATCGTTGATCTTTCTAGTTACTGGGAATGGACCCACATACCTGGGCCCCAACTTAGCCGAGGGCTGTTTCAAGGTCAAGTGACGTGTGGACACCCAGACTAAATCTCCTGGCAAAAACCTCCACTCTAAGGAACGTCTCTTGTCAGCTTGACCTTTTTGACTTTGAAACGCCTTCTCCAAATTATTTTTCACAATCCACCACATATCTTTAAATGACCTTTGCCAGGCCTCCAGAGCTGGAAACGGAGTGGAGGCGACTGGCAATGGGGAGAATTTAGGCAACTTCCCGGTCACTACCTGGAATTAGTGTTGGGCGAACATCTAGATGTTCGGGTTCGGGCCGAACAGGCCGAACATGGCCGCGATGTTCGGGTGTTCGACCCGAACTCCGAACATAATGGAAGTCAATGGGGACCCGAACTTTTGTGGTTTGTAAAGCCTCCTTGCATGCTACATACCCCAAATTTACAGGGTATGTGCACCTTGGGAGTGGGTACAAGAGGAAAAAAAAATTAGCAAAAAGAGCTTATAGTTTTTGAGAAAATCGATTTTAAAGTTTCAAAGGGAAAACTGTCTTTTAAATGCGGGAAATGTCTGTTTTCTTTGCACAGGTAACATGTTTTTTGTCGGCATGCAGTCATAAATGTAATACATATAAGAGGTTCCAGGAAAAGGGACCGGTAACGCTAACCCAGCAGCAGCACACGTGATGGAACAGGAGGAGGGTGGCGCAGGAGGAGAAGAAGGCCACGCTTTGTGAGACACAACAACCCCGGCCTTGCATGAGGGCAAGAAGCGTGCGGATAGCAGGCTTTGTACCGCCATGCAGTCATAAATGTAATAAAGATAAGTGGTTCAATAAACAGGGACCACGCGGCAACGCTAACCCAGCAGCAGCAGACGTGATGGAACAGGAGCAGGCGCAGGAGGAGAAGGCCACGCTTTGTGAGACACAACAACCCAGGCCTTGCATGAGGGCAAGAAGCGTGCGGATAGCATGCTTTGTACCGCCATGCAGTCATAAATGTAATAAAGATAAGTGGTTCAATAAACAGGGACCACGCGGCAACGCTAACCCAGCAGCAGCAGACGTGATGGAACAGGAGGAGGCGCAGGAGGAGAAGGCCACGCTTTGTGAGACACAACAACCCCGGCCTTGCATGAGGGCAAGAAGCGTGCGGATAGCATGCTTTGTACCGCCATGCAGTCATAAATGTAATAAAGATAAGTGGTTCAATAAACAGGGACCACGCGGCAACGCTAACCCAGCAGCAGCAGACGTGATGGAACAGGAGCAGGCGCAGGAGGAGAAGGCCACGCTTTGTGAGACACAACAACCCAGGCCTTGCATGAGGGCAAGAAGCGTGCGGATAGCATGCTTTGTACCGCCATGCAGTCATAAATGTAATAAAGATAAGTGGTTCAATAAACAGGGACCACGCGGCAACGCTAACCCAGCAGCAGCAGACGTGATGGAACAGGAGGAGGCGCAGGAGGAGAAGGCCACGCTTTGTGAGACACAACAACCCAGGCCTTGCATGAGGGCAAGAAGCGTGCGGATAGCATGCTTTGTACCGCCATGCAGTCATAAATGTAATAAAGATAAGTGGTTCAATAAACAGGGACCACGCGGCAACGCTAACCCAGCAGCAGCAGACGTGATGGAACAGGAGCAGGCGCAGGAGGAGAAGGCCACGCTTTGTGAGACACAACAACCCAGGCCTTGCATGAGGGCAAGAAGCGTGCGGATAGCATGCTTTGTACCGCCATGCAGTCATAAATGTAATAAAGATAAGTGGTTCAATAAACAGGGACCACGCGGCAACGCTAACCCAGCAGCAGCAGACGTGATGGAACAGGAGCAGGCGCAGGAGGAGAAGGCCACGCTTTGTGAGACACAACAACCCAGGCCTTGCATGTGGACAAAAAGCGTGCGGATATAGCAGCAATGCTTTTTGCCGCCATGCAGTCATAAATGTAATACAGATGAGAGGTTCAATAAACAGGGCCCGGAAACGCAACACCATCCCAGATGTTCATTGGTCATGTTACTTGGTTGGGGTCCTGGAGTGTTGCGTAGTCATTTCCAATCCAGGATTGATTCATTTTAATTTGAGTCAGACGGTCTGCATTTTCTGTAGAGAGGCGGATACGCCGATCTGTGACGATGCCTCCGGCAGCACTGAAACAGCGTTCCGACATAACGCTGGCTGCCGGGCAAGCCAGCACCTCTATTGCGTACATTGCCAGTTCGTGCCAGGTGTCTAGCTTCGATACCCAATAGTTGAAGGGTGCAGATGGATGGTTCGACACAGCTACGCCATCTGACATGTAGTCCTTGACCATCTTCTCCAGGCGATCGGTGTTGGAGGTGGATCTGCACGCTTGCTGTTCAGTGGGCTGCGGCTGCATGGGTGTCAGAAAATTTTCCCACTCCAAGGACACTGCCGATACCATTCCCTTTTGGGTACTAGCTGCGGCTTGCGTTGTTTGCTGCCCTCCTGGTCGTCCTGGGTTTGCGGAAGTCAGTCTGTCTGCGTACAACTGGCTAGAGGAGGGGGAGGATGTCAATCTCCTCTCTAAAGTCTCCACAAGGGCCTGCTGGTATTCTTCCATTTTGACCTGTCTGACTCTTTCTTCAAGCAGTTTTGGAACATTGTGTTTGTACCGTGGATCCAGAAGGGTATAAACCCAGTAATTGGTGTTGTCCAGAATGCGCACAATGCGTGGGTCACGTTCAATGCAGTCTAGCATGAATTGAGCCATGTGTGCCAGAGTCCTACCAGAATCCTCATCATCCTCTTGTGAGCGTTGTGATAGTTGTTGTGATGCATCATAGTCGTCACCTTCCTCCTGGTCTGCTTCTGCTGACCATTCGCGTTGAATTGTGGAAGTCCAACGTGCACCGCTCTGGCCCTCGTCAGTGGTGGCATGAAATTCCTGCTCCAACTCCAGCTGTTCCTCCTCCTCTTCTTCGTCATAGCTGCTGGGGCCAGCGTTCCCTGAGGCGGATGGCCTGATGTTGGTACCATCACGCTGATCGTTTTCTCCTTCAGATTCCCCCAGTTGCATCATGACAGCTGTTTCCTTGATTTTTAACATCGACCTCTTCAGTAAACACAGCAGTGGTATGGTAATGCTGACTGAAGAGTTGTCACTGCTCACAAGCAACGTGGATTGCTCAAAATTTTGGAGGACTTGGCAGAGGTCCAACATGTTGGCCCAATCGGATCCACAGAAGCTTGGCAGCTGGCCGGATGCGCCTCGGTACTGCGCCGTCATGTACTGGACCACTGCACTCTTCTGCTCGCAAAAGCGGGCTAGCATGTGCAGCGTAGAATTCCAGCGCGTAGGGACATCACACAGCAAGCGATGGTGGGGGAGATTGAAGCGCTCCTGCATCTTGGCGAGTGCCCCCGAAGCAGTACTGGAATTTCTACAATGTTTGGACACTCGACGCACCTTCAACAGCAGATCGGGCACGCCTGGGTATGTCCTCAGGAACCGCTGAACTACTAGGTTCATCACGTGCGCCAGGCAAGGGATGTGTGTCAGCTTAGCCAACCTTAAAGCGCGAATGAGATTACTCCCATTATCACACACAACCATGCCCGGTTTCAGGTCCAGCGGTGCCAGCCACAAATCCGTCTGTTCCTTTATTCCCCTCCAAATTTCCTCCCCTGTGTGCTGCTTATCCCCAAGGCAGATTAGCTTCAGCAACGCTTGCTGACGCATGCCAACAGCTGTGCTGCACTGCTTCCACGATCCTACTGCTGCTGGGTTAGCGTTTCCGGATGAGGTACAGCTTTGAGATGCGTTGGAGGAGAAGGAGTCAGAGAGGTAGGTGCTGCTGTTATCCAGTGGGAGGGACGGCGGTGCAGCTGTTTGTGGCGTGGGCAACACCCGTGCCGTAGCAGGTGAGGAATCGCTGCCAGGCTCCACAAGGTTCACCCAGTGCGCGGTAAGGGAGATGTATCGACCCTGGCCGAACGCACTCGTCCAGGTGTCAGTGGTGAGGTGAACCTTGCAGGCAACGGCATTCTTCAAGCTTCGGGTTATTTTGCTGACCACGTGCTCATGCAACTCAGGCACTGCAGAGCGTGCAAAGTGGTAGCGGCTGGGAACCACGTAACGTGGGATGGCCACTGACATCATGCCCTTGAAGCTGTTTGTCTCCACCAATCGATATGGCAGCATTTCGCAGGCCAGAAGCTTGGCTATGCTGGCTGTTACTGCCACGGCCCGGGGGTCATTTGCTGGCAATTTCCTCTTGCGCTCAAACATCTCCGACACAGACAACTGAACCGTAGCGCTGCACACGGAAGGGCTGTTGGTTGTTGTGTTTGATGAACACTGGGAGACCTCAAGAGCACTACTCCGGAAAGTGACAGTGTCAGCGTCGTCTGATGTTTGTGAATGTTGTGAACCACGCAATGGCTGGGCTACTGCTGCTGCTGAGGCGGGTCGGGTGGTGAGTCTGGTGAACCCAAGGGAGGCAGTGTTGTTTCTGGTACCCTGTCCTGACGCGTTTGCCCAAAGAGTGGGATGTTTGGATAGCATGTGACGGCTCATGCTGGTGGTGGAGAGGTTGTTAATATTTTTCCCCCTGCTCAGGCGGGTCTTGCACACCTTGCAAATCGCCATGGTAACATCCTCAGTGCAGTCTTCAAAGAAAGCCCAGACTTTGGAGCACCTGCCTCCTTGCTGGCGATTTCTGTTTGCTCCTCTTTTGCCTCTCACTTGAACTTCCACGCTTGTGGTGCCTGAAATTGCGCGCCGCCTACCTTGTGGCACAAGGCGAACTCGTGCAGCAGTGTGTTCTTCAACAGACTCATCTGTGCTGCTGCTACGACGGCGATGTTCTCGTTCACAAACAAAATCTGGGTCTCTGTCCACATTGTCCATACCCTCCTCTTCCATCTCCTCAAACTCGTCATATGTCATTGTGGGCCACCGCCGTGGAGTAGAGCTCCCCACAACAACCTCTGCGCAGCACACTCCAACGTCGTCTTCCAGATCTTGTCGGCCGACCTCCTGCAATTGCAACCCCTCCTGCCCAAATTGCTCTGGGATTTGGGTTTCCGAGTCCTCTTCGGACTCGCCTTGTATTTCAGTGCGCGGTGCATTTCCCACAGTTAACGGTTGTGAATCCAGGCACAACATTTCTGGCTGTTCCTCCATTGACCTTTGAAAGGTGGAAGTTTGTTGGGCTGGGAATAGCTCCTGCGAATACCCCATTGTGTCCTGAGGTAATTCATCGGACTGGTTATCTGGCAGTTGTGTGCGTGGTGTCGCTGCCGGTTGTGTCAGCTTTGTGCCCACTGGCTCCTTGTAACTGGCTGAGGACTCGGACCTCGTGCGTGATGTGCTGGTGCTGCTTAACCCACTGCTGGACGCTTGAGAGGTCATCCAAGTAATTATCTGGTCCTGTTCTTTTGGATTTGTGAGGGTTGTTGTCCTGGACAACATGGGCGGTATTGAGTGGGTTTTCTTGGGTGCTCCCCTGTGGCCTGTACGTGAACCGTCAGGGGAAACACCTCTTCCCTTGCCCCTCCCTCTTTCACCGGATTTCTTCCTCATTTCACTTATCCTTACAGTACACGCTGACTGGCAGCAGTACAGTGGCAGTACAGAAATGCTATACAGTACCACTATTCCCAGCAGCGACACAGAGCACAATGCTATACAGTGACGGGTGAGCGGTGTACCACTATTCCCAGCAGCGACACAGAGCACAATGCTATACAGTGACGGGTGAGCGGTGTACCACTATTCCCAGCAGCGACACAGAGCACAATGCTATACAGTGGCGAACGAGCGGTGTACCACTATTCCCAGCAGACACAGAACAGTACACAGAATGCTATATAGTGTGGCTGAACGAGCGGTGTACCACTATTCCCAGCAGACACAGAACAGTACACAGAATGCTATATAGTGTGGCTGAACGAGCGGTGTACTACTGTTCCCAGCAGACACAGAACAGTACACAGAATGCTATATAGTGTGGCTGAACGAGCGGTGTACTACTGTTCCCAGCAGACACAGAACAGTACACAGAATGCTATATAGTGTGGCTGAACGAGCGGTGTACTACTGTTCCCAGCAGACACAGAACAGTACACAGAATGCTATATAGTGTGGCTGAACGAGCGGTGTGCCACTGTTCCCAGCAGACACAGAACAGTACACAGAATGCTATATAGTGTGGCTGAACGAGCGGTGTACCACTGTTCCCAGCAGACACAGAACAGTACACAGAATGCTATATAGTGTGGCTGAACGAGCGGTGTACCACTATTCCCAGCAGACACAGAACAGTACACAGAATGCTATATAGTGTGGCTGAACGAGCGGTGTACTACTGTTCCCAGCAGACACAGAACAGTACACAGAATGCTATATAGTGTGGCTGAACGAGCGGTGTACTACTGTTCCCAGCAGACACAGAACAGTACACAGAATGCTATATAGTGTGGCTGAACGAGCGGTGTACCACTATTCCCAGCAGACACAGAACAGTACACAGAATGCTATATAGTGTGGCTGAACGAGCGGTGTACTACTGTTCCCAGCAGACACAGAACAGTACACAGAATGCTATATAGTGTGGCTGAACGAGCGGTGTACTACTGTTCCCAGCAGACACAGAACAGTACACAGAATGCTATATAGTGTGGCTGAACGAGCGGTGTACTACTGTTCCCAGCAGACACAGAACAGTACACAGAATGCTATATAGTGTGGCTGAACGAGCGGTGTACTACTGTTCCCAGCAGACACAGAACAGTACACAGAATGCTATATAGTGTGGCTGAACGAGCGGTGTACCACTATTCCCAGCAGACACAGAACAGTACACAGAATGCTATATAGTGTGGCTGAACGAGCGGTGTACTACTGTTCCCAGCAGACACAGAACAGTACACAGAATGCTATATAGTGTGGCTGAACGAGCGGTGTACTACTGTTCCCAGCAGACACAGAACAGTACACAGAATGCTATATAGTGTGGCTGAACGAGCGGTGTACTACTGTTCCCAGCAGACACAGAACAGTACACAGAATGCTATATAGTGTGGCTGAACGAGCGGTGTACCACTGTTCCCAGCAGACACAGAACAGTACACAGAATGCTATATAGTGTGGCTGAACGAGCGGTGTACCACTGTTCCCAGCAGACACAGAACAGTACACAGAATGCTATATAGTGTGGCTGAACGAGCGGTGTACTACTGTTCCCAGCAGTGACACACAATGACTGGGGGGGACCCTGGCTAGCGTGGCTGGAGCGCGAACTACCCTGCCTGCCTACCCAAAGCTAAACCCACAGACAAATGGCGGAGATATGACGTGGTTCGGGTATTTATTTACCCGAACCACGTGACAGTTCGGCCAATCAGAGCGCGTTCGGGTCCGAACCACGTGACCCGTTCGGCCAATCACAGCGCTAGCCGAACGTTCGGGGAACGTTCGGCCATGCGCTCTTAGTTCGGCCATATGGCCGAACGGTTTGGCCGAGCACCGTCAGGTGTTCGGCCGAACTCGAACATCACCCGAACAGGGTGATGTTCTGCAGAACCCGAACAGTGGCGAACACTGTTCGCCCAACACTACCTGGAATGGACAAAATCCTGAAGAGGAACTTTTCAAATTATTGTGCGCAAATTCTGCGAAGGGTAAAAACTTGACCCAATCATTTTGCGCCTCTGCAACGTAACACCTCAAAAACTGTTCCAATGATTGGTTGACTCTTTCCGTCTGACCATTGGTCTGTGGGTGGTAACCCGACGAAAATGACAGTTCCATGCCCATTTGGTGGCAGAATGCCCTCCAAAATCTGGAAACAAATTGGACTCCCCTATCTGACACGATGTTTTCCGGAATGCCATGCAATCGGAAAACGTGGATGATGAACAAATCGGCTAATTCCTGGGCCGAGGGGAGTCCTTTCAAGGGCACAAAATGGGCCATTTTACTAAAGCGGTCGACTACCACCCAAATGACCGACATGCCCTCAGACCTGGGGAGCTCACCCACAAAATCCATGGATAAGTGGGTCCATGGCTCGCTCGGGGTGGGCAAGGGCTGCAATCTTCCCACAGGTGCCAGTCGGGAGGGCTTACTCCTCGCACACACCGCACACTCTCTAACAAACTCCTTGCAATCGGCTGCCAGAGACGGCCACCAAGCGCATCTGGCTACAAGGTCCTGTGTTCTGGAGGCCCCAGGGTGTCCCGCATTCCTGTGTGAATGGAACATCTGCAAAATCTGAAGACGAAATGGCAGTGGAATAAACATAACCCCTTTGGGCTTCCCCTCCGGGATGTCCTGCTGAAAGGGACCTAAAGTCTCCGTCCAATCTTTCCAAGTCTCAGTTGTGGCCAATACCAGTCTCTGTAGGACAATGGTCTCTGGGAGGGAGGGCTGTGCTGTCTCTGGCTCAAAGCATCTAGACAGGGCATCTGCCTTAATGTTTTTGCTCCCTGGGGTGTACGTAATTATAAATCTGAATCTCGAGAAGAACAATGACCATCGAGCCTGACGGGGGCTTAATCTCTTAGCTCCCTCGATGTATTCTTCAAAGGCCAATTTGATGGCTAGGAGCTCTCTGTTGCCTATATCGTAGTTTCTCTCTGCCGGAGAGAACCTACGAGAAAAATAGGCACATGGGTGCAATCTACCCTGCAACCCTGACCGCTGGGATAGCACAGCCACAGCCCTTACCCCGACCTCTGAGGCGTCCACCTCAACAATAAAGGGATAGGAGGTGTCAACGTGTCTCAGGATGGGTGCAGAGCAAAACAAATCTTTCTAAGTGGAGAATGCATGCAGAGCCTCTGGAGACCAGTGGGCAGTATCTGCCCCTTTCTTAGTGAGACAGGTGAGGGGCGCAATGACAGTGGAGTACCCCTTTATGAACCTTCTATAGTAATTGGCAAAGCCCAAAAATCTCTGAAGAGATTTTAACCCCACTGGTTGAGACCATTCCAACACAGCAGAGACCTTGGCGGGATCCATAGACAGGCCCGAGGTGGAAATTATGTACCCTAAAAAGGTGACAGATGTTACCTCGAAGATGCATTTCTCCAATTTAGCGTAAAGCATGTTTTGCCTTAGTTTGTCCAATACAAACTTGACATGTGTCCTGTGCTCAGAGAGGTTGTTAGAAAAGATAAGTATATCATCTAGATATACTAGAACAAATTTACCCAACACTTCCCTGAATACCTCATTAATTAGTTCTTGAAAGACGGCCGGGGCGTTACACAACCCGAAGGGCATCACCAGGTACTCGTAATGCCCGTCGGGCGTGTTAAAGGCCGTCTTCCATTCATCGCCCTTTCTGATCCGCACCAGGTTGTATGCACCCCGTAAATCCAACTTTGAAAAGATCTTAGCGTCGGTTATCTGTGTAAACAAGTCATCTATCAGGGGCAAAGGGTAGCGATTCTTCACTGTGATTTTATTCAGGCCCCGGTAATCAATACATGGCCGCAGGCCTCCGTCTTTTTTCTTAACAAAAAAGAACCCTGCGCCAGCGGGCGACCGGGAGGGGTGAATGAACCCCTTGGCCAAATTTTCACGAATGTACTCCTGCATGGCCACTTTCTCTGGCCTAGACAAATTGTAAAGATGACCCCTGGGAGGCATACAACCAGATCGGAGATCGATGGGGCAATCAAACGGGTGATGTGGAGGTAATTTATCAGCAGCCTTGGGACAGAACACATCGGAATACTCGGAATATTGTACTGGTACCCCCTCCAACTGGATCCTGGTCTGGCCCAGTGTCACTCTCCCTAAACACTGCTGAAAACCGTGAGTTGACCAGCTAGTTAGCTGACCGGTAGCCCAATTTATCTGTGGAGAGTGTAAGTGCAGCCATGGCATGCCAAGGATGACTGTGGAGGTGGTCATGTGTAACACAAAAAAAAAAACTGTAGTCTCTCCTTATGTAACACCCCTATAGTGACTTCCACCTCTGGTGTCTGAGACAGCGGATGATTACTTTGAGGGGGGAATCATCTACTGCCGTAACCTGAATGGGTGGTTTTACTGGGGTTGACGGAATACCCAATCTCTTTGCAAATTCAAAATCCATAAGATTAGATGCAGAGCCTGAATCAATAAAAGCCTCAGAAACCTCAGTTTTATCTTCCCATGTGACTGTACAAGGAAGAAGTAACCGTTTATCTTCTAGGGGTAAAAGCCGCGTGCCTAGGGTGCTACCCTCTACAACTCCTAGGCGTTAGCGTTTCCCGGCTTGTTAGGACAATTACGTACTCTATGACCCCCCTCTGCGCAGTAAAGACACAGCCGCTCAGATATTCTGCGTCTTCGCTCCACTTGGGATAGTTTCGACCGACCAATTTGCATTGGTTCGGGTGGAGGCGAGACAGGAGGAGGTGGAGTAACTGGAGGCGCAGCGTAGGACACCATTCTTACATGACTACTACCACGGGTCTGTTTCTGATAGCGTAGTCTGCGGTCGATTCGAATGGCCGATGAAATGGCCTCATCGACTGTCTTAGGTTCAGGCAGACTTAACATGAGATCTGAAACCTCGTCTGACAACCCTGATAATAAACAATCTAATAGGACATAGGTGTCCCACCTGGCTGAAACTGACCACCTCCTAAATTCAGCTGCGTAATCTTCGACCGGACCCCTGCCTTGACGCAAGAGCTTGAGCTTCCGCTCAGAGGTCGAAGCAAGGTCTGGGTCGTCGTAAATTACTGCCATGGCTTTAAAAAATTCATCCACTGAAGAGAGGGCCAAATCCCCGGTGGGCAAACTGTACGCCCACGTCTGAGAATCGCCTGATAACAAAGTCTTAATAAATGTGACCCTTTGGGTCATATTTCCAGACGATCGGGGTCTCAACTCAAAGTAAGATAACACTCTACTTTTAAAATTTCGGAAGTCAGATCTATCACCAGAAAATTTCTCGGGTACAGGCAAACGTATGTCAGAGCTAGGAGGGGATCGCACCTCATCCACTGCTGTCTGGAGGGTTTGTAAAGAACCGGACAAGGCTTCAATCATAGTCTTGTGACTACCCAGCACTTGGTTGATGTTTTCCACCGAAGTGGCAAGTGCGCCCAGACGGTCAGTGTGTGCGTCCATTTGCATTTTTGGTCTGCCGTTCTGTAACGATCGGTGTAACACAGAGAGGATCTGATTACCGGTGAACAGGGCCGGGCCGAGGCAGAGGCTGGGAAGGCTGGGGCCTCTGAGCGCAGCCACCAGAGGGCGCATTCCTCTCTCTGCTATCCCCACCTGACGCATTCCTGTGAGATCTCCGTGGCCGCCTGCCTGCGCATTCATCAGTGCTACTTTTGCCTGCAATCACCAGTCCCCTAGCATTGCCAGCATCCTCCTAGTCAGAGTGCCTGTCTGCCCTGTGACTTAAACAGCCGCGCTGTCATCAGAGAGATGACAGGCACAGCTATGGCATTGTGTTGCTAGGCAACAGCAGGAAGCCAACTTCTGCTCCAACGGAAGTGGCTTCCTGCAGCGATGCCTGTGAAAACGTGAGCTGTGCTGGACTGGACAGGGGGAGGGAATCCCCCCTTGATCGCTTTGAAGAGGAAGCAGTGAACCTTTCACTGTGAATGCCATGCCCAAGAATGACTGAAGGAAGGGACAGGGACAGGGAAGCAGCTGTTTCATGGATTCCTGGAATCATCCATGCCTAGAATGAGACCGGTATGAAGGGGGAAGGGTTTTTTCTTTTGAAAGGGGCAGACAATCTAACAGTCACACACATCACATCAAGTAGCTGCCACTGTGCGTGACCAGATGTGTGTTTTCAGTACTACAGTGTCCTTAGTCTTACTCCCCCTCACATACATTCTATGTTCAGACTGAGGACACTGCAGTACTGAGAACACATCTAGTCATCTTGTGATTTGTGTGTTTCTGAGGGGGGTGGGGGTCATACATTTTAAAGCATACCTGACATGATAAAGGCAGCATGATTTATACTTACATGGAGCTTATTCTATCCTGCATTAGTCAATTACCTTCTTCGCCATCCTCCCGGACCCCAAAATGTGTCCCTGTCAGCCCTGTAAAGTCTGTGACTCAGCTGAGTTGCAGACTATTGTGCAGTCACGGCTGTGCCCATCCCCTGATTGTGCTCCCATAGCTGGATGCGTTCTGCACATGCGCAGTTCATTAAGTCTGTAACTGCGCTTGCGCAGACTGCTCCCAGTTATGGGACTGTGATGGAGGAGGCCCATATCCCAGGAATAGCACATGCACAGTAGTTGACAACTCAGCTGTATCATAGACTTCAGGAGCACAGCAGATCGGCCTATGGGGGCTGGAAAAATCCTCAGGACACTAACCTAGCCCCTACCTATACCTAACTCACGTAACTCTAACACAGCCATTAGCAAACACCACTAACCATCAACTGCCATCATAGCTATTCCCTCAGCTACAGGTACCTGCCAAACTACACCAGGGCTTTTCCACTGTTACAGAGGTATTGTGCTGCACCAGCGCCCAAATTACAAGCTATGGCCAATATTTTTAGAATTTTGACATGGGCACCTATAGTGGCAGCCAAAGGACCAGCTTGGGGGGGAAGGGGGGGGCGCACTTTAAAAGCTCAGCCTCTGGTGCTGGAGAACCTTGTCCCGGCCCTGCTGGTGAACTGCAGTCTCACCAGGAATACAGAATATACCCGATTATTGGTGATCTGCAGTATCACCGATAATCAGATATATCTACTAACCTCTGGACACCAGATAGGACAAGTGAGTGTTTGATGCAACAGTATACTTTGAGTACTTCTCCAGAAGTATGTTCCTTCCTATGGCCTAGACTCTCCTGGAGGGAGGAGCTAGGCAGAGAGTAGGAAGGACAGAGCGTGAGTGACACCCGAGAGTGAGGGTGTCACTAACAGGTCTGGGAACTGCCTCTAACAGTAAGGCTAGTTCTCGAGGTCGGCAAGCCAGGTCGTTAACACACAGACAGATAAGGTACAGATTCAGGAGGCAGATACGGAAACCAATAAACAGACAGGGTTTGGCAACGGGGTATCAGAATGGCACAGTACAGAATCAAGAGGCAAATACAGAGTCCAGGAACGAGCAGAGATTGGCAACAGGATATCAGAAATAGCAAGGTACAGGATCAGAGTTCAGAGGAATAGTCAGGCAGGCAGAAGGTCATAACAAATAATACAATACAATATTCCTAATGCTAAGGTGTGAGCTCCTTGATGTCAACACCTTTGGAAACTATGCTAGAACACAGATACAGACAAGGTCTGAGTGCTACCACGTTGTGATCGCAACGGCAGACAACCAGAGAATGACCAGCACCCAGTATATATAGCAAAGCGCTCTCCAGCGCCTCCCCTAAGTGCTGGACCAATGGAAGGTGGTAAAAATGTCAGCTGACCAGCCTGGTCAGCTGACCCTTTTTTGGCTGTCATATAAGCTCTGCCTCTCAGCGCGCGCGCGCGTCCTTCTGAACCTGTGTGGACTAGCAGTCCCAGCCACACCAGACATGTCTTGTAATGTAACCACTGATTCAGGCGCAGGGACCGCCTCCCCGCTCTCCAAGCAAGCGGCGGTTTCCCTGCGTCCAGCCACAATGTCAGCAGCTTTGCCATGCGTGCAATCCGCTGCATCCAACGCGAACTCCACCGCTCTGCCCATGCGGCGATTTCTTCGCGTTGTGCCGCCATGTTAGACGCGGAAACAGCCGCCTCACTCTGAGCCCTAGCGGTGGCTTTTCCGCGTTTCCTCACAGTTATATGCAGTGAGGTGGGTTCACCGAACACAACAGGTCGTTAGATGCAGTGAGCTGGGTTCACTCAACACAACAGGTAGTTAGATGCAGTAAGCTGGGCTCACTGTACAATAAAAGTAGTTAGATGCAGTGAGCTGGGTTCATTCAACACAACAGGTAGTTAGATGTAGTGAGCTGGGTTCACTGAACAATGAAGGTAGTTCGATGCAGTGAGCTGGGTTCACTCAACACAACATGTAGTTATATTCAGTGAGGTGGGTTCACTGAACAGTAAAGGTAGTTAGATGCAGTGAGCTGGGTTCACTGTACACAACAGGTAGTTAGATGCAGTGATCTGTGTTCACTCAACACAAAGCTAGGTATATGCAGTGCTGAGGTGGGTTAAGTAAGCACAACAGGTACTGGGTATATGCAGTAATGGGTAGTACCATGTGCAGCTCCCTGTCACACACACAGGTAGTCACTGAATGTGCTGGGCTGCTGGCAGTGGCACACACACTATCAATTAGCAAGGCTGTGCATGCAACAAAAGTCAGATTGACACACAGAAAAAAAAAGTACAGGATTAGCTCTGAAAAGAGCTGTTGAGGCCAAGAAACTAACTAATCTGTCCCTAGGAGAACAAGTCTTCAGCAGCTGTCCCTAGTCTGTCTCTAGCAGGCACACGAGTGAGTGTAATGGCCGGCGAGCCTGCCTTATATAAGGGGGGGGGGGGGGGGAGGGCTCCAGGGCTTAGTGTAGCCTGAATGGCTGCAATGTGCCTGCTGACTGTGATGCAGAGGGTCAAAGTTGACCCTCATAGTGCATTATGGGGTGAATCGAACTACCGCAAAAGTTCGCCTGGTCCAGGCAAACGCGAACCACCTAAGTTCGCCTGGAACCGTTCGCCAGCGAATCGTTCGGCCCATCTCTAGTCTCTAATAAAGGCTGCCAAGTTTTTGATGGCAAGCACAAATAAAGGGGGTAGAGATGACACCCCTGCATTTTACCTCTATTCAACTGAACCTTATCTGAATTTCCCCTATTAATCCTAAATCTAGCCACTATAGATTAGCATAACCCAAATGAGAAAAATATTCCCAAAGCCCAGTCTTTTCAAAACTTCCCAGAGATTTTGCCACTCAACAATGTCAAAAGCTTTGGCAGCGTCAAGCGACACAATGATTCCATTACCAGTATAATCAGGAGGTAACTGCAAATTTAAGAAGACTCACCCAACATTAATGGCTGTGGATCTGGATGGCATAAAAACTGATTGGTTGGACTAAATTAATTTCTCAATGACCTTGGAAAGTCAAGCCTGTTGGACAAAACCTTAGCCAACAGCTTTATGAACGTAGTCAGCAAGGAATGTGGCTATTCGGGAAGCTTAGGATCTTTTCCAGCTTTTGGAATCAATACTGTACAATAAAGTCCTGTAGCAGTGAGTCTTGGAGTATACTTTGTTTGAAGGCCTATTCATACATTTTTAACAAAATGTCTATAGGAAGGCCATCCGGACCCGGAGCCTTGTCCTTAAAAAAAAGAGGCATTTACCTGAACTTTTATTTAGTACCAACACATTTAAAGAGGTGCAAATTTTGGCTACAAGGTGGTGAAAAGGGCACCTGAGTTTTCATTTCAGTTACAAGGTTTCTAATTCTGCTACAAAAGGGCACCCTTTTATAGCCGAGATTTTTGATTCGGGGTGCAGTGGAGATTAGGATTAGGCATCACAGCAGGGGTTAGGCACCACTAGGGGAGGTCTTAGGGTTAAGCACCCCCAGGGGAGGGTTCTGTGTGAGAGTAAGGAGAAGTTAGGTCGTAATAATTAGAGATGGCCCGAACGGTTTGCAAAGGAATGGTTCCCGGCGAACTTCCGAGGTTCACGATCGCGGAGAACCGTACACTTTTCCAGAAGTTCGATTCGCCCCCATAGTGCATCATGGGGGTCAACTTTGACCCTCTATATCACAGTCAGCAGGCACATTGTAACCAATCAGGCTACACTCTCTCCTGGAGCCACTCCCCCCCCCCCCCCTAATAAAAGGCAGGCAGCGTCAGGCTTTTCACTCACTCGTCTGCCTGCAGTAATTAGAGTAGGGACAGGTCTGCTGCAGACATTAGGTAAAGCTTAGTTATGCTCTTGTAGGCTTGTTAGCTTGCTCCTTGCTGATTCTTAATGCTAAGAAATCACCCCTCAACAGCTCTTTTGAGACCAAATCTTGTTCTTGTGTTTTTTTGTGTGTGTGTGTGTGTGTGTGTGTCCCACTGACACTTGTGTTGCATAGACAGCATTGGTAATTCCTACTGTGTGTGCCACTGCCAGGCCCAGCACATTCAGTGACTACCTGTGTGTGTGACAGGTGCACAGTAATATCCATCACTGCATGTACCTACCTGCTGTTGCTCACTTAAGTGCAGTGAGAGCACGCAGTGTCACTGTGCCTGTCCGATAACTGTCTGTGTGTGACAGGTGCACATTATAATACCCATCACTGCATATACCTATCTGTTGTTGTTCACTACAGTGCACCCACCTACCTACGTGAGTTCACGCAGTATGATATACCACTCCATGCATACCTGTTAACTGCACCTGTGTGACTGCACATTGTATTAGTCAAGTCAGTGCATACCTTTCACTTCATCCCCCCCCCCCCCCCCCGATATGGACAAAACGGACAAAACAGGTAGAGGCAGAGTTAGAGGCAGACCCAGAGGAAAGCCACCCGGCAGGTTGATGTGATTTCATGCGGCCCTGGCCTAAAGTGCAGTGCTCAGAAGAAGGCACGTCTCATCAACTCCCAAGACTGTCAGAATGTGGTTGACTATTTAACACAGAACACCTCATCTTCCGCAGCCACCAGCGCTACTACATGCACCACATCTGCTGCATTTCACAGTTCGCAGGAGTTATTTGGTGGGGAAATCACTGATGCACAGCCATTCTTGTTACAACAAGTTGAAGGCGCTAAGCTAGTTACACCACCTCATATGTCTGAGTTAGGCGGCGACACTATGGACGTAACGTGTGAGGAGGAGGATGATGAAGTACCTGCTGTTGGTGCAGTTTTGGAGGTGTCTGAGGTGAGCGTAGCTGGGCAGGATGATTAAGATGACGATGGTACGGATACCACATGGGATCCTAAGAGATAAGATGACCAAGGGGACAGTTCAGAGGGGGAGCCAGAGAGTAGTAGGAGGAGACGAGTTGCTGAAAGAAGCAGGGGGATATCGTCGTCAGAAACAGCTGGTGGCAGTGTCCGGCGCCAGCCAACATGCCATTCAACGTCAGCTGCTGATGCCACCATAGTGCCATCACCCCACGGGAGCTCAGCAGTTTAGACATTTTTTGATGTGTCTGCCTCAGATCAGAGCAATGCCATCTGTTCTCTCTGCCTCCAAAAACGGAGCCATGAAAAGGCCAACACCCACGTAGGGACAACTGCCTTACAAAGGCACATACAGAAAAGGCACAAACTGCAATGGGAAGAGCACCTGAGCAAAAGCAGCACACAAAAGAAAAGCCACCCTCCTTCTCCTCTTCCTCCTTCAGGTGCAGCATCTTCAGCCGCTTTCTCCCTTGCACCTTCACAGCCACCCTCCTCCACTCCGCCTCTGACCTTGAGCGGTTCCTGCTCCTCTGCCCACAGCAGCCAGGTGTCTGTGAATTAAATATTTGAGTGGAAGAAGCCAATTTCTGCCAGTCACCCCCTTGCCCGGCATCTGACAGCTGGCTTGGCGGAACTGTTAGCTCGCAAGCTCTTACCATACCAGCAGGTGGACTCTGAGGCCTTCCGTAAATTTGTGGCCATTGGGACACCACAGTGGAAGATACCAGGCCACAATTAATCCTCTAAAAAGGCAATACAGAAACTGTACCGTGAAGTACAAAGGCAAGTGGTGTCATCTCTGGCACACAGTGTTGGGTCAAGGGTCCACCTGACCACGGACGCCTGGTCTTCCAAGCACGGTCAGGGCAGGTACATTACTTATACAGCCCATTGGGTCAACCTGGTGAACGATGGCAAGCAGGGAGTACGTGGCTGTGCAATGGACCAACATGGCTTGCAGGCAGACCTCCTGCAACCTCCTCTCCTCCTGCTACATCCTCTTCACTGTTGTCATCCTCCTCCTCCTTGGCTGAGTAGCAGTTCAGCTCTACTGGTGCTGCCATCTCCTCTCCAGTTACACAGCCCCAGCTCCCCAGGGCCTATGCTGCATGCCAGGTATGACGGTGTCATGCCATCTTAGACATGTCTTGCCTCAAAGCGGAGAGTCACACTGGAGCAGCTCTCCTGGCTGCTCTTAAAAAACAGGTGGATCAGTGGCTGACCCCACACCAGCTGGAGATCGGCAACTTGGTGTGTGACAACGGCAGCAATCTCATATCCACTTTGAATTTGGGAAAGCTGACACATGTGCCCTGCATGGCCATGTGCTCAATCTAGTCATTCAAAGATTTGTGTCAAAGTACCCAGGCTTAGAGGACATCCTGAAGCAGGCCAGGGAATTGTGTGGGCATTTCAGGTGGTCTTACATGGCCATGGCACGCTTTGCAGACATTCAGCGAGAAAAAAGTTGCCGGTGAGACGCCTCATTTGCGATAGGCCGACTCACTGGAATTCGACCCTCCTTATTTTCTCTCACCTGCTAGAACAGGAGAAAGCCGTCACCCAGTACCTCTACAATTACAGTACAAGGACACACTCTGGAAAGATGTGGATGTTCTGGCCCAACAACTGGACACTGATGCAAAATGCATGCAGGCTCATGCGGCCGTTTGAGGAGGTGACCAACCTGGGGAGTCGCAGTGAAGGCACCATCAGCGACTTGATCCCGTACGCTTACTTCCTGGAGCGTGCCGTGCATAGAGAGGTGGATCAAGCTGTGGAGGAGCGTGAACAGGAACAGTTACAGGAGGAAACGTTGTGGTATCAATTCTCATCAGAACCAGATGTTTCCTCAACACCTGCGGCAGCACAGAGGGGGAGGAGAAGGAGGAGGAAGAGTCATGTGGGGAATAGGAGTCAGACTTGGATGATGAGGAAGGTGTTTCTTTGGAGGAGGAGGAGGCAGCGGCAGAATAACAACCACAACAGGCATTGCAGAGGGCTTGTGCTGCTAAACGTTCCCGTGGTATTGTTCGTGGCTGGGGGGAGGAGGAGGACTTGCATGACGTCACTGAGGAAGAGCAAGAGGAGATGGCTAGTACGTCTGGATCCAACTTTGTGCAGATGGCATCTTTCATGCTGTGCAGCCTGTTGAGGGACCCCCATATAAAAAAAACTCAAGGGGAAAGAGCTGTACTGGGTGGCCACGCTACTAGACCCTCGGTATAGGCACAAAGCGGCGGACATGTTACCAACTCACCTGAAGGCAGAAATGATGCAGCACATGCAGAACAAGCTGGCAACTCTGCTTTACAATGCGTTTAAGGGTGATGTCACAGCACAACGCAATAAAGGTACCACTGCCAATAATCCTCCTCCCATGTCCACGCAGGCAAGGACAGGATGCTCCAGTGATCTCATAGTGATGTCGGACATGCAGACATTCTTTAGTCCAAGGCCTTGCCTTAGCGCTTCTGGATCCACCCTCCACCAATGCCTCGACCGGCAGGTAGCCTGGCCTTAAGTGTGGATGTAGACACTGTGAGCAGGGATAAACCCTTGGACTACTAGGTGCACAGGCTTGACCTGTGGCCAGACCTGTCACAATTTGCCATACAACTTCTGTCTTGCCCTGCCTCAAGCGTCCTGTCAGAAAGGACCTTCAGCGCAGCTGGAGGCATTGTCACTGAGAAGAGAAGTCGCCTAAGTCACAAAAGTGTTCAGTACCTCACCTTTATCAAAATGAATGAGGCATGGATCCCGGAGGGCTACTGCCCGCCCAAAGACTAAGTCAGTCCCCACACACAGCATCTCTGCCTGCACGCCATGTGACTGCCTGCCTCAAGACTAAGTCGCTCCCCACACAGCACCTCTGCCGGCAGGCCGCTTGACTGCCTTCTCCGCCACCACCAACAGGGTCAGGGACTCCAGGTGGATTCCTGAATTTTTAAGGCGGCCGCTATAATAATTTTTCTGGTGCGTGTACATGCCTGCCTAATTTTTTGCTTGCGTATCACAATGAAGCAATGACCAACGGCTATATGAGTGTGTCGGTGGGGCACACCCACGATAATAAGGTCGTTGCTTCATTGTGGACAGACCAAATTTGATCAGCTGGACAGACACTGTTCTGACATTCTGCCACCTCAGCCCCAGCGACCATATGAGCTGGAAAGCCGCCATCACCTGCGCTCTCGTCATGGTGCGCACCAGTCCAGTACGGCCGTCACTACACAAACAGCTGTTTGCAGTCACTGCATACCTTTCACTGCATCTTTGACTGCACATTGTATTATACCTGGCAGTCAGTGCATACCTTTCACTTGAATGGATGGCAGACTTGCCCTCCACAACAGATTCTCGTTAAAGGATTTAAAGTTTATTCATTTCCTATACAGCAGGGCCTCGAAAGTCCTCCTGGATTGCCTGCTGCCTTCCTTGGATGTGTGGTAGCCATTCCTGCACCTTAGCCCACAGCGTGCCTGCTGCCTCCCTTGGATGTGTGGTGGTGGTAGCCATTTCTTAGGCTCCCACTCCAGACCGGAATCGAACCAGGATTCCACGGCCGTTACCCGTGGTTACCATGCTACTGAGAAAGTTCCGTCTAAAGTTTCACACAGTTGACTGAATGGCAGACTTGCCCTTCAAATGGGTCCTTACTTGGGTGAGTGCAGGGATAAGCAGAAACTATGCCAGTGCGAATTTATGCATCGTAGTTCACATCTACGCATCGTAGTTCGTAGGTGACGTTTCAAAACTACGCTTATGAATTTACGTGTAGTGAAGTACCAATATGAGTAGCTTATGCCCACTATGCGTAGTTAACATGTGTATTGCGTATTGAACTACGAATGCATTACTCGCGTCTAATTTTCTGCGTGCGATTGTATGCTTACAAATTTACACATTGGAAAGGGGAATGTATGCATAGAAGAGTTCCCGGTCTAAGCATTTAGAAAGGATTTACTGCGTAACATTTACTGCATACGGACATCAGTATCCGCATACACTACGCGTAATTGCGTATTTTAAAGCGTAGTCTACGAAATGCATACAAAGCGAATATTTGACTACGAAGCCGTAGTTTGGCGAAGTGTAATTGCGTAAAACTACGCGTAGCTCCAGCGTAGCAAAGTTGGCTAACTACGACCATCCCTGGATGTTTGGTGGTGGTAGCCAGTTCTCAGGCTCCCACTCTGGACCGGAATCGAACCATGATTCCCTGGGCATTACCCGTGATCACTCACAATGGCAGACTTGCCCTCCATAACAGATTCTCTTTACAGGTACTGAACAGCAAACAAAACAAGTATTAGTAAAAAAAAAAATAGATGTAAGGTTTAACATTGGTGGAGAAAAAACCATCGAAAGTTGACAAGGCAGTCAGACATTACCTAACCAGACATCACTGAGTGAGGAAGATCAATCTCGCCATGGTGCGCACTGCGCAGTAGTCCACCACGGCCGTCACAACACAGACAGCTGTTTGCGGTGCATTACACAGTGAGTTTGGTGTGTCAGTGTGAAGTAGTACTCTAATTACACTCCCTGATTGATGTATACACATGCAAGATGTTTTAAAACACTTTAGGCCTGAAATTTAGCATTCAATGTGATTTCTGCCCTTAAAACGCTGCTGTGCGTCAAATCCAGATTTCTCCCCGGGACTTTTGGCATGTAGCCCACTCATCCATGCAAAAACTCAGATGTTAGACCCCTTGAAACATCTTTTCCATCACTTTTGTGGCCAGTATAAAGGTTTCTAGTTTTCAAAGTTCGCCTCCCCATTGAAGTCTATTGCAGTTCGCAAAAGTTTGCGCGAACTGAACTTTTGCGGAAGTTCAAGTTCGCAGTTCGCGAACCGAAAATTGGAGGTTCGGGCCATCTCTAACGGCTAACAGCCCATGTTTGCTAGGAACTGTCCGCCCTGCGAACTGTTTGGGCTATTTCTAATTATAATGTTCAATCTGTTCAACTTTTCTTTTTCATGTTTCATTTTCGATTTCATAAGCCATTGTTGTTGTAAGTTGAATTTACACTACACTTGTACCTCACTGACTGGGTGAAAGCCACACCACTTTCTAGATGTTGTTTACATGATGCATCCTCTTATGATTATGGGAAAAAAATTAGCGATGATCGTAATCAGCCAATTACGATTATATGAAACGTTCACGATTATGCCGATATGTAATTACAAATTCTTAATTCAGTTGACTTTGTATTATCATTCATAATTACACATGAGTTTACATCACATGTATTCTATGTGTAATTTTTTGCTGACTTTGTCGGTGAATAGCAAAGCTATATATGTTAACCTCCTTGGCGGTAACCCCGTGTGTGACACGGGGTAAGCCACCGGAGGGTGCCGCTCAGGCCCTGCTGGGCCGATTTACATAATTTTTTTTTTCAAACATGCAGCTAGCACTTTTCTAGCTGCGTGTTTGGTCTGATCGCCGCCGCCCACCGCTGATGCACCGCTACCCGCCGCGGATACAGGCCCCCCTTGCATACCCCTTGCGCAGCATGGCCAATCGCCGCCAGGCTGCGCTATGGGGTGGATCGGGACTCCCTGTGACGTCACGATGTCCATGACGTCGATGACGTCACTCCGTTCATCACCATGGCGACGGGGGAAGCCCTCAAGGAAATCCCGTTCAGAACGGGATTTCCTTATGGGCAAGCGGCGCCGGCGGCGATCGGAGGGGACGGGCGGACGCCGCGGGGAGGGGGGAAGCATGTAGCTAGCGCTAGGCTAGCTACATGCTAAAAAAAAAGTGAAAAAAACCCTCCCGCAGCTGCGCAGCCGCGGGAATTATACCGCCAGGGGGGTTAAGGAGAATACTGGATACAAGTCAAAAAATATTTTACAAAAAATACCTTGTAGTTTTTCAGAAAAGTGATTTTAAAAATGCAAAGAAAAATGTTTTTTAAACTCAGAAGAATGACAGTTCAAAACCATTTTTATTTTTATTTTTAAAATCAATTTTCTCAAAAACCACAAGGTCTTTTTGAACATTTTTTTTTATCTTGTACCCACTATTCTCCTTAACATATACAGTATATTCTGGCGTATAAGACTACTTTTTAACCCTTGAAAATCTTCTGAAAAGTCCGGGGTCATCTTATACGCCAAGTGTCAATGATGCCGGATGATATGCCCTATCCTGTTACGACTCTTGGATCTCGCTGCTGAGGACTGTAGTGAAGGCACACATGTGCGAGATCTGAGAGGCAGAGAAAGAGGTAAAAAGGATACAAGTGTGGGCTAGAAGGAAAAAAAGGCGAAAGAGGCGTGTTTTATGGTCACCGTGCAATCTATTCTTCCATACCGCTCTGATAAACAGGTAGACAAGGAGAGCTGACCAATTCACTTAGGGAGAGTTGACCAATGCAACCAGTCAATCGCCTATATACTGCTATATACTGGGTACCACATACAGTACAGCACCAGTATATGATTTTTTTAAATTTTTATTTGGTGTACATTGGAAGAGGGGTAGTCTTATATGGCGAGTATATCCCAAACTCTATATTTTGAATGGAAAAGTTGGGGGGTCGTCTTATACACCCAGGCTTCTTATACGCCGGAATATAAGGTATATCAATTTTGGTAGCAATAGTATGTATGGGGACTTTGATATCCATCACCAAATTCAGCATGAAATTACACATAAATGATGCGTAAATTCATGAGTAATTACGAATGCTTACAATAAACTATGAAATTAATTATGCATTGCCCTAAAATTATGCATGACGATTACGCTGCATAATTGCGAATTTTAATGCATAATTATGCATAGGCTCAATTTCTGCCCATCACTAAACAAAATGTTTTGACTGTGTTTGTTTTCTATTTGCCTCAATATTTGCTACCTATTTGTCTCAGGAAATTGGGAACCCATCCCAAAAAGGGGGAGGAGGGAAAGTAATTATTCAAAATTAAAAAGAAAACTACTAAAAGGTAGGTGAGAGAAAGGATGCACATTTAAAATAAGAAAAAAAAAAACATATTTAAATGTTAACTTGTGACTATGATGAGACTACACATCCAGAGGAAAATCCATGCAGCTTCACAAACAACCAATTTACGGTAAGTTCATGGTTGTCTTAAAGTGAACCTCTGGACTAAAAATCGACTCAGCAGCTCTGGAA
Source organism: Hyperolius riggenbachi (assembly GCF_040937935.1). Lineage (NCBI taxonomy): Eukaryota > Metazoa > Chordata > Amphibia > Anura > Hyperoliidae > Hyperolius > Hyperolius riggenbachi. Next base: position 46,165,295 of record NC_090646.1, on the reverse strand, counting down.
AGGCCTGGTGTTTCTTTAACAGCTTCACAGCACAGAACTTGTTTCTCTTATCCAAGCCTCATTTTTATCTGCACAGAAGAAAACTGCCCGGGCTTTTTTCCCCTAATGTTGTGCAAAGCATGATGGGATTTCTGATGTTGTTGTTCTCGTTCTGCTGTTTTGGTGCCAATTTTTTTTTTTTTTACATTTTGAATTTGACATTTGAAGCCTAGCGTGTGCAGCTGGGAGGGGTAATCAGGACACAGGATAGTTGGAACTGTGTCTCCTGCTCCTTGTCACCTCCTTTCAACCAAAAAGATGGCTGCCCCCATGACAAAGATGGCAGCCCCCATGAATCACAATCATTTGCCTGTTCTTTTAAAAAGGGTGGGTAAAAAATTATATTACCTATCTATTCTAATTAACATAACTAATGTAACTTAATGACAGTATGTTTGTTTAGGCTGAAGTTCCCCTTTAATGATTGATTCATGGTTCCCTCAATGAGCTGTAGTTCCTCAGTGTCGGCAGCACCTATGCAGCCCCAAACTATGACGTTCCCACCACCACACATGACTGCAGGCAAAAATACACTTGTCTTTGCACTCCTAACCTGGTTGCCACCACACCAACTTGACACCATTGAAACCATATAAATGTATCTTGGTCTCATCAGACTAAAGGACATGGTTTCAGTAATCCATGTTCTTAGTCTACTTGTCTTCAGCAAACTGTTTGGGGTCTTTCTTGTCCATCATCTCTTAAAGTGGCTTCTTTCTGGGATGACAGCCGTACAGATCAATCTGTTGCAGTGTGCGATGTATGGTACAGACTGACCCCCCCCCCCACCCCCACCCCTTTAACCTCTACAGAAATTCTGCCAGCGCTCTTATGTCTATTTGTAAAATACAACCTCTGGATATGACACTGAGCATGTGAACTCGGCATCTTTGATTGTGGAAAGGCCTGTTCTGAGTGGAATCTGTCTTGTTAAACTGCCATATGGTCTTAGTAACCGTGCTGCAGCTCAGTTTCAGGGTGTTGACAATCTTCTAATAGCCTAGACCATCTTTATGTAGAGAAACAATTATTTTTTATTTATTTATTTTTAGACCCTCTTTTAAGAGCTTTCAGGCATGAGGTGCAATGTTGAATTTCCAGTGACCAGTAGGAGAGAGGTTGAGAGCAATAACACACAATTTAACACACTTGCTCCCCATTCACACTTGAGACCTTTTAACAGTAACAAGTTAGGGGATATATGTACTGGTTAAGGGCTCTGCCTCTGATAAAGGAGACCTGGGTTCAAATCTCAGCTCTTCCTGTTCAGTAAGCCAGCACCTATTTAGCAGGAAACCTTGGGCAAGACTCACTAACACTACTACTGCAGCTCTGTTGCTTTGAGTCCACAAGAAGGAAAAGTGTGACAAATGTTTTTTTTTCTTTTTCTTGTCTTGTCTCACTGGGCAGAATTTTCACATTCTGCCCAGTGACACAAGACAAGAAAAAATAACATTTATGTCACACTTTTCTCCTTGTGGACAGAGCTGCAACCACTAGGGGGCGCTCTATAGGCAGTAGTAGTGTTAGGGAGTCTTCCCCAAGGTCTCCTACTTAGTAGGTGCGTAATCACTATTGTTGCCGGAGTTTAAGACAATAGCTGAGTGTTAAGTTATTTTTATTGAGCAGTACATTTACACTGTTACACAAGCTGTATGCTGACTACTTCACATTGTAACAAAGTTTTATATCTTTAGTGTTGTCCAATGAAGAGATACAATACAATATTTACAAAGTGTGAGCGGTGTACACCCTTTTGTGAGATACTACCGTATTTTACGGACTATATGGCGCACTTTTTCTCCCCCAAAAGTGGGGAGAAAAAGTCAGTGCGCCTTATAGTCCGAATGCGTCCTTTTTGTGGATCCCCCTGTGTCCTCCTCTGCTCCGTGTGTGTGCCCTCCGCCCTGTGAGTCCCCTTCAGGTATGTTGCGGAAGTAGCCACACTTAGAGAGGGAGGCAATGCCCGTGTGTCTGTCCTCCACCCCATGCCCGCCGCTACAGTCAATTTGTGCTGAAGTAGCTGCACATAGAGAGGCAATGCCCTGTTTGTCTGTTCTTCACTAGAGATGTCGCGAACCTCCGATTTTCGGTTCGCGAACCCCGTTCGCGAACCTTCGCGGAAGGTTCGGTTCGCGGTAAAGTTTGCGAACCGCAATAGACTTTAATGGGGATGCAAACTTTGAAAAATAGAAAAAATTATGCTGGCCACAAAAGTGATGGAAAAGATGTTTCAAGGGGTCTAACACCTGGAGGGGGGCATGGTGGAGTGGGATACATGCCCAAAGTCCCAGGGGAAAAAATCTGGATTTGACGCAAAGCAGCGTTTTAAGGGCAGAAATCACATTGAATGCTAAATTGCAGGCCTAAAGTGCTTTCAAACATCTTGCATGTGTATACATCAATCAGGGAGTGTAATTAGAGTTCTGACACACCAAACTCACTGTGTAACGCACCGCAAACAGCTGTTTGCGTAGTGACGGCCATGCTGGACTGGTGCGCACCGTGGCCAGAGTGTAGGCCGTGGCGTTTTTCAAGCCCATATGGTCGCCGGGCTGTGATAGCTCAATGATAGAACAACAGTGACTGTCCAGCTGATCAAATTTGGTCTGACCACAATGAAGCAACGACCTTATTATTTTTTGTGTCCCACCCCCACCCGAGACACTCAAATAGCTGGCGGTCATTGCTTCATTGTGATACGCAAGCCCCATTCACCGCGGCAAGGTAATGATCACGAAGGGGGATGGGCACATGTACATGCCTTTTGTTTATTTGTTGCAGCTGCCCACAGTGCAGCCAGAAAAATTAGGCAGGCATGTACACGCACCAGAAAAATTAGTGTAGTGGCCGCTGCTAGCAGCGGCCTTAAAAAATCAGGAATCCGCCTAGAGTCCTGGACCCTGTTGGTGGTGGCGGGGAAGGCAAGCGGCCTGCAGGCAGAGATGCTGTGTGTGGGGACTGACTTAGTCTTCGGTCGTGCATTAGCCCTCCGTGATCCATTCCTCATTCATTTTGATAAAGGTCAGGTACTGAACACTGTCGTGACTTAGGCGACTTCTCTTCTCAGTAACTATGCCTCCAGCTGCACTGAAGGTCCTTTCTGACAGGAAGCTTGCGGCAGGGCAAGAGAGAAGTTGGATGGCAAATTGGAACAGCTCTGGCCACAGCCAGGTCAAGCCTGCGCAACCAGTAGTCCAAGTGTTCATCGTCGCTGCTCGCAGTGTCTACATCCAAACTCAAGGCCAGGTAGTCGGCTATCTGCTGGTCCAGGCATTGGTGGAGGGTGGATCCGGAAGGACTATGGCGAGGAGTTGGACTAAAGAGTGTCCGCATAACCGACATCACCCTGAGATCGCTGGAGCGTCCTGTCCTTGCCTGCGTGGACTTGGGAGGAGGAGGGTTACTGCCAGTGGTACCTTGATTGCGTTGTGCAGCCACATCACCCTTAAACGCATTGTAAAGCATCATCGACAGCTTGTTCTGCAAGTGCTGCATCCTTTCGGCTTTCTGTTGAGTTGTTAACAGGTCTGCCACTTTGTGCCTGTACCGAGGGTCTAGTAGCGTGGCCACCCAGTACAGGTCATTCTCCTTGAGTTTTTGGATACGGGGGTCCCTCAACAGGCTGGACAACATGAAAGAGGACATCTGCACAAAGCTGGATGCAGACGTACTCTCCATCTCCTCTTGCTCTTCCTCAGTGATGGGACGCAACTCCTCTTCCTCCCCCCAGCCACGAACAATACCACTGCAACGTGGAGCAGCAGAAGCCCCCTGTGACGGCTGCTGCGGTTGTTCTTCTTCCGCCGCCTCTTCCTCTTCCATAGAAACACCTTCCTCATCATCACCATCATCAGAGTCTGACTCCTCTCCTTCCCCACATGACTCCTCTTCTTCCTGCTCCTCCTCCTCCCCCCTCTGTGCTGCCGCAGGTGTTGTGGAAACATCGGGTTCGGATGTAAATCGCTCCCACGACTCCTGCTGCTATAACTGTTCTCGTTCACGCTCCTCCACACACAGCTGTATCCACCACTCTATGCATGGCACGCTCCAGGAAGTAGGCGTAGGGGATCAAGTCTCTGATGGTGCCCTCATCGCGACTCACCAGTTTGGTCACCTCCTCAATGGGCTCCATGACCCTGCATGCATTTCGCATCAGTGTCCAGTTGTTGGGCCACAACATCCCCATCCTCCCAGATTGTGTCCTTGTACTGTAATGATACAGGTACTGGGTGACGGCTTTCTCCTGGTCTAGCAGGCGAGAGAAAATCAGCAGGGTGGAATTCCAGCGAGTCGTGCTATCGCAAATCAGGCGTCTCACCGGCAAGTTGTTTCTACGCTGAATGTCCGCAAAGCGTGCCATGGCCTTGTAAGAGCGCCTGAAATGCCCACACAACTTCCTGGCCTGCTTCAGGACATCCTCTAAGCCTGGGTACTTGGACACAAATCTTTGCACGACCAGATTCAGCACGTGTGCCATACAGGGTATGTGTTTCAGCTTTCCCAAATTCAACGCAGCAATGAGATTGCTGCCGTTGTCACACACCACGTTGCTGATCTCAAGCTTGTGGGGTGTCAGCCATTACTCCACCTGTTTGTTAAGAGCAGCCAGGAGAGCTGCTCCAGTGTGACTCTCCGCTTTCAGGCAAGACATGTCTAACACTGCGTGACACCGTCGTACCTGGCATGCAGCATAGGCCCTGGGGTGCTGGGGCTGTGTAGCTGGAGAGGAGATCGCGGCACCAGCCAAGGAGGAGGAGGAGGATGACGACAGCGAAGCGGTGGTAGCAGGTGGAGAGGAGGTGGCTGGAGGCCTGCCTGCAAGCCGTGGAGGTGTGACAAGTCGGTCCGCTGCGCAGCCACGTACTCCCTGCTTGCTGCCATCTGTCACCAGGTTGAGCCAATGGGCTGTGTATGTAATGTAGTGGCCCTGCCCGTGCTTGGCAGACCAGGCATCCGTGGTCAGGTGGACCCTTGACCCAACGCTGTGTACCAGAGATGACACCACTTGCCTCTCAACTGCACGGTACAGTTTGGGTATGGCCTTTTGTGAAAAATAATTGCGGCCTGGTATCTTCCACTGCGGTGTACCAATGGCCACAAACTTACGGAAAGCCTCTGACTCCACCAGCTTGTATGGTAATAGCTGGTGAGCTAATCGTTCCGCCACGCCAGCTGTCAGACGCCGGGCAAGAGGGTGACTGGCAGACATTTGCTTCTTACGCTCAAATACTTCCTGCTGTGAGCAGAGGAGAAGGAACCGCTGAAGGGAAGAGGCGGTGTGGAGGAATGTGGCTGTGAAGGTGCATGGGAGTAGGAATGGTCAGAAATGCCAATTTCCGATTCTGCGGTAAATCCGCATTCCGCCATTGCCAAATACCGATTCCGCTGCCAATTTCCGCATTCCGATGCGGAATTTCCGCCGGAAATCGTGGAAATTCCGCCCGACTTTAACATCGATTTTCTCAAAAACTATAAGGTCTTTTTGAAAACTTTTTTTGCATCTTGTTCAGGAGATTCTGTTTAACAAACCCTGAAAATTTGGTGTTTCTAGGACTTACAGGGGCTTTTCTATTAACCGCTAAAGTCGGCGGATTTTTACTGTAATGTAAATGCAGATGCAGATTTTCTGCATTTTACATTACAGTAACAATCCGCTGAATTTAGCGGTTAATAGCAAAGCCCCTGTACGTCTTAGAAACACCAAATTTTTAGGGTTTATTAAACAGAATCTCCTGAACAAGACGCAAAAAAAAGTTTTCAAAAATACCTTATAGTTTTTGAGAAAATCGATGTTAAAGTCGGGCGGAAATCCGCCTAATACACTTGCATTATCGATTTCCGCATTCCGATGCGGAAATGCAATTTCCGATCGGAATTTCGGAAATTGCATTTCCGCGGAATCCGAATGAGCATCCCTACATGGGAGAAAGTGGATGAAGACGATGCACCTGAAGGAGGAAGAGGAGAAGGAGGGTGGCTTGTCTTTTGAGGGGTGCTGCTTTTCCTCAGGTGTTCTTGCCATAGCTGTTTGTGCCTTCTCTCCAGGTGCCTTCGTAAGGCATTTGTCCCTACGTGAGAGTTGGCCTTTCCACGGCTCAATTTTTGCTGGCAGAGACAACAGATGGCTTTGCTCCGATCTGAGACACACACGTGAAAAAATTTCCAAACCGCTGAGCCCCCCTGGGGTGATGGCGCTACGGTGGCATCAGCAGCTGACGTTGAAGGGCGTGTTGGCTGGCTGGCCATAGCTGGCGATACATGGCGCTGGACACTGCCCCCAGCTGTTTCAGAGGACGAGCTCCCTCTGCTTCTATCATGGAGTCGTCTCCTCCTTCTCCTCTCTGACTCCCCCTCTGAACTGTCCCCCTGGTCATCTCCTCTACCGGGAACATATGTGGTATCCATATAATCGTCATCATAATCCTCCAGGCCAGCTTTGCTTTCCTCAGACACCTCCTCAACTGCACCAACTTCAGGTGGTTCATCATCCCCCTCCTCATACGATACGTCCATACTAGCGCCACCTAACTCAGACGTATGAGGTGGTGTACCTGCGCCTTCTTCTTGTTGTTGGAGTAGTGGCTGGGAATCAGTGATTTCACCACCACCACCAAATAACTCCTGCGAAGTGTCAAATGCAGCGGATGTGGTGCTTGTACTAGCGCTGGTGGCACTGGCTGCGGGAGATGAAGTCTTCTGTGTTAAATACTCAAGCACCTCCTCACGATTTTGGGAAGTGATGGCACGTGCCTTCTTCTGAGCACTGTACTTTGGGGCAGGGCCGCACGAAATCACATCTACACCACCTCGCACAGACCTGCCGGTGCCTGGTGGCCTTCCTCTGGGTCTGCCTCTACCTCTTCCTCTACCTAGTTTGTCCATTTTGTCCATCTCGGGTGGATGCTAGGTATATGCAGTGAGGTGGGTTCACTCAACACAACAGGTAGTTGGATGTAGTGAGCTGGGTTCACTGAACAGTAAAGGTACTTAGATGCAGTGAGGTGGGTTCACTCAACACAACAGGTAGTAGGATGCAGTGAGCTGGATTCACTGAACAGTAAAGGTACTTAGATGCAGTGAGGTGGGATCACTCAACACAACAGGTAGTGAGATGCAGTGAGCCGGGTTCACTGAACAGTAAAGGTACTTAAATGCAGTGAGGTGGGTTTACTCAACACAACAGGTAGTAGGATGCAGTGAGCTGGGTTCACTGAAGAGTAAAGGTACTTAGATGCAGTGAGGTGGGTTCACTCAACAGAACAGGTAGTTAGATGCAGTGAGGTGGGTTCACTCAACACAACAGGTAGTAGGATGCAGTGAGCTGGGTTCACTGAACAGTAAAGGTACTTAGATGCAGTGAGGTGGGTTCACTCAACACAACAGGTAGTGAGATGCAGTGAGCTGGGTTCACTTAACAGTAAAGGTACTTAGATGCAGTGAGGTGGGTTCACTCAACACAACAGGTAGTAGGATGCAGTGAGCTGGGTTAACTGAACAGAAAAGGTACTTAGATGCAGTGAGGTGGGTTCACTCAACACAATAGGTAGTAGGATGCAGTGAGCTGGGTTCACTGAACAGTACAGGTACTTAGATGCAGTGAGGTGGGTTCGCTCAACACAACAGGTAGTAAGATGCAGTGATGAGGTGGGTTAAGTAAACACAACAGGTACTGCAGTATATGCAGTACTGGGTAGAACAATGTGCAGCTCCCTGTCACACACACAGGTAGTCACTGAATGTTACAGCCAAGGATAAAAAAGTAGCGTGGTTCCACCCCTAAAGATTATCTTTTAAGCTCCACATATACACACAAAACGGGTTTTTTTTTGAACCAGAAGTCCTCTTTTAATTCTTCAAATTCTCTTCAGAAAGTTGGTGATAAATGTAGATACAACATCAGACCATCACTTCATATAAAAATGCCTTTTTATATAAATTGATGGTCTGATGTTGTATCTACATTTATCACCAACTTTCTGAAGAGAATTTGAAGAATAAAAAGAGGACTTCTAGTCACTGAATGTGCTAGGCTGCTGGCAGTGGCACACACACTATCAATTGCAAGGCTGTGCAACAAAAGTGTCAGTTTGACACACACAGAAAAAAAAAGTTCAGGATGAGCTCTGAAAAGAGCTATTGAGGGGTGCTATAAAAGCAATAACAATCAGCCAGGAGCAAGATAAGCAGCCAAGAGCCTAACTAATCTGTCCCTAGAAGAACAAGTCTGCAGCAGCTGTCCCTTGTCTGTCTCTAGCAGGCACACGAGTGAGGCTAATGGCCGCCGGAGCCTGCCTAATATAAGGGGAGTGGGGCTCCAGGGCTTAGTGTAGCCTGAATGGCTACAATGTGCCTGCTGACTGTGATGCAGAGGGTCAAAGTTGACCCTCATAGTGCATTATGGGGCTAATCGAACTTCCGCAAAAGTTCGCGAACCACGGAAGTTCACCTTCGCAGGCGAACCGTTCGCTACACCTCTATTCTTCACCTCGTGTCCCCTTTGTTCTTTTGTACAACAAAAAAAAAATTATACTCACATAGACACAGTGCCCGCCGGTCCAGTAATGCGCTGCGGAAATAGCTGCACTTAGAGAAGCAATGAAAGGCTTTACAGGGCCGATCAACAAATCAGGTGGAAGGCGCTATCCTAGGTCCACCAATCACGTCTGCACAGTGCTCTGCTCCTTCTCGTAAGGGAACCACTGGTCTTGACGGTGGGACCAGCATTTCCAATGAGATTGAGCAGAGCAGTATGCAGACATGATTGGTGGACCTAGGACAGCGCTCCCAGCTGATTCATTAATCACTCCTTTCATTGCTTCTCTAAGTGTGGCTACTTCCACACCACGTGACTGGAGTGGCAGGCACTGTGTCTATGTGAGTGTACATTTTTTGTTGTTCAAAAAATCAAAGGGGACATTGAGCGGAGAACAAACAAACAGGGCATTGCCTCTCCACACAGAGCACACACACAGGGGCAGAGGAGGACACAGGGTGATCACAGGAGGATACTGGGTGGAGGACAGACACACGGGGCATTGCCTCTACACAGGGCACACATACAGGGGCAGAGTAGGACACAGGGGGATCGCAGGGGCACCAGAGCTGGACACTGGGAAACTAGAGCAGGACACCAGAGGAGGACACTGGAACACCAGAGGTGGACACTGGGACACCAAAGGAGGACTCCAGAGGAGGACACTGGGATAACAGAGGAGGACACTGGGACACCAGAGGAGGACACTGGGACCCCAGAGGAGGACACTGGGGGACCAGAGGAGCACACTGGGGTACCAGAGGTGAACATTGGGGGACCAGAGGAGGACACAGGGGGGTCACAGGGAGACCAGAGGAGGACACTGGGAGCAGAGGAGGTCACAGGAGGACGCAAGGAGATCACAGGATGACACAGAGGAACCAGGTGGGGGCACTGGGGGACCAGAGGAGAACACAAGGGAACATGATAATTGGGGGAAAAAGGTCCACGAGACGCCCCTGCACCATAAATGCACCAGGTTTAGTATTTTTTCTTTTTCTTTCCCTGGTTTTAGTCCCCTAAATCTAGGTGCGTCTTATAGTCCTGAGCATCTTATAGTCAAAAAAATATGGTGTATATAATGTTTAATTATTTTTCCACAAATCTCATCGGCTTTAGTTTAAATATACTATATATGTGTTTATATACATTTTTGTGATGGAAGGATATATAATATTTGAACATACTAAGCAAAACTTTTTTAAATGACATAAAACATTATTCTCTCTGCCTATACATACACATATAGTAAGCATATGTTAGTTATAATTTTATTCTGCTTCTAAGCAAGTGAGCTTTTGTATTGTGGTCAGGCTTCAACAATATTATGTAACATTTTGGTAAAAAAATACAACCAAGAAGTCCAGCACTAGATGTCATAATAGCAAAAACCTGCACAGCCACCATGTATTTCCCTTTGGTGCTCAGATAGGCTGGGATCATGGCAATCCAGACACTGCAGAACACCAGCATGCTGAACGTTATGTACTTGGCTTCATTAAAACTGTCCGGTAATGTCCTGACTAAAAAAGCAGTAATAAAACTTACAGCCGCTAGAATCCCCATATATCCCAGTACAGAGTAGAACCCGATAACTGATCCTTCATTACACTGAATGACAATCTTTTCTTGATAGGAGTAAATGTCTCGTTCCTGGAAGGGAGGAGAAATAGACACCCAGGTGACACAGATTATAGCTTGTACAGATGAACACAGAAGCATTATACTGTTGGACAGTTTGGATCCCATCCATTTCTTCCAGGAATTCCCAGGTTTGCTGGCTTTAAAAGCAATGAAAACCATGACAGTCTTGGCAAGCAGACAAGACACAGCAACCGAGAAGATGATCCCAAAAGATGTCACACGAAGCCTGCAGGTTACATCTACTGGAGGTCCAAGGAAGAAGAAGACACAGAGAAAGCTCAGCATGATGGAGACCAGGAGAACATAGCTCAGGTTCCTGTTATTAGCTTTAACAATGGGGGTGTCCCGGTGATATACAAACATTCCACATATGAAACCAGTCAGAAGACAACAGTGAATGGAGAGAGCTGAGAATACTGCAGTAATTGTGTCATTACTGTGAGAGAGAAATTCCTCCAGTTTTGGCATACACAGAGTATTCTTCTCATTTGACCATTCTTCATCAGAACATTCCATACATTTTTCACTGTCTGCAGTATAAAAAAATGAAGCGTTAGAGAGAGCAGCAGAATGACTAGAAATCAGAGAGCCCTCCAGAAAAACTTAGCAGCAGACCCCACCTCCTACAGCAGAGCTCAGGAAAGTGGGTTTGAAGCAGTCACAAAGCTGGGACCAACTATAAAGATGTGACATAGGGACTTAAAGGGAATGTCCGAGGAAATGTAAAAAAAAAAAAAACATTTAAAAAAAAAAAAACTTACCTGGCGCTTCCTTCAGTCCCTGGCAGCCGTCTTGTGCCCTCACCTGTGCAGTACACTCCAGATGATGTCAGCGCGACTGTGAGCGGCTCTCGCACAGGCATAGTAGATACCGAGCTGGCGAGGTTGGCATGTGCATCGGAGGTGACCCCCCCGGGCCACCGACTGGAATCTGAGCTGCGGCGAGGGCACTGGACCGCTGCCAGGGGTTGGAGGAAACCCCAAGTAAGTTGATATATATTTTGTTACATTTCCTCTGATGTTTCCTTTAACCACTTGAGGACCGTGGGCTTTACCCCCCTTAAGGACCAGGCACTTTTTTTCCATTCAGACCACTGCAGCTTTCACGGTTTATTGCTCGCTCATACAACCTACCACCTAAATGAATTTTGGCTCCTTTTCTTGTCACTAATAAAGCATTCTTTTGGTGCTATTTGATTGCTGCTGCGATTTTTACTTTTTATTATATTCATCAAAAAAGACATGAATTTTGGCAAAAAAAAATGATTTTTTTAACTTTCTGTGCTGACATTTTTCAAATAAAGTAAAATTTCTGTATACATGCAGCGCGAGAAATGTGGACAAACATGTTTTTGATAAAAAAAAAACCATTCAGCCTATATTTATTGGTTTGGGTAAAAGTTATAGCGTTTACAAACTATCTCTGCCTTTTCTGACCACCTGACATGTTTCATGAGGGGCTAGAATTCCAGGATAGTATAAATACCCCCCACATGACCCCATTTTGGAAAGAAGACATCCCAAAGTATTCACTGAGAGGCATAGTGAGTTCATAGAAGATATTATGTTTTTGTCACAAGTAAGCGGAAAATGACACTTTGTGACAAAAAAAAAAAAGTTTCTATTTCATCTAACTTGCGACAAAAAAAAATTAAATCTGCCACGGACTCACTATGCTCCTCTCTGAATACCTTGAAGTGTCTACTTTCCAAAATGGGGTCATTTGTGGGGTGTGTTTACTGTCCTGACATTTTGGGGGGTGCTAAATTGTAAGCACCCCTGTAAAGCCAAAAGGTGCTCATTGGACTTTGGGCCCCTTAGCGCAGTTAGGCTGCAAATAAGTGCCACATATGTGGTATTGCCGTACTCAGGAGAAGTAGTATAATGTGTTTTGGGATGTATTTTTACACATACCCATGCTGGGTGGGAGAAATCTCTCTGTAAATGACAATTGTTTGATTTTTATTTACACACAATTGTCCATTTACAGAGAGATTTCTCCCACTCAGCATGGGTATGTGTAAAAATACACCCAAAACACATTATACTACTTCTCCTGAGTACGGCGATACCACATGTGTGGCACTTTTTTGCACCCTAACTGCGCTAATGGGCCCAAAGTCCAATGAGTACCTTTAGGATTTCACAGGTCATTTTTGTTTCAAGACTACTCCTCACAGTTTTGGGCCCCTAAAATGCCAGGGCAGTATAGGGACCCCACTAATGACCCCATTTTAGAAAGAAGACACCCCAAGGTATTCCGTTAGAAGTATGGCGAGTTCATAGAAGATTTTATTTTTTGTCGCAAGTTAGCGGAAATTGATTTTAATTGTTTTTTTTCACAAAGTGTCATTTTTCGCTAATTTTTGACAAAAAATAAAATCTTCTATGAACTCACCATAATCCTAACGAAATACCTTTGGGTGTCTTCTTTCTAGAATGGGGTCATTTGTGGGGTACCTATACTGCCCTGGCATTTTAGGGGCCCTAAACCGTGAGGAGTAGTCTTGAAACCAAATGTCGCAAAATGACCTGTGAAATCCTAAAGGTACTCATTGGACTTTGGGCCCCTTGGCGTACTTAGGGTGTAAAAAAGTGCCACACATGTGGTACCGCCGTACTCAGGAGAAGTAGTATAATGTGTTTTGGGGTGTATTTTTACACATACCCATGCTGGGTGGGAGAAATATCTCTGAAAATGACAATTGTTTGTTTTTTTTTACACACAATTGTCCATTTACAGAGAGATTTCTCCCACTCAGCATGGGTATGTGTAAAAATACACTCCAAAACACATTATACTACTTTTCCTGAGTACGGCGGTACCACATGAGTGACACTTTTTTGCAGCAAAGGTGCGTTAAGGGGCCCAACGTCCTATTCACAGGTCATTTTGAGGCATTTGTTTTCTAGACTACTCCTCACGGTTTAGGGCCCCTAAAATGCCAGGGCAGTATAGGAACCCCACAAGTGACCACATTTTAGAAAGAAGACATCCCAAGGTATTCCGTTAGGTGTATGGCGAGTTCATAGAAGATTTTATTTTTTGTCGCAATGACACTGAAAATCAATTTCCGCTAACTTTTGACAAAAAAAATCTTCTATGAACTTGTCATACACCTAACAGAATACCTTGGGGTGTCTTTTTTTCTAAAATGGGGTCACTTGTGGGGTTCCTATACCGCCCTGGCATTTTACGGACCCAAAACCGTGGTTAGTCTGGAAACCAAATGTCTCAAAATGACTGTTCAGGGGTATAAGCATCTGCAAATTTTAATGACAGGTGGTCTATGAGGGGGCGAATTTTGTGGAACCGGTCATAAGCAGGGTGGCCTTTTAGATGACAGGTTGTATTGGGCCTGATCTGATGGATAGGAGTGCTAGGGGGGGTGACAGGAGGTGATTGATGGGTGTCTCAGGGGGTGGTTGGAGGGGAAAATAGATGCAATCAATGCACTGGGGAGGTGATTGGAAGGGGGTCTGAGGGGGATCTGAGGGTTTGGCCGAGTGATCAGGAGCCCACACGGGGCAAATTAGGACCTGATCTGATGGGTAGGTGTGCTTGGGGGTGACAGGAGGTGATTGATGGGTGTCTCAAGGTGTGATTAGAGGGGGGAATAGATGCAAGCAATGCACTGGCGAGGTGATCAGGGCTGGGGTCTGAGGGCGTTCTGAGGGTGTGGGCGGGTGATTGAGTGCCCTAGGGGCAGATAGGGGTCTAATCTGATAGGTAGCAGTGACAGGGGGTGGTTGATGGGTAATTAGTGGGTGTTTAGGGTAGAGAACAGATGTAAACACTGCACGTGGGAGGTGATCGGACGTCGGATCTGCGGGCGATCTATTGGTGTGGTGGGTGATCAGATTGCCCGCAAGGGGCAGGTTAGGGGCTGATTGATGGGTGGCAGTGACAGGGGGTGATTGATGGGTGGCAGTGACAGGGGGTGATTGATGGGTGATTGACAGGTGATCAGTGGATTATTACAGGGAAGAACAGATGTAAATATTGCACTGGCGAATTGATAAGGGGGGGGTCTGAGGGCAATCTGAGCGTGTAGGCGGGTGATTCGGTGCCCGCAAGGGGCAGATTAGGGTCTGATCTGATGGGTAACAGTGACAGGTGGTGATAGGGGGTGATTGTTGGGTAATTAGTGGGTGTTTAGGGTAGAGAACAGATGTAAACACTGCACTTGGGAGGTGATCTGACGTCAGATCTGCGGGCGATCTATTGGTGTGGGTGGGTGATCAGATTGCCCGCAAGTGCAGGTTAGGGGTTGATTGATGGGTGGCAGTGACAGGGGGTGATTGATGGGTGGCAGTGACAGGGGGTGATTGATGGGTGATTGACAGGTGATTGACAGGTGATCAGTGGGTTATTACAGGGAAGAACAGATGTAAATATTGCACTGGCAAATTGATAAGGGGGGGTCTGAGGGCAATCTGAGCGTAAAGGCGGGTGATTGGGTGCCCGCAAGGGGCAGATTAGGGTCTGATCTGATGGGTAACAGTGACAGGTGGTGATAGGGGGTGATTGATGGGTGATTGATGGGTAATTAGTGGGTGTTTAGGGTAGAGAACAGATGTAAACACTGCACTTGGGAGGTGATCTGACGTCGGATCTGCAGGCGATCTATTGGTGTGGGTGGGTGATCAGATTTCCCGCAAGGGACAGGTTAGGGGCTGATTGATGGGTGGCAGTGACAGGGGGTGATTGATGGGTGGCAGTGACAGGGGGTGATTGATGGGTGATTGACAGGTGATCAGTGGATTATTACAGGGAAGAACAGATGTAAATATTGCACTGGCGAATTGATAAGGGGGGGGTCTGAGGGCAATCTGAGCGTGTAGGCGGGTGATTCGGTGCCCGCAAGGGGCAGATTAGGGTCTGATCTGATGGGTAACAGTGACAGGTGGTGATAGGGGGTGATTGTTGGGTAATTAGTGGGTGTTTAGGGTAGAGAACAGATGTAAACACTGCACTTGGGAGGTGATCTGACGTCAGATCTGCGGGCGATCTATTGGTGTGGGTGGGTGATCAGATTGCCCGCAAGTGCAGGTTAGGGGTTGATTGATGGGTGGCAGTGACAGGGGGTGATTGATGGGTGGCAGTGACAGGGGGTGATTGATGGGTGATTGACAGGTGATTGACAGGTGATCAGTGGGTTATTACAGGGAAGAACAGATGTAAATATTGCACTGGCAAATTGATAAGGGGGGGTCTGAGGGCAATCTGAGCGTAAAGGCGGGTGATTGGGTGCCCGCAAGGGGCAGATTAGGGTCTGATCTGATGGGTAACAGTGACAGGTGGTGATAGGGGGTGATTGATGGGTGATTGATGGGTAATTAGTGGGTGTTTAGGGTAGAGAACAGATGTAAACACTGCACTTGGGAGGTGATCTGACGTCGGATCTGCAGGCGATCTATTGGTGTGGGTGGGTGATCAGATTTCCCGCAAGGGACAGGTTAGGGGCTGATTGATGGGTGGCAGTGACAGGGGGTGATTGATGGGTGATTGATGGGTGATTGACAGGTGATTGACAGGTGATCAGGGGAATAGATGCATACAGTACACAGGGGGGGGGGGGGGGTCTGGGGAGAATCTGAGGGGTGGGGGAGTGATCAGGAGGGAGCAGGGGGTAGTTTAGGGAATTAAAAAAAATAGCGTTGACAGATAGTGACAGGGAGTGATTGATGGGTGATTAGGGGGGTGATTGGGTGCAAACAGTGGTCTGGGGGGTGGGCAGGGGGGGGGTCTTAGGGGTGCTGTGGGCGATCAGGGGGCAGGGGGGGGGAAATCAGTGTGCTTGGGTGCAGACTAGGGTGGCTGCAGCCTGCCCTGGTGGTCCCTCGGACACTGGGACCACCAGGGCAGGAGGCAGCCTGTATAATACACTTTGTATACATTACTAAGTGTATTATACACTTTGTATGCGGCGATCCGGGTGCTAGTAACCTGCCGACGCTTCCGAACGGCCGGCGGGTTACAGCGCGATGTGGGCGGAGCCAGTCCCCGGTGGCCGATCGCGTCACGAATGATGCGATCATGCCGCCCATGCCCCTACAAGGACCGCCACCTCTGTGCATGCGGCGGTCCTTGCGGGGTCCACTTCCCGGCCGCCTCTGTGCGTTGGGTGATCGGGAAGTGGTTAAAAAGCCTGTATCAGTCTTAAGGGCATGAGTAGTGTTGATCCTATTCTTTCAATTACAGTCACATGAAATCTCACATACACTTTCTCAATTACAGCCTTACATAATTATGATTTGGACATTTGAGTGATTTTGTGTAATCCATTCATAAATAGAGATAGTTTGGTGGCGAAAATCTATGGGCAGCCTGGCCCTGTACTACTTCTGGGTCGCAATGTCCCGCAGTAGTACACATGCCCTGGCCCGGACACGTTCATTAGTATGCTTGCCCGGCGGTGCTCATCCTTGATTGTGCACCTGTGGCATGGCACGCTTTGTGCATGAGCGTGATGTCACAAAGGCTGTCATTCATAAAAGCAGTAGAAAAAAATCTGTGCGGGAAAATACCGCATTCGGTAGTTTAGACTTCTGTGTGCTCATTCATAAAAATGTTTACAGTTGCGATACAAGTTCGGTATTTTCCCTGAACTAGGCAGGCGGTAGGCAGGCGGTATGTTTGTGTAACATGAGAAGCTGCCGAGTTGATACATTTTCTCCTCCAGAGACAGTTACTATAGAAGAGGCAGCCCCAGCATCCCTTTACATGTGCATTTTTTAAAAACGGCCTCTCCTTGCCCTGAATCTGCGCTGAATCTGTCTATTAGTCTTTCTAAACAATCTATTTAATTGCCACAACTTAGAGGAACTAAAAATGTTACACATGCAGGCTTTGTGATGTGATATATATCTGAAAACGGGTACCCAAGGGGTTAAAAAACACAGCCTTGGTATTCAGGAATGCGTTTTTTTTGACCTGCTCCACTGCTGCTGCTGCCTGGGAGGTCTGTCTCATTAGCTTAGCTGTTCTCCACATGGTTATAGCTACTTCAAAGGGAGCGGTAATCTCCGTACTGATACCGCTTGCTCTAATCTTTATGAATTGACATATGGGGCTTGATTCACAAAGCGGTGCAAAGTGTTTGCACGCCTGTGAAAAGCCCTTTATCACGCCTAAACTCAGTTTAGGAGTGATAAGAAGAAACTCGCGCGATCTCCCGCGCGCAAAGTTTTGCGCGCGTAGCGCACCGCGCTGCGCGCGCAGTGTGCCGTGCTTTGTGCGCAGCGTCCATCGAGCCCTATGGGACTTTGCGCGCGCAGCGCGGTGCGCTACGCGCGCAAAACTTTGCGCGCGGGAGCTTCGCGCGAAGAGCAGCACAAATCGGTGATAACTCAGCTTTGCACCGCTTATCACGCCTAAAGTCTTTTAGGCGTGATAACTGAGTTATCACCGCTTTGTGAATCAAGCCCATGGTGACATTTGTTAACATAATCACCGCACAAGGCGGAAATTTATCGCTTTTCTCATGAATGTCAGCTTTTCATGCGGAAACAGCTTTTATGAATAAACACTTTGCTAAGTGCTTGGTAAATTCAGCTGTTTTCAGCATTACCGCATGCAAAAATGCTTTATGAATGATACCCAAAGCATGCCTGGCCACAGGCTAAGGCCACATACACACATCAGACCATAGTCTTTTGAAAATGAGAGATCACAGACCAATTTTACCCCCTTCCATGTAGTATGAGAGCCATACTTACACAGTCTATTCTATGGAGCTGAACTCCCCATCAGGCAGAAATCACACACAGATGCTGTACACATTCAACAGATCAGTATCTGCAACAGATCCGTTCCTGCAAAATGCATTCATAGCCTATGAGATCTGCAGATCATCATACACACCTTGTTTAACATTCATCTGCAGATCAGATCCACCAGGATGAATTTTCAGATCTGCAGATGATTGTCTGATCTGCAGATAAATGCCAGTTAAAGAAGGTGTGTATGATGATCTGCAGATCTCATAGACTATGAATGCAATTTGCAGGAACGGATCTTTGGCAGGAACAGATCTTTTGCAGATACTGATTTTCTGTGTCTGTACAGCATCTGTGTGTGCAGCATCTTGCAAAGATTTTTTTCTGATGGGGAGTTCAGCTCCATAGAAAAGACTGTGTAGAGTATGGCTCTCATACTACATGAAGGGTGGTAAGATTGGTCTGTGATCTTTCATTTTCCAAAGACTATAGTCTGATGTGTGTATGAGCCTTAAAGAAAACCTGAACTGAAAATTAAAAGTCAAAATAAGCATACACAAGTTATACTTACCTCCTGTGTAGTCTACTCCTCAATCTCTTTTTACTCTCCTGCATCCTGTTTGTCCACTGTGATCAATTGATTTCTCCGTCCTCCATTTGGAAAATGGCCATTACACCATAACAGCTTTCTGGTCAGCACACAGTTAAACTGTACCATCGCCCACTTGAGCCATAGGGAAACATGGACACATCAGTTCTCCTCTCAGCTGTAACTGACAGCAACTGATATATAACCGACAGCAACTGATATATTTCAGTTCTGACAAAATGTTGTCAGAACTGGAAGGGATCACTGTCAGCAGAAAATGGTGAGTTTCTGAGAGGAACTGATGGCAAGGTAACTATGTAATGTTCATTTGAAGTTACCTCATGTGTTTATTTTAAATAATTTTACTCAGTACAGGTTCTCTTTAAGGTTATGGGTTATCTGAAGGCCAGCCAACCACTGTTATGATAGCTTCCCAATACGATTTTGCATTGTAATCACAAATTTGTGCTCATTAGTATAATTTATTATTTTGAGTTCTAAAGGCTTTCTTTCATTTGCATTTCATTTCAGAGTCACGACAACCAGGTTTTCAATCAAATGATTTGACTGGGCAAAGTAATGACCAACACTAAAACTGTAGTTTTAGAAGTGTTTTTTTGTTTGTTTTGTTTTTGTTTTTATGAAAATTTCCCTAACGTATCTCCCCAAATCCAACTTGTTGCATTTAATGACAAACACAACATTACTGGATGCCCCACAGTCTTGTCCTGCGACATTATAAGTGCCCCTTTAGCCTAATTTCACACCAGGACGTTGCGTTAGAGGGGGCGTTAAGGTCGCATACCGTCCCCCTAACTCAACGCCTGGTGGTGCTGGATCTGGACGTCAGAGTGAGCCGCGTTGTGCAGCTCACTCTGGCGTCTGTGATGCCGTGATGCGTACTCTTGTGCGCATGCGGCATCACGTGGTCCCGCCGGCCAATCGCCGCACAGAGCGGCTGCTCCAGGAAGTAAACACTGCACGTCATAACGTGCAGTGCATATTAATTAGCCATGTGCCTGGCCGCTCTCCGCTCCTCCCCAACATTACTGAGCATGTGCAAGCAGTCTAACGCGGCTCAGCCGCGTCTAAAGTACTGCATGCAGTATGTTGCCTTGTGACGCAGCGTTACAATGTAACGCAACGTGGGCACTGTGAACAGCCCCATTGATTTTTCATTACTGTGCGGTGGGCTGCGTTACAGGCTGAACTAATGTGCGCCTGTAACGTCCCACTGTGAAACCAGCCTTACTGTGTAATCCTGGGTGATTGGTCAGTATAACAGCACAGTTTCCAGCATTTACTCTGGCATGGTATAGCTTTATTTCCACTGTTAGTATAACCAAAGTGTAGCGCCTGCTAAGGTTATGGGTTATCTGAAGGGTTATCTGAAGGCCAGCCAACTACTGTTATGATTTGTTTTGTTTTAGTTTTTGAATTTGTATGGAAAGAGTTTTCCCCCTTGGTTCTTAATGTTGCATTAATACTGGTATTGATAGTTTCAGTCATGCAGCCTGTGTGCTGGAAAGGGTTTGTGAGGACCCAAAGGTGTTATCTTCTGAGAGGAAAGAACGGACATGGACAGACAGACATAGATACACTGCATACAGAGTAGAGATGAGCGTAATGACGTAATTACGATTTCGCGAAATTTCGCGTAATTAGTGTAATTACGATTATGGCCGTAAGTACATAATCGTAATGAAGAAGGATTTCGCGAAATTTCGCGTAACCATAATTTTCGCGTAATTTTCGCATTACAGTGCTTATTACGAAATTAATGCATATGGCCATGCTCCCAAGCAGAAAAGTTGACGCATGGATCAATGTTAGGTAGCCGCCGACTTTAAGGGTTAATAGCAAAGCCCCCTTAAATGCTAAGAGCCACAAATTTGGAGAATATATTAACCACTTGCCGACCGCCCACAGCCCATGGGCGGCGGCAAAGTGGATGCCTTAAGGACCGCAATACGCCTTAGGGCGTTGCGTCCTTTTCCTATGCCGGGGGAGCGATCGCGTCATTGATGACGCGCGCTTCCCCCGGCAACTGGCTCCGCCCACCCGCCGTAACATCCCGCTGGCCATACGGAAGCGCCGGCGGGATGTTAACCCCGCGATCGCCGCTACAAAGTGTATAATACACTTTGTAATGTATACAAAGTGTATTATGCAGGCTGCCTCCTGCCCTGGTGTTTCCAGTGTCGGAGGGACCACCAGGGCAGGCTGCAGCCACCCTAGTCTGCACCCAAACACACTGATCTGCCCCCCCCGCCCACTGATCGCCCACAGCACCCCTCAGACCCCCCCTGCCCACCCCCCAGACCCCTGTTTGCACCCAATCACCCCCCTAATAACCCATCAATCACTCCCTGTCACTATCTATCAACGCTATTTTTTTTTATCTCCCCCCCTGCCCCCTGCCCCCTCCTGATCACCCCCCCACCCCTCAGATTCTCCCCAGGACCCCCCCCCCCAGACCCCCCCCCCCCCTGTGTACTGTATGCATGTATCCCCCCTGATAACCTGTCAATCACCTGTCAATCACCCATCAATCACCCATCAATCACCCATCAATCACCCCCTGTCACTGCCACCCAACAATCAGCCCCTAACCTGCCCCTTGCGGGCAATCTGATCACCCACCCACACCAATAGATCGCCCGCAGATCCGACATCAGATCACCTCCCAAATCCATTGTTTACATCTATTCTCTCCTCTAAACACCCACTAATTACCCATCAATCACCCATCAATCACCCCCTATCACCACCTGTCACTTTTACCTATCAGATCAGACCCTAATCTGCCCCTTGCGGGCACCCAATCACCCGCCAACACGCTCAGATTGCCCTCTGACCCCCCCCTTATCAATTCGCCAGTGCATTAATTACATCTGTTCTTCCCTGTAATAACCCACTGATCACCTGTCAATCACCTGCCAATCACCTATCACCCATCAATCACCCCCTGTCACCCCCTGTCACTGCCACCCATCAATCAGCCCCTAACCTGCCCCTTGCGGGCAATCTGATCACCCACCCACACCATCCGATCGCCTGCAGACCCGCAGTCAGATCACCTCCCAAGTGCATTGCATCTGTTCTCTCCTCTAAACACCCACTAATTACCCATCAATCACCCCCTGTCACTGCTACCCATCAGATTAGACCCCCATCTGCCCCTAGGGCACTCAATCACCCGCCCACACCTTCAGACCCCAGCCCTGATCACCTCGCCATTGCATTACTTGCATCTATTCCCCCCACTAATCACACCTTGAGACACCCATCAATCACCTCCTGTCACCTGTCACCCCCTAGCACACCTACCCATCAGATCAGGCCCTAATTTGCCCCGTGTGGGCTCCTGATCACTCGGCCAAACCCTCAGATCCCCCTCAGACCCCCTTCTGATCACCTCCCCAGTGCATTGAGTGCATCTATTTTCCCCTCTAATCACCCCCTGAGACACCCATCAATCACCTCCTGTCACCCCCCTAGCACTCCTATCCATCAGATCAGGCCCAATACAACCTGTCATCTAAAAGGCCACCCTGCTTATGACCGGTTCCACAAAATTCGGCCCCTCATAGACCACCTGTCATCAAAATTTGCAGATGCTTATACCCCTGAACAGTCATTTTGAGACATTTGGTTTCCAGACTACTCACGGTTTTGGGCCCGTAAAATGCCAGGGCGGTATAGGAACCCCACAAGTGACCCCATTTTAGAAAAAAGACACCCCAAGGTATTCTGTTAGGTGTATGACGAGTTCATAGAAGATTTTGTTTTTTGTCAAAAGTTAGCGGAAATTGATTTTTATTGGGTTTTTTTCACAAAGTGTCATTTTTCACTAACTTGTGACTAAAAATAAAATCTTCGATGACCTCGCCATACACCTAATGGAATACCTTGGGGTGTCTTCTTTCTAAAATGGGGTCACTTGTGGGGTTCCTATACTGCCCTGGCATTTTAGGGGCCCTAAACCGTGAGGAGTAGTCTAGAAAACAAATGCCTCAAAATGACCTGTGAATAGGACTATGGGCCCCTTAGCGCACCTAGGCTGCAAAAAAAGTGTCACACATGTGGTATCGCCGTACTCAGGAGAAGTAGTATAATGTGGTTTGGGGTGTATTTTTACACATACCCATGCTGGGTGGGAGAAATCTCTCTGTAAATGGACAATTGTGTGTAAAAAAAATCAAACAATTGTCATGTACAGAGATATTTCTACCACCCAGCATAGGTATGTGTAAAAATACACCACAAAACACATTATACTACTTCTCCTGAGTACGGCGGTACCACATGTGTGGCACTTTTTTACACCCTAAGTGCGCTAAGGGGCCCAAAGTCCAATGAGTACCTTTAGGATTTCACAGGTCATTTTGCGACATTTAGTTTCAAGACTACTCCTCGCGGTTTAGGGCCCCTAAAATGCCAGGGCAGTATAGGAACCCCACAAATGACCCCATTCTAGAAAGGAGACACCCAAAGGTATTCCGTTAGGAGTATGGTGAGTTCATAGAAGATTTTATTTTTTGTCACAAGTTAGCGGAATATGACACTTTGTGAAGAAAAACAATTCAAATCAATTTCCGCTAACTTGTGGCAAAAAATAAAATCTTCTATGAACTCACCATACTCCTAACGGAATACCTTGGGGTGTCTTCTTTGTAAAATGGGGTCATTAGTGGGGTTCCTATACTGCCCTGGCATTTTAGGGGCCCTAAACCGTGAGGAGTAGTCTTGAAACAAAAATGACCTGTGAAATCCTAAAGGTACTCATTGGACTTTGGGCCCTTTAGCGCAGTTAGGGTGCAAAAAAGTGCCACACATGTGGTATTGCCGTACTCGGGAGAAGTAGTATAATGTGTTTTGGGGTGTATTTTTACACATACCCATGCTGGGTGGGAGAAATACCTCTGTAAATGACAATCTTTTGATTTTTTTACACACAATTGTCCATTTACAGAGTTATTTCTCCCACCCAGCATGGGTATGTGTAAAAATACACCCCAAAACACATTGTACTACTTCTCCCGAGTACGGCGATACCACATGTGTGGCACTTTTTTGCACCCTAACTGCGCTAAAGGGCCCAAAGTCCAATGAGTACCTTTAGGATTTCACAGGTCATTTTGAGAAATTTCGTTTCAAGACTACTCCTCACGGTTTAGGGCCCCTTAAATGCCAGGGCAGTATAGGAACCCCACAAATGACCCCATTTTAGAAAGAAGACACCCCAAGGTATTCCGTTAGTAGTATGGCGAGTTCATAGAAGATTTTATTTTTTGTCACAAGTTAGCGGAAATTGATTTTAATTGTGTTTTTTCACAAAGTGTCATTTTCCGCTAACTTTTGACAAAAAATAAAATCTTCTATGAACTCACCATACTCCTAACGGAATACCTTGGGGTGTCTTCTTTCTAAAATGGGGTCATTTGTGGGGTTCCTATACTGCCCTGGAATTTTAGGGGCCCTAAACCGTGAGGAGTAGTCTTGAAACGAAATTTCTCAAAATGACCTGTGAAATCTTAAAGGTACTCATTGGACTTTGGGCTCTTTAGCGCAGTTAGGGTGCAAAAAAGTGCCACACATATGGTATCGCCGTACTCAGGAGAAGTAGTATAATGTGTTTTGTGGTGTATTTTTACACATACCCATGCTGAGTGGGAGAAAGATCTCTGTAAATGGACAATTGTGTGTAAAAAAAAATTAACAAATTGTCATTTACAGAGATATTTCTCCCACCCAGCATGGGTATGTGTAAAAATACACCCCAAAACACATTATACTACTTCTCCTGAGTACGGCAATACCACATGTGTGGCACTTTTTTGCAGCCTAACTGCGCTAAGGGGTCCAAAGTCCAATGAGCACCTTTAGGCTTTACAGGGGTGCTTACAATTTAGCACCCCCCAAAATGTCAGGACAGTAAACACACCCCACAAATGACCCCATTTTGGAAAGTATACCCTTCAAGGTATTCAGAGAGGGGCATGGTGAGTGGTGAGTCCGTGGCAGATTTCATTTTTTTTTGTCGCAAGTTAGAAGAATTGGAAACTTTTTTTTTTTTTTTTCCTCACAAAGTGTCATTTTCCGCTTACTTGTGACAAAAAATAATATCTTCTATGAACTCACTATGCCTCTCAGTGAATACTTTGGGATGTCTTCTTTCCAAAATGGGGTCATTTGGGGGGTATTTATACTATCCTGGAATTCTAGCCCCTCATGAAACATGACAGGGGGTCAGAAAAGTCACAGATGCTTGAAAATGGGAAAATTCACTTTTTGCACCATAGTTTGTAAACGCTATAACTTTTACCCAAAACAATAAATATACACTGAATGGGTTTTTTTTTAATCAAAAACATGTTTGTCCACATTTTTCGTGCTGCATGTATACAGAAATTTTACTTTATTTGAAAAATGTCAGCACAGAAAGTTAAAAAAATAATTTTTTTGCCAAAATTCATGTCATCATTTTTTGATGAATATAATAAAAAGTAAAAATCGCAGGAGCAATCAAATAGCACCAAAAGAAAGCTTTATTAGTGACAAGAAAAGGAGCCAAAATTCATTTAGGTGGTAGGTTGTATGAGCGAGCAATAAACCGTGAAAGCTGCAGTGGTCTGAATGGAAAAAAAGTGGCCGGTCCTTAAGGGGTAGAAAGCCCTAGGTCCTCAAGTGGTTAAGGAGATCAGGAGGAATAAGAGGAAATTTTTTTTTTCAAAAAGACCTTATAGTTTTTGAGAAAATCGATGTTAAAGTTTCAAAGTAAAAATGTATACATTTAAAAACCCGCCAACTTTAACGGTTAATAGCAAAGCCTGCTTAAAGTTTAGGAACACCAAATTCCTAGGGTATATTAAGGGGATCAGTGAGAATAAGAGGAATTTTTTTTTTTTTCAAAATGACCTTATAGTTTTTGAGAAAATCGATTTTTAAGTTTCAAGGGCAAAAATGTCTTTTAAATGCGGAAAATGTCAGTTTTTTTTGCACAGGTAACAATAGTGTATTATTTTCATAGATTCCCCCAAGTGGGAAGAGTTTTACTTACTTCGTTCTGAGTGTGGAAAATATAAAAAAAAAACGACGTGGGGTCCCCCCTCCCAGACCTCTTTAACCCCTTGTCCCCCATGCAGGCTGGGATAGCCAGAATGCGGAGCACCGGCCGCGTGGGGCTCTGCACCCTGACTATACCAGCCCGCATGGTCCATGGATTGGGGGTCTCGGAAGGGGAGGGGCAGCCAAGCTTTCCCCTCCCCCTCCGAGCCCGTGTCCAATCCAAGGACAAGGGGCTCTTCTCCACCTCCGATGGGCGGTGGAGTTGGAGGCCGCGATTTCCTGGGGGGGGGGAGTTCATGGTGGAATCTGGGAGTCCCCTTTAAAAAGGGGTCCCCCAGATGCCCACCCCCCCTCCCAGGAGAAATGAGTATAGAGGTACTTGTACCCCTTTCCCATTTCCTTTAAGAGTTAAAAGTAAATAAACACACAAACACTTAGAAAAAGTATTTTAATTGAACAAAAAACATAACCACGAAAAAAGTCCTTTAATATTCTTAATTAACCATTAATACTTACCTGTCCCTTTAAATAAATGATCCCACGCAATAACCACGGAAATGTTCTATCAGTTACAATGTAACAAAGTTATTACAATGTAACAACTTTGTTACATTGTAACTACGCCGCACCTGACGTCACTCGCCGCTCAGCCGCCGCAGCAATTAGGCGTCCGTGCAGGACGCTAAGTCCCCGCAGCTCCCGCTGTCCACCCCGCCCACATCTGTCACCCACATGTCACCCACATGTGGGTGACATGTGGGAGAGGCGGGGAGGGCAGCGGAGCCGGCGGGGACTTAGCGTCCTGCACGGACCCGACAGAGCTCTGAGCTATATAGCTCAGATCTCTCTAAGCATCTTTGTATTTGGGCTCCAAGGAGCCCCATTGGTCCTTAGCAGACCAATGGGGTTCCTTCTGATTTGAAGGAACCCCATTGGTCTGCTAAGGACCAATGGGGCTCCTTGGAGCCCAAATTCAAAGATGTTTAGAGAGCTCTGAGCTATATAGCTCAGAGCTCTGTCGGGTCCGTGCGGCGGCTGAGCGGCGAGTGACGTCGGGTGCGGCGTAGTTACAATGTAACAAAGTTGTTACATTGTAATAACTTTGTTACATTGTAACTGATAGAACATTTCCGAGGATATTGCGTGGGATCATTTATTTAAAGGGACAGGTAAGTATTAATGGTTAATTAAGAATATTAAAGGACTTTTTTCGTGGTTATGTTTTTTGTTCAATTAAAATACTTTTTCTAAGTGTTTGTGTGTTTATTTACTTTTAACTCTTAAAGGAAATGGGTAAGGGGTACAAGTACCTCTATACTCATTTCTCCTGGGAGGGGGGGTGGGCATCTGGGGGACCCCTTTTTAAAGGGGACTCCCAGATTCCACCATGAACCCCCCCCCCCCAGGAAATCGCGGCCTTCACCTCCACCGCCCATCGGAGGTGGAGAAGAGCCCCTTGTCCTTGGATTGGACAAGGGCTCGGAGGGGGAGGGGAAAGCTTGGCTGCCCCTCCCCTTCCGAGACCCCCCAATCCATGGACCATGCAGGCTGGTATAGTCAGGGTGTGGAGCCCCACGCGGCCGGTGCTCCGCATTCTGGCTATCCCAGCCTGCATGGGGGACAAGGGGTTAAAGAGGTCTGGGAGGGGGGACCCCACGTCGTTTTTTTTTAATATTTCCCACACTCAGAACGAAGTAAGTAAAACTCTTCCCACTTGGGGGAATCTATGAAAATAATACACTATTGTTACCTGTGCAAAAAAAACTGACATTTTCCGCATTTAAAAGACATTTTTGCCCTTGAAACTTAAAAATCGATTTTCTCAAAAACTATAAGGTCTTTTTGAAAAAAAATGTTTCCTCTTATTCCCACTGATCCCCTTAATATACCCTAGGAATTTGGTGTTCCTAAACTTTAAGCAGGCTTTGCTATTAACCGTTAAAGTCGGCGGGTTTTTAAATGTATACATTTTTACTTTGAAACTTTAACATCGATTTTCTCAAAAACTATAAGGTCTTTTTGAAAAAAAATGTTTCCTCTTATTCCTCCTGATCTCCTTAATATATTCTCCAAATTTGAGGCTCTTAGCATTTAAGGGGGCTTTGCTATTAACCCTTAAAGTCGGCGGCTTTTTTACATTATACGGAGCGTTACGGTTTAACGCGAAATTACGGTAGCGTTTAATGCGAAATTACGGCATGAACGAAATGTGAAATTACGCGTTAAAAATTACGCTTACGGTATTTTCAATTATGATTTTAATGGCAATTACGCTACCGTAATTTCGCATCGTAATCGCAAATTTCGCATGCGTAATTATAGTAATGCGAAATTACGAAAATTTCGGCTCAACTCTAATACAGAGTATAACGAGAGATTGGGGTGGTAAGTGCTTATTACCACGCAGCTGCTGACTATCAACTCTTTCCAATCCTATGGCAGACTATGCCCTACATTGGCCTTTACCTCTATGGTTCCAATATTGGACACTAGCTGGATGCCCAGCGTTGCCCGGGTATGTATTTGGCTAGTGTTGGCTCTGCCCACTTTTCTTAACCCTAACACACAATTACTTAATGACCAAGTATGTAAGCTTTGCGGTCTTTGGCATCAATATTTTGCAATGAAATAAAATGAATCTGATTGGATGTGGCTCCACCCCTTTTCTGAATTTGAACCCCAATCACCCAATGGCCAACTGTACCAGGTACAGGTGATTAACAGTGCAAGAATGGCAGCAATTAAATATTCTCCTTAAAAATCAATAGGTGGATTTCGATTGGCTTTTATAGGCTCCACCCACTTTTCTGAATATTAATCCCAGTGACCAACTGTGCAAAGTTTGAGAAACCTACCATTAACAGTGTAAGAATGCCTGCAGTTTACATTTTCCCAATGATATTTGTATTTTTCTCCACCCACTTATTTTCTAACATTGTTCCGGTATGTATTTGGCTGGTGTTGGCTCCGCCTACTATTTCTAACCCTAACACACAATTACTCAATAACCAAGTTTGTGAGCTTTGCGGTCTTTGGCATCAATAATTTGCATTGAGATTAAACAAATATGATTGGCTGTTTGTGGCTCCACCCCTTTGTCTGAATTTGAACCCTAGTCACCCAATGACCAACTGTACCAGGTTTAAGGCTTGTGCCATTAACAGTGCAAGAATGGTAGCAATTACATATTCCCCTTGAAAATTAATAGGTGAATTTTGATTGGCTTTTGTAGGCTCCGCCCGCTTCTCTGAATATTAATCCCAGTCACCCAGTGACCAATTGTGCAAAGTTTGAGAACCCTACCACTAAAAGTGTAAGAATTGCTGCAGTTTACATTTTCTCAGTGAAATTTAATTTGCATTTGTCCCCGCCTACTGATGACCCGGCATTGCCCGATTATGTATTTTGCAGGTGCTGGCTGTGCCCACTTTTCCTAACCCTAACACACAATTAATCAATTACTCAATGACCAAGTTTGTGAGCTTTGCAGTCTATGGCATCAATAACCTGCATTAAAATGAAACAAATCATATTGGCTGTGTGTGGCTCCACCCTGTTTTATGAATGCAAACCCCAGTCACGCAATGATCAACTGTACCAGGTTTGAGGCTTGTGCCATTAACAGTGCGAGAATGGCAGCAATGAAATATTCCCCTGAAAAATCAATAGGTAATTTTTGATTGCCTTTTGTAGGCTCCACCCACTTTTATGAATATTAACCCCAGTCACCCAGTGACCAATTGTGCAAAGTTTGAGAACCCTCCATTAATAGTGTAAGAATGGGTGCTGTTTACATTTTCCCAGTAAAATTTGTATTTGTCACCGCCCACTTATGACCCGGCGTTGCCCGCTTATGTATTTGTCTGGTGTTGGCTGTGCCTACTTTTCTAACTCTAACACACAATTAATCAATTACCAAGTTTGTGATCTTTGCGGTGTTTGGCATCAATAATTTGCATTGAAATGAAACAAATCTAATTGGCTGTTTGTGGCTCCACCCTCTTTCTGAAATTGAACCCTAGTCACCCAATGATCAACTGTACCAGGTTTGAGGCTTGTGCCATTAACAGTGCAAGAATGGCAGTAATGTAAATATTCCCCTTGAAAATCAATAGGTTAATTTTGATTGGCTTTTATAGACTCTACCCACCTTTCTGAATATTAATCCCAGTCACCCAACGACCAACTGTGCAAAGTTTGAGAACCCTACCATTAACAGTGTAAGAATGGCTGCAGTTTACATTTTCCAGTGAAATTTGTATTTGTCTCCGCCCCCTTTTTGGTTATGGGAATAAAAAGTATTCTATACTTTATTCCAGGTAATGTACTATGTGTGTGCCAAATTTCATTCAAATCCGTTCAGCCATTTTTGCATGATCGAGTAACAAACATCCAAACATCCAAACATCTGAACTTTCCCATTTATTATATTAGTAGGATAGTCTGACATAGGAAAACGAACTGCCACTAGATGGCGCTGTTGACATATAAAATCCAACACAGTGTCATCCTCTTCAGACTAAGTCAAACACTCTGAACACCAACAGACCCTTCCTCCATCACTGTGCCATCCTACTAATATAATAAATGGGAAAGTTCGGATGTTTGGATGTTTGGATGTTTGGATGTTTGTTACTCGATCACGCAAAAATGGCTGAATGGATTTGAATGAAATTTGGCACACACATAGTACATTACCTGGAATAAAGTATGGGATACTTTTTATTCCCATAACCAAAAAAGGGGGCGGGGACAAATACAAATTTCACTGGAAAATGTACACTGCAGCCATTCTTGCACTGTTAATGGTAGGGTTCTCAAACTTTGCACAGTTGGTCATTGGGTGACTGGGATTAATATTCAGAAAGGTGGGTGGAGTCTATAAAAGCCAATCAAAATTAGTCTATTGATTTTCATGGGGAATATTTACATTGCTGCCATTCTTGCACTGTTAATGGCACAAGCCTCAAACCTGGTACAGTTGATCATTGGGTGACTAGGGTTCAATTTCAGAAAGGGGGTGGAGCCACAAACAGCCAATTACATTTTCTTTTATTTCAATGCAAATTATTGATGACAAACACCGCAACGATCACAAACTAGGTAACTGAGTAATTTATTAATTGTGCGTCAGGGTTAGAAAAGTGGGCACAGCCAACACCAGCCAAATACATATGCGGGCAATGCCGGGTCATAAGTGGGCGGAGACAAATACAAATTTTACTGGGAAAATGTAAACAGCACCCATTCTTACACAGTTAATGGTAGGGTTCTCAAACTTTGCACAGTTTGTTACTGGGTGACTGGGTTAATATTCAGAAAAGTGGGTAGAGCCTACAAAAGGCAACCAAAAATTAACTATCGATTTTTCAGGGGAATATTTCATTGCTGCCATTCTTGCACTGTTAATGGCACAAGCCTCAAACCTGGTACAGTTGATCATTGCGTGACTGGGGTTTACATTCATAAAACAGGGTGGAGCCACACACAGCCAATATGATTTGTTTCATTTTAATGCAGGTTATTGATGCCAAAGACCGCTGAGCTCACAAACTTGGTCATTGAGTAATTGATTAATTGTGTGTTAGGGTTAGGAAAAGTGGGCGCAGCAAGCACCTGCAAAATACATAATCGGGCAATGCTGGGTTATCAGTGGGCGGGGAAAATGCAAATTTCACTGAGAAAATGTAAACTGCAGCAATTCTTAAAAAAATAATGGTAGGGTTCTCAAACTTTGCACAATTGGTCACTGGGTGACTGGGATTAATATTCAGAGAAGTGGGTGGAGCCTACAAAAGCCAATCAAAATTCACCTATTGATTTTCAAGAGGAATATGTAATTGCTACCATTCTTGCACTGTTAATGGCACAAGCCTTAAACCTGGTACAGTTGGTCATTGGGTGACTGGGGTTCAAATTTAGACAAAGGGGTGAAGCCACAAACAGTCAATCAGATTTGTTTAATCTCAATGCAAATTATTGATGCCAAAAACCGCAAAGCTCACAAACTTGGTTATTGAGTAATTGTGTGTTAGGGTTAGAAATAGTAGGCGGAGCCAACACCAGCCAAATACATACCTGAACAATGTTAGGAAATAAGTGGGTGGAGAAAAATACAAATTGGATTGTGCAAATGTAAACTGCAGCCATTCTTACACTGTTAATGGTAGGGTTCTCAAACTTTGCACAGTTTTTCACTGGGAGACTGGGATTATTATTCAGAAAAGTGGGTGGAGCCTATAAAAGCCAATCAAAATCCACCTATTGATCTTTAAGGGGAATATTTAATTGCTGCCATTCTTGCACTGTTAATAACCTGTACCTGGTACAGTTGGCCATTGGGTGATTGGGGTTCAAATTCAGAAAAGGGGTGGGGCCACATCCAATCAGATTAATTTATTTCATTGCAAATTATTGATGCCAAAGACCGCAAAGCTCACATACTTGGTCATTAAGTAATTGTGTGTTAGGGTTAGGAAAAGTGGGCAGAGCCAACACTAGCCAAACACAACCCGGGCAACGCTGGGCGTCCAGCTAGTAATAATAATAATAATAATAATAATAAGCATAACAAAATATATACAGTACATTATTATTTCAATATTCTTGCTTTAATACATTTTCCCCACATTCCTCATTATCCTTTAACTACCGTATTTTTCGGACTATAAGACGCTCTGGACTATAAGACGCACCCAGGTTTAGGGGGTAAAAACCAGGGGGAAAAAAATTATACTAAACCTGGGTGCATCCTTGGTCCAGGAGTGTTTTATGGACCTTTCCTCCCCCCCAAGATGTCTGTCTGTTACACTGCCAAGCTACACTAACCCCTGCTGCCCCCACAAACTAAACTACACTTAACTCCTGCTGCCCCCCATCCGCCCCCCACCCAAGCTAAACTGCATTACACAACCCCCCCCCCCCCTTTCTTTCCCCTGCTACACTAACTAAACAGTACATTTATGGTACATTAAAGGAGATCTTACCAGCCTGGGTGGCAGTAGCTGGGTCCAGTCTGGGTGTCCATGCCATGTAAATGATGGCAGCAGCAGCAGCAGTCTAGTGTTGGGCGAACACCTGGATGTTCGGGTTCGGGAAAGTTCGCCGAACATGGCCGCAATGTTCGGCATGTTCGGGCCGAACCCCGAACTCCCCGAACATCCCGCTTTTGGGGGCCCTATGGGGTCGCAGGCATAAGGGGGGAGCATGCCCCGATCGCGGGGGGGGTCGGAAATTCCCCCCACCCCCTCCGCTAGCGCTCCCCCCTCTGCCCGCTTCCCCATTCAAAAGTTAGGAAGTGAAACTGTACCTGTGCGGCCGGTAGTGGGTGACTGGCAGTGGGCGGCACTATGGAGAGACTGAGGAGGAGGAGGAGTCCGGAGAGTGACGCGTTGAGGGAGGCCGGGCAGTGGGCGGATCAGCAGTAGTACCGTACTACTGCTGATCCGCCCACTGCCCGGCCTCCCTCAACGCGTCACTCTCCGGACTCCTCCTCCTCCTCAGTCTCTCCATAGTGCCGCCCACTGCCAGTCACCCACTACCGGCCGCACAGGTACAGTTTCACTTCCTAACTTTTGAATGGGGAAGCGGGCAGAGGGGGGAGCGCTAGCGGAGGGGGTGGGGGGAATTTCCGACCCCCCCCGCGATCGGGGCATGCTCCCCCCTTATGCCTGCGACCCCATAGGGGGCCAGTATTCGGGCGAACAGGGCCCTGTTCGTGCCGAACAGGGGCCCTGTTCGGCCAGGCAATGAGCCGTTCGGGCGAACCCGAACAGTTTGGCCGAACACCACCAGGTGTTCGGCCGAACGCGAACATCACCCGAACAGGGTGATGTTCTGCAGAACCCGAACAGTGGCGAACACTGTTCGCCCAACACTAAGCAGCACCACCAGTGTGATCCATGTAAATCATAGCAGCAGCCGCTTTAACTATGCACACTGCTTGACCTTTGATCTTAATCCCCAGAGCAGCGCGATCCACAATGTTTCCATGTGGCATAGGAGAAGCCACCGTTATCAGCATAGCCAGTGCTTTGATCTCACCCAGAAGCCGTCACCCGCTGTTATCTCTATGCCGGTCTTTTGATCATGCCTAGAATACGCCACCCGCCGTTATCTCTAATGCCAGTCCTTTGATCTTACCTAGAATACGCCGCCCGCCGTTATCTCCATTCTCTAATGCCAGTCCTTTGATCTTGCCCAGCGCCAGACCCCAGTAGCACGATCCCGGCTGACAGGCAATTCAGCCGCTATAGCGGCAGAGTCCTTCCTTCCGTACTAACTTGTTTACTGGCGCCCTCTAATGACCTGCGTCGCACGTGCGCCGGGTCATGGGGTGACGTATGTAAACAAAGTAGTACGGAAGCATGAGGACTCTACCGCTATTAGCGGCTGAATTGCCTGTCAGCCGGGATCGTGCTACTGGGGTCTGGCGCTGGGCAAGATCAAAGGACTGGCATTAGAGATAACGGCGGGTGGCGTATTCTAGGTAAGATCAAAAGACCGGCATAGAGATAACAGCGGGTGACGGCTTCTGGGTGAGATCAAAGCACCGGCTATGCTGATAACGGTGGCTTCTCCTATGCCACATGGAAACATTGTGGATCGCGCTGCTGTGGGGATTACGATCAAAGGACAAGCAGTGTGCATAGTTACAGCGGCTGCTGCTATGCCGCTCTGGATATCGCAGCTGCCCCTCACTTACGACCTATTTTACTATACAGGAAAACAAGCACCAGGGTAGGTTATATTCAGACATTCGGACTATAAGACGCAGGTAGTTTTTCTCCCCACTTTTGGGGGAGAAAAAGTGCGTCTTATAGTCCGAAAAATACGGTACATATTGTTTCACATAAGTCATTTACAGTCAATAACCTGTGCATAGGGAGTACAGGATAATTATTTATTGACAATCTAAATAGCAAACAATCTAAATAACAAAATACAGGTGAAATTAAAAAAAATTAGAATATTGTGCAAAAGTTAATTTATTTCAGTAATCCAACTTAAAAGAGGAAACTAA
The DNA here is from genome assembly GCF_040937935.1 of Hyperolius riggenbachi. Lineage (NCBI taxonomy): Eukaryota > Metazoa > Chordata > Amphibia > Anura > Hyperoliidae > Hyperolius > Hyperolius riggenbachi. The sequence goes on along the minus strand of NC_090646.1, from coordinate 46,130,673 downwards.
TAGACCCCTTACCTATAAAGTGAGATCTTTCAAGCCTTTATTTGCTACTAGCTGATTGCCCTGCGTTGCCTGGTTATGTATTTGGCTGGTGTTGGCTCCGCCCACTTTTACTAACCTCAACACACAAACACTCAATGACCGAGTTTGTGAGCTTTGGGATCCTTGGCATCAATAATTTGTATTTTCCCAGTGGAATGAAACAAATCTGATTGGTTTCTTGCTCCTCTCCCTTTTCTGAATTTGAACCCCAGTCACCCAATGGCCAACTGGACAAGGTTTGAGGCTTGTGTCATTAACATTGCAAGAATGGCATCAATTTTATTATATATTTATACTCCCCTTAAAAATCAACAGGTGAATTCTGATTGACTTTTTTTAGGCTCCACCCACTTGTCTAAATATTAATCCCAGTCACCCAGTAATCAACTGTGCAAAGTTTGAGAACCCTGCCATCAACAGTCAAGAAGGGCTGCAGTTTACATTTTCCAAAGGAATCTGTTTTTGACGCCACAAACTTTTTGTAACCTTAACACAAGTCACTTAATTACCAAGTTTGTGAGCTTTCGGGTTCCTGGCATCAAACCTGTGTGAATGGAAGCAGTTTATCCAGCAAATAAGTCTGATTGGCTGTTTGAGGCTCCACCCCCTTTTCTGAATTTAAACCCCAGTCACTTAACCACTTAAGCCCAACTGGACGAGATTTCTCGTCCAGTTGGGCTGCGCGCACTCCCGCGGGTCGCGCGCGCGCCCGCGGTCCCCCCCGTGCGCGCCCCCGCTGCTGCCCGCTAGCCCACCGATCAGTGAAAGGGATTATAAATCCCTTTCGCTGATCGGACCCCCCCGGAGAAAAGCCGACAGCGTCTCTTCAGACGCTGCAGCTTTTCTGAGCTCTGGGCTCCTTTCTTCTGCCTGGGAGCGAGATCGATCGCTCCCAGGACTTTTTGATTCTGGCCATCTTGTGGCCAAATAGCAAATTACACCTAAAAAAAAAAGTTTTACAGATAAACATATAAATATATTAAAAAAAAACCCTGTTTACCTCCCACACCAAAAAATACCCACATACAAGTTTAAATTAAAAAAAAAATTACAATAATAAAAAAAAACATAAATAGTTACCTAAGGGTCTGAACTTTTTAAATATTCATGTCAAAGGAGTATATCAATATGATTTAATAAATTATGGGCTTCTAAACAGTGATGGACGCAAAACGGAAAAAATGCACCTTTATTTCCAAATAAAATATTGTTGCCATACATTGTGATAGGGACATAATTTTAACGGTGAAATACCCGGGGCATATGGGCAAATACAATACATGAGTTTTAATTATGGAGGTATGTATTATTTTAGAACTATAATGGCTGAAATCTGAGAAATAATGATTTTTTTCCATTTTTTTCTTATTCTTCCTGTTAAAATGCATTTACAGTAAAGTGGCTCTTAGCAAAATATACCACCCACAGAAAGCCTAATTGGTGGCGGAAAAAACAAGATATAGATCAATTAATTGTGATGAGTAGTGATAAAGTTATTGGCAAATGAATGGGGGGTGAAAGTTGCTCGGATGTAAAAAAATTTCAACCCTTCGGGCTTAAGTGGTTAATTACCGACTATAGCAGGATTGAGGCCTCTGCCATTAACAGTGTAAGTTTGGCAACAGTTTCAATACTCCCCTTAAAACTCAATAAGTGAATTTTGATTGGTTTTTGTAGGCTCCACCCACATTTCTGAATATTAATCCTGGTCACCAACTGTGCAAAGTTTAATAACCCTACCATTAACAGTGTACGAATGGCTGCAGTTTACATTTTCCCAGTGAAATTTGTATTTGTCTCCGTCCAATGATGACGCAGCGTTGCCTGGGTTTGTATCTGGCTGGTGTTGGCTTAACCCGCTTTTTTTAACCCTAACACACAAATACTCAATGACCAAGTTTGTGAGCTTTGCAGTCTTTGGCATCAATAATTTGCATTGAAATGAAACAAATCTGATTAGCTGTTTGTGGCTCCACCCCTTTTCTGAACTTGAATCCCAGTCACCCAATGACCAACTGTACCAGGTTTGAGGCTTGTGCCGTTAACAGTGCAAGAATGGCAGCAATAAAATATTCCCCTTGAAAATCAAAAGGTACATTTTGATTGGCTTTTGTAGGCTCCACCCACTTTTCAGAATATTAATCTCAGTCACCCAGTGACCAACTGTGCAAAGTTTGAGAACCCTACCATTAACAGTGTAAGAATGGCTGCAGTTTACATTTTCCCAGTGAAATTTGTATGTGTTTCTGCCCACTGATGACCCGACGTTGCCCATGTAGGTATTTAGCTAGTGTTGGCTGCAGCCACTTTTTCTAACTCTAACACACATTTACTCAATTACTTAATGACCAAGTTTGTGAGCTTTGCAGTCTTTGGCATCAATAATTTGCATTGAAATAAAACAAATCTGATTGGCTGTTTGTGGCTTCACCCCCTTTTCTGAACTTGAATCTCAGTCACCCAATGACCAACTGTTCCAGGTTTGAGGCTTGTGCCATTAACAGTGCAAGAATGGCAACAATAAATAATTCCCCTTGAAAATCAATAGGTGAATTTTGATTGGCTTTTGTATGCTCCACCCACTTTTCTGAATATTAATCCCAGTCACCCAGTGACCAATTGTGCAAAGTTTGAGAACCCTACTATTGCAGTGTACATTTTCCCAGTGAAATTTGTAATTGTCTCTGCCCATTTTTTTTGCATGGAAATAAAAAGTATCCTATACTTTAATCCAGGTACGCAAAAGTCTGCGAAAAGCACTTCACGTGCTAACTGTTTAGCACACCCGATTAATCGAATAAAATGTAGCCATCTATACAAAAATATTTAACCATACATTACATAGACCGAATATGCTTATTGCTCACACATCACTATACAGAGCAGCAGCACATAGAAACTTTACCAGTCGTGTTGGAGATCTCCCCCTCTGCACACGGGGTACAGTCATAGCAGCATTTATGAATGGAAGATCCGGGTATTCTCCTGCTTCCAGGCAAACAGGGATCTGAGCATCGAGATACCGGAACCTGCAATAACATGTGATTCTTAGATACAATGCAAACCAGGAAATGGTGAATTCTGTAAAGGACAGTTAAAGGCCATTTGATATGAAAATAAACTGATAATAAAAACAATTGTACCTATCCTCATTCTCCTAAAAATGGCTTTTTTTCAGATATCCCACAGTTTTATTTTATATTTAAACTAGCTGGTGGCCCAGCGTTGCCCGGGTATGTATTTGGCCAGAGTTGGCTCCGCCCACTTTTCCTAACCCTAACACACAATTACTCAATTACTTAAGCTTTCAGTCATTTTCACTTTATGCATCCAAGCAATGTTCACCTCCCATTCATTAGCCTATAACTTCATCACTACTTATCACAATGAACTGATCTATATCTTGTTTTTTCTGCCACCAATTAGGCTTTCTTTGGGGGGTACATTTTGCTAAGAGCCACTTTACTGTAAATGGATTTTAACAGGAAAAATAAGAAAAAAACTGAAAAAAAACATTATTTCTCAGTTTTCGGCCATTATAGTTTTAAAATAATACATTCCTCCATAATTAAAACCCACGTATTGTATTTGCCTATCTGTCCTGGTTATTTCACCATTTAAATTATGTCCCTATCACAATGTATGGCGACAATATTTTATTTGGAAATAGAAGAGCATTTTTTCCGTTTTGCATCCATCACTAGTTACTAGTTAAGCTTATAACAAAAAAAAAAAATAGAAATATTTCATCTTTACATAGATATGTAACAAGTTTAGACCCTTAGGTAAATATTTATGTGTTTTTTATTTTTTTTATTGTAATTTTTTTTTTTTTTTTTTATTAAACATTTTATGCGTGTATTTTTGGGAGGGTGGGATGGAAATGGTGTTTGATTTAGGGAAATATATGTCCTGTAACGGTTGTGGAATTCTCTCCGTGATCAGCGCACAAGACGTGCACTGACACTGCGGAAATCCTCCACAAGCGTATAATTTGCCAGAACCCAGCAAAAGGTGCAATGCACCGGTAGAGGGAAATTCCTGTCGACAGGGGGAGCTGTGGAGTGCAGAGGAACAGCTCCTCTGCCCTGCCACACACGCCAGATAGGAATTGCACGAAGGGAAGAAACGCAGGGCAAGATAGCCCTGAAAGAGAGAGATCAAAGCGACAGAGGGTATGCGTGTTCACCAAACTAGTCGCCACCCTACGACGATGAACACACAACCATGAAGACAAAGTGAGAAGGCAATCGCCAGAGATGGCGATTGCTAACAGAGACACAAGACCGAATAAGCACAGATGAGGAATGTATGTATGTCCACCAATCTAGCCGCCACCTGCGACGGCAGACACACAACAAGGAAACCAAGTGAGAACGCAATCGCAAGAGAAGCGATTGCGAAAGAGAATGAGCACAGGGACAGATTGTATGTGTGTGCACCAAACTAGTCGCCAACCCGCGACGGTGCATACACAACAGCAGATATGAAGTAGGAACGCAATCGCGAGAGAGGCGATTGCCAGAGGTGACACAAGGCTACAGCAAGGCAGAGCACGAGAGTAGCAAAGGCACAGCAAATCATACAATGAGGAGATAAGGAAAATAACAAACGCTAGCTAAACGCGAACACCGCACTCATTCGCAACAGTGCATGCGTTTATGCGCGGTCCCCGCGTGATAAGCACAACAGAGACAAGCACGCCTAACTAACCACCGACAGACAAACACGAAACAGAGGACGCGAGCGCTTATTTAACGGTTACCTCACCGAGCCTCCAGCAAGCGTTCGTAGCAGACAAGACAGACACACAAAAACATGAACAAGCAAGAGATAGGATCCACAGCACTAGCGAAAGAGGCTAGAGCGATCCAGGAAGACAGATCAGAAAGGGGCTACCAGTAACAACCGCTGTTCCGGTTAGCACCCAGACACACAGAACGATTTCCTGTCGACCACCGCTGGGACAGGACAATCACAACAGACAAACAAAACAGATATGCAATCCTAACTGCACTGGGGAATCTGCCTAGTGCAGTTCCAGGAATTACTCTAGGCTAATCTTCAAACAAAGAGCAAGGCTGACACTCCAGGCGAGTGTTACACAGGAACTAACTCTTATGACCAGCAAAGGACTCTGGGAAACATAGCTCTTTATACTGCCAGTCATCAAAGGAGGCAGGTAGGAGATTTGCATAACGAGTGTATGCAAATTCCTCTGCAGCAGAACAGACCAGAAACTTGTAATGGAAAAACAGGTCTCTCTTGCAGAGACCTGCAGCCCACAGACTAGAGCCAGTGCATCCAGCTGAGCGGATCATTACATGTCCATTTTAATTTTTTTTTTACTTTCAGTTGTAGTTTTACTTTTTGGCCACAAGATGGCAACCTTGAGGTTGTTTACATTGCGTCACTCTAAGCGTACAATATATGGTTAGACGGACATAGGATTCAGAAAATGCGAAGCTTCCGAGAGAAGCTGTCGCTTTTTCTGCAGGGGAGAGGAATCAGTGATCGGGCACCATAGCCCGATTCACTGATTTGTGGGCTACCGAGTCCGTGGCCGGGAGCATGCATGCACGCGCGCGATCGTTCGCGGGAGCGCGCATGTCCTCCTTGACGTTTAAATACGTCAAGGAGGACAAAGTGGTTAATAACCAAGTTTGTGAGCTTTGCGGTCTTTGACATCAATAATTTGCATTGAAATAAAATAAATCTGATTGGATGTGGCTCCACCCCTTTTCTTAATTTCCAATCTCCCAATGGCCAACTGTACCAGGTACAGGTGATTAACAGTGCAAGTGGCTTGTGCCATTAACAGCGCAAGAATGGCAGCAATTAAAGATTCCCCTTAAAAATCAATCAATAGGTGGATTTTGATTGGCTTTTGTAGGCTCCGCCCACTTTTCTGAATACTAAACCCAGTCACCCAATGACCAAATGTGCAAAGTTTGAGAACCCTACAATTAACAGTGCAAGAATGGCTGCAGTTTACATTTTCCCAATGACATTGGTATTTTTCTCCGCCCATTAATGTTCTGACATTGTTCGGATATGTATTTGGCTGGTGTTGGCTCCGCCCACTTTTTCTAACCCTAACACACAATTACTCAATGACCAAGTTTGTGAGCTTTGCAGTCTTTGGCATCAATAATTTGCATTGAAATGAAACAAATCTAATTGGCTGTTTGTGGCCCCACCCCTTTTTCTGAATTTGAACCCCAGTTACCCAGTGACCAACTGTACCAGGTTTAAGGCGTGTGCCATTAACAGTGCAAGAACGGCAGCAATTACATATTCCCCTTGAAAATCAATAGGTGAATTTTGATTGGCTTTTGTAGGCTCCACCCATTTTTATGTATAATAATCCAAGTCACCCAGCGACCAACTGTGCTAAGTTTGAGAACCCTACCATTACCAGTGTAAGCATGGCTGCTGTTTACATTATCCCAGTGATATTTGCATTTGTCTCCGGCCACTTTTTGGTTATGGGAATAGAAGCTATCCTATATGTTATTCCAACGAGATAAAAACAAGGAACACCAAGAGCCCCAATAGTGTAATATGTACTGGTAAATGGTTACTAAATAGAGTAAATATTAATACTCACAAACCAGGGTTACCATTAGGCAACCACTGTAAAGGCAGGTGGGGATATTTTCCTGACCCCATTCAGGAATAAGAAGTTGCTCTCTGTAGATGAGAAAAAGGGGGTTCAACCCTCCACCCAGGATGGACTCAATATTATGCAGGAGAACAGAGGCGCCAAAAGGATAAAAGGAAGCTAAATGAGCTTAAAAACAGAGCAATAGCATATGTGGTCAGTAGAAGAGCCAGACACCTCTGTTCTGGCTCTTCTACTGACCACATATGCTATTGCTCCGTTGTTATTGCCTGATGAAGCGGGATCAAACCTGCGAAACGTGTTGCATATTTGGAGTTCATAAATGAAATATATTGACTGTCTTTACTACAGTCGTTGTGTGTCTACTTGGAGAAGGTAAGTCCACCACTACCTCCTCTATTTACCAAGAATTTGGTTTTTAAGCTCATTTAGCTTCCGTTTATCCTTTTGGTGCCTCTGTTCTCCTGCATAATATATGTTATTCCAGGTAATGTACTATGTGTGTGCTAAATTTCATTCAAATCCGTTCAGGCATTTTTGCGTGATCGAGTAACAAACATTCAAACATCCAAAATCCAAACTTTCCCATTTATAATATTAGTAGGATTCTTTTTTATTTTTAAATCATAGCTTAAAGAGTCCATTTTCTCTTTTGTTGCCTTGACCTTCATATGCCAACCTACATCTTCCAGAAAATTAGATGGTGATAGACCACTGCCCCCAGCTGTACGAGCTTCCATCTTGTAAAAGCAGATGGAGGATAGAGAAGCCGTGCAAATTGAATGTAAATATAAAAAAGACTGTTCCATGTGCTAACACAAATGCTAAAAAGAAACTCATTTATTTTGCACACTTGTCAACAGGGGGGAGCCTGAGGACCATCAAAGGAGTGGTGAGACTGAATAACGTCGCACTGTAAGTTATATAGATCCGAAATCAGTGGAGTATACACCTCAGTGCTTTGAGCTTTATACGCAGAGAGGAGAGAGACACCCTAGCTAATACAAGGCACTGTTTTGAAGTTTCATTAGATTTACAGGAATTTTTTATGATGGTGAAAGTGGCATTTTATTGTATCTGAATTCAGTCTATTGATTTTTTGGGACTACTGCCAATAGAAATCCTTTGTGATACTACCAATAGAAATCCTTTGTGATTTTAAGAGCCTACATAATTGAACCCGGCTACCAGTATAAATTACTCTTTTTGGATTTTTCGGACTGATTAGATAGAAGGACCCTTCTATTAGGCAGTGAATGAATAGATGTGTGAGATGTGAATGATTTTATTCAGACCTATATGTATTTGATGATTATTGACAAGTGTGCAAAATAAAGCAGTTTCTTTTTAGCATTTGGACGTGGAACAGTCTTTTTTATATTTACATTCAATTTGCCTTGTTAAAGGGATCCCTGTCTGACACGCAGCTTTTAGAACACACCCACCAGCTTCAATTCTGAATATACTAGCCTTATGGATAGGAAAGCCTTTTCAGGCCCTGGCCTCCCAGAACCTTCCAGCCCAGAAAGGGTCCCCAGAGTCCAAGGTATAAAAGCAGGGATGGCCGTAGTCAGCCAACTTTGCTACGCTGGAACTACGCGTAGTTTTACGCAATTACGCTTCGCCGAACTACGGCTTAGAAATCAAATATTCATTTCGTATGCATTTCGTAGACTACGCGTTAAAATACGCAATTACGCATAGTGGGAAGTGTAGTGTATGCGGATGCTTATGCATGTATGCAGAACATTTTACGCATGAATTCCTCTTTAAATGCTCATGCGGGGAACTGTTCTATGCGTACATTCCCCTTTCCAATGCGTAAATTTGTAAGCATACAATTGCACGCAAAAAAATTAGACGCGAGTAACGCGTTCATAGTTCACTTCGCAACACACATGTTAAATACGCATGGTGGGCATAAGCTACGCGTAGCGGTACTTCATAAATTTGTAAGCGTAGTTTTGAAACTTCACCTACAAACTACGATGCTTTAATTTGGACTGGCGTAGTTTCTGCTCATCCCTGTATAAAAGGTCTTTCAGATCCAAGGTCTGTGGAACTGGGCAGTGGGACGACATCATTAAATACATTTTTGGTGGTAGCAGACTAATGCATGGAATGTGGTGGTGGAACCACAGCATGAATTAAATTATGGAAGCAAAAGTACCACCTGATGTTGGTGGTAGCACTATAGGCCATGAAACCTGGCAGTGGGACCTGGCAGTGAGACCACAGTACAATTAAATATGAATTATGCAAGAGCAAGAGGAGTTAGTAAAAGCAAAATACGGCATGGCGGTGGGACTACAGCATTAATTAAATAATTGACACTGTCAGCAGGCACAAGAGGACAGTAGTGTTGTCTCGGGGGATGGATGATGTAGATGATGCGGTGCACCTCTTCCCCATGGCAGCTCACATGGCACATTGTCTGTGCAGTGACCCCCGGGTGATCCAGATGTGGGACAGAGAGGACATCTGGTTCTCCATGATCCTGGACCTATAGCTAAAGGGGAAGCTGGGGCAGTTCATGATGCCCTCAAATAAGGGAGTTGCAGGAGGACCCTGTTTGAAGACTGGAGCAAGCCTTCCCCCAACATCCCCCCCCCCTGTCCAGCCAATCCAGCAGGTGCCCATGACATCTGCTAGGTCTAACCTAGGAACTGTGCCAGGTGGAGCTGCGCAGAGAGGAGTTGCCAGAAGCAGCTTCCTCCTTTACTCACTGCCAGTGGCTGACCGGCATAGTGGCTGACTACTTTGGGTCTATCAGTGTATTTTACACCATGAGCCCTGAAGAACCCATGAAGTACTGGGTCTAGAGGCTAGACATCTGGAGGGAGCTTGCCCAGTATGCCTGGAAGTCCTGTCCTTACCCCTCCCCCTTCCAGTTTGCTATCAGAGAGATGCTTCAGTGTGGCCAGTGGCGTGGCCACAGAGAAGTGCTCTTATCTGTCCACCAAGCCGGTGGACAGACTCACATTCATAAAAATGAACCAGGCTTGGGTTAAAGGTGAGTTCCTGGCCCCTGCTGTTGGGGAGAGGAGGACCTGAAGTAACTAGGATCTCTGCCTCTACTTCACTCAAGCCTACCTTGTTGTTACCATGAGTTTTATCTTTATGTTTCAAATTATCCTGTGTAAATTTTCCATGCAAAAACAAAAATTATTTGGATGTAACTGGGTTGAAAACTTTGCAGATTTATTCCTGCTGTGTTCCCACCACCAGGGTCCACAGCCTACACTTCTGCCACATGCTACTGCTGTTGCTATTGTGTTAAAATAGACCTGTTATTGTTGTAGTTAAAATAAAAAAATTAGGTTCCCTGGATGAAAACTGCAGTCTGAGTTGTGGGGAGACCCTAACTGTGGCTGCACAACCTCATTTCCTGTGTTTATTCATGCTGTGTTTCCACCACCAGGTGCTGCTGTCATACGCTAATATCCCACTGTTGCTGCTACTGTTGTGTTTCACTCTTGCTGTCTTTGCACCCACCACCAGTGTCCATGGCCTACCCTGCTGCCACACTCTAATGCTGTTTCTATTGTGTTAAAAATAGATCTGTTATTGGGGTGTCTGGGTTGAAAACTGTGCTGTCTCAGTTGCTTATTGGATGGGATGTGGGCTCTTCGACTGTTTCCCAGAACCTCCTGCTGTTATTGTTTTGGTTTGATCAAGCTGTGTTCCCACTGTCAAGGTCCACAGCCTATGCTTTCACATGCTACTCCTCCCCCCCCCCCCCCCCCCCGCTGCATTTCCTTCCTTCTGTCTGTGTTCCCACCAACAGGTTTCACAGTTTATGCTGCTGCCACATGCTACTGCTGTTTCTATTGTGTCCAAAATAGCTCTATTGTTTTAAAAACAATAATCATAATTGGGGTGTCTGGGTTGAAAACTGTGTTGTCCCAGTTGTGTATTGGATGCAACATGGGTTTTACAACTGCTGTCTGGAACCTCCTGGTGTTATTAATGTGTTTAATTACAGCTGTGCTCCCACTGTCAGGGTCAACAGCCTACGCTGCTGCCACATGCTACTCCTCCTCCAGCTGCATTTCCCTCCTGCTATCTGTGTTTACACTGCCAGGGTCCACAGTGTACACTAATGCCACACACTACTGCTGTTGCTATTGTGTCCAAAATAGCTTTGTTGTAAAAAAAAATTGAAAAAAATGTGCTGTCTAGGTTAAAAACTGTGTTGTTCCAATTGTGTATTGGATTCAACGTGGGCTTCACGACTGCTGCCTGGAACCTCCTGGTGTTTATGTTGCCTTTAATTACAACTGTGTTCCCACTGCCAGGGTCAACGGCCAACACTGCTGTCACAAATTCCTCCTCCATCTGCTGTTATAATGTCTTGTAATTACTGCTGTGGTACCACCGGGTTCCATGGCCTATTCTGCAGCCACCAATTCCTCATCCTCATATTTTTTTTATTATTATTATTGCTGTGATACTACTGCCAGGTTCCATAACTTACTTTGCTACCAGCTAATCCTTCTGCTGCTCATGCCAATGTCACATGCCACAGAGAAGAATAAGAAGAAGAGGGAGAATAATAAAAAGAAGAGGGAGAAGAAGAAAAAGGAATAAGAAAAAGAAGAAGAAGAAGACGTTCACACATAATTTTTTATATTTTAACATATATGTGTATTTTATTTCTAGCATGTATGCATGTTTTAAAAGGGTGTACACTCAATAATAAATGCAGTTGTACTTTTGACTCGTTATTATAGATATGTTACATATTTTTGACTTGTAATCGAATTTGCATCAAAATTGTAAATCCAATCGTAAATCGAAACCACTCAAATTTGAAACGTGGTCTTACGAGCATCACTGGTCATGAAGCTGCAGTTGGTGCTTGCCTCAGCTTGGTCAGCAGTTTTTAACCCATAAACCCCCATGAGCAGCAGCAGTTTGCAGGAAGCAGTAATGCTGCTGCAGTTGAACCCTCAGCACAACTCGGACAGCATGGTTTTCAACAGTTTCAACCCGGACACACCCGATGGCAGCAGGTTAGCAAGTGGTGTCAAATCAGGCAGGCAGACAAGTGTAATAAATAAAAAAAATATGTCAGGGACTTGAGGGAGGTAGAGGGGTCCCTGTTCCTCTCACCATCTGTGGGGGCCAGGAAATCCCCTTCAACCCAAACCTCGTTCATCTTTATGAATGCCAGTCTATCCACTGACTCGGTGGACAGACTGGAATGCATCTCACTGACCACACCACTGGCCTCACTGAAGCTCCACTCCACAACACACAGGAAGAAGGGCAGGCCAGGACTTTTAGGGCATACTGGGAAAGCTCACTTCAGGTGTCCTGTGTAGAAAACACAGTACTCCGTGGGGTAGTTGGTGTTCATGCTGTTATTCTGAGTGACTCAATGTATGCAGCCATTATGCGGGTCAGAAGTTGGCTTTCAGTTTTCAGCTTTGAAGCCACTGTCTCTCTTTACATCTGAATGCCACGCCACACTCCTTGTAGAGGACACAAATATTCCACATGGGTGCAATAAATGGCCCATTGAAGCAAATTGAAGGGGTTGCAGCTGTCTTTGTGGTTTGGGGCTGGGTGGTTTCAGCAGCAGGCTGTTTCCACAGTTTTTTTTCCCACAAGTCCACTGGAGCCACTTCCCCATGGACTCCATGATGCTCTGCCTCACCCTCTTCCTCCTTGGTTCCTTTCACTGGCATAGGGATTACCATAGCAACCCTAGCTAGTTTCTATGGGGCCTGTAGCCAGGAGAGGTCCACCACAGGTCTCATGAAGGCCTGCCATGGGCGCCAATGATGTCGAGAGCTGAGATGATGTCCCCTGCTGTCAATGTGGTGCTGCTGCCTGCTCACAGAGCCCCAACCAGCAATCACTTCCACCTTGTTCTCGAATAGGAATGCTCATTCGGAAAATCGGAATGCAGAAATGCTAATACAGAAAGCAGATTTTCACAGAAACGTAAACATTTACAAGGATTTTCCACTTATGAAAATGTTCAAGGTGCCTGGCTCTTCTACTGACTGACCACATCTGCTATTACTCCATTGTTATTGCCTGATGAAGCGGTATCAAACCTGCAAAATGAGTTGCATTGTCCCCTGAAGTATGCAAATAAGCTTGTTCTATTTGACAAACACATTGGCAATATTTGTGTCTGCTTGGAGGAGTTAACTCCACCACAGCCTCCTCATGTTTTAAACTTGTTAGATACTTTTATCCTTTTAGCACCTCTGTATCCTTACTACGCTATATCAAGTCCACCCATGGTGGAGGGGTGTTACCCCTTTTTTCCTCATCTATGGAGAGCAACTTCTTAATGCTGAGTGGGGTCAGGTCTAATCTCCCCACCTGCCTATACAGTGGTTGCCTTGGAGGTAACCCTGCTTCATGAGTATAACTTATTACTCTACCATACTTAATTTCAACTACCAGTACATACTACAGTATATTTGGCTCTTGGGTCCCTACTTTGTGTAATGATGACAATCTCACTACATGGTTACAGCACCACCAGAAGGATGGAGTGAGCAACACTGTATCCCAGGAAAGTGGGTAAATGCTGGACTGCTGCAGATCTCTCTAGCAGCATGATTTTTTTCCCCCGATTTTAGCTTACATAAAAACACGTTTAGACCCTAATATCTGGATATAATCATACTATCAGGGAGGTTAATTTCTATGATTAGTGAACTTTTACATTGTTTTCCCACCTTATCAGAGTCTCTCCATGTTATAATTGATGTGTTTATCTGAAGCTGCTGGTCCTCAGAAGCCCAGGGGGTGAAAGTTCCCACATCCCAGTATGTCAAATTGTAATCTTCACGAAGTACCCAATTTGTTATTTTGGAAGGAGAAGCAAATTCTCCGTGTTCATCAAAGAATGGCACTGGCTCATTAGAATCAAATGAAAATGTAACTTTTTGCAGGTAGCGATGCATCTTGATTGAAAAAAATAGAAATAAATCACTTACTTTACAATTACAAGGATTATATCAAACAGAAAAGATCAGTGGTGGGCCAAAATTTCACACGCGCAAAATATTTAGCATTGAAATTCGCAATTACGCATTGTAATCGTAATGCAAAATTTCTGAGAAAATCCTAATTCATTTCATTTTTTATAGTAATATTTCATAATGCATAATTTTGCAAAATGTTGTGCCGACTTTAACGGTTAATAGCAAAGCCCCCATGTATGCTATTGCTACCACAATTGCTACATACTGTATGTTAAGGAGAGTATTGGGTATAAGTAAAAAAAATATATTTTTTCAAAAAGACCTTGAATTTTTTTATTTTAAATATGCAAAGAAAAATTGTTTTTAAACTTGTCATTTTTTTGGTTTAAAAAAAAACCACATTTTTTTGCATTTTTAAAATCAATGTTCTCAAAAACTACAAGGTCTTTTTGGAAAATTATTTTTTGGCTTGTACCGACTATTCTCCATAACATTTGTAGCACTACATGTCATTACCATGTATGGGGGCTTTGCTATTCACTGACAAAGTCGGCATGGAATTACGTGAAAATGACGTGAAATTTTAGGCAAAATTACAAATGACTATACAAAATCAATTGAATTTACAAATAGTAATTACGTATAAGCGTAAATGCAAAAATGTATGCAAAATGTTGTGTAATCCTAATTAGCTGATTATGATCATCACTGGAAAAGATGAAAAAGAACAGAGCTTCTTCAGTGGTGACATTTGTGTCTAATCAGTCAGGCTATTGGAGGATTCTACTTTAAGTCCTGCTCCAGTCTGACAACTTATTCAACATATTTACAAATGAAATACTGAAGTGTTATAAGCTTACAGAGCACACTACATTAATGTGAGCTTTATCTCGTGTGTGAGCAGCTGCAGTAACTCCCCTGTGCTGCTCCTTGGATCTGTCCATCTGAGTGATCAGGCTCAGTTGCCTCTCAGTAGGAGCATTCCAAAGTGTTGGATATTCCGTGCATTAGAGTTGATGTTTGGTTGCATGTTACATTTATAACAGTGATAAGTGAAAATGTAAGTATTATTTTTAAAGTACAATTTCATTACCAGACAAAAATGCCATCAAAAATCATACTACTAATATTATAAATGGGAGAGTTTGGATGTGTGTTATTCAAGCAAAAACGGCTGATCGGATTTGAATGAAATTTGGCAAACACATAGTACATTACCTGGAATAAAGTATAGGGTACTTTTTATTCCCATAACCAAAAACTGGGCGGATAGAAATCTAAATTTCACTGGGAAAAAATAATCTGCAGCCATTCTTACACTGTTAAGGGTAGAGTTCTCAAGCTTTGCACAGTTGGTCATTGGGTGACTGGGATTAATATTCAGAAAAGTGGGTGAAGCCTACAAACGTCAATCAAAATGCACCTTTTAATTTTTTATTATTATTATTTAATTGTTTTCTTGCACTGGTAATGACACAACCCTCAAACCTGGTACAGCCGGTCATTGGGTGACTGGGATTCAAATTCACAAAAGGGGGTGGAGCCAAATACTGCAAATGAGATTTGTTTCATTTCAATGCAAATGATTGATGCCAAAGGCCACTATCACACTGGTGCATGAGAGGTGCTAACATGTTAATAACAAAATACAATGCTAGTGAGCAAGTGTAGTCAGAATCAGCGCACAGTCATACAAAAGTCAGAGCTATCGAAGTACAGAGTAGCTAGGCAATATCATAGTCAATAAACAGTCAGGGTCATACACATAAGTCAGATGCCAGTCATATTGGAAGGATCAAGCAATAGAGAAGTCAGGGACAGGCCGGGTCAAACACGTGTATCAGATGGCAGCGGTAGAGTAGTAGTAGACAACAGTTAGGTCAAGAGGCAGGCTGGAAGTTCGTACACAGTTAAATATACAATAACATGTTATTACAATATGATAATATTACGAATACATTTTACTACACAATAATAGGACTGACTGACTAGAGTACATATATATTGTGCAGAGCGCTATATATAAATGTAGCTCTCAAAATCACTAGTTAGGCCAAGAACCAGCGAACTGATTAGTATCATGGCCAGTGAGCAGCTGACTCACTTGGGCTAATATACTCACAGGATGATTCAAGTCCCACCCCCAAGATGATAGACCCCTCCGTCAAACACGCCTTCTCAACCTATAAAGGCTGCTCTGTTCCCCGTGCATGTGACTGGAGGATCTGCTCATGCGTGCAGCTGGCGGAGGCACACCAGGGATGCCAGAAGATGACGGAGCGGAAGTCACACCGCCAGATCATTACAGCCGCAAAGCTATCAAACTTGGTCATTAAGTTATTGAGTAATTGTGTTAGAAAAAGTGGGTTAGAAAAAGTGGGTGCAGCCAACACCAGCCAAATACATACCCGGGCAGCGCCAGGCAATCAGTGGGTGGAGACAAATGTAACTGAGAAAATGTCACTGGATGACTGGGATTCATATTAAGAAAAGTGGGTGGAGCCTACAAAAGGCGATCAAAATTCATTGATTTCTTTTTAAGGGGAATATTTAATTGCTGTTATTCTTGTGTTGTGTAATGGTTAGCGGAGATACCGCCGCAGAGGCAAGCTGCATGGCGGTTATCTCCGCGTATCAGCCGGCGGCCTCAGCCGCGCAGTTACATGCTGGTGCTCTGCCTGGTCCTTCTATTGCACATAGATTGAGGGCTACGCCAGGTGACAGGACCTTTATGTGAATAGAAGGAGAGTCAGCTGATCTACCAGGTCAGCTGACTCCATCAGTACTCTGGATTGGCTGAATGACTGGGGCGGCGCTGTGGAGCACTTCTGTATATATAGTACCAGCCTGTCAGTTGCTCCGTGTCTGCTGTTGTGAATGCTAACGTGTTAGCGCTCAGACCTTAGTCAGATCCCAAAGTGTGCTAGAACCAGCTGGAGCTGGGGATCCACACTTAGCCAGATTCTGTTGATAGCTTAAAGTACTAATTGCATTGTATTATCTGTTATGACCTTCTGCTTGCCTTGACTATTCTCCTGCTTTTCTGATTCTGTACTTCTGCCTATCTGATCCAGTTGCCGATTCTGCCTGAACTTAAACTCTGAGTTAGCCTTCTGTCTTTGTACTGTATCTGTCCGTATGTTGCCGATCCTGCTTGTCTGACTATCCTGTACTCACCAGTGGGTAAGTCACTGGTGAGGGATTCTAGTATTGTATCACCTGCTCTTCAGATGAAACTCTGACGGCAGCACAGTCTTAATCACCTGCCCCTCAGGTGATCATTACTTGCAGCATCTTTGTAAACACCTGCTCCTCAGGTGTCCACTGGCTGCAGTACAGTCTTAGCACCTGCTCTTCAGGTGCAAGCCCTGACTACAGTACAGTCTTAAACACCTGCTCCTCAGGTGTCCACTGGCTGCAGTACAGTCTTAACACCAACCCATCAGGTGTAAGCCCTGACTGCAGTACAGTCTTAATCACTTGCTCCTCAGGTGATTCCCGGCTGCAGTACAGTCTGAGTCTCTGGCTCCTCGGGTGATCTTAGCTGTACTGAATCACATATCCAGCTTGCTGGGTGAATACCATTGTGTTCTATTGAGATATCTATCACCACTAGCTCCTCTGGGGTATCTCTATCATTACTGTTGCACCAAACATCTGTTCTTATATTGGTTATCCTGGTTCTGGCTATACTAGTATTATTGGTGATTCTGCAGATCACACATAATCAGGTATAGCATCTGTATTATTGGTGATACTGCAGATCACCAATAATCAGAGAAATCTGTTCTCGCTGACACCAATCATTACACATTGCTAATGGCATAAGCCTCAGAACTGGTACAGCTGGTCGTTGGGTGACTGGGGCTTAAATTCAGAAAAGGGGGTGGAGCCACAAACAGCTAATCAGATTTGTTTCATTTCAATGCAAATAATTGATGCCAAAGACCACAAAGCTCACAAACTAGGCCATTGAGTAATTGTGTTTTAGGGTTAGAAAAAGTGGGCGAAGCCAACACCAGCCAAATACATACCCGGGCAATGCCGGGTCACCAGCTAGTTTTGTAATAAGCTTGTGATTTGTTGCATTTTCCACAAATGTTTGCATCAGAAAGAAACATTTCTTTTCTTTGACCATATTGCGAAAAAATACAATATATTTTAACAAATATTTTCTCTAAATTAAATATTGCATTTTTGATGTGAAAATGATTTTGGAGAAAATTTGCAAGCAATGCAGATTTATAACAGAGATTATTGATTCTGTTTAAATAACAACTGAATAGCAGCAAAATTCACAGGAAAATTCAGCAGGTTATCCAATTGTGCCCCCCCCCCCCCCCCATTCTGCAGTTGGAGTATAAGCAGTGGGTGGTGTCTGTTTCCTATTGGTTGCCTTACAAGGAGGCTGGACTGAAACTAAAAAAGTGGATTAGACATTGCCCCATATAGAGCTTGCACTTACACTCAATGGCATCAGTTGCTTGACCCTCATTAGCGGATCGCTCAAAAGCAGGCTTATCACCCGAACAACAGTCTGTACAAACGCCCAATTTGGTGTGCGGACGACTGAACGACGGGATGTTCCAACGACCGGTCGTTCGCAAAAATCCGCCGTGTGTATGGGCCTTTTAACAGAGGAGGATGTTTATCCAGCTCTCTTATCTCACTGATAAGAGAGCAGAGACACTGCTGGCTTATGTAAATAACACACACACACTGGAGTGTGCATAGAGGGGCCTGGAGACAGACTGCAGGAGTACTGTGGCATCAGTGGATCAGTCCTCCAGTGGTTCAGATCATTCCTGACTGACAGAACACAGAGAGTATCCCTAGGACCTATAATGTCCAAACCTGCACCTCTACAATTCGGAGTGCCACAAGGATCAATCCTATCCCCTCTGCTGTTTGCAATCTACACGTTGACACTCGGTACACTTATCCAACGACATGGCCTGACCTACCACTGCTACGCTGATGACACACAGCTATACCTGTCCTTCAAACCTGGTGGAACAGACCCTACTCCAAAAATAAACTCTTGCTTAGCTGAGCTACGAGCATGGATGAATGATAACTGGTTGAAACTGAATGCTGACAAAACTGAGGTCCTCTTTGTCCAAAGCCAGTGCTCGCTATCAAAACAGCTCTATCCTAAAGCAACACCAATCAGGATTGGGAATTCGGACATAAACAGCTCCAACCTTGTGCGCAGCCTTGGCGTACTAATCGATTGGGATTTAAGTTTCAGAAACCAAATTTCATCTGTAGTTAAATCTTCCTACTTTCATCTGAAGAACATTGCAAAGATTAAACATCTGATTCCCCCAGAGGATCTTCCAACCCTAGTTCACGCCCTCATCACATCACGGCTGGATTACTGCAATGCCCTTTATGCTGGCCTCCCCAAAAAGGACCTGCGTTGCCTGCAATTAGTGCAGAATGCTGTTGCCAGATTGCTAACAAACCAGCCTCGCCACTGTCACATTACACCGATCCTTCGCTCACTGCACTGGCTACCAGTAGAATGGAGAATACTCTTCAAGATTGGACTGCTGACATTCAAATCCCTGCACAATCTGGGCCCTGGATACATGAAGGACTTGCTGAAGCTGCACCACACCTCTCACAACCTTAGATCAGCTAGTTCTATAAATTTGGTCACTCCCAGAGTGCACCTCAAAAAATCTGGAGATAGAGCCTTCTGTCATGCTGCCCCTACTCTTTGGAACTCCCTGCCACACCCAGTAAAGACAGCACCATCCCTGGAGCTATTCAAATCCAGACTGAAAAGCCACCTGTTTAGCCTGGCATTTCCGGACTTATAAAATTCTTCCTCTGTACCACAATGGTCTGAGCCATGCTTATGCGCTTTGAGTCCTATGGGAGAAAAGCGCTCTACAAATGTTATTTGTTGTTGTTGTTGTTGGAGAGGGGCGTGCATAACAGATCAGCACGGAAGAGTTGGCAGCCTTCCAGACACAGGGTGACAAGTCCGACAGGGGAAAGATACGCTGATTTATTACAGAGACGGTGATAGTAGAAAGTGCTGCAGTAAGCTAGAGCACATTAGAATAGGTTTAGGAACGTGTAGGATGGTAGAAAAAAGGATGACATTTTTTTCACAGAGTCTCTTTAAAGTGGATCAGAGGTGAACTTTTACTCATTGCATAATTGTGTTCCTTTCCTATTGTTTATAAGGCATTCCTCAAGCCAAATACTTTTTTGTTTTTGTTTTAACACTCTAATTCCCTATAAACTAAACAAGCCTCGCCCACAGCTTTTCAGAGTGCCTTGGCAGTAGCAAGGGCTCATGGGAGCTCAGTCTGGGCAGGAGGAGGAGGAGGTGTTACTAGCCATTGATTTCAGAGGCTGAGGGAAGGAAGGGAGGAGGGGGGATTAGATTTTTTTTCACAGGCTGATTGCTTAAGATACAGATAAGCCTGCCTCTGTGTAATGTTTACAAACAACATGGCTGCTGTCATTGTATCACAGGAAAAAATAATAATGTTCTATTAATAGTATAAAACACAGAGGGAGGCGCCCAGTAGGTATTATTAATAACAATATACCAAGGTAAGAGTGATAAATCCTATCTGGTACCGAAGACTCATAGACTGGATAAATGTTAAATAATTTATTTTGCACTAAGGACAACACGTTTCGTGACCAAAGTCGCTTCTTCAGGTCAAGTATTATGCTTATTGCAGAAGATAAAAAACGTGGGCACCCGCACTTTTTATCTTCTGCAATATGCACGATACTTTATTAATAATACCTACTGGGTGCCTCCCTCTGTATTTTATACTATTTGTTTTGACCCCAATCGGAGGGGTGAGCACCACTATTTCACTATAGAGTGCGTTTTTCCGGGAGCAGCGACCTACAAGGCTGAGTGGAGACGGTTATTCTCCACTAGTGTTGGGCGAACAGTGTTCGCCACTGTTCGGGTTCTGCAGAACATCACCCTGTTCGGGTGATGTTCGAGTTCGGCCGAACACCTGACGGTGCTCGGCCAAACCGTTCGGCCATATGGCCGAACTAAGAGCGCATGGCCGAACGTTCCCCGAACGTTCGGCTAGCGCTGTGATTGGCCGAACGGGTCACGTGGTTCGGACCCGAACGCGCTCTGATTGGCCGAACTGTCACGTGGTTCGGGTAAATAAATACCCGAACCACGTCATATCTCCGCCATTTGTCTGTGGGTTTAGCTTTGGGTAGGCAGGCAGGGTAGTTCGCGCTCCAGCCACGCTAGCCAGGGTCCCCCCCAGTCATTGTGTGTCGCTGCTGGGAATAGTAGTACACCGCTCGCTCAGCATTCTGTTTACTGCCACTCTGTGTACCTCGCTCAGCCACACTATATAGCATTCTGTTTACTGCCACTCTGTGTCTGCTGGGAATAGTAGTACACCGCTTGCACAGCCACACTATATAGCATTCTGTTTACTGCCACTCTGTGTACCTCGCTCAGCCACACTATATAGCATTCTGTTTACTGCCACTCTGTGTCTGCTGGGAATAGTGGTACACCGCTCGCTCAGCCACACTATATAGCATTCTGTTCACTGTTCTGTGTCTGCTTGGAATAGTGGTACACCGCTCGTTCAGCCACACTATATAGCATTCTGTGTACTGTTCTGTGTCTGCTGGGAACAGTAGTACACCGCTCGTTCAGCCACACTATATAGCATTCTGTGTACTGTTCTGTGTCTGCTGGGAACAGTAGTACACCGCTCGCTCAGCCACACTATATAGCATTCTGTTCACTGTTCTGTGTCTGCTGGGAATAGTGGTACACCGCTCGCTCAGCCACACTATATAGCATTCTGTTCACTGTTCTGTGTCTGCTGGGAATAGTGGTACACCGCTCGCTCAGCCACACTATATAGCATTCTGTTTACTGTTCTGTGTCTGCTGGGAATAGTGGTACACCGCTCGCTCATCCACACTATATAGCATTCTGTTCACTGTTCTGTGTCTGCTGGGAATAGTGGTACACCGCTCGCTCAGCCACACTATATAGCATTCTGTTCACTGTTCTGTGTCTGCTGGGAATAGTGGTACACCGCTCGCTCAGCCACACTATATAGCATTCTGTTTACTGCCACTCTGTGTACCTCGCTCAGCCACACTATATAGCATTGCGTACTCTGCCAGTCAGTGTGTATATTGCTGGGATCAGTAATACTCCACTCACCGTCAACCACTATATGAGCTCAACATGAGTTCCCCAGAGACCTCCGCTGTGAGCAGCACTCCCAACAACAGCAACAGCCAACGCCCCACGCAAGCTATAACATCCACCCCAGCAGCCAGTGGTCAGCAGCAGCCCTCCCCGGAGGAGAACGTTGTGTCCATCAGTCCGTCGCCAGAGCGATTAATGAGGGCTGCCATTGAGGAGATGATGGGGCCTGATGTGGAGGAGGAGGTCTGGCTCAGGCCAGCATCCCAAGTTAATGTTGAGGACGATGAGGGGTCTGTGTCTGGGGATGTTGGGGTGGCAGAGGTGGTGGGTGGGTCAGACTCAGGAGAAGAGTTGTATGATGAGGATGATGATCGGGACCATCTGTATGTGCCTCAGAGTCCGACCCCGGAAAACATGTTGTATCGTGTGTTTAGGTACTAAAATCTGCGTTCCCTCCCAGTAGTGTTGGGCGAACAGTGTTTGCCACTGTTCGGGTTCTGCAGAACATCACCCTGTTCGGGGTGACTATATAGCAGACTATATAGCATTGTGTTTAATGCCACTCTGTGTACACGGCTCAGCCACACTATATAGCATTGTGTTTACTTCCACTCTGTGTCTGCTGGGAACAGTAGTACACCGCTCACCCGCCACTGTATAGCATTGTGCTCTGTGTCACTGCTGACAATAGTGGTACACCGCTCACCCACCACTGTATAGCATTTCTGTACTGCCACTGTACTGCTGCCAGTCAGCGTGTACTTTAAGGATAAGTGAAATGAGGAAGAAATCCGGTGAAAGAGGGAGGGGCAAGGGAAGAGGTGTTTCCCCTGACGGTTCACGTACAGGCCACAGGGGAGCACCCAAGAAAACCCACTCAATACTGCCCATGTTGTCCAGGACAACAACCCTCACAGATCCAAAAGAACAGGACCAGATAATTACTTGGATGACCTCTCAAGCGTCCAGCAGTGGGTTAAGCAGCACCAGCACATCACGCACGAGGTCCGAGTCCTCAGCCAGTTAAAGTCTGGGCTTTCTTTGAAGACTGCACTGAGGATGTTACCATGGCGATTTGCAAGGTGTGCAAGACCCGCCTGAGCAGGGGGAAAAGTATTAACAACCTCTCCACCACCAGCATGAGCCGCCACATTCTATCCAAACATCCCACTCTGTGGGCAAACGCGGCAGGACAGGGTACCACCAGCAACACTGCCTCCCTTGGGTTCACCAGACTCACCACCAGACCCGCCTCAGCAGCAGCAGTAGCCCAGCCATTGCGTGGTTCACAACATTCACAAACATCAGACGATGCTGACACTGTCACTTTCCGGACTAGTGCTCTTGAGGTCTCCCAGTGTTCATCAAACACAACAACCAACAGCCCTTCGGTGTGCAGCGCTACGGTTGAGTTGTCTGTTTCTGAGATGTTTGAGCACAAGAGGAAATTGCCAGCAAATGACCCCCGGGCCGTGGCAGTAACAGCCAGCCAGCATAGCCAAGCTTCTGGCCTGCGAAATGCTGCCATATCGAGTGGTGGAGACAAACAGCTTCAAGGGCATGATGTCAGTGGCCATCCCACGTTACGTGGTTCCCAGCCGCTACCACTTTGCGCGCTCTGCAGTGCCTGAGTTGCATGAGCACGTGGTCAGCTAAATAACCCGAAGCTTGAAGAATGCCGTTGCCTGCAAGGTTCACCTCACCACTGACACCTGGACGAGTGCGTTCGGCCAGGGTCGATACATCTCCCTTACCGCGCACTGGGTGAACCTTGTGGAGCCTGGCAGCGATTCCTCACCTGCTACGGCGCGGGTGTTGCCCACGCCGCAAACAGCTGGATAACAACAGCAGCACCTACCTCTCTGACTCCTTCTCCTCCAACGCATCTCAAAGCTGTACCTCATCCGGAAATGCTAACCCAGCACCAGCAGCAGTAGGATCGTGGAAGCAGTGCAGCACAGCTGTTGGCATGCGTCAGCAAGCGTTGCTGAAGCTGATCTGCCTTGGGGATAAGCAGCACACAGGGGAGGAAATTTGGAGGGGAATAAAGGAACAGACGGATTTGTGGCTGGCACCGCTGGACCTGAAACCGGGCATGAAGCTAGACACCTGGCACGAACTGGCAATGTACGCAATAGAGGTGCTGGCTTGCCCGGCAGCCAGCGTTATGTCGGAACGCTGTTTCAGTGCTGCCGGAGGCATCATCACAGATCGGCGTATCCGCCTCTCCACAGAAAATGCAGACCGTCTGACTCAAATTAAAATGAATCAATCCTGGATTGGAAACGACTACGCAACACTCCTGGACCCCAACCAAGTAACATGACCGATGAACATCTGGGATGGTTTAGCGTTTCCGGTCCCTGTTTATTGAACCTCTCATCTGTATTACATTTATGACTGCATGGCGGCAAAAAGCATTGCTGCTATATCCGCACGCTTTTTGTCCTCATGCAAGGCCTGGGTTGTTGTGTCTCACAAAGCGTGGCCTTCTCCTCCTGCGCCTCCTCCTGTTCCATCACGTGTGCTGCTGCTGCTGCTGCTGCTGGGTTAGCGTTGCCGCGTGGTCCCTGTTTATTGAACCTCTTATCTTTATTACATTTATGACTACATGGCGGTACAAAGCATGCTATCCGCACGCTTTTTGTCCTCATGCAAGGCCTGGGTTGTTGTGTCTCACAAAGCGTGGCCTTCTCCTCCTGCGCCTCCTCCTGTTCCATCACGTGTGCTGCTGCTGGGTTAGCGTTGCCGCGTGGTCCCTGTTTATTGAACCACTTATCTTTATTACATTTATGACTGCATGGTGGTACAAAGCATGCTATCCGCACGCTTCTTGTCCTCATGCAAGGCCTGGGTTGTTGTGTCTCAAAGCGTGGCCTTCTCCTCCTGCGCCACCCTCCTCCTGTTCCATCACGTGTGCTGCTGCTGGGTTAGCATTACCGGTCCCTTTTCCTGGAACCTCTTATATGTATTACATTTATGACTGCATGCCGACAAAAAGCATGTTACCTGTGCAAAGAAAACAGACATTTCCCGCATTTAAAAGACAGTTTTCCCTTTGAAACTTTAAAATCGATTTTCTCAAAAACTATAAGCTCTTTTTGCTAAATTTTTTTTTCCTCTTGTACCCACTCCCAAGGTGCACATACCCTGTAAATTTGGGGTATGTAGCATATAAGGAGGCTTTACAAAGCACAAAAGTTCGGGTCCCCATTGACTTCCATTATGTTCGGAGTTCGGGTCGAACACCCGAACATCGCGGCCATGTTCGGCCTGTTCGGCCCGAACCCGAACATCTAGATGTTCGCCCAACACTATTCTCCACATGCATTGATAGTGGTTGCCTTTATAAGCAACCCACACTTGTGAGTATATATCTTCAACTATATTAGACTATATACCAGTACGATAAAACACGATATCGGGCTCCCAGTGTCCCTGTGTTTTTTGTCTCTGCTAGCCGATTTCATTTTCTATTAAAGCCGTTTGCAGCTAGATTTGCTGTGTAAACTATCTAAACTTTACAAAAGATATATAGACAAGTTACTTGTTATAGTTAGTTTTTCATCTCGGATCCGCTTTAAGTACCACCCACAGTGCATGATTTGTGGAATTCCACACAGGTAGTTAATCAGTAGAGATGGCCCGAACAGTTTTCCAGCGAGCAGTATTCTGTTAACATCGGCTGTTTGCATTTGCGGCGAACAGCGAACATTTGGTGTGTTTAATTTGCCCCCTATACATCATCATTGAGCTAAACGTTAATCCCTTACCTCACGATCAGCAGACGCATGGCAGCCAATCAGCTAGCACCCCTTCCTGGACCCCCCACCCCCCTATCAAAAAGCCATTGTGGTGGCCATATTGTATCAATTCTCTGCTGGCTGCTGTATGTTAGTAAGAGCAGGATCAGACTTGCTGTAGATAGGTAGGGAAAGTATTAGCTAGGCCGGTGTTATTTTTTCCTTACTTGCGTGGAAGTGTAACAAATGCGGAATTATTTCCGTGGTCAGCGCACAAAATGCGCGCCGACACTACGGAAATCCTCCACAAGTGTGTAATAAGAGAGAACCCAGCTATGGTGCTATGCACCTGTAGAGGGAGATTCCCACCGGCAGATGGAGCTGTGGAGTGCAGACGAACACAGCCTCTGCACGGCCACAGATGCCAGAAGGGAATTGTACGAGTACGCAATGCAGGGCAAGATAGCCCTTAAAGAGAGAGAACACAGAGACAGAATGTATGTGTGTGTCCACCAATCTAGTCGCTACCCAGCGACGGTGAACACACAACAACGGAACCGAAGTGGGAACACAATCGCAAGAGTGGCAATTGCAAAAGTGACACAAGACCGAATCAAAGAGCACAGAGACAGAATGTATGTGTGTCCACCAATCTAGTCGCCACCCAGCGACGGTGAACACACAACAACAAAACCGAAGTGGGAACGTAATCGCAAGACTGGCCAACAGTGACACAAGACCGAGCAGGACAGAGCACGAGAGTAGCAAGAATGTCACAGCAAGCAACAACAATCAGAACATCAAGGAAAATAACAAACGCTAGCTAAACGTGAACACCACACTCATTTGCAACAGCGAACACGTTTAAGCACGATCACCGCGCCTTAGGTAGTGTTGGGCGAACACCTAGATGTTCGGGTTCGCGAACGTTCGCCGAACATCGCCGCGATGTTCGGGTGTTCGTGCCGAACTCCGAACATAATGGAAGTCAATGGGGACCCGAACTTTCATGCTTTGTAAAGCTTCCTTACATGCTACATACCCCAAATTAGCAGGGTATGTGCACCTTGGGAGTGGGTACAAGAGGAAAAAAAATATTTGAAAAAGAGCTTATAGTTTTTGAGAAAATTGATTGTAAAGTTTCAAAGGAAAAACTGTCTTTTAAATGTGGAAAATGTCATGTTTCTTTGCACAGGTAACATGCTTTTTTTCGCCATGCAGTCATAAATGTAATACAGAGAAGAGGTTCCAGGAAAAGGGACCGGTAACGCTAACCCAGCACCAGCAGCAGCAGACGTGATGGAACAGGAGGAGGCGCAGGAGGAGAAGGCCACGCTTTGTGAGACACAACAACCCAGGCCGTGCATGAGGACAAGAAGCGTGCGGATAGCATGCTTTGTACCGCCATGCAGTCATAAATGTAATAAAGATAAGTGGTTCAATAAACAGGGACCACGCGGCAATGCTAACCCAGCAGCAGCAGACGTGATGGAACAGGAGGAGGCGCAGGAGGAGAAGGCCACGCTTTGTGAGACACAACAACCCAGGCCTTGCATGAGGACAAGAAGCGTGCGGATAGCATGCTTTGTACCGCCATGCAGTCATAAATGTAATAAAGATAAGTGGTTCAATAAACAGGGACCACGCGGCAACGCTAACCCAGCAGCAGCAGACGTGATGGAACAGGAGGAGGCGCAGGAGGAGAAGGCCACGCTTTGTGAGACACAACAACCCAGGCCTTGCATGAGGACAAGAAGCACGCAGATAGCATGCTTTGTACCGCCATGCAGTCATAAATGTAATAAAGATAAGTGGTTCAATAAACAGGGACCACGCGGCAACGCTAACCCAGCAGCAGCAGACATGATGGAACAGGAGGAGGCGCAGGAGGAGAAGGCCACGCTTTGTGAGACACAACAACCCAGGCCTTGCATGAGGACAAGAAGCGTGCGGATAGCATGCTTTGTACCGCCATGCAGTCATAAATGTAATAAAGATAAGTGGTTCAATAAACAGGGACCACGCGGCAACGCTAACCCAGCAGCAGCAGACGTGATGGAACAGGAGGAGGCGCAGGAGGAGAAGGCCACGCTTTGTGAGACACAACAACCCAGGCCTTGCATGAGGACAAGAAGCGTGCGGATAGCATGCTTTGTACCGCCATGCAGTCATAAATGTAATAAAGATAAGTGGTTCAATAAACAGGGACCACGCGGCAACGCTAACCCAGCAGCAGCAGACGTGATGGAACAGGAGGAGGCGCAGGAGGAGAAGGCCACGCTTTGTGAGACACAACAACCCAGGCCTTGCATGAGGACAAGAAGCGTGCGGATATAGCAGCAATGCTTTTTGCCGCCATGTAGTCATAAATGTAATACAGATGAGAGGTTCAATAAACAGGGACCGGAAACGCTACACCATCCCAGATGTTCATTGGTCATGTTACTTGTTTGGGGTCCGGGAGTGTTGCATAGTCATTTCCAATGCAGGATTGATTCATTTTAATTTGAGTCAGACGGTCTGCATTTTCTGTGGAGAGGCGGATACGCCGATCTGTGACGATGCCTCCGGCAGCACTGAAACAGCGTTCCGACATAACGCTGGCTGCCGGGCAAGCCAGCACCTCTATTGCGTACATTGCCAGTTCGTGCCAGGTGTCTAGCTTCGATACCCAATAGTTGAAGGGTGCAGATGGATTGTTCGACACAGCTACGTCATCTGACATGTAGTCCTTGACCATCCTCTCCAGGCGATCGGTGTTGAAGGTGGATCTGCACACTTGCTGTTCAGTGGGCTGCTGCTGCATGGGTGTCAGAAAATTTTCCCACTCCAAGGACACTGCCGATACCATTCCCTTTTGGGCACTAGTTGCGGCTTGCGTTGTTTGCTGCCCTCCTGGTCGTCCTGGGTTTGCGGAAGTCAGTCTGTCGGCGTACAACTGGCTAGAGGAGGGGGAGGATGTCAATCTCCTCTCTAAAGTCTCCACAGGGGCCTGCTGGTATTCTTCCATTTTGACCTGTCTGACTCTTTCTTCAAGCAGTTTTGGAACATTGTGTTTGTACCGTGGATCCAGAAGGGTATAAACCCAGTAATTGGTGTTGTCCAAAATGCGCACAATGCGTGGGTCACGTTCAATGCAGTCTAGCATGAATTGAGCCATGTGTGCCAGAGTCCTACCAGAATCCTCATCATCCTCTTGTGAGCGTTGTGATAGTTGTTGTGATGCATCATAGTCGTCACCTTCCTCCTGGTCTGCTTCTGCTGACCATTCGCGCTGAATTGTGGAAGTCCAACGTGCACCGCTCTGGCCCTCGTCAGTGGTGGCATGAAATTCCTGCTCCAACTCCAGCTGTTCCTCCTCCTCTTCTTCGTCATAGCTGCTGGGGCCAGCGTTCCCTGAGGCGGATGGCCTGATGTTGGTACCATCACGCTGATCGTTTTCTCCTTCAGATTCCCCCAGTTGCATCATGACAGCTGTTTCCTTGATTTTCAACATTGACCTCTTCAGTAAACACAGCAGTGGTATGGTAATGCTGACTGAAGAGTTGTCACTGCTCACAAGCAACGTGGATTGCTCAAAATTTTGGAGGACTTGGCAGAGGTCCAACATGTTGGCCCAATCGGATCCACAGAAGCTTGGCAGCTGTCCGGATGCGCCTCGGTACTGCACCGTCATGTACTGGACCACTGCACTCTTCTGCTCACAAAAGCGGGCTAGCAAGTGCAGCGTAGAATTCCAGCGCGTAGGGACATCACACAGCAAGCGATGGTGGGGGAGATTGAAGCGCTCCTGCATCTTGGCGAGTGCCCCCGAAGCAGTACTGGAATTTCTACAATGTTTGGCCACTCCACGCACCTTCAACAGAAGATCGGCCACGCCTGGGTATGTCCTCAGGAACCGCTGAACTACTAGGTTCATCACGTGCGCCAGGCAAGGGATTTGTGTCAGCTTAGCCAACCTTAAAGCGCGAATGAGATTACTCCCATTATCACACACAACCATGCCTGGTTTCAGGTCCAGCGGTGCCAGCCACAACTCCGTCTGTTCCTTTATTCCCTTCCAAATTTCCTCCCCTGTGTGCTGCTTATCCCCAAGGCAGATCAGCTTCAGCAACGCTTGCTGACGCATGCCAACAGCTGTGCTGCACTGCTTCCACGATCCTACTGCTGCTGGGTTAGCGTTTCCGGATGAGGTACAGCTTTGAGATGCGTTGGAGGAGAAGGAGTCAGAGAGGTAGGTGCTGCTGTTGTTATCCAGTGGGAGGGACGGCGGTGCAGCTGTTTGTGGCGTGGGCAACACCCGCGCCGTAGCAGGTGAGGAATCGCTGCCAGGCTCCACAAGGTTCACCCAGTGCGCGGTAAGGGAGATGTATCGACCCTGGCCGAACGCACTCGTCCAGGCGTCAGTGGTGAGGTGAACCTTGCAGGCAACGGCATTCTTCAAGCTTCGGGTTATTTTGCTGACCACGTGCTCATGCAACTCAGGCACTGCAGAGCGTGCAAAGTGGTAGCGGCTGGGAACCACGTAACGTGGGATGGCCACTGACATCATGCCCTTGAAGCTGTTTGTCTCCACCACTCTATATGGCAGCATTTCGCAGGCCAGAAGCTTGGCTATGCTGGCTGTTACTGCCACGGCCCGGGGGTCATTTGCTGGCAATTTCCTCTTGCGCTCAAACATCTCCGACACAGACAACTGAACCGTAGCGCTGCACACGGAAGGGCTGTTGGTTGTTGTGTTTGATGAAGACTGGGAGACCTCAAGAGCACTACTCCGGAAAGTGACAGTGTCAGCGTCGTCTGATGTTTGTGAATGTTGTGAACCATGCAATGGCTGGGCTACCGCTGCTGCTGAGGCGGGTCTGGTGGTGAGTCTGGTGAACCCAAGGGAGGCAGTGTTGCTGGTACCCTGTCCTGCCGAGTTTGCCCACAGAGTGGGATGTTTGGATAGCATGTGGCGGCTCATGCTGGTGGTGGAGAGGTTGTTAATACTTTCCCCCTGCTCAGGCGGGTCTTGCACACCTTGCAAATCGCCATGGTAACATCCTCAGTGCAGTCTTCAAAGAAAGCCCAGACTTTGGAGCACCTGCCTTGCTGGCGATTTCTGTTTGCTCCTCTTTTGCCTCTCACTTGAACTTCCACGCTTGTGGTGCCTGAAATTGCGCGCCGCCTACCTTGTGGCACAAGGCGAACTCGTGCAGCAGTGGGTTCTTCAACAGACTCATCTGTGCTGCTGCTACGACGGCGATGTTCTCGTTCACAAACAAAATCTGGGTCTCTGTCCACATTGTTAGTGTTGGGCGAACATCTAGATGTTCGGGTTCGGGCCGAACAGGCCGAACATGTCCGCGATGTTCGGGTGTTCGACCCGAACTCCGAACATAATGGAAGTCAATGGGGACCCGAACTTTTGTGCTTTGTAAAGCCTCCTTACATGCTACATACCCCAAATTTACAGGGTATGTGCACCTTGGGAGTGGGTACAAGAGGAAAAAAAATTTAGCAAAAAGAGCTTATAGTTTTTGAGAAAATCGATTTTAAAGTTTCAAAGGGAAAACTGTCTTTTAAATGCGGGAAATGTCTGTTTTCTTTGCACAGGTAACATGCTTTTTGTCGGCATGCAGTCATAAATGTAATACATATAAGAGGTTCCAGGAAAAGGGACCGGTAATGCTAACCCAGCAGCAGCACACGTGATGGAACAGGAGGAGGGTGGCGCAGGAGGAGAAGGCCACGCTTTGAGACACAACAACCCAGGCCTTGCATGAGGACAAGAAGCGTGCGGATAGCATGCTTTGTACCACCATGCAGTCATAAATGTAATAAAGATAAGTGGTTCAATAAACAGGGACCACGCGGCAACGCTAACCCAGCAGCAGCACACGTGATGGAACAGGAGGAGGCGCAGGAGGAGAAGGCCACGCTTTGTGAGACACAACAACCCAGGCCTTGCATGAGGACAAAAAGCGTGCGGAGAGCATGCTTTGTACCGCCATGTAGTCATAAATGTAATAAAGATAAGAGGTTCAATAAACAGGGACCACGCGGCAACGCTAACCCAGCAGCAGCAGCAGCAGCAGCACACGTGATGGAACAGGAGGAGGCGCAGGAGGAGAAGGCCACGCTTTGTGAGACACAACAACCCAGGCCTTGCATGAGGACAAAAAGCGTGCGGATAGCATGCTTTGTACCGCCATGTAGTCATAAATGTAATAAAGATAAGAGGTTCCATAAACAGGGACCGGCAACGCTAACCCAGCAGCAGCAGCAGCAGCAGCACACGTGATGGAACAGGAGGAGGCGCAGGAGGAGAAGGCCACGCTTTGTGAGACACAACAACCCAGGCCTTGCATGAGGACAAAAAGCGTGCGGATAGCATGCTTTGTACCGCCATGTAGTCATAAATGTAATAAAGATAAGAGGTTCCATAAACAGGGACCACGCGGCAACGGTAACCCAGCAGCAGCAGCAGCAGCAGCAGCACACGTGATGGAACAGGAGGAGGCGCAGGAGGAGAAGGCCACGCTTTGTGAGACACAACAACCCAGGCCTTGCATGAGGACAAAAAGCGTGCGGATATAGCAGCAATGCTTTTTGCCGCCATGCAGTCATAAATGTAATACAGATGAGAGGTTCAATAAACAGGGACCGGAAACGCTAAACCATCCCAGATGTTCATCGGTCATGTTACTTGGTTGGGGTCCAGGAGTGTTGCGTAGTCGTTTCCAATCCAGGATTGATTCATTTTAATTTGAGTCAGACGGTCTGCATTTTCTGTGGAGAGGCGGATACGCCGATCTGTGATGATGCCTCCGGCAGCACTGAAACAGCGTTCCGACATAACGCTGGCTGCCGGGCAAGCCAGCACCTCTATTGCGTACATTGCCAGTTCGTGCCAGGTGTCTAGCTTCATGCCCGGTTTTAGGTCCAGCGGTGCCAGCCACAAATCCGTCTGTTCCTTTATTCCCCTCCAAATTTCCTCCCCTGTGTGCTGCTTATCCCCAAGGCAGATCAGCTTCAGCAACGCTTGCTGACGCATGCCAACAGCTGTGCTGCACTGCTTCCACGATCCTACTGCTGCTGGTGCTGGGTTAGCATTTCCGGATGAGGTACAGCTTTGAGATGCGTTGGAGGAGAAGGAGTCAGAGAGGTAGGTGCTGCTGTTGTTATCCAGCTGTTTGCGGCGTGGGCAACACCCGCGCCGTAGCAGGTGAGGAATCGCTGCCAGGCTCCACAAGGTTCACCCAGTGCGCGGTAAGGGAGATGTATCGACCCTGGCCGAACGCACTCGTCCAGGTGTCAGTGGTGAGGTGAACCTTGCAGGCAACGGCATTCTTCAAGCTTCGGGTTATTTAGCTGACCACGTGCTCATGCAACTCAGGCACTGCAGAGCGCGCAAAGTGGTAGCGGCTGGGAACAACGTAACGTGGGATGGCCACTGACATCATGCCCTTGAAGCTGTTTGTCTCCACCACTCGATATGGCAGCATTTCGCAGGCCAGAAGCTTGGCTATGCTGGCTGGCTGTTACTGCCACGGCCCGGGGGTCATTTGCTGGCAATTTCCTCTTGTGCTCAAACATCTCAGAGACAGACAACTCAACCGTAGCGCTGCACACCGAAGGGCTGTTGGTTGTTGTGTTTGATGAACACTGGGAGACCTCAAGAGCACTAGTCCGGAAAGTGACAGTGTCAGCATCGTCTGATGTTTGTGAATGTTGTGAACCACGCAATGGCTGGGCTACTGCTGCTGCTGAGGCGGGTCTGGTGGTGAGTCTGGTGAACCCAAGGGAGGCAGTGTTGCTGGTGGTACCCTGTCCTGCCGCGTTTGCCCACAGAGTGGGATGTTTGGATAGAATGTGGCGGCTCATGCTGGTGGTGGAGAGGTTGTTAATACTTTTCCCCCTGCTCAGGCGGGTCTTGCACACCTTGCAAATCGCCATGGTAACATCCTCAGTGCAGTCTTCAAAGAAAGCCCAGACTTTAACTGGCTGAGGACTCGGACCTCGTGCGTGATGTGCTGGTGCTGCTTAACCCACTGCTGGACGCTTGAGAGGTCATCCAAGTAATTATCTGGTCCTGTTCTTTTGGATCTGTGAGGGTTGTTGTCCTGGACAACATGGGCAGTATTGAGTGGGTTTTCTTGGGTGCTCCCCTGTGGCCTGTACGTGAACCGTCAGGGGAAACACCTCTTCCCTTGCCCCTCCCTCTTTCACCGGATTTCTTCCTCATTTCACTTATCCTTAAAGTACACGCTGACTGGCAGCAGTACAGTGGCAGTACAGAAATGCTATACAGTGGTGGGTGAGCGGTGTACCACTATTCCCAGCAGCGACACAGAGCACAATGCTATACAGTGGCGGGTGAGCGGTGTACTACTGTTCCCAGCAGACACAGAGTGGAAGTAAACACAATGCTATATAGTGTGGCTGAGCCGTGTACACAGAGTGGCATTAAACACAATGCTATATAGTCTGCTATATAGTCACCCCAAACAGGGTGATGTTCTGCAGAACCCGAACAGTGGCAAACACTGTTCGCCCAACACTACTGGGAGGGAACGCAGATTTTAGTACCTAAACACACGATACAACATGTTTTCCGGGGTCGGACTCTGAGGCACATACAGATGGTCCCGATCATCATCCTCATCATACAACTCTTCTCCTGAGTCTGACCCACCCACCACCTCTGCCACCCCAACATCCCCAGACACAGACCCCTCATCGTCCTCAACATTAACTTGGGATGCTGGCCTGAGCCAGACCTCCTCCTCCACATCAGGCCCCATCATCTCCTCAATGGCAGCCCTCATTAATCGCTCTGGCGACGGACTGATGGACACAACGTTCTCCTCCGGGGAGGGCTGCTGCTGACCACTGGCTGCTGGGGTGGATGTTATAGCTTGCGTGGGGCGTTGGCTGTTGCTGTTGTTGGGAGTGCTGCTCACAGCGGAGGTCTCTGGGGAACTCATGTTGAGCTCATATAGTGGTTGACGGTGAGTGGAGTATTACTGATCCCAGCAATATACACACTGACTGGCAGAGTACGCAATGCTATATAGTGTGGCTGAGCGGTGTACACAGAGTGGCAGTAAACACAATGCTATATAGTCTGGCTGAGCGAGCGGTGTACTACTGTTCCCAGCAGAATCAGAGTGGCAGTAAACAATGGTATATAGTCTGGCTGAGCGGTGTACACACAATGCTATATAGTCTGCTATATAGTGTCAGTAAACAATGGTATATAGTCTGGCTGAGCGAGCGGTGTACTACTGTTCCCAGCAGAATCAGAGTGGCAGTAAACAATGGTATATAGTCTGGCTGAGCGGTGTACACAGAGTGTCAGTAAACAATGGTATATAGTCTGGCTGAGCGAGCGGTGTACTACTGTTCCCAGCAGAATCAGAGTGGCAGTAAACAATGGTATATAGTCTGGCTGAGCGGTGTACACAGAGTGTCAGTAAACAATGGTATATAGTCTGGCTGAGCGAGCGGTGTACTACTGTTCCCAGCAGAATCAGAGTGGCAGTAAACAATGGTATATAGTCTGGCTGAGCGGTGTACACAGAGTGTCAGTAAACAATGGTATATAGTCTGGCTGAGCGGTGTACACACAATGCTATATAGTCTGCTATATAGTGTCAGTAAACAATGGTATATAGTCTGGCTGAGCGAGCGGTGTACTACTGTTCCCAGCAGAATCAGAGTGGCAGTAAACAATGGTATATAGTCTGGCTGAGCGGTGTACACAGAGTGTCAGTAAACAATGGTATATAGTCTGGCTGAGCGAGCGGTGTACTACTGTTCCCAGCAGAATCAGAGTGGCAGTAAACAATGGTATATAGTCTGGCTGAGCGGTGTACACAGAGTGTCAGTAAACAATGGTATATAGTCTGGCTGAGCGGTGTACACACAATGCTATATAGTCTGCTATATAGTGTCAGTAAACAATGGTATATAGTCTGGCTGAGCGAGCGGTGTACTACTGTTCCCAGCAGAATCAGAGTGGCAGTAAACAATGGTATATAGTCTGGCTGAGCGGTGTACACAGAGTTTCAGTAAACAATGGTATATAGTCTGGCTGAGCGGTGTACACAGAGTGTCAGTAAACAATGGTATATAGTCTGGCTGAGCGGTGTACACAGAGTGGCAGTAAACACAATGCTATATAGTCTGGCTGAGCGAGCGGTGTACTACTGTTCCCAGCAGAATCAGAGTGGCAGTAAACAATGGTATATAGTCTGGCTGAGCGGTGTACACAGAGTGTCAGTAAACAATGGTATATAGTCTGGCTGAGTGGTGTACACAGAGTGTCAGTAAACAATGGTATATAGTCTGGCTGAGCGGTGTACACAGAGTGGCAGTAAACACAATGCTATATACTCTGGCTGAGCGAGCGGTGTACTACTGTTCCCAGCAGACACAGAACAGTGAACAGAATGCTATATAGTGTGGCTGAGCGAGCGGTGTACCACTATTCCCAGCAGACACAGAACAGTGAACAGAATGCTATATAGTGTGGCTGAGCGGGCGGTGTACCACTATTCCCAGCAGACACAGAACAGTGAACAGAATGCTATATAGTGTGGATGAGCGAGCGGTGTACCACTATTCCCAGCAGACACAGAACAGTAAACAGAATGCTATATAGTGTGGCTGAGCGAGCGGTGTACCACTATTCCCAGCAGACACAGAACAGTGAACAGAATGCTATATAGTGTGGCTGAGCGAGCGGTGTACCACTATTCCCAGCAGACACAGAACAGTGCACAGAATGCTATATAGTGTGGCTGAGCGAGCGGTGTACCACTATTCCCAGCAGACACAGAACAGTAAACAGAATGCTATATAGTGTGGCTGAGCGAGCGGTGTACCACTATTCCCAGCAGACACAGAACAGTAAACAGAATGCTATATAGTGTGGCTGAGCGAGCGGTGTACCACTATTCCAAGCAGACACAGAACAGTGAACAGAATGCTATATAGTGTGGCTGAGCGAGCGGTGTACCACTATTCCCAGCAGACACAGAGTGGCAGTAAACAGAATGCTATATAGTGTGGCTGAGCGAGGTACACAGAGTGGCAGTAAACAGAATGCTATATAGTGTGGCTGAGCAAGCGGTGTACTACTATTCCCAGCAGACACAGAGTGGCAGTAAACAGAATGCTATATAGTGTGGCTGAGCGAGGTACACAGAGTGGCAGTAAACAGAATGCTATATAGTGTGGCTGAGCAAGCGGTGTACTACTGTTCCCAGCAGTGACACAATGACAGGGGGGACCCTGGCTAGCGTGGCTGGAGCGCGAACTACCCTGCCTGCCTACCCAAAGCTAAACCCACAGACAAATGGCGGAGATATGACGTGGTTCGGGTATTTATTTACCCGAACCACGTGACCGTTCGGCCAATCAGAGCGCGTTCGGGTCCGAACCACGTGACCCGTTCGGCCAATCACAGCGCTAGCCGAACGTTCGGGGAACGTTCGGCCATGCGCTCTTAGTTCGGCCATATGGCCGAACGGTTTGGCCGAGCACCGTCAGGTGTTCGGCCGAACTCGAACATCACCCGAACAGGGTGATGTTCTGCAGAACCCGAACAGTGGCGAACACTGTTCGCCCAACACTACACATTGTCCATACCCTCCTCTTCCATCTCCTCAAACTCGTCATATGTCATTGTGGGGGGCAGCCGCCGTGGAGTAGAGCTCCCCAGAACAACCTCTGCGCAGCTCACTCCAACGTCGTCTTCCAGATCTTGTCGGCCGACCTCCTGCAATTGCAACCCCTCCTGCCCAACTTGCTCTGGGATTTGGGTTTCCGAGTCCTCCTCGGACTCGCCTTGTATTTCAGTGCGCGGTGCATTTCCCACAGTTAATGGTTGTGAATCCGGGCACAACATTTCTGGCTGTTCCTCCATTGACCTTCGAAAGGTGGAAGTTTGTTGGGCTGGGAATAGCTCCTGCGAATACCCCATTGTGTCCTGAGGTAATTCATCGGACTGGTTATCTGGCAGTTGTGTGCGTGGTGTCGCTGCCAGTTGTGTCAGCTTTGTGCCCACTGGCTCCTTGTAACTTGCTGAGGACTCGGACCTCGTGCGTGATGTGCTGGTGCTGCTTAACCCACTGCTGGACGCTTGAGAGGTCATCCAAGTAATTATCTGGTCCTGTTCTTTTGGATTTGTGAGGGTTGTTGTCCTGGACAACATGGGCGGTATTGAGTGGGTTTTCTTGGGTGCTCCCCTGTGGCCTGTACGTGAACCGTCAGGGGAAACACCTTTTCCCTTGCCCCTCCCTCTTTCACCGGATTTCTTCCTCATTTCACTTATCCTTACAGTACACGCTGACTGCCAGCAGTACAGTGGCAGTACAGAAATGCTATACAGTACCACTATTCCCAGCAGCGACACAGAGCACAATGCTATACAGTGGCGGGTGAGCGGTGTACCACTATTCCCAGCAGCGACACAGAGCACAATGCTATACAGTGGCGGGTGAGCGGTGTACCACTATTCCCAGCAGCGACACAGAGCACAATGCTATACAGTGGCGGGTGAGCGGTGTACCACTATTCCCAGCAGCGACACCGAGCACAATGCTATACAGTGGCGGGTGAGCGGTGTACCACTATTCCCAGCAGCGACACAGAGCACAATGCTATACAGTGGCGGGTGAGCGGTGTACTACTATTCCCAGCAGACACAGAGTGGCAGTAAACAGAATGCTATATAGTGTGGCTGAGCGAGGTACACAGAGTGGCAGTAAACAGAATGCTATATAGTGTGGCTGAGCGAGCGGTGTACTACTATTCCCAGCAGACACAGAACAGTAAACAGAATGCTATATAGTGTGGCTGAGCGGTGTACCACTATTCCCAGCAGCGACACAGAGCACAATGCTATACAGTGGCGGGTGAGCGGTGTACCACTATTCCCAGCAGCGACACAGAGCACAATGCTATACAGTGGCGGGTGAGCGGTGTACCACTATTCCCAGCAGCGACACAGAGCACAATGCTATACAGTGGCGGGTGAGCGGTGTACCACTATTCCCAGAAGACACAGAGTGGCAGTAAACAGAATGCTATATAGTGTGGCTGAGCGAGGTACACAGAGTGGCAGTAAACAGAATGCTATATAGTGTGGCTGAGCGAGCCGTGTACTACTATTCCCAGCAGACACAGAACAGTAAACAGAATGTTATATAGTGTGGCTGAGCGGTGTACCACTATTCCCAGCAGCGACACAGAGCACAATGCTATACAGTGGCGGGTGAGCGGTGTACTACGATTCCCAGCAGACACAGAGTGGCAGTAAACAGAATGGTATATAGTGTGGCTGAGCGAGGTACACAGAGTGGCAGTAAACAGAATGCTATATAGTGTGGCTGAGCGAGCCGTGTACTACTATTCCCAGCAGACACAGAACAGTAAACAGAATGCTATATAGTGTGGCTGAGCGAGGTACACAGAGTGGCAGTAAACAGAATGCTGAGCGAGCGGTGTACTACTATTCCCAGCAGCGACACAATGACTGGGGGGACCCTGGCTAGCGTGGCTGGAGCGCGAACTACCCTGCCTGCCTACCCAAAGCTAAACCCACAGACAAATGGCGGAAATATGACGTGGTTCGGGTATTTATTTACCCGAACCACGTGACAGTTCGGCCAATCAGATCGCGTTCGGGTCCGAACCACGTGACCCGTTCGGACAATCACAGCGCTAGCCGAACGTTCGGGGAACGTTCGGCCATGCGCTCTTAGTTCGGCCATGTGGCCGAACGGTTTGGCCGAACACCATCAGGTGTTCGGCCGAACTCGAACATCACCCGAACAGGGTGATGTTCTGCAGAACCCGAACAGTGGCGAACACTGTTCGCCCAACACTAGCCTTAGGTGCCCAGTGATAAGAGTGCCACCCTAACTAACCAATAAAACACAAGCATGAAATAGAGAACGCGAACGCTTGCTAAACAGTTGCCTCACCGAGCCTACTGCAAGCGTTCGTACCAGACACGACAGACAGATGGGGCTACCAGTAGCAACCGCTGCTCTGGCTAGCACCCCTAAGGCAGAATACAGAAGGAAGCACTGCCACCACCACTAGAACGAATGCAATCCAGACATATGGAGCAGCCAGTAGCACCCGCAGCTCTGGCCTACACTCCCAGACAGACAGAACGATTTCCTGTCGACCGCCGCTGGTGACAAGACAATCGAGACAGAGAGACAGAACAAGGTGATACAGATAATACAACCTGACTGCACTAGAAGGGATGCCTAGTGCAGTCCCCAGGAATACTCTAAGATAATCTTTAGCAAATAATAGCAAGGCTGACACTCCAGGAGAGTTAAGCAGGAACAAACCATCATGACCGGTGAGGAATTCTGAGAGCAAAAGGTATTTATACTGCAAGCCATCAAAGGAGGCAGCTACACAATTTGCATGACAAGTATATGCAAATTCCTCACCAGCAGAGCAACTCTGAAAGTTGCAAAGCGAAGACAGGTCTTTTTTCCAGAGACCTGCAACACTCAGACCTAAAGAATGGTCAAACAGCTGTCTGCCTGTGCAGACAGCTGAGTGGATCATTACAGAAAGAACTCCAAACAGCCCTTCTGAGGGCTAGCACATTGGTCTTTCTGTGCCCACTGACACCCAGAGCTGTGTGCACACTACTGCTGTTGCCTCATTAAGTTGCAAGCACACAACAACTCCAGTGCTTTATTATTTCACTGTATTCTGATAGTACTATTACATTTCTCTGTATGAGACACTCCACAGCCTACTGACACCCAGAGCTGTGCATAATGTGATTTCTGCCCATTAGGGTTTAAATCCCGACTTTGCGTCAACTCCGTAATTTTTGGTGGGACTTTTACAATACAATACAATACAATAACATTTCTATAGCAGTTTTCTCCAATAGGACTCAAAGAGCTCAGGCTCTCTCAGATTCAGTAATTGGCAGTAGGATGAAGTATTCACACAACAAAAGTTATATTTCTGCAAATGCCAAACTGAACAGGTGGGTTTTCAGTCTAGATTTAAACACCTCTAGAGATGGAGCTGTCCTGATCTGTTGAGGTAAGGAGTTCCAAAATGTAGGGGCAGCATGACAGATGGCTCTGGGACCAACAGTTTCCAAGTGGACTCTGGGTATGACTAGATTATTGGAACCTGTGGATCTGAGAATGCGGGGATTGCTACGCAGCTGTAACATATCTTTCATGTATCCAGGGCCTAGATTATTCAGGGATTTAAATGTCAGTAGACCGATCTTGAATATAACCCTCCATTCTATAGGTAGCCAGTAAAGGGAGTGCTGGACTGGCGTTATGTGGCAGTGACGGGGTTGGTTGCTTAGCAGTCTGGCAGCAGTGTTCTGTATCAGCTGTAGGTGGTACAAGTCCTTTTTTGGAAGGCCAGTGTAGAGAGAGCATTGCAGTAGTCCAATCGGGAGGTAATGAAGGCATGACCTAAAGTTGGTAGATCTTCTGGGGAGATGAGGTGCTTGATTTTTGCGATGTTCTTAAGGTGGAAATAGGATGATTTCACCACAGCAGAGATGTGAGTTCTGAGGTTTAAATCCCCATCAATTAGAACTCCCAGGCTACGCACATAATCAGAGCTGCGCAGATTCGTGCCTCTTATTCCCAGTGGTGAAGACTGCAAGTTAAGTTGTTTTGTTGTCATGCTCTGCCGTCCAATCAGAAGGACTTCAGTTTTGTCTTCATTTAGTTTCAGCCAGTTGTTATTAATCCATTTCTGTAGTTCACGTAAGCAGGCGTTTATAGTTAGAGTTGGGTCTGTCACACCAGGCTGAAGGAAAGATATAGTTGGGTGTCGTCCGCATAGCAGTGGTATGTCAGGCCATGTTTTTGGATTAGGTTTCCAAGCAGTAACACCTCCAGGTGTTACACCCTTTGAAACAACTTTTTCATTACTTATATGGCCAGAAACAGTCTTTGTTCGTTTTAAAATTCGCCTGCTCATTGAAGTCTATGGCGGTTCACCAGATTTGCCTGTTCGCGAACATTTTGCGTAAGTTCACTTTTGTCATTTGCAAACAGAAAATTCTATGTCCCCGACACCTCTATTAATCAGCTCTGCTGAGACAATAATTACCTGACTGACCTGTGACTGTGAAGTTTACTGCGAAACTTGAGGACATGGTTTGGAAGCACAGGTTAAGCTGTTCAGACTAAAACATCACCATACTAAAATAACATATACATTTTGGTATTTTGCTGTAAAAAATGAATTAAGGATGATCTTTACATTGGATTGAAGTTTTGAATTTGAAAGGATTAATACCATTTGGCTAACTTTAAAAGAAAAAAAAGGCTAATAAGCCTTCATCAAATGCTATTTCCTGTATATAATATCAAGATTTTAGATCGCACAGCTTATAATAGTTGGAAATCAGAAGAAGACTGTTTAGCAAATATAAATAAATATACTACATGTCATTTAGATGCCTTATTTACACCAGGACATCAAATGTTTTCTTGCAAGGGTGTTTGCTATTTTATGACAAATAGATAGGCTGAGGATAGGCTCAAACAAAGAGTTGTATTAAACCAATCATACACAAAATAGGAAACTGTGAGCAGCGGGCACCAGGGATGGTCGTAGTCAGCCAACTTCGCTACGCTGGAACTACGCGTATTTTTACGCATATACGCTTCGCAATCTACGGCTCCGAAATCAGCAACTTCGCTACGTTAGCATACCGTAGACTACGCGTTAAAATACGGAAGCTTCACGTAGTGCGTAGCGAAGTTGATGCGACTGCTTATGCCCTTATGCGGAAAAATTTCCGCAATAATCTGCTAACTATGCGCATATATAAACTAATATAAGCATACATTCCACCATCCAATGCGGAATTGTATGCGTATAAAGGGCAATAAAATTTCTGCGCATGCGCACTGATCCATATAGGTGCAGTTACTGCACGCATAGTTGACTTCGCAATACATACGTCAACTACGCGTAGCGGGCAAAGCTTCACACAGCGGGACTACGACTACGCGGAAATGCGTACGTGTAGTTCTTAAACTTCGCCTACGAACTACGATGCGTAGTTGCGTACTACGATGCGTAGATTCGCGCTGGCGCAGTTTACGAGCAACCCTGGCGGGGACCCACCAGGATAAATTCTAGATTAAATTCTTTACAATTAATTTATTAACTAGCTAATGGCCTGGGTATGTATTTGGTTGGTGTTGGTTCAGCTCACTTTTTTTTTTACCCTAATACACAATTACTCAATGATCTAGTCTGTGAGCTTTGCAGTTTTGGTATCACTAATTTGCATTGAAAATAAACAAATCTGACTGGCTGCGGCTCCACCCCCTTTTCTGAACTTGAACTGAATTTGTACCCCAGTCACCCAATGACCAACTGTACCAGGTTTGAGGCTTGTGCCATTAACAGTGCAAGAATGGCAGAAATTAAATATTCCCCTTGAAAATCAATAGGTGAATTTTATTAACTTTTTTTTCTGAATAATAATTCCAGTCACCCAGTGACCAACTGTGCAAAGTTTGAGAACCCTACCATTACCAGTGTAGGAATGGCTGCAGTTTACATTTTCTCAGTGATATTTGTATTTGTCTCCACCTATTGATGTCTTGGCATTGCTTGGGTATGTATTTGGCTGGTGTTGGCTGTGCCCACTTTTTCTAACCGTAACACAAAATTAGTCAATGA
Source organism: Hyperolius riggenbachi (assembly GCF_040937935.1). Lineage (NCBI taxonomy): Eukaryota > Metazoa > Chordata > Amphibia > Anura > Hyperoliidae > Hyperolius > Hyperolius riggenbachi. Next base: position 46,087,416 of record NC_090646.1, on the reverse strand, counting down.
CCAAGTTTGTGAGCTTTGCGGTCTTTGGCATCAATAATTTGCATTGCAATGAAACAAATCTGATTTTCTGTTTGTGGCTCCACCCCCTTTTCTGAATTTGAACCCCAGTCACCCAATGACCAACTGTACACGATTTGAGGTTTGTGCCATTAACAGGGCAAGAATGGTAGCAATTAAATATTCCCCTAAAAAAAGTGAATTTTTATTGGCTTTTGTAGGCTCCACCCACTTTTATGAATATTAATCCCAGTCACCCAGAGACCAACTGTGCAAAGTTTGAGAACCCTACCATTAACAGTGTAAGAATGGCTGCAGTTTACATTTTCCAGTGAAATTTGTATTTGTCTCCGCCCCCTTTTTGGTTATGGGAATAAAAAGTTTCCTATACTTTATTCCAGGTAATGTACTATGTGTGTGCCAAATTTCATTCAAATCCGTTCAGCCATTATTGCGTGATCAAGTTACAAACATCCAAACATCCGAACTTTCCCATTTATAATATTAGTAGGATGATTTAGTAGACAGAATGCAGAGATGCTAGTATACTACTCCTTTTTAGAAATCACTTCCAAGGGCACATCTGGAGTATGGCATGCAGTACAAAAAGGACATTGGCATGCTAGAACCGGGACAAAGGTGAACAACTAAACTATCAGAGTTGTGAAAGATCTCAATTACCTAGAAAGGTTGGATAAATTGGTCTTATTTAGCTTGTAAAAGAGATCAGATTAACGTGTATAAATAGGGCAATTCATAAGCTTGTCAGCCAAAGTAACTACGTAAATATATCTGTAACTATGTAGCTATCCTGGTTGTGTCCTCTCTGGCTACCTATACTGGAGGGGGCTCTCTAGGATACATATACTGGGGTTATGCTATGGGTATTTATCATGAGGGGGACCCTGGGTAACTATACTGGTGGCTACTTTTATTGGTGACCCCCTTTGGCTATCGAAATCTGAAGTTCCCTCTCTGACTACATATAGTGGGGGCTCTCTCTGGCTGTCTAAAGTGGTGGTTCTATCTCTAACTACCTATACTCAGGCCCCTATCTCTGGTTTCCTATAGGGAGCGACCTCTCTAGCTACCTATATAGGGGGTCACCTAATTTTGCGGGGCACATGTGATCACCACATCCCAACTTTGTGCTTGAGTCATTGGGAGGTGGGAGGGTATAAGATTAAAAAAAAATCAACTCACCCTGAGAGCTATTTAGCTTAAAAACTGCCCTGCTGGCAACTCTTTATAAATTACCAAAAATCCTACCTGGTATCTATAGTAGTGATGGTGCTTCTCTCGTCCTTTATGAAGAACATGCATATTGTGAAGGGCTCCAGCCATGGCTTCCACTGCATAATAAATACGAGAAGAGAGACCTCTAGATAAATACAAATCACTTTCATTATCAAGATATTTAAATCCTTTAATGTTTGCCTTCCTGTGTCTTATGAAATTGTAAAATAATGATGAGTTGTCCGTATTTTGTAGCTTTTTGTTACAATCAAAAAAAAGTTTTCTCTCTGGAAAGGGTAATGGGTAAAATTCTACAGTGAGGCCACCATGATATCTCTCCGGTGCAGGGCTGTATGCTGTAATGGTGGCAGACAAAACAGGAGAGAGGATTATTGTTTTATCAAAGAGCAGACTGCCAAATTGTGCGTAGAAATTACCACCACTTAGATAAGAACCACATATAACTACAACTTTACAAACCGCTTTCTTAACAGTAGAAAACAAGATTTCTGCTTTTCTGATATCGGTATTATACATGTAAAGTCTTAAAGCTAGAGCAAATTCAGCACAGATTCCGTTGTCACTCATCAGCTTTGATAATATTTTCAGTTCATTTTCTCCAGCTTCATCCCCTGAATAAAAGATGCCGATCCACGTCCAGCCGAAATGTTTCAGCAGCTTAACAATGGCCAAATGGTAAACATAGTCATGCTGGACAGTACGGAAGACACGAGGATAAAGACGTCTGTCCCTCAGTGAGTGGTCTGTGCTGCCATAACTGATCTGCAGGTAGAAAAAAAGAAATATTTGATATTAAGTAATATGTAGAGTAAGCAAAAATCAGTGAAGGCAACCAGTTCATTTATAATGCATTCCCATACGGCTGTGCACATCAGAGACAGAAAACCGGTCATTGCTGTCCAAGTTTAATGTCCGCATCTGTATCCAGTTTATTTTGTATGGTGTTAGACCATTGGAGAGATCAACATGTGTTGTGGGCAGCACCATTGGGTAGTGAATAGCACTCTTGCTAGGTCCCTGGTTTGAATTCCAGCCAGGACACTATCTGCATGTATGGTCTTTGTATGGTCTCCTGTGTGGGTTTCCTTTAGGCACTTTGGTTCCCCCCTCATCCCATAAACATACCGATAGGTTAATTTCCCCCCCCCCCCCCCCCACTCCCTCCCTCCCCCCCCCCCCCCCCCGCTACATTGGACCTAGACTTTGATGAACGGATGACTATGACAGGGATTAGATTGTGAAAGTGCTGTGGAAGATGTTGACACCATATGAATACTAAATAATAATACAATATGTATGACTTTACATTTTTCAACATTTAATTGAATCTTCCATTTATGTTCTCATATAGCCATTCTATCCAGATCTTTCGGCAATACGCCACTTTCTGCCTGATTGTTGATAATTCTACAAAACATTGTATTAGCTGCAAATATAACAACACAACAACAATACTTTCTACTGCATTTACTAAGTCATTAATAAAGTAATTGAAGAGTTTTGGATCCGGTAATGACCCCTGTCACTGTCACAGGGCAGGCGGCAGGCAATTTAGCAGAGTCCAGTAACAATCTAAATCAGTGCAGGCGGCTTGCAAATTAGCAGAGTCCAGTAACAATCCGAGTCAGGGTAGGTGGCAGACAGATTAGCAGAGTCCAGTAACAATCCGAGTCAGGGTAGGATGGCAGGCAGATTAGCAGAACCCAGTACCAATTGGAGTCAGGGTAGGATGGCAGGCAGATTAGCAGAACCCAGTAACAATCGGAGTCAGGGTAGGATGGCAGGCAGATTAGCAGAACCCAGTAACAATCGGAGTCAAGGTAGCCGGCAGGCAGATTAGCAGAGTCCAGTAAAATGTCTAATTGCTAGTGATGGATAAACATCACAAATTAATGTTATCAGATTGCAAATATTTCCACAAAACTTTGTGAACCAGAGGTTCACGGCAAGCCCTATTGACCTAAATGGCAGGTGAACTTCTTAAACCTTTAGAAACCCTTACAGTGTCATGGCTAGAGGAGGGGAAGGGGTGTGAAGGGCAAAATATTTGTCAAAAATATGTATTTTACGCAGTTTTTTCATCTTTTTTTTTCAAGTGTAAATGTGAAAATCACATATAGTTTCAAGATTTCTCAAATTAAGGTTTTTAAAATGTCCACTATGTTTACCTACCTAAAAATTGTTATGTGCAGCCACTGTGTGAGGTGCCTGAAATTTGTTTGCATTTATCTGCCTAGGCATTTGGAATTGCATCCACTGTAAGAGAGGCCTGAAAAACTGGGCAGTTATCTTCCTAAAAATTTGTAATTGCAGCCACAGTATGTGAGGTCTAAAAACTGAGCAATTGCCTGCCCTTAAATATTGGGCAGTTACCTGCCCAAAAGATTGTTTTTGCAGCCATGGGAGGCCTGATGCTTATAATTGATTCAAAATAAATGAATCAATTGAACATAAATTGATTTTTTTGCTCATACACTAGGGTCATTTTTTGTTCCCTCCCTTTCTCCAACTTTAATTGATCAGAGGCTATTTTCAATCACAAAATAAGCCCCCTGAGAAATCAGATCAAGTAAAGGTCGATCAAATACATAATGCAAAGCTCTTGATTTGTGTTTCATCAATTTAAATAACCCAGCATACTCAATCAATTCACTTAAAAAATGTATAAGAATAGGTCGAGAAAAATCAATTCTACATCAAAATGACAACACAATTTTTTTTTTTTTTCATAAATGTTTTATTGAACATTTTCATTTAAACATCTGAAGCTTACATGTCCTTCTAGAGAAGGTATTTATCAACAAAGGCAACTTTAACAGGTTCCCCCCTATCCCACCCCCCCCCCTCCCCTAACGGTCACTCCTGCAATAGAGGAAGTCTTTCCCCTTATATGTGGCTCAATGAAAACATGTCCCGAGGAATATGGCAGATCCATATCAGGTCAGGTTGTTTCAGTTCTTAATTTTAGTCTTCCAAGTGACCCAGATAAGTCCGCATTTGCATACCATGAGGTATACTTAAATGGTTGAACCAGTTGTTGCAAGTCCGGGTCCGACAAGGTGTGCAAAAGGAAAGGTTTCCATCTGTGGAAAAACTTTTTAGTGCCTTTTTCCATATTTATGGTAGCGTCCAGCTTTTCCAGCTGCATGAGGTGTCTCATTTCCTCCTGTACATCCCACAGAGAGGGTGAGGTATGGTAAATCCATTTATTAAATATTGTTTTCCTTGCAGCAATCATTATTATATGTTTAATGTCCGAGAATTTACTGGGTTTATCTGCATTGCTATCTGTGGGGGTCGCATTGAATAAAAGCATCAGGGGTTCTTTCGCTATTGTACAGTTGCTCACTCTACCCGCAAATTCACATACTGAATCCCAGAATGTCTGTATTGCTGTGCAATCCCAAATGCAATGTACCATGTTGGCTTGAGGAAGGCTGCATTTCGGGCAATGATCTAAGTACCCTGGCCTCGGATCTTTATATCTTATGTTAAATGCATATTTCGCCTTATAAATCATCAATAGATGTGATTCTCTCCATTTTTCACTAGTCAGTACTCGCCTAACTGTGTTGTTTCCTTCCAGTATTTTCTCTTCTATCTGGGGGATCGGGAAAGTTCTTGCCCAGCTACCCATATTAAGTTTTGCTTTAGCTTCCGCTCCCACAGCTGCTATAGCCCGCTGGATCTCCGACAGGGACAATCTTTCACCTCTGGGTTTTAAGAATGTATCGAATGGTGTAATTTTAGCTATAGCTGCCACATTTCTCAGGTTAGTTCGCACATAAGACCTGACTTGACCATAAATTAGGAAGTCAGATTTTGGGATGCCGTACATTTGCGTTATTTCTCTGAAAGTTAATAATCTATGATCCCGGAGATCCAGCAGGTTTCCCAGCCTTAGGATACCCTTATCTTCCCAATTGTTATATTGTTCGTGCAAGGAGCTTGGTTTGAAGTTTGGGTTTCCCCCTAGGGGCATATATTTAGAAATCTTCCATGGGAGGTGATATAATTTTCGGATTTCTCTCCATGTCAACAGAGTGTCTCTATAGATCACATTGTGCTTCAATCTGGTCGGAAGGGAGGGCCATCCTGTGTGTAATAACCCAGTTAGCTCCCATGGTTCAGCTATGTGTTTTTCCAATTGCAGATTGGAGAAGTGGGACGTGTTTGCTATCCAGTCCCTAACATGCCTAAACATACATGCTAGGTTGTATCTCCTGACATTCGGGAAATTGAGCCCCCCCATCTCCTTTGGGAACTGAAGCCTTGCCAAGTTAATACGTGCTCGTTTACCCTTCCACAGAAATGCTGTAAATGCTGTGTTTAGAGTTTGGACGTCTTTGTGTTTTAAGAGTAGTGGAATAACCTGCAGTGGGTAGAGCAGTTTTCCAAAGCTCACCATTTTGGCTAGTGCCGCCCTCCCAGCTACCCCCAGCGGAATCTCCTTCCATCTCTGTAATTGGTCAGTTATAGCTTTAATTAGAGGAGTAAGGTTGCGCGTGTAGAGGGAGCTTGGGTCCTTGCCTATTTCTATTCCTAAGTATCGGATTTTCTCTTTCGCCACCTGTACCCCCAACCCTCTGGCTAACCCCTGGTCTGCTAGTTTAGATATCATCAGTATCTCAGACTTTAGTGCATTAATTTTAAATCCTGAATGCTGACCTACTTCCTGAATAATTTCCAGGGCTTTCGGCAGCTGATGGACTGGATCGGAGAGGAACAATAGGAGATCATCTGCAAAAAGAGTTTGCACTATTTTTATCTGTCCGAATTTTAGACCTTCTAAGTGTTCATGTAAAAGTCTTGCCATTGGCTCCAATGCTATGTTAAATAAGAGAGGCGACAGGGGGCAGCCCTGTCGCGTGCCTCTATGCAAGATAAAGGGTTGAGAGAGAAAACCCGGTGTAAAGACTCGGGCCTGGGGGGAGTTATACATTAGCCTAAAAACATTTATGAATGCCCCCTCAAATCCCATTTTAGCTAGAACTGCTTCCAACCATGTCCATCTTACCGCATCGAAAGCCTTTTCGGCATCGAAGGTAACCAGAGCACAGTTTTTATAGGTTTTCGGGTAGGCTTTTACCTGTTCTAGAACTGAGAGTACTTTCCTGATGTTAGTAGCCGCCGCTCTGCCTCTTATGAACCCGACTTGTTCCCCGTGTATCAATTTCGGTAGAAGTTCTGCCAGCCTATCAGCCATTATTTTAGATAATAGTTTTGCGTCGAGGTTTATTAGTGATACCGGGCGATAAGATCCCGGGTCTTGTGGGTCTTTTCCTGCTTTTAAGAGGAGTTTAATGTATGCTTGCTTCCCGGTACCCAGGATGCCTTCCCCTTTTAGCGTTTTGTTGTAAGCTGATTGAAGTGTTGGGGTAATTTCATTTTTTAGGATCTTGTAAAATTCCCCTGGGAGGCCATCAGGCCCCGGGGCTTTATGGTTGGCCAAGTTTTTAATAGTCGCCCTAACTTCTTGTTCTGTAATTTCTGCATTTAGCCCTTCTAACTCATCCTGGGTTAAGCGGGGCAGGTGGACTTTCTGTAGCACGTCTCTTATTCCCTCCGGGTTAATCCTCTCGGGATCCGCGTATAAGGACTCATAAAATTGGAAAAATACATTATTAATCTGTTTAGGGTGGTTCACCAGTTCTCCCCCTCCCTCTCTTATGGCATGTATTCCAGGAGGAGCAAAATGTCCCCTAGCCATACAGGCCAGTAGGCGCCCAGCTTTACTACCATGTTTGTGGTATTTCAGGTCTTGATAAGATCTAGATAATGCCTCCCTGTCCCTGAACCATCGATCCGAGCTAGCCTTTGCTGTCATCCACTCCGCTCTCGTGCATTCGTTTGGGTCGGCCTTGTATTTTCCATAAGCCCCTCTGACACGCGCAACTGCCTCTGCATATTTATTAGCTGTCACCTTCTTTTTTGTTGCTGTATATGCCATAATACGGCCTCTCAGTACTGCCTTGGCCGTGTCCCAAAAGAGATGGGGATCTGACATGTGCCTAATATTATCCTCCTTGTACTCGAACCACCAACCCTTCAGCAAAGCCTGGAAAGCCTCATCTCCGTATAAAAAAGGAGGAAGTCTCCAAATTATATCTGACCCTCTCTGGATCTGTTCGTGTATAGTCACCGACACGGGAGCGTGATCCGAGATCACTAGATCCTCTATGTCTGCAGAGTGGAGCCTATTGACCATACGATCGTTCATAAAGATGTAGTCTAGCCGTGAGAATGTTCCATGCGTTGCTGAATGAAAGGAGTATTCCCTATCGTAGGGGTGCATAAATCTCCATGTGTCTGTAAGCTGCAGTGTCTTGTGAAAATTGGATAATGCAGTTCCTTTCCCCTTGTCTAACTGTTGGCTTGTCCTCCCTCCCGATCTATCTTCTAGCGTGTGCGCTACCTCATTCCAGTCCCCTCCTATAATAAGATTCTCTGAAGCTTCCTTCGTGATTTGCCACTGAACAGTGTTTAAGAATCGATCTGTGCCTCCATTTGGGCCATACACATTGTATATAATTAACGTATCCCCAGGCATAGTAACTTTAATCCCCAGGCATCTACCCTCATCATCTGACCAGAGGGGCTCTGATTTAGCATGAAGCGTCTTGCTCACTAGCGTCAGGACTCCCGCCTTACGGAGCGGGGCCGGTGACTCAAACGCTTCGGAGACCCAGCTTTTGCGCAAGAATTTCGCTTCCCCTTTCCTCAGGTGGGTTTCTTGTAGCAGTGCCACATCCGCCCGTAATTTTTTCAAATGACGCAGGACCTGCGATCTCTTTGAGGGAGACCGCAGGCCCTTCACGTTCCACGATACGATTTTAAGTGTCATCTAGAAGCCGTATGTAGTATTTGGCAGCAATGTGCTTGCATCTTTTCCACTTCATATCAGAGCCTCCTTGGTACATACAATAAAATTGAGCATGACATATCCTGAACATATTGCCCCTTAGCATGGAGTGTCCGTTCCCCCCCCCCCCCCCTCCCCTGCCCCCCGAAACTGGTGTGTAGGTGCTTTCCAACTAGCATCTTACGTGTCACCAGTCCTTTGGATTTTTCCCTTTCTTTTGTGGACCACACTTCTTCCCTGCACTTCACATCCGTTAAGCGCTCATCCATAACTTTTCTTCCCGCTCGCTCCTCCGGCTCCAGTACTATTGTAATTCCAACGGTTTGAAACGTAATGCAACCAATTATGTGTAAACACGAAAAGTGAAACAAGTAGTCAGGCCAATCTCAACAGCCATACAGTTTATGAACTCACGTGGCCCGATTCTGAGTCGTAGACTTCAGGTGTCGTTTTCTGGCTCGTCAGATTGTTGGCGTTGAGGGGATCCTCTGGGCGGGCTTTTAAACGCTGTCGGGTGCGATAAAAACTTTTTTGCATCTGACGATTTCTTAAAAATGTATGTCTCTCCATCTTTCGCATTGACTCTTAGCGTTGCTGGGTACATCAGGGCGAACTTTATCTTTCTCTCCACAAGCTCCGAGCAGACTTCATTGAAGGCCTGTCGGCGCTTGGTGACGTCCAGTGAATAGTCATTGAAAATCATGATCCTTTTGTCTTCCACCATCAGGGGTTCCCGCCTTGCTTTAAATGTTGTTAAAATCTTTAACTTATCTTTGTAATCCAGGTATCTCACCATCACTAGCCTTGGTGGTGTCTTATCCCCCTCCGCTCTCACTGGGCCCACTCTGTGCGCTCGCTCAGCTCGGAACACGCCCTCCAGGTTCAGCAACTCTGGGAGAGTTTTCTCACAAAAGTCGTCAATGTCCTGCATTTTGTAGTGTTCAGGCAGTCCCACCACCCGCAAGTTGTTCCGCCTTGAGCGATTCTCCATGTCTTCAATGCGGTCATAGAACATCTTTTCATGACGTTGAGTGTCCTCGAGCTGTTTATTTGCTGTTTCCAATTCACTTTCTAGGGTTCTTATCCGCTTCTCCGCCTCTCCTATTCTCCCTGCGTGCTCTTGAAGCTGGCGCATGACTGACCCTAGGGACTTCTTCACTGCCCCCTCCACTATAGTTTGCAGATCCGGGGCGATGAATTTAGCCACTTCTATGGCTATTGCTCTGTGCTCATCATTGTGGAATGACCCCCTAGAGTTGTCGTCATCCACACTATCTGTGTCCCATGTCCTGACCGGGGAGTGTGATTCCGGGCTGTGTGCGGGCTGGGATCTACCTGGCGCCATCTTGTCGGCTCGCTTGCCACGCTGACCTCCTTTCTCCGCATTTTTGCGGGAAGAGCGGGTGAGATACTTCTCCATCTAGGTCTCCGGAGATGCCTGGTGATGTGGGCCGCCGGGGGGTACGATTCCCGGCGTCTGTTTGGCCGCCTGTGAGTTAAGGAGCCGGGGGCTGCACAGAGCACTTCTCTCTAACCTCCGATCATGCAGGCGCCGGAACCGGAAGTCACAACACAATTTTTGATCCATTCGATTCATTTATCGGTTATAATAATTGGGCGAAGTAAAAAAAATCGACCAGTGTATGGCCACCTTAAGAAAGCTAAATAGGACTAGTCTAATCTGACCAATCTATCTTTCACTGATGGTGCTTGTTTAAAAGAAAACAATGCGGGGTCTCTAAATTTGGGAACTCTCAGCTAACCATCTTTCAATATAGACCATCTTTGCTTTATTATGGATTTTATAGACCTTCATGCCATATTGTAAATAAAAGGTGCCCTTCCAGTTACTGGTATTTAATTAGCCTTTTAATGCTTTGATTGATTTGACAAAACATCATCCTTATATCCTCTCATTTTAAATCTAGTTTTTAGATCCTCATTACGTTTAGCTCAAGTTTGATTCAAAAACAATCCTTTCCACTTTTAGATTCTGTGACCTAGGGATGGCTCTCTTGAGGGCCAGGGGTAGAAATATTCAAATCTAAGGAGGGAATTCCTGTCAATAGATTTCTTAAATTGGTCTGCTATAATACTACTATACTGTACTCTAACTATGACATTATTATGAATTTATATAGCACCAGCATCTTCCGTGGGGCTGTGCAACAGCATACAGGGTATAACAATACAAAATAAACAACAATACAGCAATTTATACAAGACCAGAGTGGTTTACTGCTGATGCAGTGAACAAATCAACTATATATTTTTACACATGGGTGGGCTGTATGTACACCCATTACACAGCATTGTGAGACAAAAGGGGAAGAGAGCCCTGGCCAAAAAGGCCTTAACCACTTTCCCCCCGCCCATACGGATTTCTCCGTCCCTTTTTCCATCCTTTAACCCCCAGGGACGGAGAAATCCGTACTTTGCGCACTCCCGCCGCTGCCCGCGCTCCCGCTAGTAAACACGCCGCCGCCCGCTCGCCCGGAGATCAATGAACGTCAAAATCCATTCCCGTTCATTGATCTAAGCCCCGCAATGATCCGCTGCTCTCCGATGGGCAGCGCGATCATTGTGAAAAGATACAGCCTCCAAGTACTTCCTCCAAGCTTCCGGAAGGACGCTTGGAGGTCGCATTAAAACAAAAAGTTACTGTGGCCATCTTGTGGCCAAATAGTAAAACTACACCCTACACATTTTTCACATACAAATACATTACTTTTACACAAAAAATTAACTCATTACCTCCCACACTCCCAATTTTTTTTTTTTTGTAATTAAAAAAAAATGTAAAATTGTACAATAAAAAAAATACATAAATAGTTACCTTAGGGACTGCACTTTTTAAATATTTATGTCAGGAGGGTACAACACTGTTACTTTATAAACTATGGGCTTGTAATTAGGGATGGACGCAAAACTAAAAAAAAATGCACCTTTATTTCCAAATAAAATATTGGCGCCAAACATTGTGATAGGGACATAATTTAAACATTTTTATAACCGGGACAAAAGGGCAAATACATTTCATGGGTTTTAAGTACAGTAGCATGCATTATTTGAAAACTATAAAGGCCGAAAACTGAAAAATAATTATTTTTTTCCCCACATTTTTCCTATTTTCCCATTAAAACACATTTAGAATAAAATAATTCTTGGCATAATGTCCCACCTAAGGAAAGCCTAATTGGTGGCGGAAAAAACAAGATATAGTTCATTTCATTGCGATAAGTAATAATAAAGTTATAGACAAATGAGTGGAAGGAGCGCTGAAAAGTGAAAATTGTTCTGGTGGTCAGGGGGTAAAACCCCTCAGTGGTGAAGTGGTTAAAGTCTAAAGGTATTAGGATAGGACAGTAAGAAAATGGAAGTTGTGCAAGAGATGGTAGAAATGGTGTTCAGTGGCTGAAGTGTCCTAGGTAGGAGAGTATGCTTGCCTGAAGAGGTGAGTTTTCAGATTGCGCCTAAAAAGAGAAAGTGTGTGTGCATGGCAGACGTGTTGAGGGTCCTGAGGGAGAGTGTTCTGGAGGAGTGGAGAGATTCGAGAGAAGTCCTGTAAGCGGAAGTGGGAAGAGGTGACTAGAGGTGAAGACAGGATAATATTGTTAGTAGAGCAGAGATTGCATGTAGGATGGTGTCCGGAAATAAATGTATTTAGATAGGAAGGAGCTAGGTTGTGGAGAGCTTTGTAGGCGAGAGTAAGGATTTTAAATTGGATTCTTTGTGTAACTGGCATCCAGTGAAGGGACTTATAGAGGGGGATTGGGCTGGAGAAGCGGGAGGAGAGGTGGATGAGTCATGCAGCAGAGTTCATAATGGACTGTAGCAGGGATAAGCGGTTGGTTTGGAGGCCACAGAGCAGAGAGCTGCAATAGTCTAGTTGGGAAATAATCACAGCATGCATCAGAAGTTTGGTTGTGTCCTGTGTGAGAAAAAAATGGATGTGGGAGATGTTTTTTAGGTGGAGGCAACAAGAGGAGCATAGATTGTCAGTGTGTGGTTTGAATGAGAGACTTGAGTCCAGTATTACACCTAGGCAGCGAGCCTTGGGGACAGGTGTTATAGAATTGCCATCAACAGAAATAGTGATGTCAGGCAGGGGCATTGTATTGTGAGGTGGGAAGAAACTGATGAGCTGACCAAGACCATATGTGTAGAGAAAGAAAAGGAGAGGTCAACATACTGAGCCTTGGTTAACTCCAATAGCGAGGGTACGTGGAGAGGAGGTGGTGCCAGAATGGGTGACTCTGATGGTCCTATCTAAGAAATAGTAGGAAACCTTGGAAAGATCAAGACCCTGAATGCCCATGGATGGCAGGATTTGTAGAAGGAGACACCCTCCACAGTGTCAAAAATGGAAAAGAGGTCTAGAAGGATGAGAATACAGTAAAAGCCTTTAGATTTTGCAGTTGCCAGGTCATTGGTTAATTTATGTATTGTACTGTATTCTCATCCCCTAGACCTATTTTTCCATTTTCATTTGAGAGGCTTAGGCGATTATCAGATGAATTTGAAGAGCTTGGATAGAGCCCCTCCCCCAAAATTATTTTTGAGACTCCTTAACCACCCTGGCGTTCTGATTAAATCGCCAGGGTGGCTGCGGGAGGGGTTTTTTTTAAATAAAAAAAAACCTATTTCATGCAGCCAACTGAAAGTTGGCTGCATGAAAGCCCACTAGAGGGCGCTCCGGAGGCGTTCTTCCGATCGCCTCCGGCGCCCAGAATAAACAAGGAAGGCCGCAATGAGCGGCCTTCCTTGTTTTGCTTACATCGTCGCCATAGCGACGAGCGGAGTGACGTCATCGACGTCAGCCGACGTCCTGACGTCAGCCGCCTCCGATCCAGCCCTTAGCGCTGGCCGGAACTTTTTGTTCCAGCTACGCTGGGCTCAGGCGGCTGGGGGGACCCTCTTTCGCCGCTGCTCGCGGCGGATCGCCGCAGAGCGGCGGCGATCAGGCAGCACACGCGGCTGGCAAAGTGCCGGCTGCGTGTGCTGCTTTTTATTTGATGAAAATCGGCCCAGCAGGGCCTGAGCGGCAGCCTCTGGCGGTGTTGGACGAGCTGAGCTCGTCCAGACCGCTCAGGTGGTTAAAGAGTTGAATCTGATGGATACATGGAGAGAATTCCATCCCAAGAGACAGGAATTTCCCTGCTTTCCCATCTACATCATAGTCTATCATGTTTAGACTACATTTTTGTGTTCAAGAAAATTATACTGGGTCTAAAAAGGTCCAATATTGTTCTCTCACCCCGTCAGACTACTCTATCACAATCATCATTCTCATCCACTTCATGTCTTGCCTAGTAAACCCAAATGGAGACTACTACCTTTTTTCTCATTAACCTAAAAATGGTTAAAATAAAGGTCTGAATAGGGGCGAATAGTATGTAATGCCCACAGACATTCGGCTCACCCTTCACCCAGCTCACCAGCGGTGTACTAATACTTTATGGACGCTGAAAAGGGCCTTTGTTTTATCAGGGTTGCCTTTTAAACCCAAAGCAAGACCAAAGGTTCTTAGTGTCTCCAAGACTATTAGCAACAAGATATAGTGGGCTGCAAAACTTTGGGCAACCTTGTTAATTGTCATGATTTTCCTGTATTAATCGTTGGTTGTTATGATAAAAAATGTCAGTTAAATATATCATATAGGAGACAGTGATATTTGAGAAGTGAAATGAAGTTTATTGCATTTACATAAAGTGTGCAATAATTGTTTAAATAAAATTAGGCAGGTGCATAAATTTGGGCACTGTTGTCATTTTATCGATTCCAAAAACTTTAGAACTAATTATTGGAACTCAAATTGGCTTGGTAAGCTCAGTGATCCCTGACTAGTACACACACAGTTGAATCCAATTTTAAGAAAGAGTGTCAAACGTAAGTTTCCCTACACTTTTAAATTTCTCTGAAGAGTAGCAACATGGGGGTCTCAAAACAACTCTCAAATGACCTGAAGACAAACATTGTTCACCATTGTGGTTTAGGAGAAGGCTACAAAAAGCTGTCTCAGAGATTTCAGTTGTCTGTTTCCACAGTTAGGGACATATTGAGGAAATGGAAGACCACAGGCTCAGTTCAAGTTAAGGCCTCGAAGTGGCAGACCAAGAAAAATCTCGGGTAGACAGAAGTGACGAATGGTAAGAACAGTCAGAGTCAACCCACAGACCAGCACCAAAGATCTTCAACATCATCCTGCTGCAGATGGAGTCACTGTGCATCATTCAACCATTCGGCCTACTTTACACAAGGAGATGCTGTATGCAGAGGAAGCCTTTTCTCTGCCCACAGCGCAAACAGAGCCACTTGAGGTATGCTAAAGCACATTTGGACAAGTCATCTTCATTTTGGAATAAGGTGCTGTAGACTGCTGAAACTAAAATTGAGTTGTTTGGGCATAACAAGGGGCTTTATGCATGGAGGAAAAACAATGCGGCATTTCAAGAAAAACACCTGCTACCTACAGTAAAATATGGCGGCAGTTCCATCATGCTGTGGGGCTGTGTGGCCAGTGCAGGGACTGGGAATCTTGTCAAAGTTGAGGGACGCATGGATTCCACTCAGTATCAGCAGATTCTGGAGACCAATGTCCAGAAAGACAACAACTGTAAACACTGCTAAACATGCACTACGGCATTCATGCAGAATAACAAGTACATTGTTCTGGAATGGCCACCTCAGTCCCTAGACCTGAATATAATTGAAAATCTGTGGTGTGAGTTAAAGAGAGCTCTCCATGCTCGGAAGCCATCAAACCTGAATGTACTAGAGATCTTTTGTAAAGAGGAATGGTCCAAAATACCTTCAATCAGAATCCAGACTCTCATTGGAACCGACAGGAAGAGTTTAGAGGCTGTAATTTCTGCAAAAGGAAGATCTACTAAATATTTCATTTCTTTTTTGTGCTGCCCAAATTTATACACCTGCCTAATTTAGTTTAAACAATTATTGTGCACTTTCTGTAAATCCAATAAACTTTATTTCACTTCTCAAATATCACTGTGTGTGTCTCCTATATGATGTATTTAACTGACATTTTTTATCATAGCGACCAACAATTTATATGGGAAAATCATGACGATTAACAAGGTTGCCCAAACCTTTGCATCCCACTGTATGCAAACACGTTGCATTTATAAATGTAATTCTTTATAAAAGGTCCCTTGATGCAGGAGCGTAACTAGAAATCACTGGGCACCCTGCAAAACTTTAGATGAGTAACCCCCTCCCCCCACCACCGCTTTCTGCACAGGTAAACTGAGAACCAGTGTTATTCGGTTGACTAGTGCACACTTGAATGTATTTTCCCCATGCAGGTAAAAACAGACAGCAGTGAAGCACTGCAAGAATTTTCTCTATCAATTACATTAACATCTGTGATAAAATGTGCATGTTTTAACACATATACACATGGGGCTTGATTCACTTAACCCTGATAACGCAAATGATAACTCAAATATTACACCTTATCAAAGATACCACATCTTATGAAAAGATATCACACCTTATCAAAGTTAACACACCTTATCAGAGTAGCATAGCGAGCGCTACAAACCCGCAGTGGCTCAGGGCAGATCGAGTGCCATTGCCAATTAGAAGGCATACGTCCGTAGTGTTCGCTATGATACTCTGATAAGGTGTGTTAACTTTGATAAGGTGTGATATCTTTTCGTAAGGCCCGCTGCTTGGGGGGTTATACTTGACTCAGAGCTCTCCTTTAAACCTCACATTGCCTCATTAACCACCACCTGCTATTTCCAGCTCAAAAATATATTCCGTATCTGTCCCTTCCTCACACAAGAAGCCACCAAATTGCTTGTTCATGCCTTAATCATCTCCCGCCTAGACTACTGCAACACCCTGCTCTGTGGCCTACCAAAAAACAGGCTAGCACCTCTCCAATCCCTTCTAAATTCAGCGGCCCGCCTCATTCACCTTTCCACACGCTCTTCCGATGCAGCCCCACTGTGCCATTTGCTCCACTGGTTACCTATTACCCAGAGGATCCAGTTCAAACTCCTGACTCTAACATACAAAGCCCTCCACGAGTTGTCTCCTCCATACATCTCCTCACTAATCTCAAGATATTGTCCCTCTCGCAACCTTCGCTCCTCCCAAGAAATTCTCCTGGCCTCTAAGCTGATAACCCTCCTCTCATGCTCGCATCCAGGACTTTACACGAGCATCACCCCTTATCTGGAACTCTCTTCCACAGCCTGTACGTCATGCTCCAAACCTGGACATCTTCAAACGCACTCTTAAAACACACCTTTTCAGACAAGCTTATAACATTCTATAGCCCTTATTTACTTATCTGTCACAATGTAATCAGAGGCAAAGGGTCACTGCCTCATCCATCCTCCACCCCCTTACCTAGTGTGTCCCCCACAACCCATTAGATTGTAAGTTCGCAAGGGCAGGGTCATCCTCCTAATGTTTACTGTTCTTGTAACAATATTTGTGCTGCTTGAAACTTTGCTGTACATTTGTTAGTTGTATCTATGTTCCCCTTGTCGTCTTATTGAGCTTTGTAAAGCACTGTGGAATATGTTGGTGCTATATAAATAAATAAATAATAATAATAATAATATTTGAGTTATCACGGTTTAGTGAATCAAGCCCTTGATGTGCAGAAAATGCATACAGAAAAATGCACACAGAAACCAGACGAGTGTGCTCCCAGCCTCAGCTTATTACACTCACCCTGTCCAACTCTGATGGAGCAGAACTGGCTCTGCAGACTTCTACAGCATCACTACAGTACTCAGCACTTGGGAAGGGGGTGGAGAGGCTGGGTGCTGGGCACTGTAAAGAAGAGCCTGCTGCACACCGAATAGGGACTGTATACAAATCTCTGTCTGCAAAACTTTGTATGATTCCTTGTCAGTGGCTGAGCAGATGCAGTCATTAGAATTATTGTGCATAGAGCAGAAAGGTTTTATCTCTCCGTGTCCTTAGTTGTCAGTGTTTCAGGACAAGTAAAATAAACTTCTACCCCCACGGGGGCCCCCTGCTGCTTCTGGGGCCCCCTGCAGCTGCTGCAGGGTATTTTGTTACACCTCTGCCTTGATGTCTAGATTAGATCTGATAGCCTCCAGTAGGGGTTCAAATGCTAGTATGAATCAGGACGGTAAGAGAGGGCAACCATGCCTTGTTCCTCCTTCTATTTTGAAGTACTCCAATTCATACTCTACAATAGAGATGGGCCAAACTTTGAATTTAAGATTCGTGAGTGGTGGTAAACACGAATTTCCGCAAAAGTTTACGAACAGGGGAATCTGACAAATCTCCATAGACTTCATTGGACAGGTGAATTCTAAAACCTACAGGCACTGTTCCTGGCTACAAAAGTAATGGAAAAGTTGTTTCAAGTGGCCTAACACCTGGATGGGGGCATGCTGGAGGGATCCATGGCAAAAGTCCCAACAAAAATTACGTAGTTGACAAAAAGTCGTGTTTCAAACAAAGGGCAGTAATCACATTGCATTCCTAAATTGGTGGAATAAAGTGCTTTAAAATGTCCAGCATGTTTACACATCCATCAGTTAGTGTAAGGGTTATGCCCACTTTAAACTGGCAGACGGAATGCCACGTTTAACCACCACAGTCTGCAAACAACCACAACGACCTTTAGCGATTATGTCAGGTGAGCATTTCTTTGTTTTTTACTAGTTGACAACTCCAGGACATAAATGTTTGTCCTCTCAGCAACAATCTTTGTGTAATGTCACTGGAGAGTGACATTAGTGGAACATCCCATTGGCGGATATTAGCTACTCACAAATGGCACTCTTACAAACTCCAGCTACTGCAGCATCTCAACGAGGATGACCCAGATCGGTGCACTGAATCTGCAGAATGGGCAAAACAAAAATTGGAACAGGACCCTCAGTTTACGCAGAAGATTTTGTTCAGTGATAAGGCAAACTTTTATGTGAATGGTAAAGTTAACAAACAAAATCACCGCTATTGGTCTGACACTAACCCACATTGGATAGATCCCTCCAAGACTGTTGGAACAAAAAAATGTATGGTATGGTGTGGTATATGGGGTACTAAGATAGTGGGGCCATTCTTCATCAATGGAAACCTCAAGGCCACTGGATATGCGAAATTGCTGCATGATGATGTGTTTCCCTCTTTATGCACTGAAGCTGGCACGTTCCCTGAGTTTTTCCAGCAAGATGGTGCACCACCACATTATGGGTGTCAGGTCCGAGCATTCCTAGATGAACAGTTTCCTGGAAAGTGGATTGGTTGTTGTGGGCCAGTTAAATGGCCCCCAAGCTCTCCCGATCTGACCCCCTTAGACTTTTATCTTTGGGGACATCGGAAGGCAATTGTCTATACTGTGAAGATACGAGATGTGCAGCACCTGAAACTACGGATGCTGGAAGCCTGTGCTAGCATTTCTCCTGTGGTGCTGCTATCAGTGTGTGAAGAGTGGGAGAAGAGGGTTGCATTGACAATCCAACACAATGGGAAGCACACTGAACACATTTTATAAGTGGTCAGAAACGTATAAATAACTCATGAAAGAATAACGTTACGTTAAAACCAACCATTGATTTTCTTGTGAAATACCCAATAAGTTTGATGTGTCACATGACCCTCTTCCTATTAAAAAACAAAAGTTGGATTCAAAATAGCCAACTTCAAAATGGCCGCCATGGTCACCACCCATCTTGAAAAGTTTCCCCCCTCACATATACTAATGTGCCACAAACAGGAAGTTAATATCACCAACCATTACCAATTTTTTAGGGTCTATCCATATAAATGACCCACCCTGTATATTGGCCCATATCCTATTCTGGAGAAAGCTAATAAGGTAACTTACAGACTAATATTGCCCAGCTCTATGAAAGGTGTATTAATTTCATGTTTCATTGTTGAAATCCGCTGCCAATTTTGATCCTTCAGATACTCCTCATGCAGCAATTGAAATTGATGGAGAACAAGATCATGAAGTTGAGAGAATTCTTGATTCTCGATTTGTTTGAAATTCCTCTCAGTTCCTTATTGACTGGAAGGGATATGGACCAGAGGAAAGATCTTGGGTTCCAGCCAAACAGGTTCACGCCGATCTAGGCGTTAGGGAATTATATTTCAAACATCCTGATAAACCTAGGTTAGAGTGTTCTGAGTCCACTCCTAGGGGGAGGGGTACTGTAAGAAATGTATCTGTTTATGCTGAAAGTTGCGCCGAGAACCAGGCTGAGACCTCCACTTCCGAGTCTCGGCACTTGTTCCCCGCTGATATCGTGCAAGATGAAACGCAGGCTGCACTTCCTTATAGGCGGAGGGCGCATTCTTAGTATGCCCTCCGCAAGGCTAAACAGTAGTCAGCTGACTGCAGTCACCTGAAAGTGCAGTGACAGCTGATGTTACAGCTGACACTTAGGCAGGATGTGCTGCTGTCTGATTGGATGTGCGAAGTGTGGCTGGCCACTAATTGGATGAGAGTTGTATTTAAACATGCTGAGTGCTCCCAGTCATTGCCCGTGTTAGCATAGCTGTGGCTAGTTGCTGGGTGCAAAGTTACTAATATTGTTTATCTGGAATTTGACCCTTGGCTTGTTTATCGACCATTCTTGTCTACTGCCTGGACTGACCTCTGCTTATTACCTGAATACTCTGGCCCGCTGCCTGGACCGACCTCTGCTTATTACCTGGATACTCTTGCCCGCTGCCTGACCGGACCTCTGTTTGTTAACTGGATACTCTTGCCTGCTGCCTTGACCGACCTCTGCTTGTTACCTGGATACACTTGCCCACTGCCTGGACCGACCCATGCTTGTTACCTGGATACTCTTGCCTGCTGCCTGGAACGACCTCTGCTTGTTACCTGGATACTCTTGCCTGCTGCCTGGACCGACCTCTGCTTGTTACCTGGATACTCTTGCCCGCTGCCTGGACCGACCTCTGCTTGTTACCTGGCTTACTGCTTGGACCAACCTGTCACTGGATCTGCTTACTGCCTATCACCATTGTGGGCCTCATCCTCATCATCAAGGCACTATTACAGTTTGAGACTTGTGAACTCTTGAAACTCTGTTGATACTTGCCTCAGTGGGGCTTTGTGGGGTTATTGTCCACTCTACTTCAGTCTGTATGCTTTGCACATTAAGACCTGGGGGTAACCGTAGTCAGGAGACAAATAAAGTGTCCTGTTCACGGAGGGGCTTGTGGCCCGGGCTCAGAGTCACTGCACTAGATTGGGGCATAGAGACAGATTGTGGACATAACCTGTCAAGCCTTACACAAAATTCACTACCTCATACATTTTTTTTTTGCTTCAGGTTTGCTTTAAACAGTGTACATACAGTGGGTTGCAAAAGTATTCAGCCCCCTTGAAGTTTTCCACATTTTGTCAGATTACTGCCACAAACATGAATCAATTTTATTGAAATTCCACATGAAAGACCAATACAAAGTGGTGTACACATGAGAAGGGGAACGAAAATCATACATGATTCCAAACATTTTTTACAAATAAATAACTGCAAAGTGGTGTGTGCATAATTATTCGGCCCCCTTTGGTCTGAGTGCAGTCAGTTGCCTATAGACATTGCCTGATGAGTGCTAATGACTAAATAGAGTGCACCTGTGTGTAATCTAATGTCAGTACAAATACAGCTGCTCTGTGAGGGCCTCAGATGTTGTCTAAGAGAATATTGGGAGCAACAACACTGTGAAGTCCAAAGAACACACAAGACAGGTCCAAGACAGGTCAGGGATCAAGTTATTGAGAAATTTGAAGCAGACTTAGGCTACAAAAAGATTTCCAAAGCCTTGAACATCCCACAGAGCACTGTTCAAGCGATCATTCAGAAATGGAAGGAGTATGGCACAACTGTAAACCTACCAAGACAAGGCCACCCACCTAAACTCACAGGCCGAACAAGGAGAGCACTGATCAGAAATGCAGTCAAGAGGCCCATGGTGACTCTGGACGAGCTGCAGAGATCTACAGCTCAGGTGGTAGACTCTGTCCATAGGACAACTATTATTATTATTATTATTATTATTATTATTTATTGTATTTATAAAGCGCCAACATATTACGCAGCGCTGCACAATAGATAAATGGGTTAACATACAGGTAGAACATACGGAAACTCACAACAAAACAAGATCATGCAAATGATTTGATAACAATACAGTGTCATAGGTCAAGATAGAGACTGTTCGAGTCTACAAGAAGGGTGGTTGTGAGTAAGATTGCATAATCAAGATGGATACATTAGGGAGGATGGCCCTGCCAGAGGCTTACAATCTAAAGGGTGGTGTGGAGACAATAGGTGCGTCTTTTGAGAGGGGGTCTAACAGAACATATTATGATACTGGTGTAGGGGGGTATGCGAGCGTGAAGAGGTGAGTCTTGAGAGCTTATTTGAAGGTATTAAAGGTGGGGGCGAGTCTGACGGCTGGTGGGAGAGAGTTCCAGAGAGTAGGGGCAGCCCTGGTGAAGTCCTGCAATCGTGCGTGTGACTGAGTTATGCGTGGTGCGACTAGGCGCAGGTCATTGGAGGATCGGAGGGGGCTGGTATGTGCCTGTGGACCAGATCAGAGATGTAGGTCGGGCAGGTCTTGTGCACTGATTTGTAGGCCAAGCACAGGATTTTGAAATTGATCCTAAAGCTGATGGGGAGCCAGTGTAGTGCTTTACAGAGCGGAGTTGTAGAGGCACTGCGGTGAGAAGAATGTATCAGTCTGGCTGCCGCATTCATTACCAATTTAAGTCGGTCAGTACGGTTAGAGGGGAGGCCAGATAAAAGAGAATTGCAGTAGTCTAGGCGGGAGATGACAAGGGCATGGATAAGGAGTTTAGTGGTGTCAAGTGACAGGTAGGAGCGGATCTTGGAGATGTTGCGGAGGTGGAAGTTGCAGGATCTGACAATACCTTGGATGTGGGCTGTAAAGGAAAGTTCAGAGTCCAGAGTAACGCCTAGACAGCGGGCTTGGGAGGTAGGGTGGATAGTAGTATTTTCAATAGTGACGTGCAGATCTGGGAGGGGTGCAGCTGTGCGGGGTGGGAATATTAGAAGCTCAGTCTTGTCCAAATTAAGCTTCAGGTACCTGGCAGCCATCCAGGAGGAAATGGATGTGAGGCAGGCAGAGACTTTGTCCATGGTAGAGGAGGAGATATCTGGGGTGTGGAGATATATCTGGGTGTCGTCGGCATACAGGTGATAATTGAAACCCATGGAGGAGATGATTTTACCAATTGAGGCAGTATAGAGTGAGAACAGGAGTGGTCCTAGGACGGAACCTTGAGGAACACCAACTGAGAGGGGTTTAGGAGCGGATGAGGAGCCATTGAAAAATGTTGTGAAGGAGCGGTTGGAGAGGTAGGAGGAGATCCAGGCTAAGGCTAGGTCCTGAATGCCCATTAGCTGCAGGGAGTGGAGGAGGAGGGAGTGGTCGACAGTGTCAAATGCCGAGGAGAGGTCCAGGAGGAGCAGGATGGAGTATTTACCTTCGGCTTTGGCAAGGGCAAGGTTGTTTACCACTTTGGTGAGGGCTGTTTCTGTAGAATGGGCTGTGCGAAAACCAGACTGCAGGGGATCGAGAAGGGAGTTGGAGTTAAGGAAGTTGGTCAGGCGTTGTTGGGCCAGGCGTTCAAGAATTTTTGAGGCAAAAGGGAGGAGAGAGATTGGGCGGTAGTTGGATGGCAGAGCAGGGTCAAGTGAAGATTTCTTTAGCAGGGGAAGCACAGTGGCCTGTTTGAATATGGAGGGGAAGATGCCGGTGGAGAAGGAGAGGTTGAACAGATGGGTGAGGACAGGGGCCAGATCAGAAAAATGTGGGCGCAGAGAAACAGATGGGACCGGATCTAGGGGGCAGGAAGTGGCAGGTGAAGTTGCCAGCAGCTGGTTGACTTCCTCCACCGTGACAGGATTGAAGGAGGTAAGGGAGGAGAAAGAGGCAGGAGTCGGATGTGGTGGGGAGGCGGGGGCGATAGAGTGGAGGAGAGAAATATCCCTCCGGATTGTTGTAATTTTGTTGATAAAGTAGTTTGATAGGTCAGTGGCTGAGAGGGTGGAGGTTGGGGGGGGAGGTGTGGGGTTAAGTAGGGCATTGAAGGTGGCAAAAAGACGACGTGGGTTGGAGGCTTGGGTAGCGATCAAGTGAGTGAAGTATATCTGTTTACTATCAGCGAGGGCAGTATGGTACGTCTGCAACTTGGTCTTGTATCCCAGGAAATCATTGTTGTGGCGGGATTTCCTCCATTTGCGTTCTGCAGCTCGTGTCTCATTTTGTAGTTTTTTTGTGAGGGCAGTGTGCCAAGGTTGGGGGTTGGGGCGACTGTTGGTACGAAAGGTCAGGGGAGCCGCATGGTCTAAGGCTGCGGAGAGGTTACTGTTGTATTGAGCTGCTGCTTCGTTGGGGCAGGTTAGGCTGGGGAGGGAGGAGGAGAGAGAGTGGAGGGGTGTGGCTAGTACATTGGGGTCAAGGTTGCGTAGATCTCTCTGCCAACGTCCAGTTTGGGGAGGGAGACAGGGGGTGCTGGATGGAGTGAGGGTGAAGGTGATGAGGTGGTGGTCGGAGATGGGGAATGGTGTAATGTCCAGGTTGGTAAGTGCGATGGCTTTGGAGAAAATTAGGTCCAAAGTATTACCAGCACTGTGGGTTGTGGCATTAGTATGCTGAGTGAGGCCAAGGGAGTTGGTGAGTGAGAGAAGCTGAGTGGCAGCAGAGGTGGTAGGCTCATCAATTGGAATGTTAAAGTCTCCGAGGATGATTGTTGGGAGGTCGGAGGACAGGATGTGTGGGAGCCAGGAGGCAAGGTTTTCTAGGAAGTGCGATATTGTACTGGAGGGGGGGCGGTATAGGACTGCAATAATGGCTGGGAGGGGATGATAGAGGCGGATAACATGGGCCTCAAAGGAGGTAAAGTAAAGAGACGGGGGAGGGGTAAGGACACGGAAGGTGCAGGATGGGGAGAGGAGTAGGCCCACCCCTCCCCCAGGCCTGTTATCTGGTCTTGGGGTATGGCTGAGGTGTAGACCCCCGTACGATAGGGCTGCAGCTGCAGGCAGGTCAGAGGGGGTGAGCCAGGTCTCGGTAAGGGCAAGAAAGGTGAGGGTTTTTGAGATAAAGAGGTCATGGATAGTTGTAAGCTTGTTGCAGATAGATCTGGCATTCCAGAGAGCGCCAGATAGCGGAAGAGATTGTCTGAGTATGGGGCGGATGGGAATGAGATTGGGGCGAGAATGTTCGTGGGTATGGGGAGGATGGGAGGTGCGGCGGGGAGAGGGGCTTGGTGGGTGAATTTGGTTGTGGTGGGTGAGGGAGGAAGAATGAGGAGGGGAATGGGGGGGCTGGGAGACTGGAGTGGGCCTGGGGTTAGGATGTGTGGTGAGCAGTAGTGGTGCTCAAATACCCCTTTTTAAAATTCGAGTTTGGTCGAATTCGAATAGTAAATTATTCGAGGTCATTCGAATATTCGAGTCGAATAATTTTTACTATTCGATTCGACCTCGGACTTCGAGCTCACTATTCGAGTCGGTATTCGAGCTGACTATTCGAGCTGACTATTCGAATTGGCCTTAAATAGCTTCCAACACTTGTTTTGAGGGTGAATGATGCAAGAAACCTCTTTTTTTCCAAGTAACAACAGCAAGTGATTATGTGGGGATGTTCCTTTAAAAAAAAATGTGGAAAGAGAAGTTGTGTCCTTAATTTTGTTCAGTAGTGTTACTGTATATACTTGTTCGTCTTCTTCTATATCGTCTTCTTCTATATCGTCTTCTTCTATATCGTCTTCTTCTTCTTCTTCTTCTTCTTCTTCTTCTTCTTCATCTTCTCCTTCCTTTTCAATATAGTCTTATTCTTCTTCACGTATTTCTCTTTTCAATTTTTTTTTAAAGAAATGCAGCTATTTTTGAGCGTAACAAATAGCTGGTGGGCGCACGCATGTTGGAAGCGCCATTGTATGTGCTCCCTGGCAGTGGAAACACAAAGACAGCAGGAGGTAAATTCAGCAGCAGGAGGAGGAGGATGAGTGTGTGGCAGCAGGCAGTCAATGAGGCAGGCAGCTCGCCGTGACATAATAGCCCTGGTACCTAGCGGTGATACCAGGGCTGTAAATAAACACAACAGGAGGTCCCAGACAGCGGTCGTGCAGCCCACATTGTGTCCAATACACAACTGGGACAACACAGTTTTCAACCCGGGCACCTCAGAAAAATTAAACCTTTTTTTTTTTTTTATGGTTTTTTGGTTTTTGGTTTTGCAACCAATATAGCTATTGTTTGACGTAATAGCTGGTGGCAGAGTGGCAGCAGAAGGTAAATCATCTGTGTACCCTGGCAGTGGGAAACACAGACAGACAGCAGCAGCAGGAGGAGGAATGGAGGAGTAGGCGAGCAGCTATTGTTTGACGTAATAGCTGGTGGCAGAGTGGCAGCAGAAGGTAAATCATCTGTGTACCCTGGCAGTGGGAAACACAGACAGACAGCAGCAGCAGCAGCAGGAGGAGGTATGGAGGAGCAGTGTGAGTGTGGCAGCAGGTAGGCAGCGTGACATAATAGCCCTGGTACCTAGCGGTGATACCAGGGCTGTAAATAAACACAACAGGAGGTCCCAGACAGCGGTCGTGCAGCCCACACTGTGTCCAATACACAACTGGGACAACACAGTTTTCAACCCGGGCACCTCAGAAAAATTAAACCTTTTTTTTTTTTAATGGTTTTTTGGTTTTTGGTTTTGCAACCAATATAGCTATTGTTTGACGTAATAGCTGGTGGCAGAGTGGCAGCAGAAGGTAAATCATCTGTGTACCCTGGCAGTGGGAAACACCGACAGACAGCCAGCAGCAGGAGGAGGAATGGAGGAGTAGGCGAGCAGCTATTGTTTGACGTAATAGCTGGTGGCAGAGTGGCAGCAGAAGGTAAATCATCTGTGTACCCTGGCAGTGGGAAACACAGACAGACAGCAGCAGCAGCAGCAGCAGGAGGAGGTATGGAGGAGCAGTGTGAGTGTGGCAGCAGGTAGGCAGCGTGACATAATAGCCCTGGTACCTAGCGGTGATACCAGGGCTGTAAATAAACACAACAGGAGGTCCCAGACAGTGGTCGTGCAGCCCACATTGTGTACAATACACAACTGGGACAACACAGTTTTCAACCCGGGCACCTCAGAAAAATTAAACCTTTTTTTTTTTTTTTTTATGGTTTTTTGGTTTTTGGTTTTGCAACCAATATAGCTATTGTTTGACGTAATAGCTGGTGGCAGAGTGGCAGCAGAAGGTAAATCATCTGTGTACCCTGGCAGTGGGAAACACAGACAGACAGCAGCAGCAGGAGGAGGAATGGAGGAGTAGGCGAGCAGCTATTGTTTGACGTAATAGCTGGTGGCAGAGTGGCAGCAGAAGGTAAATCATCTGTGTACCCTGGCAGTGGGAAACACAGACAGACAGCAGAAGGGCAGTACACAGCAGCCCACTGTAGGTGTAAAATGTGTGGCTGCAGGCGACGTAATAGTCAAAGTGAACCAGGCTGGCTTAGTGAGCAGGAGCCAGGAGGTGGTAAAGGGTGGTAAGGCACATTAACGATGGTTCCGGCAGCCAGTTCATGTCCCCCTCTCGCCGACAACAGGGGCCAGGAACTCGCCTTCCACCCACGCCTGGTTCATCTTGAGAAACGTCAGTCTGTCCACAGACTTGTGAGACAGACGTGAGCGTTTCTCGGTGACCACGCCACCAGCTGCACTGAAGCAGCGCTCGGACAGCACGCTGGAAGGGGGGCAGGACAGCACTTCCAGGGCGTACTGCGCCAGCTCGCTCCAGATCTCCATGCGCTTGACCCAATACTCCATGGGATCAACAGGGGCATCGCTGTCAAGCCCGCTGTACGACCCCATGTAGTCAGCCACCATGCGGGTCAGGCGCTGGCTGTGACCGGAGGAGGATGCTGCTGCATGCATCTCCTCTCTAGTCACTGCTGCCGGAGCCTCTACAGTCCTGTAGAGCTCGTGGCTGAGAGACAGCAGGTCTGTGGGGCGCTTGCTGCTGCTGGATGCAGGCACCTGCTGCTGCCTCTGTGCTGGCTGCTGGACAGTGGGGGTGGAAGGCTGGGGGAAGGCTTCCTCCAAGCGCTCAACAAGGGCCTGCTGCAAGCTCCTTATTTGTTGCGCTGGGTCTCCTCCTGCAGGCGGCAGGAACTGGCTCAACTTCCCCTTGAGGCGTGAGTCCAACATCATGCTGATCCAGATGTCCTCCCTCTGCTTCATCTGGATCACCCTGGGGTCCCTGCGCAGGCACGTCAGCATGTGCGCTGCCATTGGGAAGAGGCGGGCCACGTCTGCTGGCACATCGACGTCAGTGCTGTCCTCATCCTCCTCCTCTGCCGCCTCATCCTCTCTCCACCCCCGCACCAACTCAGCTGCGCTGTGCTGATCCCCCTCATCAGCAGCCAGGTCAGGGACCTCCACCAAGTCCTCCTCCTCCTCCCCCTCAGAGGTGGACTGCGCAGCTGGTTGCCGCTCCTGCTGGTCCAAGGCTGCCGCTCCCTGTTCCAGCAAAGCATCGAGGGCCCTGTTCAGCAGAGAAACCAGGGGCACCCACTCGCAGACCATAGCATGGTCCCTGCTCACCATGTTTGTGGCCTGCAGGAAGGGAGCCAGCACTAAGCACACCTGCTGCATGTGCCTCCAGTCATCATCGGGGACGATGGACGGGAAGTTGCTGGTCTTGTCCCTTCTCTGAGCTGCGGAAACAGTGGCCAGGGCAAGGTACTGTTTGACAGCGCGCCTCTGTTCAACCAGACGCTCCAACATCGCCAGGGTGGAGTTCCAGCGAGTCGGAACGTCAAGGATCAGCCGATGGCGTGGCAGATCCAGCTCCTTTTGCACGTCTTCCAGGCTCGCACAGGCTGCAGCCGAGCGCCGGAAGTGACGCACAACGTTCCTTGCCGTTTCCAGCAGTTCGCCCATCCCCTGGTAGGTGCGCAGGAACTTCTGCACCACCAGGTTCAGCACGTGGGCAAGACAGGGGATGTGGGTCAGGTTTCCCCTGTCTATTGCGGCAACCAGATTGGCCCCATTGTCGGCCACCACCTCTCCGACTCTGAGGCCTCTGGGGGTCAGCCAAATCCTCTCCTGCTCCTGGAGTTTGGCCAACACATGGGTTGCCGTCAGCTTGGTCTTCCCAAGGCTGACCAAGTGCAGCAGCGCTTGGCAGTGGCGGGCCTTCACGCTGCTGCTGAGGCGGGGGGTTTGGCCAGGTGTGCCGGAGGATGGCAGAGGATCGGAGGAACCTGCTGCAGTTCCCCTGAGCCTGCGGGGTGGCACCACCCACTGTGTTGCTGCTGCTGCTGTGCCCGCTGCTGCTCTCCCATCCTCACCCCCTTCCACCAAGCTGACCCAGTGGACAGTGAAGGACAGGTAGCGGCCTGTCCCGAAGCGGCTGCTCCAGGAGTCCATGGTGACGTGGACCCTTTCACCAACCGCGTGCTCCAGCCCTCGCTCCACATTGGCCATCACAAAGCGGTGCAGTGCAGGAATGGCCTTGCGGGCAAAGAAGTGTCTGCTGGGGAGCTGCCAGTCTGGGGCTGCGCAAGCAAGCAGCGCACGAATGTCGCTCCCCTCCTGCACGAGCGTGTACGGCAGGAGTTGGGAGCACATGGCCCGTGCCAGCAAGCCGTTCAGCTGCCGCACGCGACGGCTGCTGGGAGGCAGAGCCCTAACCACCCCCTGGAAGGACTCGCTCAAAAGGCTCTGGCGTGGCCTTTTGCTGACACGGGAATCAGCAGACACAGCAGAGGAGGCCACTGAGGACTGGCTGCCAGAACAGGCCTCAGTGTCGGCGGCAGGAGTTGCAGAGGGGGGAGGAGCAGTGCGTTTCCGCACTCCTGCTGGTGCTGCTGGAGGAGCAGGAGGGCGGGTGGCTGCTGTTGCTGCTGCTGCTGCTGAAGGCTGTGCAGTGATGGGTGTGGTGCCACTGCCAGCACCAGATGCCTTCAGCCTCTGGAACTCCTCATGCTGGTGGAAATGTTTAGCCGCAAGGTGGTTGATGAGCGAGCTGGTGCAGAACTTTAAGGGGTCTGCACCTCTGCTCAACTTCCGCTGACAGTGGTTGCAAGTGGCGTACTTGCTGTACACAGTGGGCATGGTGAAATATCGCCAGATTGGTGACTTAAACATCCCCCTACGGCATGGAAGCGCTGCTGCCTGTCTCCCTGTGGTGGTTGGGGGGGGGGCTTGGGGGGCTTGGGTGCGGCTGGTGGTGGTACTGGCAGATGCTGCTGCTGCTGCTGCTGAGCCTGAGACACCAGCAGGCTGTGGGACCTGCCTACTGCTGCTGCCAATGCTTGCAATGATGCGCCTCCTTGCAAGGCCCACAAGAGCATCCTCCTCCTCAGAGCTGCTGAGGACGACATCCCCTGGAGGTGGTGGCACCCAGTCTCTGTCTGTCACCGGGTCATCATCATCCTCCCCCTCCTGAAACATGTCCTGCTGGGATGAGGACCCCCCAAACTCCTCTCCTGATGCATGGATGGGCTGCTTGACTGTCGCCACAGTCTTGCTGTCCAATCCCTCATCCCCCAAAGTGCCCATCAGCATCTCCTCCTCAAGATCGCCAACAACAGCAGACAATTTACTCATGATGCCTGGGGTCAAAAGACTGCTGAATGACAGGTCGGCGAGTGACGGTGAACTGGCCTCCTCCCCAGACCCTGCTGGGCGGCTGCTGCGAACAGGGGTGGTGGTGGTGGTGAGGGTGGAGGCCTCGGATGCAGAGCTGATGGCGGGCTGCTCATCCTCCGTCATGAGTTGCACCACAGTGTCTGCATCCTTTTCCTCAATGGGACGTTTCCGACCCGGCTGGAGGAAAATGGGAGCAGGTGCTACACGCTGCTGCTGCTGTGTCTCTGCAGCGTGAGTTGCAGATGCTCCTGCTGGGCGGCGCCCAAGGCGTCCACGGCCAGTGGCTATGGGAGGAATGTTAGCCACTGACGCTGCTGCTGCTGCTGCGGAACTGTGCATGGTGGCGCCCGCGGCCGCGGCTTGCCACAATGCTGCTCCCTCTCCTCCTGATTCCCTTGCTGCCCTTCCCCTTGCCCAAACCGCGCTGGCTGCCACTTCCAGACATCTTAAATGTTTTGGGCGTATAGACAAAAGTTTTGTAAAAGGGCGGGTGAAAAGTGGGGTACTTTAATGGAGTGGGTTGGTTGGTGAGGTGACTGAGTGAGTGTCCCCTAGTACAGTAAGTAAGTAGTAACAGTCAGGAAGTACAACTAGCAGTTACAATAATCAGTAGTAATCACAAGTAAATTTAGTGTGTGTACACTCAGACAGTGAGTGCACGCACGCAGGAGCTAGTAGCCTATGAACACAGTGACTGAGTGTCCTAGACTCCTAGTACAGTAAGAGTAAGTAGTAACAGTAAGTAGAACTAACTAATTACAATAATCAATCAGCGATCAGAAGGAAATGGAGTGTGGGTGTGTGTACACTCAGACAGTGAGTGCACGCACGCAGGAGCTAGTAGCCTATGAACACAGTGACTGAGTGTCCTAGACTCCTAGTACAGTAAGAGTAAGTAGTAACAGTAAGTAGAACTAACTAATTACAATAATCAATCAGCGATCAGAAGGAAATGGAGTGTGGGTGTGTGTACACTCAGACAGTGAGTGCACGCACGCAGGAGCTAGTAGCCTATGAACACAGTGACTGAGTGTCCTAGACTCCTAGTACAGTAAGAGTAAGTAGTAACAGTAAGTACAACTAACTAATTACGATAATCAATCAGCGATCAGAAGGAAATGGAGTGTGGGTGTGTGTACACTCAGACAGTGAGTGCACGCACGCAGGAGCTAGTAGCCTATGAACACAGTGACTGAGTGTCCTAGACTCCTAGTACAGTAAGAGTAAGTAGTAACAGTAAGTACAACTAACTAATTACGATAATCAATCAGCGAACAGAAGGAAATGGAGTGTGGGTGTGTGTACACTCAGACAGTGAGTGCACGCACGCAGGAGCTAGTAGCCTATGAACACAGTGACTGAGTGTCCTAGACTCCTAGTACAGTAAAAGTAAGTAGTAACAGTAAGTACAACTAACTAATTACAATAATCAATCAGCGATCAGAAGGAAATGGAGTGTGGGTGTGTGTACACTCAGACAGTGAGTGCACGCACGCAGGAGCTAGTAGCCTATGAACACAGTGACTGAGTGTCCTAGACTCCTAGTACAGTAAGAGTAAGTAGTAACAGTAAGTAGAACTAACTAATTACAATAATCAATCAGCGATCAGAAGGAAATGGAGTGTGGGTGTGTGTACACTCAGACAGTGAGTGCACGCACGCAGGAGCTAGTAGCCTATGAACACAGTGACTGAGTGTCCTAGACTCCTAGTACAGTAAGAGTAAGTAGTAACAGTAAGTAGAACTAACTAATTACGATAATCAATCAGCGATCAGAAGGAAATGGAGTGTGGGTGTGTGTACACTCAGACAGTGAGTGCACGCACGCAGGAGCTAGTAGCCTATGAACACAGTGACTGAGTGTCCTAGACTCCTAGTACAGTAAGAGTAAGTAGTAACAGTAAGTACAACTAACTAATTACAATAATCAATCAGCGATCAGAAGGAAATGGAGTGTGGGTGTGTGTACACTCAGACAGTGAGTGCACGCACGCAGGAGCTAGTAGCCTATGAACACAGTGACTGAGTGTCCTAGACTCCTAGTACAGTAAGAGTAAGTAGTAACAGTAAGTAGAACTAACTAATTACAATAATCAATCAGCGATCAGAAGGAAATGGAGTGTGGGTGTGTGTACACTCAGACAGTGAGTGCACGCACGCAGGAGCTAGTAGCCTATGAACACAGTGACTGAGTGTCCTAGACTCCTAGTACAGTAAGAGTAAGTAGTAACAGTAAGTAGAACTAACTAATTACAATAATCAATCAGCGATCAGAAGGAAATGGAGTGTGGGTGTGTGTACACTCAGACAGTGAGTGCACGCACGCAGGAGCTAGTAGCCTATGAACACAGTGACTGAGTGTCCTAGACTCCTAGTACAGTAAGAGTAAGTAGTAACAGTAAGTACAACTAACTAATTACGATAATCAATCAGCGATCAGAAGGAAATGGAGTGTGGGTGTGTGTACACTCAGACAGTGAGTGCACGCACGCAGGAGCTAGTAGCCTATGAACACAGTGACTGAGTGTCCTAGACTCCTAGTACAGTAAGAGTAAGTAGTAACAGTAAGTACAACTAACTAATTACGATAATCAATCAGCGATCAGAAGGAAATGGAGTGTGGGTGTGTGTACACTCAGACAGTGAGTGCACGCACGCAGGAGCTAGTAGCCTATGAACACAGTGACTGAGTGTCCTAGACTCCTAGTACAGTAAGAGTAAGTAGTAACAGTAAGTAGAACTAACTAATTACAATAATCAATCAGCGATCAGAAGGAAATGGAGTGTGGGTGTGTGTACACTCAGACAGTGAGTGCACGCACGCAGGAGCTAGTAGCCTATGAACACAGTGACTGAGTGTCCTAGACTCCTAGTACAGTAAGAGTAAGTAGTAACAGTAAGTAGAACTAACTAATTACAATAATCAATCAGCGATCAGAAGGAAATGGAGTGTGGGTGTGTGTACACTCAGACAGTGAGTGCACGCACGCAGGAGCTAGTAGCCTATGAACACAGTGACTGAGTGTCCTAGACTCCTAGTACAGTAAGAGTAAGTAGTAACAGTAAGTAGAACTAACTAATTACGATAATCAATCAGCGATCAGAAGGAAATGGAGTGTGGGTGTGTGTACACTCAGACAGTGAGTGCACGCACGCAGGAGCTAGTAGCCTATGAACACAGTGACTGAGTGTCCTAGACTCCTAGTACAGTAAGAGTAAGTAGTAACAGTAAGTACAACTAACTAATTACAATAATCAATCAGCGATCAGAAGGAAATGGAGTGTGGGTGTGTGTACACTCAGACAGTGAGTGCACGCACGCAGGAGCTAGTAGCCTATGAACACAGTGACTGAGTGTCCTAGACTCCTAGTACAGTAAGAGTAAGTAGTAACAGTAAGTAGAACTAACTAATTACAATAATCAATCAGCGATCAGAAGGAAATGGAGTGTGGGTGTGTGTACACTCAGACAGTGAGTGCACGCACGCAGGAGCTAGTAGCCTATGAACACAGTGACTGAGTGTCCTAGACTCCTAGTACAGTAAGAGTAAGTAGTAACAGTAAGTAGAACTAACTAATTACGATAATCAATCAGCGATCAGAAGGAAATGGAGTGTGGGTGTGTGTACACTCAGACAGTGAGTGCACGCACGCAGGAGCTAGTAGCCTATGAACACAGTGACTGAGTGTCCTAGACTCCTAGTACAGTAAGAGTAAGTAGTAACAGTAAGTAGAACTAACTAATTACAATAATCAATCAGCGATCAGAAGGAAATGGAGTGTGGGTGGTGTGTGTACACTCAGACAGTGAGTGACCGCACGCAGGAGCTAGTAGCCTATGAACACAGTGACTGAGTGTCCTAGACTCCTAGTACAGTAAGAGTAAGTAGTAACAGTAAGTAGAACTAACTAATTACAATAATCAATCAGCGATCAGAAGGAAATGGAGTGTGGGTGTGTGTACACTCAGACAGTGAGTGCACGCACGCAGGAGCTAGTAGCCTATGAACACAGTGACTGAGTGTCCTAGACTCCTAGTACAGTAAGAGTAAGTAGTAACAGTAAGTACAACTAACTAATTACAATAATCAATCAGCGATCAGAAGGAAATGGAGTGTGGGTGTGTGTACACTCAGACAGTGAGTGCACGCACGCAGGAGCTAGTAGCCTATGAACACAGTGACTGAGTGTCCTAGACTCCTAGTACAGTAAGAGTAAGTAGTAACAGTAAGTAGAACTAACTAATTACAATAATCAATCAGCGATCAGAAGGAAATGGAGTGTGGGTGTGTGTACACTCAGACAGTGAGTGCACGCACGCAGGAGCTAGTAGCCTATGAACACAGTGACTGAGTGTCCTAGACTCCTAGTACAGTAAGAGTAAGTAGTAACAGTAAGTAGAACTAACTAATTACGATAATCAATCAGCGATCAGAAGGAAATGGAGTGTGGGTGTGTGTACACTCAGACAGTGAGTGCACGCACGCAGGAGCTAGTAGCCTATGAACACAGTGACTGAGTGTCCTAGACTCCTAGTACAGTAAGAGTAAGTAGTAACAGTAAGTAGAACTAACTAATTACAATAATCAATCAGCGATCAGAAGGAAATGGAGTGTGGGTGGTGTGTGTACACTCAGACAGTGAGTGACCGCACGCAGGAGCTAGTAGCCTATGAACACAGTGACTGAGTGTCCTAGACTCCTAGTACAGTAAGAGTAAGTAGTAACAGTAAGTAGAACTAACTAATTACAATAATCAATCAGCGATCAGAAGGAAATGGAGTGTGGGTGGTGTGTGTACACTCAGACAGTGAGTGACCGCACGCAGGAGCTAGTAGCCTATGAACACAGTGACTGTCTGACTGAGTGTCCTAGACTCCTAGTACAGTAAGAGTAAGTAGTAACAGTAAGTACAACTAACTAACAATAATCTATCAGTAATCAGAAGGAAATAGAGTGTGTGTACACACAGACAGTGAGTGAGTGCACACACGCAGGAGCTAGCTAGTAGCCTATAAACAGTGACAGTCAGTGAGTGTCCTACTCCTAGTACAGTATAACTACAATACTATTAGTAAAGGACAGCAGAAATACTGGTATAGATGAGAGAAATAAACAGAGGACAGCTGCCCACAGAGGCAAGGCCCCCCTGAGGCCTAAACCTGTAAGCTTGCAGCAGCTGCCTGTCTCTAATGTAACACACAAGCTACTAACTAAAATACAATGTCTATCTAACTAACAACAATATAGGTGTATATGGCAGGTGTAGGTGAGCAAAAACGCTAGGTAAATGATCACAATAGAGCACTTGCTAAGCCAAAGCACAAAGGAGCAACTCTCTCTCTGTACAAGTCTCAGGCAAGCATGGAGAAACGGAACATGGCGGCCGCTATTTATAGGGTAGGGGCTGGCCAGGGTCCCCCTCTGTGATTGGCTGCCGTCAGAGGGCCTGGGAGCCCTCTGATTGGCTCTAAGGACATCAATCTGGGCTATGACGCTATTCGAGCTCGGTACCGAGCTCGAATAGCGCCGTTTGCTCGAATAGCTCGAATAGTGAATGGGCTATTCGAGTGTACTCGGATAGCCCATTCGAATAGCTACAGCTATTCGGAGCTCGAATACCGAGCTCGGATAGCTGAAAAAGAGCTCGAATATTCGAGCTACTCGAATATTCGAGCTCTGCTGAGCACCACTGGTGAGCAGTGGACAAGGGACCAGGGGAAGGAGCAGATGGAGCCAGAACATGAGGCACCAATAGGGCGGGTGATCAAGGGAAAGAGGTGGTATGAGGGGGGTCCGCATAATGATGTGTTGGGGATACATACTGTTGCAATGGGAGTGGTGGTGAAAATAGGTAGGGAAAATGGTGTAGCAGAGGTTGGAGGATATACTTGGTGGTGGGCTTACCTAGGGCAATGGAGCAGTGTTTAGTCGTTATCAGTACAGTTTGTGTTTATTTGGTGGGGTGGCTTGTAGGCTGTGCAGTTCAGAATCAAAGGCAGAGATAATCTAGATAGACAGCAATAGTGTGCAGCAATATAAGCAAGTTACAACAAAGTTAATGTTACCTTGATGTGGTGCTTATTTCTGCTGAATTACTGGTGAATTGTGGTAAATTCGTTGTTGCTCTTTGAAAACTGCCCTTAGAAAGCGAACCGACTTGTCGAACCGACAAGGCCTTTCTCCTTATATACACATAGCTATAGCATTAGCAATGTGTAATCAGGAAGGAAGGCCCAGTCAGCTGGCAGACAATATGCAAATTAAGTAATAGGGGTGGTCTTATTTCCTGCAACTTCGAACAGATCTGTATGTGATACAGGCTTTGATGGAAATTGCAGATCACACATTGTTTTCTGGTGGCTGAACAAAAGCCAGAATTCAATAGCAATTACAATACTCTCTGTAAGGAACTCAGGTGCTAACACTATTACAGAGGAAATCAGGAAAGCAAAAAGTGTAGCAAATTAAAAAGAAGGCAGAGATTACACATACACAGCAGATGCAGCAGGAAATTAAGCGTTTGCTTGCAGATATTTTCAGAGCAGTTCAGATTTAGAGATTACACATACACAGCAGATGCAGGAGGAAATTAAGCGTTTGCTTAGTCATGCACTGTACAAAGTTGGCCTTTATGGAAGAGTAGCAAGAAGAAAGGCATTGTTAACAGAAAGCATAAGAAGTCCTGTTTGCAGTTTGCCACAAGCCATGTGGGGGACACAGCAACCATGTGGAAGAAGGTGCTCTGGTCAGATGAGACCAAAATGGAACTTTTTGGCCAAAATGCAAAACGCTATGGGCTTGATTCACAAAGCGGTGCTAACCTACTTAGCACGTCTAAAGTCTTTAGACGCGCTAACCAGGGTGCTAAGTAGGTTAGCACCGGATTTCTCATTCAGATCGTGCGCTAACTTTGCGCGCGTAAAGTTTTACGCGCGCTAAGTCCCATAGGCTTTAATGGGCACTTCGCGCGGTGCGCCCTGCGCTCTGTGCAGTAAGCGCGTAAAGTTTTACGCGCATTAAGTTTTGCGCGCGTAAAGTTTTATGCGCGAAAAGCTTGTTTAGACGTGCTAAGGGGGTTTTCACAGGCGTGCTAACAGTTAGCACCGCTTTGTGAATCAAGCCCAATGTGTGGCAGAAAACTAACACTGCACATCACTCTGAACACACCATCCCCACTGTCAAATATGGTGGTGGCAGCATCATGCTCTGGGGGTGTTTCTCTTCATCAGGGACAGGGAAGCTGGTCAGAGTTGATGGGAAGATGGATGGAGCCAAATACAGGGCAATCTTGGAAGAAAACCTATTGGAGACTGCAAAAGACTTGAGACTGGGGCAGAGGTTCACCTTCCTGCAGGACAATGACCCTTAAACATAAAGCCAGGGCAACAATGGAACGGTTTAAAACAAAACATATCTATGTGTTAGAATGGCCCAGTCAAAGTCCAGATCTAAATCCAATGGAGAATCTGTGGCAAGATCTGAAAACTGCTGTTCACAAACGCTGTCCATCTAATCTGACTGAGCTGGAGCTGTTTTGCAAAGAAGAATGGGCAAGGATTTCAGTCTCTAGATGTGCAAAGCTGGTAGAGACATACCCTGAAAGACTGGCAGCTGTAATTGCAGCAAAAGGTGGTTCTACAAAGTATTGACTCAGGGGGGCTGTATAATTACGCACACCCCACTTTGCAGTTATTTATTTGTAAAAAATGTTCGGACTCATGTATGATTTTCGTTCCACTTCTCATGTGTACACCACTTTGTATTGGTGTTTCATGTGGAATTCCAATAAAATTGATGCATGTTTGTGGCAGTAATGTGACAAAATGTGGAAAACTTCAAGGGGGCCGAATACTTTTGCAACTCACTGTATGTGTGCCATATCATATATATGCCCTACCCTTGGATATATGTGACACGCCTTTTTTATATTCTGTTCATCAATACCTTATTAGACACATATTGATTGTTCACCCATCTTCATTTGGACTGCCTTGCATTGTAGCCAATTAAACCATTTGCTGAATAACTGAAACTGTTGTCTTATTTTATTTGTATGCCACCTTTTTTTATGGTTGTTGATACACCAATAAAAAATTGCATGCAAGAAATCATGGAGGATGAAGCAGGCGCTTTGGCGCCAGGCCACATAGCGCCTGACTTTAGCCCCACCAGAGCACTACTGCTATAGTGCGTGCCCCGCCTACGGGTAATTTGAGGTTTCTGAGATTTTTTTCCCTAGTATTTTACGCCACTAATAATTCTATCTGCCGTCATTCGGCTCACTCTGTGGCCAACTCACCTGCAGCATATACACGTACCCCAATGGGGGACCCACATTTTAGTGTACAGCTGAATTTGGTGTGTGTGCTGTTACCTGTCAGTGCAGATAACTTCCTAACATCACTATTACCTACTTGTGAATATCCATAAACCCCAAGCATCTGGGCCATTGGTATTGTTGTCGCTGAAAAATGATCTCCAATAAAGCCCACAAGTTTGTCTTGTGCAGAACAAGAATAATTAGGGATTGTCTTCTGTGGTCCGGATAAAATGCGTAAAATGTGTCTCATAGCCACATTAACATCTAAACATGAATCAGTCAAATGAAATCCCAGCGTAATATTAGGTAAAATATCATTCATTGTGTGTATAGCAAAATCAAAAACCATTAAGTTAAAACGTATCCGAGTGTCGGAGCTGTAGAAGAAAAGAAAATTATAATTCTGGTTACAGACATACAATTAAGTACATTGTAAATAAGCTGTTCACTGACTGGGTGTGTATTTGGCTCATGCTTTGGTAGAGCACTGATGTTGTTGGTTTACAGTTTGTATCCTCACCTTCTTTTTGCAGTTTTGATTTTGGGTTCCCTCTTCCCCCTAACATAATTTACACTGGCACTTTATATGAGGCACTATGGCACCTTACATACTCTAATGATGGCAATGTTGTAGGTACAGTATATGCAGTGGTGCTTGTAGTTGTCGTATTTAAATTAGTAGTTGTAGTTGTCGTATCATAATCAAAATTACAAATGGAATTATACTGAATTTTTTATTTGAGTTTGATTACAAGTCAAAAGTTCGCAAAGTATTCAAAATTACATTCTAAATTATGACTGTTGTTATAATGCATTGCACACTCATTTTTTTACATGCATACATACATTGAACTACATTCTATAAATAACAAAATACATGTACAGTATGTTAATCTATATATATATAAAATCGGATGTATGTATCAGGGATGAGCAGAAACTACGCCAGTGTGAATTTACGCATCGTAGTTCGCATCTACGCATCGTAGTTCATAGGCAAAGTTTCAAAAATACGCTTACGAATCTA
Organism: Hyperolius riggenbachi; assembly: GCF_040937935.1. Classification (NCBI taxonomy): domain Eukaryota; kingdom Metazoa; phylum Chordata; class Amphibia; order Anura; family Hyperoliidae; genus Hyperolius; species Hyperolius riggenbachi. Next base: position 46,048,288 of record NC_090646.1, on the reverse strand, counting down.
CGCGTAGCGAAGTACCGTTACGCATAGCTTATGCCCCCTACACGTAGTTCACATGTGTATTGCGTAGTGAACTACGAATGCGTTACTAGCGTCTTTTTTCCGCGTACAATTGTATGGTTACAAATTTACACATTAGAAAGGGGAATGTATGCATAGAAGTGTTCCTGGTATAAGCATTTAAAGGGAAAATGATGTGTAAAATTTTCCGCATACGGCCATAAGCATCCGCATACACTACACTTCGCACAACGTGTAATTGCGTATTTTAACGGGTAATCTATGAAATGCATATGAAGCAAATATTTGATTTTGAAGCCGTAGTTTGGGGAAGTGTAATTGCGTAAAACTACGTTCCAGCGTAGCGAAGTTGGCTGACTACGACCACCACTAGTATGTATGTATGTATGTGTGTGGGTGTGTATGTATGTATGTATGTGCCACGATCTCTCGAAAATGCCTCAACCAATTTGAACGAAACTTGGTATACAGATCCCTTACTACCTGGGATGATATGTTCTGGGGGTCTCGGGACCCCCTTGCACACTTGGGCGGAGCTACAAACAGCTAATCAGATTTAGCCTATTCATGTCAATGGAAAAAATGTAAAAAGCTGCCATTCTCACAGTAATCAAGCCAGAGTCCCCACACTAGGCACAGTTAGTCACTTGGTGACCGAGGTTATAAATACAAGAAAAGTGGGTGGAGCATGAAACAGCCAATCAGATTTCCTTGGTGGGTAAACTGCTTCCATTCACACATTTTGTTTTTTTATGCCAGGAACCTGAAAGCTCACAAACTTGGTCCTTGAGTGACTGTGTGTCAAGGTTACAAAACGTGGGTGGAGTCAGAAACAAATTTTACTGGGAAGATATAAACTGCAGCCATTCTTACACTGTTATTGGCAGGGTTCTTAAACGTTGCCTAGTTGGTTACTGGATGATTGAGATTAATATTCAGGAAAGTGGGTGGAGCCTTCAACAGCCAATAAAAACTCACCTGTTGATTTTCAAGGGGAATATGCAAAATGCTGCCATTTTACACTGTTAATAGCAGATGCCTCAAACCTGCTACAGTCGGTCACTGGGTGACTAGGGTTCAGGTTCTGGAAAGGGGGCGGAACCACAAACAGCCAATTAGATTTGTTTATTTTTTATGGGACTATACAGATTATTGATACCAAGGACCCCAAAGCTAATAAACTTGGTCATTTAGTGACTATATGTCAAGGTTAGAAAAAGTGGGCACTCCAACAACTACATTTTTTACATGAAAACATATAAAATGCAGCCATTCTTACACTGTTAATGGTAGGGTTCCCAAACTTGACAATTGGTCACTGGGTGACTGGGATTAATATTCAGGAAAGTGGGTGGAGCCTACAACAGCTAATCAAAATGTACCTATTGATTTTCAAGGGGAATATTTACATTGCTGCCTTTCTTTGGGCCCATTCTCACTTGAGCTGGAATCGCACGATTCACGCTTAAGGCAAACCACTAGCGTTTTTTTTAAAGCCGTGACATGTAAAAGCCACAACATGTAACACTATGTCAGTGTTCTCGATGCCACGTTTGCGGTTAGCGTTAACCACAAACGTGTTACATGCAGCGGTTTGTTGGCGATTTGTGATTAGCGACCACGATTAGCATGCATTGCATAGCATGTAATGGCGACGTAATGTAGCGCTGGCGGAATTCCGCAATTCCGGCGGAACGGAATTTGCTCATTCCAGTCATCCCAACCTACAACAGCCAATCAAAATTCACCTGTTGATTTTCAAGAAGAATATTTAAATTGCTGCCATTTTTACACTGTTATTAGCAGATGCCTAAGGCCCAGTTCACATTGGCGGTCGCCGTCCGGAATCGCCGTGCCGGAGCCGGACCGCATGCGGAACAGACGGAACGGACGCACGGCACAGCAATGAAAGTCTATGTGTCCGTTCAAATGCGTCCGTTCCGTCCGGACCGGAGCCGGACCGGATCCGGACTCCGGCGTAAAATCCAACATGCGCTATTTTTTGGTCCGGCTCCTCCGGCAGACGTATCCGGAGCGGAGCCGGACTGTTGCATCCGGCCAATACAAACCAATGAGAACCGGAGAACGCACAACACACTGGCGTAAAAAACGGACGCTCCACCCCACCTCCCATGCTTCCTCCATGCTACAACGGCCATCCTGGACGGGGACACATGGGCCCAGCGCCCACAGAGTGGAGCAGCAGCGACCTCACGCTGGAGCTCCCCGGCAGCAACATGTCCGATACGTCTGATAACGAGGAGGTGAGGCCCTACAATGACCCCAGAGCTTCTGCCGACCTCCCAGACCCCAGGTATTATTGAACAGCTTGTTATCTCAAACGGATCCGGACCACAACCGTGTTCATACCGCATGGAAAACGGATGCAAACGGACCGGATCCGGATAGGAACCGTACGGATCAGGTCCGGTCCGGATCCGGTGCGGTCCAGACATCCGTTCCGGTTTTTAAAAAACCTGATACAGTGAGTCACTGGGTAATAGAGGGTTAAAATTCTGTAAAGGGGCGGAGCTACAAACAGCCAATCTGATTCAATTAATTTCTATGGGAATATTCAAATAATAATCGATACTAAGGACCCCAACTGTACTGTATGTCCAAGTCAGAAAAAGTGGGTGGAGCCAACAACTAAATTTTTTTACATGAAAAAATATAAACTGCAGCCATTCTTACACTGTTAATGGTAGGGTTCTCAAATGTGACACAGTTGGTCACTGGGTGACTGGGATTAATAATCAGGAGCGGCCTAAAATAGCCAATCAAAATTCAACTTTTGATCTTCAAGGGGAAAATTTACATTGCTGCAATTCTTACACTGTTAATGGCAGAGGCCTCAAACCTGGTACAGTTGATCATTGGGTGACTGAAGTTCAAATTCTGGAAAGGGCCACAAACAGACAGATTTATTTCATTTAAATGGGAAAATGCAAATTATTTATGCCAAGGATCCCAAAGCTCATCAACTTGGTCATTCAGTGACTATATGTCAAGGGTAGAAACAGTGGACAGAACTAAAAACTACTAACTTTTTATCACACTAGTGCGTGACGAGGTAACATACAGATAATACACAACAATAGTACAAGGTACCGTCTAGATCAGGGTCGGACTGGGACACTAAGGGCCCACCGAGGAAGTTTCAGCCTGCCCCCCCCCCCCCCCCATCCCATTTTGATTTTATGGTAGGGAATAGATTATAAACACTTCTGAGGATAGTGTCCAATAGGGATATGTCCACTTGCGGCACGCACAGCGCGCCACAGCAAAAATTAATCAGTGTCGCCACGCACTGGAACATGGGCATGGTCATAATGGGTCATGGGCAGACTTTAAAAAAAAAACACACAAAATAAGTAGCGGTTTTATTCACAGAGATTAGGTCTGACCAGATACATTTTAGATAAAATAATCAAGTAGTTACATGCCTCATGATAATTCATCAAGTAGTCAAATGGCAGCAGATTTTCCGAAAAAATGCAACCAGATTGGCGCAGATTCCCCACAAAATGCAATCAAATTGGCAGCAGATATCCCCACAAAATGCAATCAAATTGGCAGCAGATATCCCCACAAAATGCAATCAAATTGGCGGCAGATATCCCCACAAAATGCAATTAGATTGGCGGCAGATATCCCCACAAAATGCAATCAAATTGGCAGCAGATATCCCCACAAAATGCAAATAGATTGGTGACAGATATCCCCACAAAATGCAATCCAATTGGCGGCAGATATCCCCACAAAATGCAATTAGATTGGCGGCAGATATCTCCACAAAATACAATTAGATTGGCAGCAGATATCCCCACAAAGTCAGGTCCCCTGTTAGTGGGGGTCCCCATGCTGGAAGGTGGTGCAGTGGGCACAGAGCAGCGGGGAGGGGGGGGACGCCTCCCCCCCTCCCTCACCTGGACCCCCCCCCCCAGTTTAGGTGGGCAGGTCACAGGTGTCCCCAGTTAGGTAGGTCTAAGTTCCCCCCCAAGCTTGGTAGGGGGGGCAGTGGGCACACAGAGCGGCGGGGAGGGGGGGAAGCTTCCCCCCCTCCCTCACCTGGAGCTCCCCCCAGTTTAGGTAGGCAGGCCACAGGCACAGGTCACAGGTGTCCCACAGTGCAGGAAGGGGGGCAGTGGGCACACAGAGCGGCAGGGAGGGGGGACGCTTCCCCCCCTCCCTCACCTAGGGGCCCCCCCTTCCGCACTCCCCATTTTGCACTCCCGTTCCATCCAAAATTGCAGCCAGCGGCAGCGAGCGGGGAATAGCTTACCGGCATGATGACATCAGAGGAGATCCATCGCTCTGCATGCCGCTGGCTGGTCTCCATCTCCTGCAATGCACTGACCAATCACCCTCTCACAGTACTTCCTGTGAGAGCGTGATTGGTCAGTCAGTGCATTGCAGGAGATGGAGACCAGCCAGCGGCACGCAGAGCGATGGATCTCCTTTGATGACTGATGTCATCATGCCGGTAAAGCTATTCCCTGCTCCCTGCCGCTGGCTGAAATTTTGGAGGGAGAGGGAGCGTGGAAGGGTGGGGCCCTTAGGTGAGGGAGGGGGGGGGGGAGCTTCCCCCCTCCCCGCCGCTCTGTGTGCCCTATTTCCCCCCTTCCTGTACTGTGCCGGCTCTGGGGCCCCCTGGGGCCCCCAGGAGGCGGGGCCCACCGATGTAATCATCGGCAGTTCGGTGCGTCAGTCTGAGACTGGTCTAGAGCAGTCAAAACTTGTGCACAAGTATATGTCAAAGTACAGAGTCATTTAAACCAAATCGTAGTCAAACTCAAGCAGGGTCATAAACGTGTATCAGAAGTCAGTCGTATTGTAAGGATCAGGCAGTAACAGAGTCAGGGACAGGCCGAGTCGGTAACGTAAATCAGATGGCAGTGGTACAGAAGGACTAGACAGGAGTAGTGTTGGGCGAACACTGTTCGCCACTGTTCGGGTTCTGCAGAACATCACCCTGTTCGGGTGATGTTCGAGTTCGGCCGAACATCTGATGGTGTTCGGCCAAACTGTTCGGCCATATGGCCGAACTAAGAGCGCATGGCCGAACGTTCCCCGAACGTTCGGCTAGCGCTGTGATTGGCCGAACGGGTCACGTGTAGTGTTGGGCGAACATCTAGATGTTCGGGTTCGGGCCGAACATGGCCGCGATGTTCGGGTGTTCGAGCCGAACTCCGAACATAATGGAAGTCAATGGGGACCCGAACTTTTGTCCTTTGTAAAGCCTCCTTACATGCTACATACCCCAAATTTACAGGGTATGTGCACCTTGGGAGTGGGTACAAGAGGAAAATTTTTTTAGCAAAAAGAGCTCATAGTTTTTGAGAAAATCGATTTTAAAGTTTCAAAAGGAAAACTGTCTTTTAAATGCGGGAAATGTCTGTTTTCTTTGCACAGGTAACATGCTTTTTGTCGGCATGCAGTCATAAATATAATACAGATAAGAGGTTCCAGGAAAAGGGACCGGTAACGCTAACCCAGCAGCAGCACACGTGATGGAACAGGAGGAGGGCGGCGCAGGAGGAGAAGGCCACGCTTTGAGACACAACAACCCAGGCTTTGCATGAGGACAAGAAGCGTGCGGATAGCAATTTGCATTTTGTCGCCATGCAGTCATAAATGTAATACAGATGAGAGGTTCAATAAACAATAAACAGTAATTGGTGTTGTCCAGAATGCGCACAATGCGTGGGCCGCGTTCAATGCAGTCCTAGGCCGAAGAGGTCATAGCCTAGGGTCACAAAAACCTGTTTATTTGGGCAATTTCAATGGTGGCGAGTCTGACGTACATAAATCGCAGCAATGGCCGTTAGCAACGTCTGAATCTCACGAAATGTCTCATGCAGGTAGAAGACATATTGTTAGACTTGAGCTCCAAAGATGCTTTCCCTACATCTCTGCAAACCAGAGTTACAGGGCTCCAAATTTGGTAAAATCCCCCGTAGGCTTTCATTGGGCATCCTATTTACAGTTCCAAAATCTCACATCTTTTCAAAGGGCAATTGCTCAGCAGTGGCAAATTTTTTAGCATTGTAGGGACCCTTAGGGGGAACATGACTGGTGAGTTTTGGGCCCCTAGGCCAAAGAGGTCATAGCCTAGGGTCACAAAAACCTGTTTATTTGGGCAATTTCAAGGGTAGTTATGCTGACGTACATAAATCTCAGCCATGGCCGTTAGCAACGTCTGAATTTCACGAAATGTCTCATGCAGGTAGAAGACATATTGTTAGACTTGGATTCCAAAGATGGGGTCCCTACATTTCTGCAAACCAGAGTTACAGGGGTCCAAAATTGGTAAAATCCCCCATAGGCTTTCATTGCCTCCCTATTTCACTTTCCAAAATCTCACATCTTTTCAAAGGGCAATTGCTCAGCAGTGGCAAATTTTCTAGCATTGTAGGGACCCTTAGGGGGAACATGACTGGTGAGTTTCGGGCCCCTAGGCCAAAGAGGTCATAGCCTAGGGTCACAAAAACCTGTTTATTTGGGCTATTTCACTGGTGGCGAGTCTGACGTACATAAATCGCAGCAATGGCCATTAGCAATGTCTGAATCTCACGAAATGTCTCATGCAGGTAGAAGACATACTGTTAGACTTGGATTTCAAAGATGGGGTCTCTACAGCTCTGCAAACCAGAGTTACAGGGGTCCAAAATTGGTAAAATCCCCCATAGGCTTCCATTGCCTCCCTATTTCACTTTCCAAAATCTCACATCTTTTCAAAGGGCAATTGCTCAGCAGTGGCAAATTTTCTAGCATTGTAGGGACCCTTAGGTGGAACATGACTGGTGAGTTTCGGGCCCCTAGGCCAAAGAGGTCATAGCCTAGGGTCACAAAAACCTGTTTATTTGGGCTATTTCAATGGTGGCGAGTCTGACGTACATAAATCGCAGCAATGGCCGTTAGCAACGTCTGAATCTCACGAAATGTCTCATGCAGGTAGAAGACATATTGTTAGACTTGGATTCCAAAGATGGGGTCTCTACATCTCTGCAAACCAGAGTTACAGGGCTCCAAAATTGGTAAAATCCCCCATAGGCTTTCATTGGGCCTACTATTTACCGTTCCAAAATCTCACACCATTTCAAAGGGCAATGGCTCAGCAGTGGCAAAACTCACCAGTCATGATCCCCCTAAGAGTCCCTACAATGCTAGAAAATTTGCCACTGCTGAGCAATTGCCCTTTGAAAAGATGTGAGATTTTGGAAAGTGAAATAGGGAGGCAATGGAAGCCTATGGGGGATTTTACCAATTTTGGACCCCTGTAACTCTGGTTTGCAGAGATGTAGGGACCCCATCTTTGGAATCCAAGTCTAACAATATGTCTTCTACCTGCATGAGACATTTCCTGAAATTCAGACGTTGCTAACAGCCATGGCTGAGATTTATGTACGTCAGCATAACTACAATTGAAATAGCCCAAATAAACAGGTTTTTGTGACCCTAGGCTATGACCTCTTTGGCCTAGGGGCCCGAAACTCACCAGTCATGTTCCCCCTAAGGGTCCCTACAATGCTAGAAAATTTGCCACTGCTGAGCAATTGCCCTTTGAAAAGATGTGAGATTTTGGAAAGTGAAATAGGGAGGCAATGGAAGCCTATGGGGGATTTTACCAATTTTGGACCCCTGTAACTCTGGTTTGCAGAGATGTAGGGACCCCATCTTTGGAATCCAAGTCTAACAATGTGTCTTCTACCTGCATGAGACATTTCGTGAAATTCAGACGTTGCTAACGGCCATGGCTGAGATTTATATATATATATATATTGTTTGCATGATATAATCCTTGCCTTATCCACTGTTATTGCACATTGCACTTATATGGTTTGTGAGCCTATTGAACCCGGGTTCTATCAGTGTGGTTGCTCAAATATTGAGCACCACATATGATTATATATATATATATATATATATATATACATATATATATATATATATATATATATATATATATATATATATATATATATATATATATATATATCTTTTGATTGATTACTATATATTGGAGATTATTTACTGAGGATGACCAACCAGCAGGTTTTTGGTTTTTAATTGTTTTTATGACTATATAGTGTTGTGATATTTAACAAACTTGAATTTATCTGTAAGGCTTGGTGGTGTATTCTCCACAGTCAGCATGCAACGCATGAGCTGACATGAAGGAGGTACACACACTAGCACAAGGAAACAGGCTATCCCTAGTATAGTGGAGGGGAGGACTGACTCCAATACAAGATTGTGGCGCACAGAGCCGGTGCAGATCCGACAGCCACAAACAATACTTTTGCGATAACGTCTCAGCGCAAGGTAGCGCTGAGCGCATAAACCAGAACTGAGGAGATCAGGACAGGTAGACAGAATGAACGCTTGCTAGCTAGCCGCTACTTAGTGACAGCAAGCGTCCACAACAAGACAGACTGGAATGAGGCAGCCAATGCGTTGCAGCGATGGCGTGCCTCACAAAGACAGGACAGGATAGTCAGGAAATAGCAGGATCGAGATAGATGAACGTAACACAGACAAAAATACAATAAGTATGTTTTCCTAGCGTATTACAATGACAGCTATCAATGAAACTATTTGTAACGTCTGACTAACATATGTATATATCGGCAATGAACCGATATATGACATAAGCAGGAACTCTGACTAGGACAGGAGTAATACAGGGAACAGGACTCAGAAGGATTCGCTATCTCTTCGCAGAGATGAACGCAATCCACAAACGGTAACAGAACAAGATTCAGAAGGATTTGTTATCTCTTTGCAGAGATGAACGCAATCCACAAACGGTAACAGAACAGGATTCAGAAGGATTCGTTATCTCTTCGCAGAGATGAACGCAATCCACAAACAGAACCAGGAGCAGGGTAACTAACTCAGCACGGGTGATCACGATACGCGCAACCTACCAAAACGTGCTGGAAAGCTGACTAACTGCACACAGGATATAAACAGTTCGTGTGCGTATACATCAGCGACACTGATGTATCAACGTAACACAAATACAAGGAAAATAATAAACGTGCTGGTATGCATATATATTGGCAATGAACCAATATATGATGCAAAGACCAGCAAAGTATCTTTAGAACAAGAAACACGATCGGGGGCTGAAGCAACAGCAAGACAGGCTTAAACTGAAGCTATGAAAACCCGAGGAGTCCTGCAGGAAGCAGATCTTTATACTGAGGTCATCCAATGGGAGCAGACATGCAGATTCCCACACAGGTGAATGATAATCAGTCACAAGCTGACAGCAGGGAAAGGCAGACAAAGCTATGCAGCTTGCATGGAAAGAGATCAGAACTGCCTGAGCTGCAGCACTACTACTTCCAGCAATACCTGCTGCAGCAGCGATCATGACATTATCTTTATACAATTGCTTGTGGTGCTGTATATGGTCATTACCCCTCCTTTAGTAACTCAAGAATAGCTAGCTAGACCAAGAACCAGCAAACTGATTAGTATCAGGTCCAGTGAGTGAATGCAATCTCTGGCCTTAAGTACTATCCCCAATTCCACAGAAACCACTCCCTTAGTGATGTCACTATAGTGACATCACTGCTGACCTCAGCTAGATCCTCCTCCTAAGCCTCTAAGGCTTATCGGCGGCCACACACGCGCATTTGGTCGCACGCACACTTGAACTCACCGCCGGAGGGATGCCAGGGACGCCGCCAGAGGACATTGGCTGTGAAGTCCCGCCGCTCGCGCGGACCATGCCGGAGACGCCGCGGGATGTGCCGCTGAAAGGTACGAATGTTACACTTTTTACATGAGGAATTACTACAACAGCCAATCAAAATGTACATATTTACTTTCAAGGGAAATATTTAAACTACTGCCATTCTTACACTGTTAATGGCAGAGGCCTGAAACCTGCTACAGTCAGCCACTGAGTGATTGGGGTTCCAATTCCCTAAAGGGGCGTAACCACAAACAGCCAAAAAGATTTATTTGTTGGATAAACTGCTTATATTTACATATGTTTGATGCCAGGCACCTGAAAGCTCGCAAACTTGGTCACTGAGTGACTGTGTGTCAAGGTTACAAAAAGTGGGTGGAAAAAAAAATATAATATATATATAAATATATATATACTAGCTGGTGGCCCAGCTTTACCCAGGTATGTATTTGGCTGGTGTTGGCCCCGCCCCCTTTTCCTAACCCTAACACACAATTACTTAATTACTTAATGACCAAGTTTGTGAGCTTTGCGGACTTTGGCATCAATAATTTGCACTGAAATAAAATAAATCTGATTGGTTGTGGCTCCACCCCTTTTCTGAATTTGAACCCAAATCACCCAATGGCCAACTGTACCAGGTACAGGTGATTAACAGTGCAAGAGGCTTGTGCTATTAACAGTGCAAGAATGGCAGCAATTAAATATCCCCCTTAAAAATCAATAGGTGGATTTTGATTAGCTTTTGTACGCTCCACCCACTTTTCTAAATATTAATCCCAGTCACCCAGTGACCAACTGTGCAAAAGTTTCAGAACTCTACCATTAACAGTGTAAGGATGGCTGCCGTTTACATTTTCGCAATTAAATTTGTATTTTTCTTCACCCACTGATTTCCTGACATTGTTTGGGTATGTATTAGGCTGGTTTTGGCCCCTTTTTCTAACCCTTACACACAATTACTTAATGACAAGTTTGTAAGCTTTGCGGTCTTTGACATCAATAATTTCCACTGAAATGAAACAAATTTGATCAGCTGTTTGATACTCCACCCCCTTTTCTGAGTCACCCAATGACCAACTGTACCAGATTTGAGGCTTGTGTCATTACCAGTGCAGATATAGCAGCAATGAAATATTCCCCTTGAAAATCAATAGTTGAATTTTGATTGGCTTTTGTAGGCTACACCCACTTTTCTGAATATTAATCTAAGACACCCAGAGACCAACTATGCAAAGTTTGAGAACCCTACCAGTAACAGTGTAAGAATGGCTGCAGTTTACATTTTCCCAGTGAAATTTGTATTTGTCTCCGCCCACCGATGACCCGGTTATGTATTGAGATGGTGTTGACTGTGCCCACTTTTTCTAACCCTAACACACAATTACTCAAAGACCAAGGTTGTGAGCTTTGCAGTCTTTGGCATCAGTAACTTGCACTGTTAATGGCACAAGCCTCAAACCTGGTACAGTTGATCATTGGGTGACTGGGGTTCAATTTCAGAAAGGGGGGTGGAGCCACAAACAGCTAATCAGATTTGTTTCATTCCAATGCAAATTATTGATGTCAAACACCGCAAAGTTCACAAACTTGGTCATTGAGTAATTTATTAATTGTGTGTTAGGGTTAGAAAAGTGGGCACAGCCAACCCCAGCCAAATACATAAGCGGGCAACATGGGGTCATAAGTGGGCGGAGACAAATACAAATTTTACTAGGAAAATGTAAACAGCAGCTATTCTTACACTGTTAATTGTAGGGTTCTCAAACTTTGCACAGTTGGTTACTGGGTGACTGGGATTAATATTCAGAAAGGTGGGCGGAGTCTATAAAAGCCAATCAAAATTAACCTATTGATTTTCAAGGGGAATATTTACATTGCTGCCATTCTTGCACCGTTAATGGCACAAGCCTCAAACCTGGTACAGTTGATCATTGGGTGACTAGGGTTCAATTTCAGAAAGGGGGTGGAGCCACAAACAGCCAATCAGATTTGTTTCATTTCAATGCAAATTATTGATGCCAAATACTGCAAATCATCACAAACTAGGTAAATGAGTAATTGTGTGTTAGAGTTAGAAAAAGTTAGCCCAGCCAACACCAGCCAAATACATATCCAGGCAATGCCAGGTCATCAGTGGACGGAGACAAATACAATTTCATTGGGAATATGTAATTTGCAGCCATTCTTATACTATTAATGGTAGGGTTCTCAAACTTTGCACGGTTGGTCACTGAGTGACTGGGATTAATATTCAGAAAAGTGGGTGGGGCCTACAAAAGCCAATCAAAAATTACCTATTGATTTTAAAGTGGAATATTTCATTGCTGCCATTCTTGCACTGTTAATGGCACAAGCCTCAAACCTGGTACAGTTGATCATTGGGTGATTGGGGTTGAAATTTATAAAAGGGATTGGAGCCACAAACAGCCAATCTGATTTGTTTCATTTTAATGCAGTTTATTGATGACAAAGACTGCAAAGCTCACAAACTTGGTCATTGAGTAATTGTGTGTTAGGGTTAGAAAAAGTGGGTGGAGCCAACACCAGCCAAACAGATACGCACTGCCGGGCCAACAGAATTGCCCGGGTATGTATTTGGCTAGTGTTGGCTCCGCCCACTTTTTCTAATAATAAGTCACAATTCTTTAATCACTCAATGACCTAGTTTGTGAAATGTGCGGTCTTTGGCATCAATAATTTGCATTGAAATGAAACAAATCTGATTGGCTGTTTGTGGCTCCACCCCCTTTTCTGAATTTGAACACCAGTCACCCAATGATCAACTGTACCAGGTTTGAGGCTTGTGCCATTAACAGAGCAAGAATGGCAGCAATTACATACTCCCCTGGAAAATCAATAGGTGCATTTTGATTGGCACACACACATACACACACCTGGATTTCCATGAGACAGGTCAGTGTTAGGTGAGTACCTAAAGTGCACCTGTCATGACAGGAAGCAGCCACAACTAACCTTCTTCTAATAAATGCTGGTTTGCTTAGCCTGTAATCCTCTGTGGAAGAATTCTCCCCACTCCTTATTCCACTGGCAGCCTTTACACACGACATTCCCCTCACCTCCTCTCATGGCATCAGACATACTAAGGGGGAAGATTACAGCCAGAAAATATACAGCAGTGACAAGCGAAAATGTAGATATTATTTTTGCATTCATGTTTGCAAACAATATAAAACTCGACTTTCGAGCAAAACTGCCTTTGAAAAATCATTTTATAATAAGTTTGTGATTTTCTACACTTTTTGTGAATTTTTGCTCAACAATAAACATTTTGATGCAAGATGATTTGCAAGCAACACTGGTAAACAGCAATAAAAACTGACAGAGGTTCAAAACTTTTCCCCACAACATCTAAATAGGCAATAAAGTTTTTGTTAGGACATCACTTTAATTTTAAATCAGTGCTACTGCAATAGGCAAATACAGTGTAATGCAATAAGGTGATAGTGAAAAATACAACCTACCCAAAGCAAGTAAATGATTTAGCAAAGTCTGTTCCTAGTTTGTCATATGTTTTCAAACCTAAGGTAAATACTCCTCCAATAACAAAGTCACCCTCCTGGTAGTAGTGATGATCTCTATCTATCTCCCTTATCCTGAGGTTACAGGCTGGAGCTGATCTCTGAGTGTCACATAAGCAGAACGTCATGCACAGGATGATCCATCTGATCAGCTCTCTGTGATCAGAAAATGCAGCTGTAGTTCTCTTCTGTGTCTGTAGAAGATGTAGAGATCCATTCTGATCAGCAATATGTCTCATGCCTGTAGGTCCGAGTGCTGCACAGCTCATCAGCAGCTCTCCTCTGCTTATATAGAGCTCAGTGCCATATACTCCTCATTGTGCTGAATATAACCCCTCCATGCATTACATCAGCCTGTGTCTCTTTTAGATCTTCATTAGAATTTTATTTAGAAATCCCAGCTGCACAGGTGGCTGTTTATAAGTCGTTCTGCAAATGTAAATGTACTGATTATATCCTGCTTAGCAGTGCTATGTGCTTTTATTTTATTTATGTATTTATTTATTTAAATAAGACAATGAATGCATTGTTAACCTCTTTACCTTCAGAGGCTCTTTAAATTGTAACAGAATGTTTTTTTTAATACGCTCAAGTGATGCTTTATTTAATTACTAGTGGAAACGGGCTAGGTCCGTCACCACGGCCAGCACACATGCCCGCGCACCCGCCACGTGCACCAGTTGCGCACGCACCCGCCTGCCGCGCCCGCACCCGCCTGCCGCGCCCGCACCCATCCACCCAGCCGGCCGCCCCCTGGCTTTCCTGCTCAGTCCAAAGGGTGTCCCTGCGCCACATGCACAGTAGCACAAACGCAAGGACACACACACACACACACATAGACGTAGAGACAAAGGGGTTTTATTATATAGGATCTCAAAGAACACATAGAACAGCATTAGGTAACAAAGCTTACATAAAAATGTCAAGTGTCTGCAAGTTAACAATCTAATATCATTTTTATTTTGTTTGCTCCGCCCCCAATGAGCCACCCGCAAGTAAAATCCAGAGTTACATTTTCTTTCTATTTTATTTCTTACTAGCTGACAGCCCGGTGTTGCCCATGTATGTTTTTGGCTGGTGTTGGCTCCACCCACTTTTTCTAAACTTTACACACACACATACTCAATTACTCAATGATCTAGTTTGTGAGCTTTGCAGTCTTTGGCATGAATAATTTGCATTGAAATGAAAAAATTCTGATTGGCTATGGCTACACCCCTTTTTCTGAATTTGAACTTTAGTCATCCAATGACCAACTGTACTATGTTTGAGGTTTGTGCCATTAACCGTGCAAAAATGGCAGCAATGAAATATTCCCCTTAAAAATCCATAGGTGAATTTTGATTGGCTTTTGTAGGCTCCATCCACTCTTCTGAATATTAACCCCAGTCACCCATTGACCTACTGTGCAAAATTTGAGAACCCTACCATTAACAGCATAAAAATGGCTGCAGTCTACATTTTCCCAATGAAATGTATATTTTTCCCCTCCCACTGATGACCTGGCATTTCCCGGGTACGTATTTGACTGGTGTTGGCTGTGCCCACTTTTTCTAATGCTAACACACAATTACGCAATGACTTAGTTTGTGAGCTTTGAAGCCTTTGGCCTCAATAACTTGCATTGAAATGAAACAAATCTGATTGGCTGTTTGTGGCTCCACCCCATTTTCTGAATTTGAACCCCAGTCACCCAATGAGCAACTGTACCAAGTTTGAGGGTTGTGCCAATAACATTGTAAGAATGGCAGCAATTAAATATTCCCCTTGAAAATCAATAGTTGACTTTTGATTGGCTTTTGTAGGCTCACCCCACTTTTCTGAATATTAATCCCAGTCACCCAGTGACCAACTGTGCAAAGTTTGAGAACCCTACCATTAACTGTATAAGAATGGCTGCAAATTACATATTCCCAATGAAATTGTATTTGTCTCTGCCCACTGATGACCTGGCATTGCCTGGGTATGTATTTGGTTGGTGTTGGCTGGGCTCACTTTTTCTAACTCTAACACACAATTACTCAATTACCTAGTTTGTGAGATTTGCAGTATTTTGCAACAATTTGCATTGAAATGAAACAAATCTGATTGGCTGTTTGTGGCTCCATCCCTTTTCTGAATTTTAACCCCATTCACCCAAAATCCAACTGTACCAGGTTGGAGGCTTTTTCCATTAACAGTGTAAGAAAGAGAGCAATGAAATATTCTCATTAAAAAGCAATAGGTGAATTGTGATTGGCTTTTGTAGGCTCCATCCACTTTTTCTGAATATTAATCCCAGTCACCCAGCGACCAACTGTGCAAAGTTTGAGAACCCTACCATTAACAGTATAAGAATCAGAATCAGAATCAGAATATGTTTATTTCGCCAAGCATGAGCGATCATGCCCGGAATTATTTTTGGCACATACATATAGCTCAGGAAAGAAGACAGAGAAGAATGCATAGCGACAGAGATAGATTGCATTACATTGTGCATGTAACATCATACATACATCACAGTTCATTTAGTGGCCTAGTGATGACCAGCAGTTAGACTTGTTAGCCTTGCAAGGTGGTTGCTTCTGTTGACTGGTCAGGCGTGGCACAGCCTGCCCCCCAGCTAGTTTGGGCTTGCACTGATGGAAGTATATGGAGGGAATTCAAGTGGCTGACACCCGACGGGAAGAAGGAGTTTCTGTGTCTCGCAGTCTTTGAGGGGATGGCTCGTAGTCTCCGGCCCAGAGGGAGCAGACTGAAGTATCGGTGACCTGGGTGCGAGGGATCATTGGCAATCCTCAATGCCCTGGATTTCAGTCTCTTGTTGTGCAGTAGTGCAAGTGAGGGGAGGGGGCACCCGATGACCCTCTCTGCTGCCCTAATGACCCTCTGTAGTTTTAATTTGTCGCTGGCGGTGGCACCAGCATACCAGACCGAGATGGAGGAGCAGAGGATTGACTCAATGGTGGCGAAGTAGAAACTGGTCAGAATTTCTTGTGTCATCAGAATCAGAATCAGAAATCAGAATCAGAAATCTTTATTTCGCCAAGTACAACGGGGGTTGTACCCGGAATTATTTTTGGCACATACAGGGTCGGTGATGGTACAGTTAATACAATAAAATACAGCAAGATATACATAAAGCGTAGGCATATAGACAAGCATAACGAAGAAGGACCAGAGGGGGCATACCAGTGCTATGTTGAGGGAGCAGCCACAGCGCTCAAACCTCTGCAGCGATTTGGATGCCCCGCAGCAGCCCCTGAAAAAAGGATAGTGCAGAGAAGAGAGAAAGAGAGAGAGCAGGATAGTGTAGGAGAACAAGAGAAAGAAAGAAGGAAGGAGAACAGGAGAAATAAGAGAGAGACAGTCAGATAATCCCCTGTGGCTGCAGTGGTGGTTCACTGGCTGGCTGGCAGCTCGAATAACTGCACTGGCTGGAAGGAGTTAGCCTCCATGCTTGCGGCCGAGTCTGTTGAGGTTGGACAAGTGCGGTTGGTCTTGTAGGCCCTAAGAGACCCCCAGCAGCTTCAGACGAAGGTGAGCGTCCCTGGTAAAAAGAGGAGCAGGCACTCCTGAATGAAGGCAGTGGTGCAATGACCCGCGTGCAGCCCATGTGCTGCAGAGGGAGGCAGTTGCGACAGGGATAGAAACAGTTCCTGGGCCTGCAGTCACAACCACGTGGGTGGTCCCAGTTGTTGCGCCGGTGATGGAGGTGCGGAGGGCAGGGTCTGCTTCCCGTATGGCGGCCAGCCGTTCGGTGGTGGAGTGAGCAGTGAGGCAAGCAGCAAGCAGCTGTGGGCCAGCCCGAGAAGCCGCAACACTAACCTCAGGGACCCAGGCGATGGAATGATACCGCTATACTGAGAGGTGGTATCGGAGGAACAGCGGCTTCTTCCCAGCAGATCGCAGCCTGGTCCCCAGCAGGAGCCCGTAGATCAAGAGCCGTGACCTGATGAGCTGTCCCCGATCAGCTGGAAGCAGCGGCGGAGGAACAGCTGGGTCTCCCTTCACGGGCAACTGTCTGGTCTCTGAAGGCAGTGCCTGATCCGCTGAGAGCAGCGGCGGAGGAGGAGAGGCGCCTTGGTGCGTGGCGTCCTGGAAGCAGAAAAGTGGAAAGGGAGCGTGGAGGCAGCGTGCAGCAGCAGTAGTGGCCGTGTGGTGCTCGTCTTAGCTCCCGGCTTCCCCAGCCTCCCGAGAAATCGCTGGTAACCTGCGATGCACGAACTTTCGGCCTCCAGCAATGCACACCCGAGGTTTCCACATCCTCCCCCAGGTGGGTGGAGGACATTGGGTGAGTGCAAAAGGCAGGATCAGGGGCAAAAAGAGAAAAAAGGCCGGAGCCCTGTGGCCTCGGCGTCCGAATCCGGCGCCATCTTGATTTTCATTGACTAGGCCGGGTTATGATCAGTATGGAGGGAAATTACTTGGAGCTGGTGTACTTGGTGATGGCCTTGGTGCCCTCGGACACGGCGTGCTTGGCCAGCTCTCCCGGCAGCAGCAGGCGGACGGCGGTCTGGATCTCCCAGGAGGTGATGGTGGAGCGCTTGTTGTAATGAGCCAGGCGGGAAGCTTCCCCGGCGATGCGCTCGAAGATGTCATTGACGAAGGAGTTCATGATGCTCATGGCCTTGGAGGAGATGCCGGTGTCGGGGTGCACCTGCTTCAGCACCTTGTACACATAGATGGCGTAGCTCTCCTTCCTGGTCTTCCTGCGCTTCTTGCCGTCCTTCTTCTGAGTCTTGCTCACCGCTTTCTTAGAGCCCTTCTTGGGCGCCGGGGCGGACTTAGCTGGTTCAGGCATAGCTGCGGATTCTCAGTAACTCTGCAGAGTGCGGAGTCATGCCGACCTTCCTTAGCTGCTGGAGGAAGTAAAGTCTCTGTGCTTTCCATTGGATGGCACTGATATTGAGCTTCCAGCTGAGATCGAAGAATGGCTGCAGTTTACATGTTCCCAGTGAAATTTGTATTTGTCTCTGCCCTTTTTTTGGTTATGGGAATAAAAAGCATCCTATATGTTATTCCAGGTAATGTACTATGTGTGTGCAAAATTTATTCAAATCCGTTCAGCCATTTTGCGTGATTGATTAATAAACCTTCAAAAATCCAAACTTTTGCATTTTTAATATTAGTAAGATCTATTTCTTTTTCCCTCCTCTTCTTTTCTTTTTTCTTTTATCTGCATATTTTATGTGCAATTTATTTACTTTTTAATTATACATCACAAATTATCAAGTCTCCCAATCCTTCTGGTTTTGTTTGGACTATTTGGGTGGGATGAGTAGTCCTGTGTCCCACAGCATCCCTGAGATGTCCTAATGTCAGTGAAATGCTCAGAATGGAGAGAAGCAGTGGATGGATCATTTCTGCATGCAGAGCTGGCACTACCTGGGAGAGCTTGGGGATGTGGCTCAAGATGAGATCATTAGAGATGGACCGAACTTTTCTCTGGCGGAGGCGCCCGTGTAGTGTGTTTGGTGTTCTCTTTATACAAAGAGACTCCACTCGATAAACGGTTAAGACGGTTTATTTTAGCACGATAGACAACGCGTTTCGCGGTCCAAGCCGCTTCCTCAGGTCAATGACAGGTGCTTTTAAAACAAATAAATGAAATCAATAGAAGCACATAAAACATAAGACATAAAAACATAAAAACAGACATGTATATAAAAGATAATGTATGTAAAGGTTACAAACAAGAACCATAGGCGTCTGTGGGGTCCATCCCTGGGTCAAGATGGTTATGCATATATAAAAAAAATTAGTAGTAACATCAAAACCTTTATATGTTTCATGTAAAACAAATAAATGAAGCAGTATATTCAGAGGTATAAACACTGAGGCAAGGGGGGGGAGGAGAGGGCCTATATGCCAATAGGAGGTAAAGGGAATAGATAGGAATGATAGGATCCTGGTCTATGATGTGGGAAAACCTGGTTTTCCCACATCATAGACCAGGATCCTATCATTCCTGCTTATACACACTGATATTTACTCCTACTACCTCCTCCATTGGATCCCCTCTTTATACTAGTAACGGACTCTTATACCTTACTCTACATACCCTCCTGAGTTGGACCCTTACTAGGATCCTATTCCCTTTACCTCCTATTGGCATATAGGCCCTCTCCTCCCCCCCTTGCCTCATTGTTTATACCTCTGAATATATTAGTCCTCTATCCCACCTACTACAGATTTAGTTCTCACCCTTACACACACCCTCCTCCATCTATTTCCATCTTCCACACCAGTTACTGCTTCCCATACCATTACATGAAACATATAAAGGTTTTGATGTTACTACTAATTTTTTTTATATATGCATAACCATCTTGACCCAGGGATGGACCCCACAGACGCCTATGGTTCTTGTTTGTAACCTTTACATACATTATGTTTTATATACATGTCTGTTTTTATGTTTTTATGTCTTATGTTTTATGTGCTTCTATTGATTTCATTTATTTGTTTTAAAAGCACCTGTCATTGACCTGAGGAAGCGGCTTGGACCGCGAAACGCGTTGTCTATCGTGCTAAAATAAACTGTCTTAACCGTTTATCGAGTGGAGTCTCTTTGTATAAAGAGAACACCAAACACACTACACGGGCGCCTCCTACCCCTTTCGGAGAACGATCTTGTATTACCCCACCCGTGGGGTTCTTCGCGACCTACGAGAAGCGAAGCCTTTTTCTAAGGAGCAGCGACCGACGATCTTAAAGACCGAGTGGGGACGGGATTTCCCTACACGCCTATACAAGTGGTTGCCTTCAAGCAACCTACACTTGTGAGTATAAAAATACTTAATTTTAATTTCCTTATCTGAGGATAATACACCATAAGGGCTCCTGGTACCCTGCGGGTTTTTTCTTTTTTCTCTTCTCTACACTGACCTTTTCTCTGGCGGGCACTTCCTGGCGGACCTGGGCTGTTCACCGTTTGCATTCAACATTATTTTTTTTTGTTAAAAATTAGCATTTGCATTTTTCACATTGAAGTCACTGCCTTCCAACCTGAGCGGCAGCTGTGCAGGAGGACAGAGACTATACTTGGCACAGCTAGAGCTGCTAGGAGCTGCTAGGAGTGGCAGTGTGTGGCTCAATCAAGCTCATTAGAGGATATATTTGCGTGGGACATTTCCGAGGATATTGGCATGGGAACATGTTTTAAAGGTACAGGTAAGTATTTATGGTTAACTAGCTGATGACCCGGCGTTGCCCAGGTATGTAGTTTGCTGATGTTGGCTCTGCCCACTTTTTCTAACCCTAACACACAATTACTCAATGACCAAGTTTGTAAGCTTTGGCATCAATAATTTGAATATTCCCATAGAAATTAAAAACTCAAATTTGCGGTTTGTGACTCCGCCCCTCTCCAGTATTTGAACCCCAGTCACCCAATGACCAACTGTAGCAAGTTTGAGGCATCTGCTAGTAACAGTGTAAAAATGGCTGGAATTTAAATATTCCCCTTGAAAATCAACAGGTGAATTTTGATTGACTATTATAGGCTCCACCCACGTCCCTGAATATTAATCTCAGCCACCCAGTGACCATCTGAGCAAAGTTTGCCATTAACAGTGAAAGAAGGCCTGCAGTTTACATTTTGCCAATGAAATTTGTTTTTGGCTCCGCCCACTTTTTGTAACCTGGACACACAGTCACTCAGTGACCAAGTTTGTGAGTTTTTGGGTCCTTGGCATCATTAAAAACAAATCTGATTGGCTGTTTTTGGCTACACCCCCTTTCTGAATTTGAAACCCCGTCACCCAATGACCAACTGTACCAGGTTTAAGTTTTGTGCCATTAACAGTGCAAGAATGGCAGCAATTTTAATATTCCCATAGAAATTAAAAACTCAAATTTGCGGTTTGTGATTCCGCCCCTCTCCAGTATTTGAACCCCAGTCACCCAATGACCAACTGTAGCAAGTTTGAGGCATCTGCTAGTAACAGTGTAAAAATGGCTGGAATTTAAATATTCCCCTTGAAAATCAACAGGTGAATTTTGATTGACTATTATAGGCTCCACCCACGTCCCTGAATATTAATCTCAGTGAACCAGAGACCAACTGTGCAAAGTTTGAAAACCCTGCCATAACAGTGAAGAAGGGCCACAGTTAACATTTTCCCAGGGAAATCTGTTTTTAACTCCACCAAGTTTTTGTAATCTTGACGTACAGTCACTCAGTGACCAAGTTTGTGAACTTTCAGGTTTCTGGCATCAAAATTGTGTGAATGGAAGCAGTTTATCCCGCAAAAAAAAAACTGACTGCAGCAGGTTTGAAGCCTCTGCCATAAACAGTGTAAGAATGGCAGCAGTTTAAATATGCCCCTTGAAAATCAATAGGTGAATTTTGATTGACTGTTGTAGGTTTCACCGATTAAGAGTCTAAAAATGGCTACAGTTTACATTTTCCCTCTAAAAATTAATGGCTGTAATGGAATTGGCTGTTTTATGCTCCACCCACTTTCCTGGATTTGTAACCTCAGTCACCAAGTGACCAACTGTGCTAAGTGTAGGGAGTCTGGCTTGAGTTCTGTGAGAATGGCAGCCTTTTCCATTTTTTCCATTGACTTGAATGGGTGGAATCTGATTTGCTTTTTGTAGCTCCACACAGGTGTCCAGGGGGAACATGAGACCCCCAGAATATATCATCCCAGGTAGTATGGGATCTGTATACCAAGTTTCGTTCAAATCAGTCAAGCCGTTTTCGAGTGATCGCAGCACATACATACATACATCCATACATCTGATTTTATATAAATAGACTAGCAGATTGCCCGGCGTTGCCCGGGTATGTATTTGGCTGGTGTTGGCTCTGCCTACTTTTTCTAACCCTAACACACAATTACTCACTGACCAAGTTTGTGAGCTTTGCGCTCTTTGGTATCAATAATCCGCATTGAAATGAAACAAATCTGATTGGCTGTTTGTGGCTCCACCCCATTTCTGAATTTGAACCCCAGTGACCCAATAACCAACTGTACCAGGTTTGAGGCCTGTGCTCTTAACAGTGTAAGAATGGTAGCAATTAAATATTCCCATTGAAAAGCAATAGGTGAAGTTTGATTCACTTTTTTAGGCTCCACCCACTTTTCTGAATATTAATTCCAGTCACCCAGTGACCAACTGTGCAAAGTTTAAAAACCTGCCATTAACAGTGTACGAATGGCTGCAGTTTACATTTTCCCAGTGAAATTTGTATTTGTCTCCACCCACTGATGACCCGGCGTTGCCCAGATATGTATTTGACTGGTGTTGACTCCGCCCACTGTCTATCCCTAACGTACACTCAATGACCAAGTTTGTGAGCTTTGGGGTCCTTGGCATCAATAATTTATATATTCCCATAGAAATTAAACAAATCAGATAAGCTGTTTGTGGCTCCACCCCTTTCCAGCATTTAAACCCCTGTCACCCAATGACCGACTGTAGCAGGTTTGAGACATCTGCTATTAACAGTGTAAAAATGGCAGCAATTTAAATATTCCACTTGAAAATCAACAGGTGAATTTTGATTGGCCATTATAGGCTCCACCCACTTCCCTGAATATTAATCTCAGTCACTCAGTGGCCATCTGGGCAAAGTTTGGGGACCCTGCCATAAACAGTGTAAGAAGGGCTGCAGTTTACACTTTCCCAGTGAAATTTGTTTTTGGCTCCGCCCACTGTTTGTAACCTGGACACAAAGTCACTACTCAATGCTCAAGTTTGTGAACTTTGGGGTCCTTGGCATCAATAATTTGTATTTTCCCATGAAATGAAACAAATCTGATTCACTGTTTGTGGCTATGTCACCTTTTCTGAATTTGAACCTCAGTGACCCAATGACCAATTGTACCAGGTTTGATGCTTGTGCCATTAACAGTGCAAGAATTGCAGCACTTTTAATATTCTCCTTGAAAAGTGACATGTGATTTTTGATTGGCATTTTTAGGTTCCACTCACTCTTCTGAATATTAATCCCAGTCACCCAGTAACTAGCTATGCTAAGTTTGAGAACCCTGCCATTAACAGTGAAGAAGGGCTGCAGTTTACAATTTTCCAGAAAAATCTGTTTTTAACTCCACCCACTTTTTGTAACCTGGACACACACTCACTACTCAATGACCAAGTTTGTGAGCTTTTGGGTTCCTGGCATCAAAATTGTGCTAATGGAAGCAGTTTATACAGCAAAGAAATCTGGCTGTTTTTGGCTCCGCCCCTTTACTGAATTTGAACCCCAGACACTTAACGACTGACTGTAGCAGGTTTGAGGCCTCTGCTATTAACAGTATGAGAGTTTAAATATTCCCCTTGAAAATGAATAGGTGAATTTTGATTGGCTCTTGTAGGCTCCACCTACTTTTCTGAATATTAATCCTAGTCACCCAGTGACCAACTGTGTGAAGTTTCAGAACCCTGCCATTAACAGTGTAAGAATCTCTGCAGTTTACATTTCCCCATGTAAAAAGTTAGTTGTTTTTGGCTCCGCCCACTATTTCTAATCTTGACATACAGTCACTTAATGACCAACTTTATGAGCATTGGGGTCCTTGGCATCAATAAGTTGCATTTTACCATTGAAATTAAACAAATCTGATTGGCTGTTTTTGGCCCGCCCCCTTCAGAATTTAAACTCCAGTCTCCCAGTGACTGACTGTAGCAGATTTTAGGCCTCTGCCATTAGTACATGAATGGCAGCAATGTAAATATCCCCCTTGAAAATCAAAAGGTGAATTTTGATTGGCTGCTGTAGGCTCCACCCACTTTTCTGAGTATTAGTCCCAGTCACCCAGTGGCCAACTGTGTCACGTTTGACAACCCTGCCAATAACAGAATGGCTGAAATCAATCTAACAAATCAGATAAGCTGTTTGTGGCTCCACCCCTTTAGTGAATTTGGACCCCAGTCACCCAATGACTGACTGTATCAGGTTTGAGGCCTCTGCCACTAACAGTGTAAGAATGGTAGCAATGTGAATATTCCCCTTGAATATCAATAGGTACATTTTGATTGGCTGTTGTAGCCTCCACCCACATTTCTGAATATTCATCCCAGTCACCCAGTGGCCAATTGTGTAAAGTTTGGGAACCCTGCCTTGTTAAAAATGTAGTTGTTGGCACCGCCCACTTTTTCAAACCTTGACATGCAGTCACTCAATTATCAAGTGTATCAGCTTTGGGGTCCTTGGTATCAATACTTTGTATATTACCATTGAAAAATAAACAAATCTGGCTGTTTGTGGCTCCGCCCCCAGTGACCAACTGTACCAGGTTTGAGGCATCTGCTTTTACCAGTATAAGAGAATGGTAGCAGATGAAATATTCCCTTTGGAAATCAATAGGTGAATTGTTATTGGCTGTTGTAGGCTCCACCCACCTTCCAAAATCTTAATCTCAGTCACCCAATGACCAACTGTGCAAAAAAAATTGAGAACCCTGCCATTAACGGTGTAAGAATGGCTGCAGTTTATATTTTCCCAGTAAAAGTTGTTTTGGCTCCGCCCACTTTTTGTAACCTTGACACACAGTCACTCAGTGACCAAGTTTGTGAGCTGTCAGGTTCCTGGCATAAAAAAAATGTGTGAATGGAAGCAGTTTATCCACCAAGGAAATCTGATTGGCTGTATGTGGCCCCGCCCCTTTAGTGAATTTGGACCCCAGTCACCCAATGATCGACTTTAGCAAGTTTGAAGTTTGCCATTAAAAGTGTAAGAATAGCAGCAGTTTAAATATTCCCCTTGAACATCAATAGGTGAATTTTGATTGGCTGTTGTAGGCTCCACCCATTTTCTTGAATCTTAACCACTTGAGGACCCACCCCTTACCCCCCCTTAAGGACCAGCGCTGTTTTAGCTGATCTGTGCTGGGTGGGCTCTGCAGCCCCCAGCACAGATCAGGGTGCAGGCAGAGCGACCAGATCGCCCCCTTTTTTCCCCACTAGGGGGATGATGTGCTGGGGGGGTCTGATCGCTCCTGCCTGCTGGGTGTTGCGGGGGGGGGGCACCTCAAAGCCCCCCTCCACGGCGAAATCCCCCCCCCTCCCTCTCCTACCTGGCCCCCCCTGGTGAACCGGGCTGCACAGGACGCTATCCGTCCTGTGCAGCCAGTGACAGGCTGTCCCCTGTCACATGGCGGCGATCCCCAGCCGCTGATTGGCCGGGGATCGCCGATTAATCAGGAAGCAGCGCCGTACAATGTTTACATGTAGCCTGCGAGCCGCCATCGGTGGCCCGCAGGCTATTCACGGAGCCCCCCGCCGTGAATTGACAGGAAGCAGCCGCTCGCGCGAGCGGCTGCTTCCTGATTAATCAGCCTGCAGCTGGTGACGCAATACTGCGTCGCTGGTCCTGCAGCTGCCACTTTGCCGACCCACGGTATAAGCGTGCGGTCGGCAAGTGGTTAATCGCATTCACCCAGTGACCAAGTGTGGCAAGTTTGAGAACACTGCGATTAATAGTCTAAGAATGGCTGCAGTTTGCATTTTCTCATTTAAAATGACCGACTGAAATTTGATTGGCTGTTTTATGCTCCGCCCACTTTTCCTGGATTTGTAAACTCGGTCACCAAGTGACCAACTGTGCCAAGTGTGGGGACTCTGGCTTGATTACTGTGAGAATGGCAGCCTTTTACATTTTTTTCCATTGACTTGAATGGGTAAAATCTGATTTGCTGTTTGTATCTCCGCCCACGTGTGCAGGGGGGACCCGAGACCCCCAGAACATATCATCCCAGGTAGTAAGGGATCTGCATACCAAGTTTCGTTCAAATTGGTCAAGCCATTTTCACGTGTGGGTTTTATGCAAAGTAGCAGTGTTTATATTAAAATTATAAGGGATGAAATTGGAGAAATTATGTATTTTTTTTCTTTTTTTCCTTGTTTTTCCCTTTAAAATGCATCCTTCCTACTAATACTACTAATATAATAAATGGGAAAGTTCAGATGTTTGGATGTTTGGATGTTTGGATATTTGGATGTTTGGATGTTTGGATGTTTGTTACTCGATCACACAAAAATGGTTGAACGGATTTGAATGAAATTTGGCACACACATAGTACATTACCTGGAATAAAGTATAGGCTACTTTTTATTCCCATAACCAAAAAGGGGGCAGAGACAAATACAAATTTCACTGGAAAATGTAAACTGCAGCCATTCTTACACTGTTAATGGTAGGGTTCTCAAACTTTGCACAGTTGGTTACTGGGCGACTGGGATTAATATTCAGAAAAGTGGGTGGAGTCTACAAAAGCCAATCAAAATTAACCTATTGGTTTTCAAGGGGAATATTTACATTGCTGCCATTCTTGCACTGTTAATGGCACAAGCCTCAAACCTGGTACAGTTGATCATTGGGTGACGAGGGTTCAATTTCAGAAAGGGGGTGGAGCCACAAACAGCCAATTAGATTTGTCTCATTCCAATGCAAATTATTGATGCCAAACACTGCAAAGCTCACAAACTTGGTAATTAAGTAATTGATTAATTGTTCGTTAGAGTTTGAAAAGTGGGCACAGCCAACACCAGCCAAATACATAAGCGGGCAATGCCGGGTCATAAGTGGGCGGAGACAAATACAAATTTTACTGGGAAAATGTAAACAGCAGCCATTCTTACACTGTTAATAGTAGGGTTCTCAAACTTTGCACAGTTGGTTACTGGGTGACTGATGTTAACCCATTCAGGTTCCGTCGTTTTCACTTGAGAAATGTTCACCTCCCATTCATTAGCCTATAACTTTATCACTACTTATCACAATGAACTGATCTATATCTTGTTTTTTCCGCCACCAATTAGGCTTTCTTTGGGGGGTACATTTTGCTAAGAGCCACTTTACTGTAAATGCATTTTAACAGGAAGAATAAGAAAAAAACGGAAAAAATCATTATTTCTCAGGTTTCAGCCATTATAGTTTAAAAATAATACATGCCTCCATAATTAAAACTCACGTTTTGTATTTGCCCATATGTCTCGGTTATTACATCGTTAAAATTATGTCCCTATCACAATGTATGGCGACAATATTTTATTTGGAAATAAAGGTGCATTTTTTCCGTTTTGCATCCATCACTATTAACAAGTTTAAAATTAAAAAAAAAAAAAAGAAATATTTCATCTTTACATTGATATTTATAAAGTTTAGACCCTTAGGTAAATATTTACATGTTTTTTTTTTTTATATTAAACATTTTATCTGGGTATTTTTGGGAGGGTGGAATGTAAAGTATAGTTTTATAATGTACTTGTGTGTTATGTTTAACTTTTTTTTAATTTTAGTTGTAGTTTTATTTTTTGGCCACAAGATGGCGGCCATGAGTTTGTTTACATGACATCACTCCAAGCGTAACTCACACTTAGAGTGACTCATCGGGAAGGGAACGGACAGAAAAGTCGCAGCTTTCGAGAGAAGCTGTCGCTTTTTTAGCGGGGGAGAGGAATCAGTGATCGGGCACCATAGCCCGATACATTGATTCCTTGGCTACCGAATCCGCGCCCGGGAGTGCACGGTAGCGCGCATGGTTCCTGGACGTAGTTTCCACGTCCAGGAACCAAAATAGGTTAATATTCAGAAAAGTGGGTGGAGCCTACAAAAGGCAATCAAAAATTACCTATTGATTTTTCAGGGGAATATTTCATTGCTGCCATTCTTGCACTGTTAATGGTACAAGCCTCAAACCTGGTACAGGTGATCAATGGATGACTGGGGTTTAAATTTGTAAAAGGGGGTGGAGCCACAAACAGCCAATATGATTTGCTTCATTTTAATGCAGGTTATTGATGACAAAGACCGCAAAGCTCACAAACTTGGTCATTGAGTAATTGATTAATTGTGTGTTAGGGTTAGGAAAAGTGGGCGCAGCCAGCACCTACAAAATACATAATCGGGCAATGCCGGATCATCAGTAGGCAGAGACTAATGCAAATTTCACTGAGAAAATGTAAACTGCAGCAATTCTTACACTTGTAATGGCAGGGTTCTCAAACTTTGAACAGTTGGTCACTGGGTGACTGGGATTAATATTCAGAGAAGTGGGTGGAGCCTACAAAAGCCAATTAAAATTCACCTATTGATTTTCAAGGGGAATATGTAATTGTTACCATACTTGCACTGTTAATGGCACAAGCCTTAAACCTGGTACAGTTGGTCATTGGGTGACTGGGGTTAAAAATTCAGACAAAGGGGTGGAGCCACAAACAGCCAATCAGATTTGTTTAATCTCAATGCAAATTATTGATGCCAAAGACTGCAAAGCGCACAAATTTGGTCATTGAGTAATTGTGTGTTAGGGTTAGAAAAAATAGACAGAGCCAACACCAGCCAATTAGCGAAATATATACCCGAACAATGTCAGGAAATCAGTGGGTGGAGAAAAATACAAATTTCAACATACAAATCTTATTTGTTTCATTTTAACGCAGGTTATTGATGCCAAAAAACGCAAAGCTCACAAACTTGGTCATTGAGTAATTGAGTAATTGTGTGTTAGAGTTAGTGTTAGAGTTAGGAAAAGTGGGCGCAGCCAACACCAGCCAAATACATAATTGGGCAATACCGGGTCATCAGTGGACGGAGACAAATACACATTTCACTGAGAAAATGTAAACAGCAGCCATTCTTACACTGTTAATGGTAGGATTCTCAAACTTTGCACAGTTGGTCACTGGGTGACTGGGATTAATATTCAGAAAGGTGGGTGGAGCGTACAAAAGCCAATCATAATTCACCTATTGATTTTTAAGGGGAATATTTAATTGCTGCCATTCTTGCACTGTTATGGGCACAAGCCTCTTGCACTGTTAATCACCTGTACCTGGTACACTTGGCCAGTGGGTGATTTGGGTTCAAATTCAGAAAAGGGGTGGAGCCACAGCCAATCAGATTAATTTTATTTCAATGCAAATTATTGATGCCAAAGGCCGCAAAGCTCACAAACTTGGTCATTAAGTAATTGTGTGTTAGGGTTAAGAAAGGGGGGCGGGGCCAACACCAGCCAAATACATACCCGGGCAACGCCGGGCATCCAGCTAGAATAACAAATGGGAAAGTTCGGATGTTTGGATGTTTGGATATTTGGATGTTTGGATGTTTGTTACTCGATCACGCAAAAATGGCTGAACGGATTTGAATGAAATTTGGCACACACATAGTACTTTACCTGGAATAAAGTATAGGATACTTTTTATTCCCATAACCAAAAAGGGGGCGGAGACAAATACAAATGTCACTGGAAAATTTAAACTGCAGCCATTCTTACACTGTTAATTGTAGGGTTCTCAAACTTTGCACAGTTGGTCATTGGGTGACTGGAAATAATATTCAGAAAGGTGGGAGGAGCCTACAAAAGCCAATCATAATTCACCTATTGATTTTCAAGGATAATTTTAACATTGCTGCCATTCTTGCACTGTTAATTGCACAAGCCTCAAACCTGGTACAGTTGATCATTGGGTGACTGGGGTTCAATTTCAGAAAGGGGGTGGAGCCACAAACAGCCAATTAGATTTGTTTCATTTCGATGCAAATCATTGATGCCAAACACCGCAAAGATCACAAACTTGGTAATTGAGTAAATTATTAATTGTGTGTGAGGATTAGAAAAGTGTGCACAGCCAACACCAGCCAAATACATAAGCGGGCAACACAGGGTCATAAGTGGGCGGAGACAAATACAAATTTTACTGGAAAAATGTAAACTGCAGCCATTCTTACACTGTTAATTGTAGGGTTCTCAAACTTTGCACAGTTAATTACTGGGTGACTGGAATTAATATTCAGAAACATGGGTGGAGCCTACAGAAGCCAATCAAAAATTACCTATTGATTTTTCATGGGAATATTTCATTGCTGCCATTCTTGTACTGTTAATGGCACAAGCCTCAAACCTGGTACAGTTGATCATTGGGTGACTTGGGTTTGAATTGATAAAAGGGGGTGGAGCCACAAACAGCCAATCTTATTTGTTTCATTTTAACGCAGGTTATTGATGCCAAAAACCGCAAAGCTCACAAACTTGGTCATTGAGTAATTGAGTAATTGTGTGTTAGAGTTAGGAAAAGTGGGCGCAGCCAACACCAGCCAAATACATAATTGGGCAATACCGGGTCATCAGTGGATGGAGACAAATACACATTTCACTGAGAAAATGTAAACAGCAGCCATTCTTACACTGTTAATGGTAGGATTCTCAAATTTTGCACAATTGGTCACTGGGTGACTGGGATTAATATTCAGAAAAGTGGGTGGAGCCTACAAAAGCTAATCAAAATTCACCTATTGATTTTCAAGGGGAATATGTAATTGCTGCCATTCTTGCACTGTTAATGGCACAAGCCTTAAACCTGGTACAGTTGGTCATTGGGTGACTGTGGTTCAAATTTAGACAAAGGGGTGGAGCCACAAACAGCCATCAGATTTGTTTAATCTCAGTGCAAATTATTGATGCCAAAGACCGCAAAGCGCACACAACTTGGTCATTGAGTAATTGTGTGTTACTTTTAGAAAAAGTAGGCGGAGCCAACACCAGCCAAATACATACCCGAACAATGTCAGGAAATCAGTGGGTGGAGAAAAATACACATTTCATTGGGAAAACTGCAGCCATTCTTACACTGTTAATGGCAGGTTTCTCAAACTTTGCACAGTTAGTCACTGGGTGACTGGGCTTAATATTCAGAAAGGTGGATGGAGCGTACAAAAGCCAATCAAAATCCACCTATTAATTTTCAAGGGGAATATTCAATCGCTACCATTCTTACACTGTTAATGGCACAGGCCTCTTGCACTGTTAATCACCTGTACCTGGTACAGTTGGCCATTGGGTGATTGGGGTTCAAATTCAGAAAAGGGGTGGAGCCACATCCAATCAGATTTATTTTATTTTAATGCAAATTATTCATGCCAAAGACCACAAATCTCACAAACTTGGTCATTGAGTAATTGTGTGTTAGGGTTAGAAAAAGTGGCCACAGCCAACCCCAGCCAAATACATACCCAGGAAACGGCAGGACATCAGTGGGCGGAGAAAATATAATGGCATAATGTAAATTGCAGTCATTCCTACACTGTCAATGGTAGAGTTCTCAAGCTTTGCACAGCTGATTACTGGGTGACTGTGATTAATATTCAGAAAAGAGGGTGGAGCCTACAAAAGCCAATCAAAATTCACCTATTGTTTTTCAAGGAGAAGTACTTCATTGCTGCTATTCTTGCACTGTTATTGACACAATCCTCAAACCTGCTACAGTTGGCCATTTGGTTACTGGGGTTCAAATTCAGAAAAGGGGGTGGAGCCACAGCCAATTAGATTCATTTCATTTCAATGCAAATTATTGATGCCAAAGACCACAAAGCTCACAAACTAGGTCATTGAGTAATTAAGTAATTGTGTGTTAGGATTAGAAAAAGTGGGCACAGCCAACACTAGCCAAATACATACCCGGGCAACGCCGGATTACCAGCTAGTAGAAAATAAAGTAATTACTGAAAACAAATATCAACCCCAAAAAGCCCAATTGTTGGTGAAAAAAAACAAGATATAGATAATTTCATTGTGATTAATAGTGATTATAGGGGAACTGAAGTGAGAGGTATACGGAGGCTGCCATATTTATTTCCTTTTAATCAATACCAGTTGCCTGGCAGCCCTGCTGGTCTATTTCTCTGCAGTAGTATCTGAATAACACCAGAAGCAAGCATGCAGCTAGTCTTGTCAGATCTGACTTTAAAGTCTGAAACACCTGATCTGCTGCATTCTTGTTCAGGGGCTATGGCTAATAGTATTAGAGGCAGAGGATTTGCAGGGCTGCCAGGCAACTGGTATTGCTTAAAAGGAAATAAACATGGCAGCCTCCATATAAACTTTCTCTTCAGTTCCCTTTAAGCTATTGGCAAATGAAAGTGATGAGCACTGAAAGGTGAAAATTGCTCTTGTCCGTGGCCATATACTGCCTGAAGTTTACATTTTCCAGTAAAATTTGTATTTGTCTCCGCCCACTTTTTGGTTATGGGAATAAAAATTATCCTGTATATGTTATTCCATGTAATGTACTATGTGTGTGCCAAATTTCATTTGAATCCGTTCAGCCATTTTTGCGTGATCGAGTAACAAAAATCCAAACATACAAACATACAAACTTTCCCATTTATAATATTAGTAGGATGTAAATCAGAGAGCCTTTGATCACTGCTGTTGCACAAATGTGTTAATTATAGTATTGTGTAAAGGAGAAAGCAGAACCCAGCTGCAGGCCAAAGCACTCAATGAGTCATGTGGTAGAAAGAGTACAAAATCATTTATTAATACAAATGCTCCTAGTATATCATAAAAACAAAATAGTCAATACAATTAAAATTAGGCATGATGGTTAGGTATGAACGGTCTGTAAGCCTGCTCAGCATATAGCTAATATCAGCCTGGATAGTACACTGTTCCTTCAACAGATATATGGGTAATCCCAAATCCTGAGTTCAGTATACACTATAGAGAAAAGGTGACTCCATGTGACAAACGGTTCCAGATATGCAATAGTTCCAGGAATATGAACAAGCTGCTTCCATACGAAAACATGTAACAACGGCTGACTCTGGTGCAGACCAGATACTTTCTGCTGCCAACAGTAACCAGAGATCAAAGTAGGGGACTTCAAATGTCCAATCGCAACTTCCAGGTCCCAATGTTATAGAGTGCATAGATAGAAAGCCATTTTTAGCATGAAGCAGCAAGATCCAGCAAAGCGGATAAACCAGCAGTATAGCTACCCATCCTGTAGTGTGGGTCTCCGTTTGTCCGTATGTCCACGGAAAGAGTCCATTAGGTGTAAAAGCGGAATTGACCAAAGTGTAGGCTGTGAAGGAATCAGGCTGTATAGCAAACGGCTGTAGCAGGCTAAAGTCAACCAGTTTCGCCGGTAATCCGGCTCTTCAGGACTCCAGACCGCATAAGTAATGCCTAGTATGATTGCAGACGTGCCCCACGCCATAAATGGTGTTATTCCCGGAAGTGCGTCAGCCGCACGTCATCAGAGGCGCGGCTTCTGCGTTCTTCTGGTCAGAAAACCCCCCGGGGCGCGCATGCCCAATGCACGCATCCGGGTATCTTAACCGAGCGTGCGCAGACAACAATAGTAGGCAATCCACTGGGTGAGCACTTTGCCACCCAGTGGAGCCAAATTTTCTGTGCACAGGTGACAGTATCCGCCCCAGGACGGAAAGCCACAACGCCCACTCACCGCAAACAATTATTATTATTATTAGTATTATATTATTATATATATTATTATTAGAGTTTGTTGAAAAACTCAACTCAAACTCCCTTAATCTTAAGCTAAAATGTGAATATGATGCCAAGTCCCTTCCTTTCCTTGATCTCTGGATAGAGATAGGGGAGAGGGGTGATTTGAGCACTAGACTTTTTAGAAAACCTACATCGTCCAATACCGTTTTGCATGCCGCTAGTTTTCATCCTCAGCATTTGGTCAGGAGCATCCCGACTGGCCAATTTTTGAGGGCCAGGCGGAACTGCTCCTCACTTGAAACCTTCAAGACTGAAGCTGCAGAATTAAAACATAGATTTGAGGCCAGAGGTTACTCTAGGTCAAATATTGACAAGGACTATCGTAGGGCCCTTAACTCAGATCGTGGTGCCCTCTTGGGATACCGAAAAAGAACAAATTCCTTTATGGAAACTGTTCCGATTATTACAACCTATAACAAACAACAGGAACAATTTCAGAGAATTCTCTCGAGACATTGGCACCTGTTGACAGATGATGTCAAAATTAGACAATGTGTGACAGATAGACCAAAGGTTATTTTTCGCAAGGCCCCCACTATTGCTAACAGATTAGTTAGGAGCCATTACACGGGTGGCATTCGTGCTGACCCGTGCAGGGAAAGGGGAGTGTTTCAATGCGGGTCATGCAATCAATGCCCCTTCATAATAGTGGGTCGATCTAATATCTTCCCACATGTTAAGAGAACTGTACAGGTCAGGGCCGGATTTACAGCTCAGGAGCCTATAGGCACAAAAGTTTTAGCGCCCTAAGCCCCACTCCTCAGCACAGGCCACACCCACAAATCACACCCCCTATGAAATAAATTTATGGAAAAAATAATGCAAATATTACAGGACAAGTAGAGAATACGAACAATATGCAGACATTACCAACATCATGCAGAATTCCCCAAATATTACCATCAACAAGCAAATAATTAAAATCTCAAGGAAATTTACTTATAACACAGTCATTGCGATAGTTTCTAGGTTAGTGATCAGAAAGGGGATTTAGCATTTAGGTTAGCATTAAATTATCATTAGGCAACGATTTTGTGTTAGATTTGTCTGGCATTCTACAAAAGACCCTGTAACGAAAGAAAAACCCTCTGGGGGATACTTACCTCAGGAGTGGGAAGCCTGATGCTGGGCATACATGGGTCGATGAGGCCTTATCAATCGAGCCGCAGATGGCTCGATTGATAATTTCCGACAGGTCTGATGACCCGCTGAATCGATTCCCCGCGGGGACGAGCGGGAATCGATCCGGGCGGCCGCGGGGGGACGTCGATCCTGCGGGTAATTGAGCCGCCGGATCTACTCGTGTATTCCCAGCATAAGGGTCCCAATGAGGCTTCACTGTCCTCTGAATCTCAGGGGAATCCAGCGGTGCCCTCCCCCTGAAACTGGCTTGACAAGCAGTGATATATTTACCTACCGCAATCCTGCGCAGGCGCAGTAGCGGCTCTTAGTTCAGGCTAAGGCGGAAATAGCCAAACCTGATTATATCAACTCTACTGCGCAGGCGCGAGTCCTTTGCACCTGTGCAGTAGAGTGGATACGATCGGGATCGACTATTTCCGCCTAAGCCTGAACTAAGAGCCGCTACTGCGCCTGCGCAGGATCATTGAGAAGTAAATATTTACCTCACTGCACTTAAGGGGGGTCCCGATACTCTAATGGAGGGACATAGGAGGACGGGGGAGGGGGGGGAGCCTCATTAGGATCCAGAGGCTTCCCCCACCCAAAGTAAGTACCCTCCCAAGGGCATTTTTTTTTCATTACAGAATCTCTTTTAATAACTCCAAAACCTGTGGAACCACAAGCCTCAGCATGTTCTACACATCCATGAGATCTAGGAATGAGCATTTTGCATCCGAACGCTGTTTCGAAACGACTCGGAGCAGAACACAAATTTGAAACATAGCTGACAGCATGGTCTGAGAGGGAACATGAGAGGGTAGGAAGAAAAAAGATGCAGTACAACTTGATTTGTGGTGGAAACTGAGTCTGACCTTAGGTCACAGCTTGTGTGCCAGGTTATCTGTGCGACTGACCTCCTCAAATGGCTAGCTCTATTCAGGGCTCCTGCCTGTGTGTCTCCCTGCAGCCAAGACATCCCTGATCTCGGAGTGCAGAGAGCAGCTGGCTGCCGTGTTTCAGATGATATGCATGTACAGCCAGAGCCAGGAGGAAGTGAGTGACCTGATCGACACTCATTCTTCTAGTCTTTCAGCCTGACAGGAGTGCCGTTCTTTACAGAGACGGCAACTATCCTGCCTATTATCTACTTCACTGCTTCTGCTCTTCACTTAGAATGGAGCGCGGTGATTTGCAGTGCCCACTGCCCAGCCAGAGCCAGCTGTATGGAGAGAGCGTGCAATCCTTCACTTCCGCTTTGTTCACAGACCAGGCGGCGGATGCCTGCAGTGCAGAGTGGGGCGGCTGGCTGTAGCGTTTTCCCAAAATAATCACAATAGTTGTGAGAGAGTGTGGCAGGGAGCCGCTGATAAGAGTGAGACACAGGCTGGCTGCAGCTATTTGTGTGCGGCTGCTGAGAGACGCGATCACGGCAAGAGTGGGCGGGCCGAGCCCGAGCAGGGCTTTTAATGACATCACGCTCCCCACTTGTTTAGCGTGTAGATGACATTCAGGGAGCCGCCCTCAGCCAAAAATGGCGCTTGTAGGCACGTGCCTAGTGTGCCTTATGGTAAATCCGGCCCTGGTACAGGTTAAACATTTTATAAACTGCTCAACGGAGGGCGTCATATATGTGCTTAAATGCACATGTGACGCCTTCTATATTGGCATGACAACACGCAATTTCCGTCGGCGAATTTACAAACATACACAGGATATTGTGGGACATAATTTACGTTCCCCTGTGGCTAGACATGTAATTGCATGTAAGCTTAATCCATCCAATCGTATCATGTTTAGTGCAGTTGATTGCGTACATCAACCTTTGAGAGGTGGAGACTTTGAGAAACTAGTATTACAGCGCGAATGCCGCTGGATATATGAGTTGAAAGCCACGACTCCCCCGGGCCTTAATGACAAGCTGAAATACTCCCCTTTCTTATAATAGACAATTTTTCTCATAATAGACAATTTTTCCACTTTATGTTATACATACATGTGTGGGGCCTTTCTATATCCTTCATGTGAATGTGGTTCGTATTAGGAAGCACTGCGGTGCATCCTCCCGTTGACCTGTTTCCCCTTGGGGTATGGCTGTCATTTGACCCCGTCCGCGCCTTTGCTATGGCCCCCTTCTTGGGGGATTTCTGGGCGGGTGGCCGACTACCCCCATCTGGGACAGAAGACATACACTCCTTCCCTTTATTGGGACCCCCCCTCTTCCTTATATGCACTTTATGCATGTTGGAAGATTTATATATTTTTTCTTTAAATAAATGGATAATCTTTTGCAAAATGTAGTCATTTTTGAGCTACTTAATAATGCATTGCTAATTATTCTACATTTGGGTTTCTTTTGTACATGAATTTAATGAACATGTTTAATTTTTATTCTTGCAGAGTTCCCCTTTAGCCCGGTGGTGCTGTTCCGTTCAGGATAGGGCCACTATGTGCCTATCACATGCAAATATTTTAATTCTTTTACTTATTTTTCTCCTGCTTATTATACTTCTTTCCAACTTATCTTCTTGTAATTATTATCTTTTATCATCTTACTTTCTTTCTTCTTTCCCACCTAATTGTTTGCGGTGAGTGGGCGCTGTGGCTTTCCGTCCTGGGGCGGATACTGTCACCTGTGCGCAGACAATTTTGCTCCACTGGGTGACGAACTGCTCACCCAGTGGATTGCCTACTCTTTGTTGTCTGCGCACACTCGGTTAAGATACCCGGATGCGTGCATTGGGCATGCACGCCCCGTTTTTTTTTCTGACCAGCCCGGGCTGCCTGGAACGCAGAAGCCACGCCACTGATGATGCGCGGCTGACGCACTTCCGGGAATATCGCCATTTATGGCGTGGGGCACGTCTGCAATCATACTAGGCATTACCTATGCGGCCTGGAGTCCTGAAGAGCCAGATTACCAGCGAAACCGGTTGACTTTAGCCTGCTACAGCCGTTTGCTATACAGCCTGACTCCTTCACAGCCTACACTTTGGTCAATTCCGCTTTTACACCTGATGGACTCTTTCCGTGGACATACGGACAAACGGAGACCCACACTACAGGATGGGTAGCTATACTGCTGGTTTATCCGCTTTGCTGGATCTTGCTGCTTCATTCTAAAAATGGCTTTCTATCTATGCACTCTATAACATTGGGACCTGGAAGTTGCGATTGGACATTTGAAGTCCCCTACTTTGATCTCTGGTTACTGTTGGCAGCGGAAAGTATCTGGTCTGCACCAGAGTCAGCCGTTGTTACATGTTTTCGCATGGAAGCAGCTTGTTCATATTCCTGGAACTATTGCATATCTGGAATAGAGTTGGGCCGAACGGTTCGCCTGCGAACGGTTCCATGCGAACTTCAGTGGTTCGCGTTCGCGTCCCGCAGGCGAACTTTTGCGGAAGTTCGATTCACCCCATAATGCACCATGAGGGTCAACTTTGACCCTCTACATCACAGTCAGCAGGCCCAGTGTAGCCAATTAGGCTACACTAGCCCCTGGAGCCACTCCCCCCTAATAAAAGGCAGGCAGCGGCGGCCATTACGCTCACTCGTGTGCCCGCGTTAGTGAGAGTAGGGCGAGCTGCTGCAGACTGTCTCTCATAGGGAAAGATTAGTTAGGCTTAGCTTGTTCCTGGCTGCATACCTGTTCTGTTCAGTGAGCCCACCATACCTGTTCTGTTCAGTGAGCCCACTGGATACCTGCATACCTGTTCAGTGAACCTGCCACTGCATACCTGCTCTGTGAACCCACCACTGCATACCTGTACCGTGAACCCACCACTGCATACCTGTTCAGTGAACCCGCCACTGCATACCTGTTCAGTGAACCCACCACTGCATACCTGTTCAGTGAACCTGCCACTGCATACCTGTTCTGTGAACCCACCACTGCATACCTGTTGTGTTCAGTGAACCCGCCACTGCATACCTGTTCTGTGAACCCGCCACTGTATACCTGTTCAGTGAACCCACCACTGCATACCTGTTCTGTGAACCCACCACTGCATACCTGTTCTGTGAACCCAACACTGCATACCTGTTCAGTGAACCCACCACTGCATACCTGTTCAGTGAACCCACCACTGCATACCTGTTCAGTGAACCTGCCACTGCATACCTGTACTGTTCAGTGAACCCGCCACTGCATACCTGTTCTGTTCAGTGAACCCGCCACTGTATACCTGTTCTGTTCAGTGAACCCGCCACTGTATACCTGTTCTGTTCAGTGAACCCGCCACTGTATACCTGTTCTGTTCAGTGAACCCGCCACTGTATACCTGTTCTGTTCAGTGAACCCGCCACTGTATACCTGTTCAGTGAACCTGCCACTGCATACCTGTTCTGTGAACCCACCACTGCATACCTGTTCTGTGAACCCACCACTGCATACCTGTTCTGTTCAGTGAACCCGCCACTGCATACCTGTTCTGTTCAGTGAACCCGCCACTGTATTCCTGTTCAGTGAACCAGCCACTGCATACCTGTTGTGTTCAGTGAACCCGCCACTGTATACCTGTTCAGTGAACCTGCAACTGCATACCTGTTCAGTGAACCCGCCACTGTATTCCTGTTCAGTGAACCCACCACTGCATACCTGTTGTGTTCAGTGAACCCACCACTGTATACCTGTTCAGTGAACCTGCCACTTCATACCTGTTCTGTGAACCCGCCACTGTATACCTGTTCTGTTCAGTGAACCCGCCACTGTATACCTGTTCAGTGAACCTGCCACTGCATACCTGTTCTGTGAACCCACCACTGCATACCTGTTCTATTCAGTGAACCCGCCACTGCATACCTGTTCTGTTCAGTGAACCCACCACTGTATTCCTGTTCAGTGAACCCGCCACTGCATACCTGTTCTGTTCAGTGAACCCACCGCATCAGTGCGTATACCTGTGCAGTTAAGTGAACCCACCTACCTACGTGAGCGCACGCAGTGTGATATACCACTCCGTGCATACCCGATATGGACAAAACAGGTAGAGGAAGAGGTAGTGCCAGAGCCAGAGGAAGGCCACCCGGCAGGTCTGTACGAGGTCGTGTAAATGTAATTTCGTGTGGACCTGGCCCACAGTACAGTGCTCAGAAGAAGGCACGTCCCATTACCTCCCAAAATTGTCAGGACGTGGTTGAGTATTTAGCGACACAGAACACCTCATCTTGCTCAGCCACCAGCGCTACTACTAGCACCACTTCCGCTGCATTTGACACTTCGCAAGAATTATTTAGTGGTGAAATCACTGATGCACAGCCATTGTTGTTACAGCCAGATGAATTTTCACCAGCTCATATGTCTGAGTTACGCGACAACACTATGGATGTAACGTGTGAGGAGGATGAAGGACCTACCGATGGTGCATGTTTGGATTTTTGTGAGGCAAGCGAAGCTGGGCAGGATGATTACAATGATGACGATGATACGGATCCTCTGTATGTTCCCAATAGAGGAGATGAAGAGGGGGACAGTTCAGAGGGGGAGTCAGAGAGTAGTAGGAGGAGAGAAGTTGCTGAAAGAAGCTGGGGCAGCTCTTCGTCAGAAACAGCTGGTGGCAGTGTCCGGCACCATGTATCGCCACCTATGTACAGCCAGCCAACTTGCCCTTCAGCATCAGCTGCTGAGGTCCCCATAGTGCCCACATCCCAGGGTGGCTCAGCGGTGTGGAAATTTTTTAATGTGTGTGCCTCAGATCGGACCAAAGCCATCTGTTCGCTCTGCCAACAAAAATTGAGCCGTGGAAAGGCCAACACTCACGTAGGGACAAGTGCCTTACGAAGGCAGTGGCACTGGAGAAAAGGCACAAACAGCAATGGGATGGCCACCTGAGCAAAAGCAGCAGCAGCACACTAAAGAAAAGTCACCCTCCTTCTCCTCTTCCTCCTTCAGGTGCATCATCTGCTTCTGCCGCTTTCTCCCTTCCACCTTCACAGGCACCCTCCTCCACTCCGCCTCTGCCCTTGAGCGGTTCCTGCTCCTCTGCCCACAGCAGCAGTCAGGTGTCCATGAAGGAAATGTTTGAGCGGAAGAAGCCAATTTCGGCCAGTCACCCCCTTGCCCGGCGTCTGACAGCTGGCGTGGCGGAACTGTTAGCTCGCCAGCTGTTACCATACCGGCTGGTGGACTCTGAGGCCTTCCGTAAATTTGTGGCCATCGGGACACCGCAGTGGAAGATGCCAGGCCACACTTATTTTTCTAGAAAGGCCATACCCCAACTGCACCGTGAAGTTGAGAGGCAAGTGGTGTCATCTCTTGCGAAGAGAGTTGGGTCAAGGGTACACCTGACCACGGATGCCTGGTCTGCCAGGCACGGGCAGGGCCGCTACATTACGTACACAGCCCATTGGGTCAACCTGGTGAACGATGGCAAGCAGGGCGCAGCGGACCAAATTGTGACACCTCCACGGCTTGCAGGCAGGCCTCCTGCCACCTCCTCTCCTACTGCTACATGCTCTTCGCTGTCCTCCTCCTCCTTGGCTGAGTGGCAGTTCTCCTCTCCAGCTACACAGCCCCAGCTCCGCAGGGCCTGTGCTGCATGCCAGGTACGACAGTGTCACGCCATCTTAGACATGTCTTGCCTCAAAGCGGAGAGTCACACTGGAGCAGCTCTCCTGGCTGCTCTTAAGAAACAGGTGGATGAGTGGCTGACCCCGCACCACCTGGAGATAGGCAACGTGGTGTGCGACAATGGCAGCAATCTCCTTGCCGCTTTGCATATGGGGAAGCTGACACACATACCCTGCATGGCACATGTCATGAATCTAGTTGTTCAAAGATTTGTGTCAAAGTACCGTGGCTTAGCGGATGTCCTGAAGCAGGCCAGGAAGTTCTGTGGGCATTTGAGGCGGTCTTACACAGCCATGGCACGCTTTGCGGAAATTCAGCGTAAAAACAACTTGCCGGTGAGACGCCTGATTTGCGATAGCCCGACTCGCTGGAATTCGACCCTGCTCATGTTCTCCCGCCTGCTAGAACAGGAGAAAGCCGTCACCCATTACCTCTACAACTACAGTACAACGAAACAGTCTGGGAAGATGGGGATGTTCTGGCCCGACAACTGGACACTGATGAGAAATGCATGCAGGCTCATGCGGCCGTTTGAGGAGGTGACCAACCTGGTGAGCCGCAGTGAAGGCACCATCAGCGAGTCAGCGACTTGATTCCCTACGCTTACTTCTTGGAGCGTGCTGTGCGTAGAGTGGCGGATGAAGCTATGAATGAGCGTGACCAGGAAGAGTTACGGCAGGAACAGGCATGGGACCAATTTTCATCAGACCCAGCTGTTTCCTCAACACCTGCGGCAGCACAGAGGGGGGAGGAGGAGGAAGAAGAGAAGTTGTGTGCAGAAGACGAGTCAGACTCAGAGGATGATGAGCAAGGTGTTTCTTTGGGGGAGGAGGAGGAGGGGACGGCGGCAGGAGAACAACCGCAGCAGGCGTCGCAGGGGGCTTGTGCTGCTCAACCTTCCCGTGGTATTGTTCACGGCTGGGGGGAGGAGGTTGACTTACGTGACGTAACTGAGGAAGAGCAAGAGGAGATGGATGGTACATCTGGATCCGACTTTGTGCAGATGTCATCTTTTATGCTGTCCTGCCTGTTGAGGGACCCCCGTATAAAAAACCTCAAGGGGAATGAGCTGTACTGGGTGGCCACACTACTAGACCCTCGGTACAGGCACAAAGTGGCGGACCTGTTACCAACTCACCTGACGGTGGAAAGGATGCAGCACATGCAGAACAAGCTGTCAACTATGCTTTACAATGCCTTTAAGGGTGATGTGACAGCACAACGCCAGCAAGGTACCACTGCCACTAATCCTCCTCCCGTGTCCACGCAGTCAAAGACAGGACGCTCCAGCGATCTCATGGTGATGTCGGACATGCGGACGTTCTTTAGTCCAATGCCTCGCCGTAGCCCTTCCGGATCCACCCTCCACCAACGCCTGGAACGGCAGGTAGCCGACTACCTGGCCTTAAGTGTGGATGTAGACACTGCTGTGAACAACGATGAGGAACCCTTGAACTACTGGGTGCGCAGGCTTGACCTGTGGCCAGAGCTGTCCCAATTTGCCATCCAACTTCTCTCCTGCCCTGCCGCAAGCGTCCTGTCAGAAAGGACCTTCAGCGCAGCTGGAGGCATTGTTACTGAGAAGAGAAGTCGCCTAAGTCACAAAACTGTTAAGTACCTCACCTTTATCAAAATGAATGATGCATGGATCCCGGAGGGCTGCTGCCCGCCTCAAGACTAAGTCAGTCCCCGCACACACAGCATCTCTGCCTGCACGCCGTGTGACTGGCTGCCTGGCCTGCCCCAAGAAGACTAAGTCGCTCCCAGTCCCTTCACACAGCATGTCTGCCTGCAGGCCGCTTGACTACCTTCTCCGCCACCACCAACAGGGTCCGGGACTCCAGGCGGATTGCTGAATTTTTTAGGCCGCTGCTAGCAGCGGCCGCTGTAATAATTTTTCTGGTGCGTGTACATGACTGCCTAATTTTTCTGGCTGCACTGCGGGCAGCTGCAACAACAAAAGAAAAGGCATGTACATGCGCCCATTCCCCTTCGTGATCATTACCTTGCCGTGGTGAAGGGGCTTGCATATCACAATGAAGCAATGATCGGCGCCTAAATGAGTGTCTCGGGGGGCACACCCACGATAATAAGGTCGTTGCCTCATTGTGGTCAGACCAAATTTGATCAGCTGGACAGTCACTGTTCTGTCATTCAGCTACATCAGCCAGGCGACCATATGGGCTGTAAAGCCACCAAAACCTGCACTCTCGCCATGGTGCGCACCAGTCCAGCACGGCCGTCACTACACAAACAGCTGTTTGCGGTGCGCTACACGGTGAGTTTGGTGTGTCAGTGTGAAGCAGTACCTTAATTACACTACCTGATTGATGTATACACATGCAAGATGTTTTAAAGCACTTTAGGCCTGTCATTTAGCATTCAATGTGATTTCTGCCCTTAAAACGCTGCTTTGCGTCAAATCCAGATTTTTCCCGGGGACTTTTGGCATGTATCCCACTCCTCCACCTGGGGGTCCAGGTGTTAGACCCCTTGAAACATCTTTTCCATCACTTTTGTGGCCAGCATAATTTTTTTTTTTCAAAGTTCGCATCCCCATTGAAGTCTATTGCGGTTCGCGAACTTTTACGCGAACCGAACCTTACGCGGAAGTTCGCAAACCTGGTTCGCAAACCTAAAATCGGAGGTTCGGCCCCACTCTAATCTGGAACCGTTTGTCACATGGAGTCACCTTTTCTCTATAGTGTATACTGAACTCAGGATTTGGGATTACCCATATATCTGTTGAAGGAACAGTGTACTATCCAGGCTGATATTAGCTATATGCTGAGCAGGATTACAGACCGTTCATACCTAACCATCATGCCTAATTTTAATTGTATTGACTATTTTGTTTTTATGATATACTAGGAGCATTTGTATTAATAAATGATTTTGTACTCTTTCTACCACATGACTCATTGAGTGCTTTGGCCTGCAGCTGGGTTCTGCT
Organism: Hyperolius riggenbachi; assembly: GCF_040937935.1. NCBI lineage: Eukaryota > Metazoa > Chordata > Amphibia > Anura > Hyperoliidae > Hyperolius > Hyperolius riggenbachi. The sequence continues at coordinate 46,004,121 of NC_090646.1, read as the reverse complement.
TTCTCCTTTACACAATACTGTCTAGTAGCCAGACCACTCTGAGCCATGTCTAAACATTATATTCTTGTGGTATTTTTTGGTCAACAGTGTAGTGTTGGTTGATACGCTTATTCTAGTTTGTGTTAATTACTGGCCACAGGAAGCAGGGTGTGCTTAAAGCTCAGCATACGCCCTAAATATCTGCCAGCTGAACGCTAATTGTTAAGTTGTTTATAACTAGAAGGCTTTTGATCCCTTTCAGCCCCTTGCACACTCCCAGGAGTTCTGGTTCACCATGAGCTAGCTAGGTAATGTACCTGTATAACTATTATTGGAGTATCAGCGGCTCTGATGTGCAATATCTCACAGGGCTGACATCACCTGGAGAAGGCAAGGCTACATATGGATATGACCTGAAAGAACGTCAACCAATATGTGTTTTGTTTTAATATAGGATACTTGAGAGAATAGATTCTAGCTGGATTAACTAAAAAAAAATGAAATATGCTTTTTAACAGATCCTATCTTTTATATATATATAAATTCCTTAAAAAACTGTCATAGTTGTACTGTTATTCAGGTTGAAAAAAAAGAAAAAAAAAGAAAAAAAAAGAAGAGTGAGTGACCACAGCCACTGAACTGATTCTTTTGTGTCCAGCTGAATAATGTCCCACATTCCTCCTTTTCCATGTCTAATAATTGAAGGTTTAACCCCCTCCTGACCGCCTAATGCTGATGGGAGGGTGGCAAATCCTGAAGCTGCAGATTAGCAGGGATTGTGTCCGTGGATGTGTGCGCATCCCTGCTTGAGTGATGGAGCTCCGCTTCATAAACAGCCTGTCAGCGGCGATTGTTTCTGGCAGGCTGTTAGGGCAAGAAACAGCAGTTTTTTTTTTTGCTTTGCACAGCGCTGCGATCTTGCGCAGTGTTGTACTGAGGACACCCCTGTCACTTGGCTGTTCCCTGGAGTGTTTCAGAAAGCGATCGCAGGCTGATGCCTATGAGAGACAATTGTTGTGATTGGCTGTTGGGGGAGGAATAAATTATAAAGAAATTATTAAAAAAATACGCATTTTTATTTTAAAAAATGAAATACAGTTAATAAAATAAATAAAAACCACAGCAGCAATCAGATCCCACCATCAAAAAGATTTATTTTTGTGCTATCTGAATTGTAAAACATAGCCTGGTCATTCGGGGGGATGAAATAGTCACAGAACAAACAGTGCAATTGCAGCATAAAGCGATTTTGTGAGCGTTTTGCACTTTTCCTATACCTTCCATTATAGCAAAATCACCCCGAAAATGGTGCAGGCAGCGCTTTTGTCAGCAGGAAGCAGATGCAACACACTGATATGAAAACTCCCATAAGGAATCATTGCATAAGCATTTTAACCACTTGCCGACCAGTGGATTTTACACTGATCGGTGCTGCGTGGGCTCTACAGCCCGCAGCACCGATCAGGAGTCCAGCAGGGCGATCAGACTACCCCCCTTTTTTCCCCACTAGGGGGATGTCCTGCTGGGGGGGTCTGATCGCCGCCGGCCATCTGCGTTTTGCGGGGGGGGCTTCTCAAAGCCCCCCTCCGCAGCCATTTCTGCCCTCCCGCTCCTTACCTCCCTCCCTCCCTCTCTCCGTAATGCGCAGGACGGAGTTCCGTCCTGCGCATTGTAGGATAGGCTTCAGCCTATCATATGCCGGCGATCCCCGGCCAATCAGAGGCCGGGGATCGCCGATCTGCCTGACGGCGCTGCTGCGCAGCAGCGCCGTATGATGTAAACAGCAGGGATTTCTTCCCCGCCTGTTTACATTTTGCCGGAGAGCTGCGATCGGCGGCTCTCCGGCTGTTCACGGAGACACCCTCCGTGAACTGACATGGAAAGGCCGCTCGATCGAGCGTCCGTTTCCATGGTAACCCGCAGACGACCATTTTACGCCAATCGGCGTTAGCTGGTCATCAAGTGATTTTGAAAATCGCTAGCGCTGAAAAACTAGCGAAAACGTCCTTATCGCTACTTATCACAACAAAACAATCTACATATTGTTGTTTTTTTTCCATCACCAATTAGGCTTTCTTTGGGTGGTAATACTAATTATGTTATTCTAAATGTATTTTATTAATAACTAGCTGATGACCCGGCGTTGCCTGGGTATGTATTTGGCTGGTGTTGGCTCCACCCACTTTTTCTAACCCTAACACACAAAAAACTTAATGACCAAGTTTGTGAGCTTTGGCATCAATAATTTGTATATTCCCATAGAATATAGGCTATTATAGGCTCCATCCACTTCCATGAATTTTAATCTCAGTCACCCAGTGACCGTCTGGGCAAGGTTTGAGAGCCCTGCCTTTAACAGTGTAAGAAGGTCTGCAGTTTATATTTTCCCAGTGAAATTTGCCTTTGGCTCTGCCCACTTTTTGTAACCTGGACACACAGTCACTCAATGACCAAGTTTGAGAGCTTTTGTGTCCTTGGCAACAATAAAAACAAATCTGATTGGCTGCTTGTGGCTCCGTCCTCTTTTCTGAATTTGAACCCCAGTGACCCAATGGCCAACTGTACCAGGTTTGAGGCTTGTGCATATTAAATATTCCCCTTGAAAATCAACAGTTCAAAATTGATTGGCTTCTTTAGGCTCCACCCACTTTCCTTAAGATGAATCCCAGTCACCCAGTAACCAACTGTGCACATTTTGGGAACCCTGTGTAACGATCGGTGTCAGCAAGAACAGATTTTCTGATTATTGGTGATCTGCAGTATCACCAATAATACAGATGCTATACCTGATTATGTAGTGATCTGCAGAATCACCAATAATGCGAGTATAGCGAGACACAGGACAATCAGATGTAAGGATAGGAGTTTGGTGCAACAGTAATACAACGTATACTGATCACCTGTGGAGCGGGTGATTCAGACTGCAGCCGGTGGTCACCTGAGGAGCAGGTGATACAGACTGTACTGCAGCTACTGATCACCTGAGGAGCAGGTGATTCAGACTGTACTGCAACTACTGGTCGCCTGAGGAGCAGGTGATTCAGACTGTACTGCAACTACTGGTCACCTGAGGAGCAGGTGATTCAGACTGTACTGCAGCTACTGGTCACCTGAGGAGCAGGCGATTCAGACTGTACTGCAGCTACTGGTCACCTGAGGACCAGGTAATTCAGACTGTACTGCAGCTACTGGTCACCTGAGGACCAGGTGACTAAGCTGTACAGAGAATCCCTCACCAGAGACTAGACTCACTGGTGAGGGCTGAAGAGTCAGACAAGCAGATTCGGCAACAGACAGACAGATACGGTACAAAGACAGAAGGCTAAATCAGAGTAGTATTCAGGTTGAGTCGGCAACAGGATCAGATAGGCAGAAGCACAGAATCAGTAGGCAGAAGAGTAGTCAAGGTTTAGCAGAAGGTCATAACAAATATTAAAATTCAATTAGTACTTTAGCTATCAACAGAATCTGACTAAGTGTGGATCCCCAGCTCCTGCTGGTTCTAGCACACTTTGGGATCTGACTAAGGTCTAAGGGCTAACACGTAGCATTTGCAACAGCAGACAAGGAGCCACTGACAGGCAGGTCCTATATATACTTGAGAGCGCCCCATAGTGCCGCCCCAGTCACTCAGCCAATCAGGAGCACTGCTGGAGTCAGCTGACCGGCCGGCTGTGACGCGGAGACAGCCGCCATGCCGCTCACCACTGCGGCGGCATCTCCGCTATCCTTTACAGTACCCCCCCCCCCCCCCCCCCCCTGAGGAGTGGACCCCGGACACTTCTTACACGGCTTTTCAGGGTATAACTCATGAAACTATCTCTTTAAATCCTCGGCATGCATGCGGAAATCCGGAACCCAAGTTCTCTCCTCCAGGCCATACCCCTTCCAATGCACCAGGTACTGTATAGAATTCTGCACTAATCGAGAGTCTAAAATCTTCTCGATCTCATACTCAGGTTGGTCATCAATCATCACAGGGGGGGGGGGGGGGGAGAGGAATCTACATGCACAGCAGGCTTCAACAAAGAAACATGAAACGATCTCACACCTCTCATGCTGGCTGGGAGATCAATCATATATGTCACGTCATTAGTTTTTTTGGACACTGGGTATGGGCCTACAAATCTGGGTCCTAACTTAGGTGATGGTTGCTTTAACGCCAGATGCCGAGTAGACACCCACACCATGTCTCCTGGGGAAAACTTCCACTCATCAGACCGCCTTTTATCTGCCTGTTTTTTCTGCGTCTGGAAGGCTTTTCCCAGATTCCTTTTTACAAGCACCCAAATTTCCTTCAATGCCCTTTGCCAATCCTCCAGAGCTGGAAAAGGGGAAGATACCACTGGTATAGGAGAGAATTTGGGAGATCTCCCCGAAACCACCTGGAAAGGGGAAAAACCTGAAGAGTAACTCTTCAGATTATTATGCGCAAATTCCGCAAATGGCAGGAACTTCACCCAATCTGACTGCGTATCTGCCACATAACACCTGAGAAATTGCTCCAAGGACTGGTTAACTCTTTCGGTCTGTCCATTGGTCTGTAGGTGGTAGCCTGATGAAAATGACAGGTCCATACCAAGCTGGTGGCAAAAGGCTCTCCAGAATTTAGACACAAACTGGACCCCCCTATCTGACACCACATTCTCCGGAATGTCATGCAGCCGGAATATGTGCTGGATGAAGAGATCAGCCAATTCCTGGGCCGAGGGGAGTCCCTTCAGAGGGACAAAATGAGCCATTTTACTGAACCTATCAACTACCACCCAGATGACCGACTTGCCCTCAGACCTGGGGAGTTCTCCTACAAAGTCCATAGACAAGGGAGTCCATGGTTCATTTGGCATCAGTAAGTGTTGTAGCGTAACTACTGGTGCTTGACGAGAGGGCTTATTTCTGGCACACACAGAGCACTCTCTCACAAACTCTTTGCAATCAAGAGCCAACGAAGGCCACCATACACATCTGGCCAGTAGGTCCTGCGTTCGAGCAGCCCCGGGATGCCCTGCATTCTTATGAGCGTGGAACAATTGCAAGAGTTGTAGGCGAAAAGGAAGTGGCACAAACAGAACCCCCTCAGGCTTCCCTTCTGGAATATCTTGCTGGTAAGGCCCTAGGGTAAGTGTCCAGTCTTCCCAAGTCTCCATGGCTGCCACCACCAGCCTTTGAGGTAAGATGGTCTCAAGGGTTGATGGCTGAACTGACTCGGGCTCAAAACACCTAGATAATGCATCTGCTTTGACATTCTTACTTCCCGGTGTATACGGGATTACAAATCTGAACCTTGAAAAGAACAAGGACCAGCGGGCCTGTCGAGGGCTAACTGTTTTAGCCCCTTCGATGTACTCCAAATTTTTATGATCAGTATAGACCGTGATCGTATGTTCTGCCCCTTCCAGCCAAGGCTAACTTAATGGCCAAGAGCTCCCTATTGCCAATATCGTAGTTCCTCTCGGCTGGAGAGAACCTACAAGAAAAGAAGGCACAGGGATGTAGTTTGCCTTGAAGGCCAGAGCGTTGAGACAGCACAGCCCCAACCCCAATCTCCGATGCATCCACCTCAACAATGAAGGGGAAGGTGACATCCACATGTCTTAAAATGGGAGCAGAACAAAACAACTTTTTCAACGTGGTGAAGGCACACTGTGCCTCTACTGTCCAATGGTAAGTGTCAGCCCCCTTCTTGGTAAGGTTGGTGAGGGGTGACACTACAGAAGAAAACCCTTTGATGAACTTCCTGTAGTAATTGGCGAAGCCAAGAAATCTTTGGAGTGCCTTCAATCCCACAGGTTGAGGCCACTCCAATACAGCAGAGACTTTTTCAGGATCCATGGAGAGACCTGAAGTGGAAATGATATATCCCAAAAAAGGGACCTTAGTGACTTCAAAGAGGCATTTCTCTAACTTTGCATACGAGTTCTGCCTCAATTTTCTTAAAACGAATTTCACATTATGGTATTCATGGCAAATCCAGAGAGAGACATTGTACACTTAATAAACCATATTAAAAAATTTGGAGCCTCCTCTGGCTTTGCCATAAATTACTCTAAGAGTGAGCTTCTATTTTTGTCACCCTCACGCAATGCGATTCCCCACCCTAACTTAGACACCATAGGTCTTCAATCTAAATCTGCCCATATCACGTACTTGGGTATTAAGATACCCAGGCAGATAGACCAACTTTATGGCTTAAATTATTCTCCACTAATACAAAAGGTCATAAAAGAACTACAAACTCTCGATTCCCTCCCAATCTCACTAATGGGAAGAGTACAAATAATTAAAATGTTCAGCTTTGGACGGCTACTCTACCCTCTACAAACTATCCCAATTCTACTTAAACACAGGGATATTCAGTTACTAGAGTCATCATTTATACGCTTCCTATGGAAATCTAAAAAAGCAAGAATAGCATTGCCTAAATTGAAAGCCACAGTATCTCAGGTGGGAATGAATTTTCCTGACTTAAGAACCTATAATCTTGTGGCAAACTTCCGGCATATCCGAGATTCATATCATATCAAAAGTCTCCCATATAAGATAAAGCAAAATGTACTCCTTCGAGACACTTATAGGACATCTTTCTCCGTTATCTCCATTAATAGGAAACCCAAGTTTCCTTCCTGGGAATATGTACAATGCTTATACTAAATGGGCAACATTGGATATAAGGAATTTGGGAGCTCTCCTGGATGCTGAAGGAAAATTAATTTCCTTCCAAAAGGCGGCTCTTCATAAAAGAATTCCACCAGAACACTCCTTCTACTATGGCCAATTAAGAAGCTACTGTCATAAGACATTAGGTCAAAGAGGCAAAATTCTAACTAATCCCCAATTTGATAGTCTCCTCTCCAACCTTAAAGAAAAAAAATCCCTCTCTTGGCTCTACTCAGTGGTTAGAGAAACCCAGAAAAAAAGGAAAAACTTTTACCAACATCTTCAAAAATGGGCGGATCTTTCTGGTAAGACAAAAGAAGATATTGATATAGCAGTTAAACAGGGATGGCAGGCAATACGGAAGGCAATTATAGGTGAGGATTGGCGGGAACTGTATTTAAAAACAGTCTATAGGGCATATATACCCATTACTGGTCCCTTTAGACATCAGGGAGATAAACAATTTGTGAACTGCCCAAAATGTTCTCATTCCACTCCAAATTTGGATCATATGTTATGGTCCTGTGCATCTATCCAGAACTTTTGGAATGAAGTTCTGGCTTTTATTGATAAAATAACAAACAACAAATGGACACTGAACTTAATCTACTGTTTATTTCATAGCCTAGAGATAACCACAGATAAAGACAGACCTGCAATCTCTAAATTTGAACACCTTGTACTAATTGTGGCCAAAAAAGCGGTACTAAAAAAATGGCTGGACAATATTCCCCCGGGAACCCCGGATCTCATTATATTATTAAAACATCATCTACAATTGGAGTGCCTAAATCTCGAACGACAAAAATCCAAAACTATCACCAAATTCTTTAAAACATGGCAAAAGTTTATCGAAAAGACCTTTGACAGGGCTCAGATAGTGGAATTGATGAATCTTTTTAAAGATACTACTTGGTATTTGAGGGGTAAGATTGGAGGCTACCTAGGTAAACTAGAAATTGACTAAGGGGAGGGAAAATTCTAAAAAACTGCTGTGTGGGGGAGGGGGGGGGGGGGGAGTCTTACCTATAAAAACTTAGAGGGAATGCCTGTCTCAGGAGTGATGTTATTAGAATGTTATTCTATTTTTAGGATTTTAGGCCTACAGTCACAGGAGGACGATGATGCTGGGACTAAGCCATAGGAATGGACAAAGACTCATTACTATTATGAATATCTTTTCTGTTATCATATTTCCGTAAATATGTTATTACCTCCTCTGTACGGCCATTTTTCTGATTAATGTTTAAATGTTTAAATGATAAAAGGGGATTAGGCAGGAAATCTTCTGTATTAGATATCTTCTATGATTTTGATTGTATTTCTGATGCTTAATCTCAAATAAAAATTACATTTAAAAAAAAAAAAAAAAAAAAAACGAATTTCACATGTTTCTGATGTTCTGTCAGACTGGGTGAGAAAATCAGTATATCATCCAGATACACTAGCTCAAATTTTCCCAGAACCTCCCTAAAGACTTCATTGATCAACTCCTGGAAGATGGCAGGAGCATTACACAACCCGAAGGGCATGACTAGATACTCATAGTGTCCATCGGGCGTGTTGAATGCTGTCTTGCATTCATCACCGTCCCTAATGCGTACCAGGTTGTATGCTCCTCGTAGGTCTAGCTTAGAGAAGATACTGGCATTAGTCACCTGAGCAAACAAATTGTCAATCAAAGGCAGTGGATAGCAATTTTTCACTGTGATTTTATTTAAACCCCGATAGTCAATACAAGGTTGAAGCCCACCGTCCTTTTTCTGTACAAAAAATAACCCAGCCCCTGCTGGTGACCGGGAAGGATGGATAAAGCCCTTGGCCAAATTTTCTTTAATGTATTCCTGCATAGCCAGCTTCTCTGGCCCCGACAGATTATAGAGATGGCCTCTAGGGGGCATACAACCAGATCTTAACTCTATGGGACAGTCGAAGCTCCTGTGTGGCGGGAGCTTATCTGCAGATTTTGGACAAAACACGTCAGAAAATTCTGCGTACTGCACCGGCACCCCTTTCACCTGAACCTTGGTGGTGCAAACAGCAACTTTCTCCAAACAATGATGATGACAATGGGCTGACCAGCTCTGTAGCTGACCTGAAGCCCAGTCGATCTGAGGGGAGTGTAGTTGCAACCAAGGCATACTGAGGATTATGGTAGAGGTTGTTATTTGCAGGACAAAGAACTGTAATTTCTCCTTATGTAGAGCCCCTATATTACACAACAATAAGGGGGTCTGGGAGAGAGGCTGTTTACACTGTAATGGAGAGTCATCTACCGCTGTGATCAAAATCTGACGATTTAATGGAAGTAAGGGAATCCCCAATTTTTTTTACAAAATCATAATCTATAAAATTAGCTGCAGAGCCTGAGTCCACGAATGCTTCTGTGGCCGTGGCCCGACCCTCCCAGGTAATGGAGCAAGGGAGGAGTAACCGGTTATTATCTAGAGGTAAACACGGCTCGCCTAGGGTATTACCTCTGACTACACCTATGAGGCAGCGTTTCCCAACTTTTTAGGGCAATTCTGGACAATGTGACCCTCCTCAGCACAGTATAGACAAAGTCTTTCTGACCTTCTGCGATTCTTCTCCACTTGTGTTAACCTAGACTGACCGAACTGCATCGGTTCGTCCTGAGGTAACGAGGGTGGAGAAGAGGCGTAGGAAACAGATTTTATAGCATTTCTCCCACGGGTTTGTTTTTCATAGCAAAGGCGGCGATCAACCCGCACCGCCAATAAAGTTGCCTCATCCAGAGATTTAGGCTCAGGATGACCTAACCTCAAATCAGAAACTGCATCGGATAGTCCTGACAGGAAACAGTCTAATAAAGCATACTTTCCCCATCTAGCTGAAACAGTCCACCTCCTAAATTCTGCGGCATAAACCTCTACTGAGTTACGACCCTGCCTGAGATTCTTTAGTTTCCTTTCAGCCGTGATAGCAATATCCGGATCATCGTATATAACGGCCATTGCCTTAAAAAACTCCTGATCTGAGGATAATGCCTCATGCTCTGTGTGAAGACTATATGCCCATGTTTGTGAATCTCCTGACAAAAGGGTCTTTATAAAGGTTACCCTCTGGTTCTCAGATCCTGACAGATTGGGCCTCAACTCAAAATAGGATAGCACACGGTTTCTGAAATTCTGAAAGTCAGATCTATGCCCCGAAAACTTTTTGGGTACGGACATACGAAGGTCCGTGACTGAAGGGGATCGCACTGTATCAATAGTCATTTGAAGTACCTGTACTGTTCCAAACAGTTGAGTGATCTGAGTCTGTTGGGTATTGATCACCCGGGTAAGACTGTTTACTGTGGTGTTCAGGACTTCAAGCTGACTATGCAGTGATTCCATAATGTTTGGTCTGCTGTTCTGTAATGATCGGTGTCAGCAAGAACAGATTTTCTGTTTATTGGTGATCTGCAGTATCACCAATAATACAGATGCTATACCTGATTATGTAGTGATCTGCAGAATCACCAATAATGCGAGTATAGCGAGACACAGGACAATCAGATGTAAGGATAGGTGTTTGGTGCAACAGTAATACAACATATACTGATCACCCGTGGAGCGGGTGATTCAGACTGCAGCCGGTGGTCACCTGAGGAGCAGGTGATACAGACCGTACTGCAGCTACTGATCACCTGAGGAGCAGGTGATTCAGACTGTACTGCAACTACTGGTCACCTGAGGAGCAGGTGATTCAGACTGTACTGCAGCTACTGGTCACCTGAGGAGCAGGCGATTCAGACTGTACTGCAGCTACTGGTCACCTGAGGACCAGGTGATTCAGACTGTACTGCAGCTACTGGTCACCTGAGGAGCAGGTGACTAAGCTGTACAGAGAATCCCTCACCAGAGACTAGACTCACTGGTGAGGGCAGAAGAGTCAGACTAGCAGATTCGGCAACAGACGGACAGATACAGTACAAAGACAGAAGGCTAAATCAAAGTAGTATTCAGGCTGAGTCGGCAACAGGATCAGATAGGCAGAAGCACAGAATCAGTAGGCAGAAGAGTAGTCAAGGTTTAGCAGAAGGTCATAACAAATAATACAATTCAATTAGTACTTTAGCTATCAACAGAATCTGACTAAGTGTGGATCCCCAGCTCCTGCTGGTTCTAGCACACTCTGGGATCTGACTAAGGTCTGAGTGCTAACACGTAGCATTTGCAACAGCAGATGAGGAGCCACTGACAGGCAGGTCCTATATATACTTGAGAGCGCCCCATAGCACCGCCCCAGTCACTCAGCCAATCAGGAGCACTGCTGGAGTCAGCTGACCGGCCGATCAGCTGACTCCCCTTCTATGCGCATAAAGGTCCTCTCGCCCTCAGTCTATGTGCAACTGAAGGCCCAAGCAAAACTCCACCATGTAACCGCGCGGCGGAGGCCGCTGGCTGTGACACGGAGACAGCCGCCTTGCCGCTCACCGCTGCGGCGGCATCTCCGCTATCCCTTAAACCCTGCCATTATTAGTGAAGAAGGTCTGCGGTTTAAATTTTTCCAGGGAAATCTGTTTTTGACTCCACCCAATTTTTGTAACCTTGACACACAGTCACTCAATGACCAAGTTTGTGAGCTTTCGGGTTCCAGGCATCAAAATTGTGTGAATGAAAGCAGTTTATTCAGCAAAGAAATTTAATTGGCTTTTTTTGGCTCCACCCCTTTAGTGAATTTGAACCCCAGTCACTTAACGACCGACTATAGCAGGTTTGAGGCCTCTGCCATTAACAGTGTAAGAATGGCAACAGTTTAAATATTCCCCTTGAAAATCAATAGGTGAATTTTGATTGGCTGTTGTAGGCTCCACCTACTTTTCTGAATATTATTCCCAGTCACCCAGTGACCAACTGTGTCAAGTTTGAGAACCCTGGCATTACAGTGTAAGAATGGCTGCAGTTTATGTTTTCCCATTTCAAAATGAATGACTGAAATATGATTGGCTGTTTAATGCTCTGCCCACTTTTTCTAGATTTATAACCTCGGTCACCAAGTGACCAACTGTGCCAAGTGTGGGGACTTTGGCTTGATTACTGTGAGAATGGCAGCCTTTCACATTTTTTCCATTGACATGAATGGGTAAAATCTGATTTGCTGTTTGTAGCTCCACCCAGATAAGCAGGGAGGACACGAGATCCCCAGAACATATCATCCCAGGTGGTAAGGGATCTGTATACCAAGTTTTGTTCAAATCCGTCAAGGCATTTTCAAGTGATCGCGGCACATACATACACACATACACACATACATACATACATACATTCAATTCTATATATATATACATATATATATATATATATATATATATATATATATATATATATAAGCAGTATGCACGGAGTGGTATATCACACTGCATGCACTCACATAAGTAGGTGTATATCACACTGCGTGCACTTACATAGGTAGGTGGGTGCACTGAACACAACAGGTAGGTATATGCAGTGATGAGGTGGGTGCACTCAACACAAAAGGTAGGTATATGCAGTGATGAGGTGGGTTCACTGAACACAACAGGTAGGTGTATGCAGTGATGAGGTGGGTGCACTCAACACAAAAGGTAGGTATATGCAGTGATGAGGTGGGTTCACTGAACACAACAGGTAGGTATATGCAGTGATGAGGTGGGTTCACTGAACACAACAGGAAGGTATATGCAGTGATGAGGTGGGTGCACTCAACACAAAAGGTAAGTATATGCAGTGATGAGGTGGGTGCACTGAACACAACAGGTAGGTATATGCAGTAATGGGTATTACAATGTGCACCTGTCACACACACAGGTAGTCACTGAATGTGCTGGGCCTGGCAGTGGCACACACACACAGTATGAATTATCAAGGCTGTCTATGCAACACAAGTGTCAGTGGGACACACAGAAAAAAAAATCACAAGAACAATATTAGCTCTCAAAAGAGCTGTTGTGGGGTGCTATTTTAGCAATAAGAATCAGCCAGGAGCAAGCTAAGAGCCTAACTAATCTTTCCCTATGAGAGTCTGCCAGCAGCTGTCCCTTCTCTATTTACTGCAGGCACATGAGTGAGTGTAATTGCCGGCGGTGCCTACCTTATATAAGGGGGGGGAGTGGCTCCAGGAGTGAGTGTAGCCTGATTGGCTACAATGTGCCTGCTGACTGTGATGTAGAGGGTCAAAGTTGACCCTAAAGGAGCATTATGGGGGCGAACCAAACTTCGGGGAAAGTTCGCCGGCGAAGGTGAACCACCCAAAGTTTGCCTGAAACCGTTTGCCGGCGAACCGTTCGGGACATCTCTACCGGTCAGTAGGCGATTTCATTGGCTCCTGGCCGTGTCTATCAATGTAAGTCGCTCCCGTTTGCTTACATTGATAGACACAGTCAGGAGCCAATGTAAGCGGCACCTGACCGGCTCACATGACTCTGCCATCATAGAGACGGCAGAGTCTATGTCCTTAGGATCCCGGCAAGCGGCAGTGATGGCAGTTGCGGCAGGTAAGCACGGCAATTTGTCGGGGTTCTGTCATTCTTGTACCAGCGGCCTCTGGTCCTTAAGGGGGCAGAGACCGCTGGTAATTAAGTGGTTAAGGTCGACACTGGGAACAAGAGAAAAAAAACTTTTTCAAAAGACCTTGTAGTTTTGGAGAAAATTTATTTAAAAGGAAAAAAGTCTATATTTAAATGCGGTAATTGACAGATAATGTATCAGCATTGTTGGACTGGCAGGTGGAAAAGTTGAGGAAATCCACAGTAACCCGGTGTTATCACTCCCAATAGGAACCTGCAGCAAGTTTTCACTGTGAGCAGCAACACCTGATTACTGCTGCTTGGCCAGCAAGTGGATTTCCTCAGCTTTTCCACCCCCCCAGTCTGACACTGTGTATCAAACTATTGGTAGTGTAAATTTCCATATATCAAAAGAAAGAGCAGTGAATTTCATGATGGAATTTCCACTGGGTCAGTACCCCTGGAAACCCCATGGAATATATGACAACACTTTGGCCAGAGAGAGCTATACAACCACAATATGGCTGTATTAGGATCCCTAGCAACTTTACTTATTTTTGGACCAATACAATCTTTTTTCTCTGAGTTTAGGATATAAAAAAATGAGGGTCTGCCCTCCTGAGCAGGGATGAGCAGAAACTACGCCAGTGCGAATTTACGCATCGTAGTTCGCATCTACGCATCGTAGTTCATAGGCGAAGTTTCAAAACTACGCTTACGAATTTACGCGTAGTGAAGTACCGCTACGCGTAGCTTATGCCCACTATGCGTAGTTAACATGTGTATTGCGTAGTGAACGACGAATGTGTTACTCGCGTCTAATTTTCCGCATGCGATTGTATGCATACAGGGGAATGTACGCATAGAAAGGTTCCCAGTATATGCATTTATAAAGAAATTAATGCATACAATTTTCTGCATACGGGCATAAGTATCCGCATACACTACGCTTCGCACTACGCCTAATTGCGTATTTTAACGAGTATTCTACGAAATGCATACGAAGCAAATATTTGTTTTCGAAGCCGTAGTTTGGCGAAGCGTAATTGCTTAAAACTATGCATATTTCCAGCGTAGCGAAGTTGGCTGACCACGATCATCCCTGCTCCTGAGCCTCTTTAACCCCTTGTCCCCTTGCAGGCTGGGATAGTCAGACTGCGGAGTTCTGGACAAGTGGGGCTTTGTACCCTGAGCTATACCAGCTGGCATGGTCCATGGTATGGGTGGGCTCTGGAGGAGAGGGGCGGCCAAGCTTCCCCTATCTCTAAAGCCCTTGTACAGTCCATGGACAAGGGAATCTTCCCTTGAACAGGTGGGGGCTGATGATGCCCTGTGGGAGTGTGTGTGTGTGTGGGGGGGGGGGGTTTATGGTGGAAGAAGGGAATCCCCAGATGCCAATCCCCTCCCCAGGAGACAGAAGTATAGGGATGCAGATTATCCCTTACCCATTTCCACAAAGAGTTAAAAAGAAATAAAAACACGAGAAGTCCTTTATTGTCCTAATTAACAGTAAATACTTAAAGGACCTCTTTCGCAAAAATCTTAAAATTTAAAATACATGTAAACATATACAAATAAGAAGTATGTTTCTTCAAGAGTAAAATGAGCCATAAATTCACTGTATCCAATGTTGCTGTCACTTACAGTAAGTAGTCGAATTCTGATATTACCGACAGATTTTTCTCATAGGGGTTCTCGGGGTTTTCTTTATTAATCAAAAGCACTTAGTGAATGGTAGGGGTGCTCGCTGGATTCCGCGGAATTGTTAATTAGGTCAATTCCAATTCCAGCCGTCGGAATGGGATTGCTAGACCTCGGAAACGAAATTCTGCGGAACTCTTGTTATTTCCGCTGAATTTTCCGGGAAAACAACAAACAAATCAATCAATCTCTCTCTCTTTCTCTCTCCTTCCTCCTCCCCATGTAGGGAATTGCAGTTTTCCAAAAGCCAGCTTACATACCATGGCTGGGAATTGAACTGAGGTCTCAGTGTGTAGTAGGTATCTGACTTACCCCCTAGACCACCAACCACACTATTTGCTAAAGCAGGCCTAGCATGTACCATTATGATCAATCCAATAGAAAAAGCAGCATGCTTAAGGATTTGTACTTTTTCAAAAGTCAGCTTACATACCATGGCTGGGAATTGAACCCAAGTCTCAGTGTGTAGTAGGTATCTGACTTAACCCCTAGACCAACTACTACACTACTTGCTAAAGCCAGCCTAGCATGTATCATTATGATCAATCCAAGAGAAAAATGAGCTCTCTCTACGGATTTGTAGCCAGGCATGGCCCTGACTTTTGTGTTCAACAGTTGTCCGAAGAGAACCCCAGATAGCCAGGTAGATTAATCTCTCTCTCTCTCTCTCTCTCTCGCTCGCTTTCCGCGGAATTGTATTTTCTGGAATTTTTAGGCGGAAATTGGTCATTCCGTTCCATTTGGTCGGAACGGAATTGCTTTTTCAATCTGGCGGAATTCCAAGAGAGAGAGAGAGAGAGAGAGAGAGAGCTCATTTTTCTCTTGGATTGATCATAATGGTACATGCTAGGCTGGGAGTATAGCTGAGAGCTGTGTCCCTCCTGATGCTCCACAGCCAGCTCCCGCTGTTATCCTTGCCCCCACACCAATTTGATGCACTAGGTGCCTGCATGGGTGAGTACGATAGGTGTGGGCAGGTGGGGTGGACAGCAGGAACCTGGCAGAGGAAAGTCCATATAGGACAGAGCTCACAGCTATACTGATATAGCTGAGAGCAAAAGCATCTTTGAATTTCTTTCCAGGGCTTCCCATTGATTCATTAACACACCAATGGGGATCAAGAAGAGTGTCCTGTGTAGAGGCAGCCGACAGAGATCTTCAATCAACCTCACAACATTCAAAAGAGAAGAAGCAGAAAACAGTGCACCACTTCTTAAAATCCCTTTATTCTGGTTTCGGGAAAGCAGGTACACAGCAGTGGGGGTATCAAGTGCCTGACAGACAGCTGTTTTGCTAGATTAATTCCAGCTTCATCAGAGGCAGAATGTACATTCTGCCTCTGAAGAAGCTGCTTTAATCCAGCCAAAAAGCTGTCAGGCACTTGATACTCCCAGTGCTGTGTACCTGCTATCTCCCAACCGGAATAAAGGGATTTTAGGAAGTGGTGCCCTGTTTTATGCTTATTCTCTACTAGCTGGACGCCCGGCATTGCCCGGGTATGTATTTGGCTGGTGTTGGATCCGCCCACTTTTCCTAACCCTAACACACAATTACTTAATGACCAAGTTTGTGAGCTTTGCAGTCTTTGGCATCAATAATTTGCCTTGAAAAAAAATAAATCTGATTGGATGTGGCTCCACCCCTTTTCTGAATTTGAACTCCAATCACCCAATGGCCAACTGTACCAGGTACAGATGATTAACAGTGCAAGTAGCTTGTGCAATTAACAGTGCAAGAATGCAGCAATTACATAATCCCTTTGAAAATCAATAGGTGCATTTTGATTGGCTTTTGTAGGCTCCACCCACTTTTCTGAATATTAATCCCAGTCACCCAGTGAGCAATTGTTTGAGAACCCTACCATTAACAGTGTAAGAATTGCTGCAGTTTACATTTTCTCAGTGAAATTTGCATTTGTCTCCGCCTACAGATGACCTGACATTGCCCGATTACGTATTTGGTAGGTGTTGGCTTTGCCCACTTTTCCTAACCCTAACACATAATTAATCAACTACTCAAAGACCAAGTTTGTGAGCTTTGCGGTCTTTGGCATCAATAACCTGCATTAAAATAAAACAAATCATATTGGCTGTTTGTGGCTCCACCCCTTTTATAAATTTAAACCCCAGTGTGAGGAAACGTGGAAAAGCCGCCGCAAGGGCTCAGAGTGAGGCGGCTGTTTCCGCACCTAACATGGCGGCACAACGCGAAGAAACCGCCGCATGCCGCATGGGCAGAGCGGTGGAGTCCGCGTTGGATGCGGCGGATTGTACGCATGGCAAAGCAGATGGCATTGCGGCTGGACGCGGGGAAACCGCCGCTCACTTAGAGAGCGGGGCAGCGGTCCCCGCGCCTGAATCAGTGGTCACATTGCAAGACATGTCTGGTGTGGCTGGGACTGCTAGTCCACACAGGTTCAGAAAGACGTGCGCGCTGAGAGGCAGAGTTTGTATGACAGCCAGAAAAGGGTCAGCTGACCAGGCGGGTCAGCTGACATTTTCACCACCTGCCATTGGTCCAGCACTTAGGGGAGGCGCTGGAGAGTGCTTTGCTATATATACTGGGTGCTGTTCATTCTCTGATTGTCTGCCGTTGCGATCACTACGTGGTAGCACTCAGACCTTGTCTGTATCTGTGTTCTAGCAAAGTTTCCAAAGGTGTTCACGATCAAGGAACTCACACCTTAGCATTAGGAATATTGAACTGTATTATTTGTTATGACCTTCTGCCTGTCTGACGATTCCTCTGAACTCTGATTCTGTACCTCGCTATTTCTGTTACCCTGTTGCCAATCTCTGCTCATTCCTGGACTCTGTCTTGGCCTCCTGATTCTGTACTGTGCTATTCTGATACTCCGTTGCAAAACCCTGTCTGTTTATTGGATTCCGTATCTGCCTCCTGAATCTGTACCTTATCTGTCTGTGTGGTTACGACCTGGCTTGCCGACCCCGAGAACTGGCCTTACTGTTAGAGGCAGTTCCCAGACCTGTTAGTGACACCCTCTCCCACGGGTGTCACTCTCGCTCTGTCCTTCCTCCCCTCAGCCTAGCTCCTCCCCCCTGGAGAGTCTAGGCCAGAGGAAGGAACATACTTCTGGAGAAGTACTCAAAGAATACTGTTGCATCTAACACTCACTTGTTCTATCAGGTGTCCAGAGGTTAGTAGATATATCTGATTATCGGTGATACTGCAGATCACCAATAATCGGGTATATTCTGTATTCTCGGTGATACTGCAGTTCACCGGTAATCAGACCCTCTCTGTGTTACACCGATCGTTACAGAACGGCAGACCAAAAATACCAATGGACGCACACACTGATCGTCTGGGCGCACTTGCCACTTCAGTGGACAACATTAATCAAGTGCTGGGTAGTCACAAGACTATGACTGAAGCCTTGTTTGGTTCTTTACAAACCCTCCAGACAACAGTGGATGAGGTGCGATCCCCTCCTAGCTCTGACATGTGTTTGCCTGTACCTGAGAAATTTTCTGGTCACAGATCAGACTTCCGAAATTTTAGAAGTAGAGTGTTATCTTACTTTGAGTTGAAACCCCGATCTTCAGGAACTGTGGCCCAAAGGGGCACATTCATTAAGACTTTGTTATCAGGCGATTCTCAGACGTGGGCGTACAGTTTGCCCACCGGGGATTTGGCCCTCTCTTCAGTGGATGAATTTTTTAAAGCCATGGCAGTATTTTACGACGACCCAGACCTTGCCGCAACCTCTGAGCGGAAGCTCAAGCTCTTGCGTCAAGGCAAGGGTCCGGTCGAAGATTACGCAGCCGAATTTAGGAGATGGTCAGTTTCAGCCAGGTGGGACACCTATGCCCTATTAGATTGCTTCTTATCAGGGTTGTCGGATGAGGTTTCAGATCTCATGTTAAGTCTGCCTGAACCTAAGACAGTTGATGAGGCCATTTCATCGGCCATTCGAGTCGATCGCAGACTGCGCTATCAAAAACAGACCCGGGGTAGTAGTCATGTAAGAATGGTGTCCTACGCTGCACCTCCAGTAACTCCACCTCCTCCTGTCTCGCCTCCACCCGAACTAATGCATATTGGTCGGTCGAAACTATCCTAAGTGGAGCGAAGATGCAGGATGTCTGAGCGGCTGCGTCTTTACTGCGCAGAGGGGGGTCATAGAGTACGTAATTGTCCTAACAAGCCGGGAAACGCTATCGCCTAGGAGTTGTAGGGGGTAGCACCCTAGGCACGCAGCTTTTACCCCTAGAAGATAAACGGTTACTTCTTCCCTGTACAGTCACATGGGACGATAAAACTGAGGTTACTGAGGCTTTTGTTGATTCAGGCTCTGCAGCTAATTTTATGGATTTTGAATTTGCAAAGAAATTGGGTATTCCGTTCTCCCCAGTAAAACCACCCATTCAGGTTACGGCAGTAGATGATTCCCCCCCGACGCTGTCCCAGACACCAGAGGTGGAAGTCACTATAGGGGTTTTACATAAAGAGAGACTACAGTTTTTTGTGTTACACATGACCACCTCCACAGTCATCCTTGGCATGCCATGGCTGCACTTACACTCTCCACAGATTAATTGGGCTACCGGTCAGCTAACTAGCTGGTCAACCCACTGTTTTCAGCAGTGTTTAGGGAGAGTGACACTGGGCGAGACCAGGATCCAGTTGGAGGGGGTACCAGTACAATATTCCGAGTATTCTGATGTGTTCTGTCCCAAGGCTGCAGACAAGTTACCTCCACATCGCCCCTTTGATTGCCCCATTGATCTCTGATCAGGTTGTATGCCCCCTAGGGGACATCTTTACAATTTGTCTGGTCCAGAGAAAGTAGCCATGCAGGAATACATTTGTGAAAATTTAGCCAAGGGGTTCATTCGCCCTTCCGGTCACCTGCTGGCGCAGGTTTCTTTTTTGTTAAGAAAAAAGACGGAGGCCTGCGGCCTTGCATTGATTACCGGGGCCTGAATAAAATCACAGTAAAGAATCGCTACCCATTGCCCTTGATAGATGACTTGTTTACACAGATAACCGACGCTAAGATCTTTTCAAAATTGGATTTACGGGGTGCATACAACCTGGTGCGGATCAGAAAGGGCGATGAATGGAAGACGGCCTTCAACGCGCCCGACGGGCATTACGAGTACCTGGTGATGCCCTTCGGGCTGTGTAATGCCCCGGGCCGTCTTTCAGGAACTGATTAATGAGGTATTCAGGGAGGTATTGGGCAGGTTCGTGTTGGTTTACCTAAATGATATACTTATTTTTTCCAACAACCTCTCTGAGCACAGGACACATGTCAAGTTTGTATGGGATAAACTAAGACAAAACATGCTTTACGCTAAATTGGAGAAATGCATCTTCGAGGTAATATCTGTCACCTTTTTAGGGTACATAATTTCCACCTCGGGCCTGTCTATGGATCCTGCCAAGGTCTCTGCTGTGTTGGAATGGCCTCAACCAGTGGGGTTAAAATCTCTTCAGAGATTTTTAGGCTTTGCCAATTACTATAGAAGGTTCATAAAGGGGTACTCCACTGTCATTGCACCCCTCACCAGTCTCACTAATAAAGGGGCAGATACTACCCACTGGTCTCCAGAGGCTCTGCATGCATTCTCCACTCTGAAAGATTTGTTTTGCTCTGCACCCATCCTAAGATACGTTGACACCTCCTATCCCTTTATTGTTGAGGTGGACGCCTCAGAGGTCGGGGTACGGACTGTGCTGTCCCAGCGGTCAGGGTTGCAGGGTAGATTGCACCCATGTGCCTATTTTTCTCATAGGTTCTCTCCGGCAGAGAGAAACTACGATATAGGCAACAGAGAGCTCCTGGCCATCAAATTGGCCTTTGAAGAATGGCGTCATTGGTTGGAAGGAGCAGAACATACGATTACAGTTTACACTGACCACAAAAATTTAGAATATATCGAGGGAGCCAAGAGATTAAGCCCCCGGCAGGCTCAATGGTCATTGTTTTTCTCGAGATTCAGATTTATAATTACGTACACCCCAGGGAGCAAAAACATTAAGGCAGATGCCCTGTCTAGATGCTTTGAGCCAGAGACAGCACAGCCCTCCCTCCCAGAGACCATTGTCCCACAGAGACTGGTATTAGCTACAACTGAGACTTGGGAAGATTGAACAGAGACTTTAGGTCCTTTTCAGCAGGACATCCCGGAAGGGAAGCCCAAAGGGGTTATGTTTATTCCACTGCCATTTCGCCTTCAGATTTTGCAGATGTTCCATTCACACAGGAATGCGGGACACCCTGGGGCCTCCAGAACACAGGACCTTGTAGCCAGATGTGCTTGGTGGCCGTCTCTGACAGCCGATTGTAAAGAGTTTGTTAGGGAGTGTGCGGTGTGTGCGAGGAGTAAGCCCTCCCGACTGGCACCTGTGGGAAGATTGCAGTCCTTGCCCACCCCGAGTGAACCATGGACCCACTTATCCATGGATTTTGTGGGTGAGCACCCCAGGTCTGAGGGCATGTCGGTCATTTGGGTGGTAGTCGACCGCTTTAGTAAAATGGCCCATTTTGTGCCCTTGAAAGGACTCCCCCCAGCCCAGGAATTAGCCGATTTGTTCATCATCCACGTTTTCCAATTGCATGGCATTCCGGAAAACATCGTGTCAGATAGGGGAGTCCAATTTGTTTCCAGATTTTGGAGGGCATTCTGTCACCAAATGGGCATGGAACTGTCATTTTCGTCTGGCTACCACCCACAGATCAATGGCCAGACGGAAAGAGTCAACCAATCATTGGAACAGTTTTTGAGGTGTTATGTTGCAGAAGCGCAAAATGATTGGGTCAAGTTTTTACCCTTCGCAGAATTTGCGCACAATAATTTGAAAAGTTCCTCTTCTGGATTTTGTCCATTCCAGGTAGTGACCGGGAAGTTGCCTAAATTCTCCCCATTGCCAGTGGCCTCCACTCCATTTCCAGCTCTGGAGGCCTGGCAAAGGTCATTTAAAGATATATGGTGGATTGTGAAAAATAATTTGGAGAAGGCGTTTCAAAGTCAAAAAGGTCAAGCTGACAAGAGACGTTCCTTAGAGTGGAGGTTTTTGCCAGGAGATTTAGTCTGGGTGTCCACACGTCACTTGACCTTGAAACAGTCCTCGGCTAAGTTGGGGCCCAGGTATGTGGGTCCATTCCCAGTAACCAGAAAGATCAACGATGTCACTTATGCCATTGACCTCCCTGCCAGTATGCGCGGCATAAGATCCTTTCACGTGTCCCTGCTGAAGCCAGCAGTTCATGTGGGTCCCACTCCTCCTCCTCCGGTGATGAAAGATGACCAACCTGAGTACGAAGTAGAGAAGATTTTAGACTCTCGCATAGTTCAGAACTCAGTACAATATCTGGTTCATTGGAAAGGGTATGGTTTTGAGGAGAGATCATGGGTACCTGAATGTCGTATGCATGCTGACAAATTAAGAAGGGAGTTCCACGCGTTGCATCCTGAGAAGCCTGGTAGGAGCTGTCCGGAGTCCACTCCTCAGGAGGGGGGGGGGGGGTACTGTGAGGAAACGCGGAAAAGCCGCCGCAAGGGCTCAGAGTGAGGCGGCTGTTTCCGCGTCTAACATGGCGGCACAACGCAAAGAAACCGCCGCATGCCGCATGGGCAGAGCGGTGGAGTCCGCGTTGGATGTGGCGGATTGTACGCATGGCAAAGCAGATGGCATTGCGGCTGGACGCGGGGAAACCGCCGCTCGCTTAGAGAGCGGGGCGGCGGTCCCCGCACCTGAATCAGTGGTCACATTGCAAGACATGTCTGGTGTGGCTGGGACTGCTAGTCCACACAGGTTCAGAAGGACGCGCACGCACGCGCTGAGAGGCAGAGCTTATATGACAGCCAGAAAAGGGTCAGCTGACCAGGCGGGTCAGCTGACATTTTCACCACCTACCATTGGTCCAGCACTTAGGGGAGGCGCTGGAGAGCGCTTTACTATATATACTGGGTGCTGGTCATTCTCTGATTGTCTGCCGTTGTGATCACTACGTGGTAGCACTCAGACCTTGTCTGTATCTGTGTTCTAGCATAGTTTCCAAAGGTGTTGACGATCAAGGAACTCACACCTTAGCATTAGGAATATTGAACTGTATTATTTGTTATGACCTTCTGCCTGTCTGACCATTCCTCTAAACTCTGATTTTGTACCTCGCTATTTCTGTTACCCTGTTGCCAATCTCTGCTCGTTCCTGGACTCTGTCTTGGCCTCCTGATTCTGTACTGTGCTATTCTGATACTCCGTTGCCAAACCCTGTCTGTTTATTGGATTCCGTATCTGCCTCCTGAATCTGTACCTTATCTGTCTGTGTGGTTACGACCTGGCTTGCCGACCCCGAGAACGGGCCTTACTGTTAGAGGCAGTTCCCAGACCTGTTAGTGACACCCTCTCCCACGGGTGTCACTCTCGCTCTGTCCTTCCTCCCCTCAGCCTAGCTCCTCCCCCCTGGAGAGTCTAGGCCAGAGGAAGGAACATACTTCTGGAGAAGTACTCAAAGTATACTGTTGCATCTAACACTCACTTGTTCTATCAGGTGTCCAGAGGTTAGTAGATATATCTGATTATCGGTGATACTGCAGATCACCAATAATCGGGTATATTCTGTATTCTCGGTGATACTGCAGTTCACCGGTAATCAGACCCTCTCTGTGTTACACCGATCGTTACACCCAGTCATCCAATGATCAACTGTACCAGGTTTGAGGCTTGTGCCATAAACAGTGCAAGAATGGCAGCAAAGAAATATTCCCCTGAAAAATCAATAGGTCATTTTTGATTGGATTTTGTAGGCTCCACCCACTTTTCTGAATATGAATCCCAGTCACCCAGTAACCAACTGTGCAAAGTTTGAGAACCCTACCATTAACAGGGTAAGGATGGCTGCTGTTTACATTATCCCAGTAAAATTTGTATTTGTCTCCGCCCACTTATGACCCCGCATTGCTCGATTATGTACTTGGCTGGTGTTGGCTGTGCCCACTTTTCCTAACCCCAACACACAATTAATCAATTACTCAATTACCAAGTTTGTGAGCTTTGCGGTCTTTGGCATCATTAACCTGCATTAAAATAAAACAAATCATATTGGCTGTTTGTGGCTCCACTTCCTTTTGTAAATTTAAACCCCAGTCACCCAATGATCAACTGTACCAGCTTTGAGGCTTGTGCCATTAACAGTGCAAGAATGGCAGCAATGAAATCTTCCCCTGAAAAATCAATAGGTCATTTTTGATTGGATTTTGTAGGCTCCACCCACTTTTCTGAATTATAATCCCAGTCACCCAGGAACCAACTGTGCAAAGTTTGAGAACCCTACAATTAACAGTGTAAGAATTGCTGCAGTTTACATTTTCTCAGTGAAATTTGCATATGTCTCCACCTACTGATGATCCGACATTGCCCGATTACATATTTAGCAGGTGTTGGCTTCGCCCACTTTTCCTAACCCTAACACGTAATTAATCAACTACTCAATGACCAAGTTTGTGAGCTTTGCGGTCTTTGGCATCAATAACCTGCATTAAAATAAAACAAATCATATTGGCTGTCTGTGGCTCCACCCCCTTTTATAAATTGAAACCCCAGTCATCCAATGATCAACTGTACCAGGTTTGAGGCTTGTGCCATTAACAGTGCAAGAATGGCAGCAATGAAATATTCCCCTTGAAAACAAATAGGTGAATTTTGATTGGTTTTTATAGACTCCACCCACTTTTCTGAATATTAATCCCAGTCACCCAGTGACCAACTGTGCAAAGTTTGAGAACCCTACCATTAACAGTGTAAGAATGGCTGCAGTTTACATTTGCACAATGAAATTTGTATTTTTCTCCACCAACTTATTTTCTAACATTGTTCAGGTATGTATTTGGCTGGTGTTGGCTCCGCCTAGTATTTCTAACCCAAACACACAATTACTCCAAATAACCAAGTTTGTGAGCTTTGCACTCTTTGGCATTAATAATTTGCATTGAGATTAAACAAATTTGATTGGCTGTTTGTGGCTCCACCCCTTTGTCTGAAATTGAACCCCAGTCACCCAATGACCAACTGTACCAGTTTTAAGGCTTGTGCCATTAACAGTGCAAGAATGGTAGCAATTACATATTCACCTTGAAAATCAATAGATGAATTTGATTGGCTTTTGTAGGCTCCACCCACTTCTCTGAATATTAATCCCAGTCACCCAGTGACCAATTGTGCAAAGTTTGAGAACCCTACCATTAAAAGTGTAAGAATTGTTGCAGTTTATATTTTCTCAATGAAATTTGCATTTGTCTCCGCCTACTGATGATCCGGCATTGCCCGATTATGTATTTGGCTGGTGTTGGCTGCGCCCACTTTTCCTAACCCTAACACACAATTAATCAATTACTCAATGACCAAGTTTGTGAGCTTTGCGGTTTTTGGCATCAATAACCTGCATTAAAATGAAACAAATCAGGATGCGGAAATCGGTAATGCAAGTCCATTAGGCGGATTTCCGCTGGAAATCGCGGAAATTTCCGCCGGAAATCGCGGAAATTCCGCCCAAATTGAACATCAATTTTCTCAAAAACTATAAGGTCTTTTTGAAAACTTTTTTTCTGCATCTTGTTTACGAAATTCTGTTTAATAAACCCTGAAAATGTGGTGTTTCTAGGACTTACGGGGGCTTTGCTATTAACCGCTAAAATCAGCAGATTTTTACTGTAATGTAAAATGCAGAAAATCTGCATCTGCCTATTTTCTGCATTTACATTACAGTAAAAATCCACCGAATTTAGCGGTTAATAGCAAAGCCCCCGTAAGTCCTAGAAACACCAAATTTTCAGCGTTTATTAAAGTGAATCTCCTGAACAAGATGCAAAAAGTTTTTTCAAAAAGACCTTATAGTTTTGGAGAAAATCGATGTTAAAGTCGGGCGGAATTTCAGTGATTACCAGCAGAATTTCCGCATTGGAATGCGGAAATTGGTAGCGGAAAGCGGAATCGGTATTTGGCAATGGCGGAATGCGGATTTACCATGGAATCGGAAATTGGCATTTCCGACCATTCCTAGCTGTGTGTGGCTCCACCCTGTTTTATGAATGTAAACCCCATGTGAGAAAACGCGGAAAAGCCGCCGCAACTACTCAGAGTAAGGCGGCTGATTCCGCGTTCAACATGGCAGGTTGCCCGCAGAGACCTGCATTCACTGGCTTGACAGAGCGTGGAGAAACAGCTGCATGCCCAGAGAACAGGGCGGTGGATTCCGCGTCTGACGCGGCGCATAGGCCTACTTCTGTCAGTACTGCTGAACGCAGAGAAAACGCTGCACGCTCAGACAGCGGTGCGGCAGATTCCGCATCCAAAACAGTAGAGGCTTTACAACACTTCTGGTGTGGCTGGGACTGATAGTCCACACAGGTTCAGAGGGACACGTGCGTGCGCGGAGAGGCAGAGTATTTATGACAGCCAGAAGGGTGTCAGCTGACCAGGCCGGTCAGCTAACAATTGTTTCAGTTTTCATTGGTCCAGCACTTAGGGGAGGCGCAGGTGAGCGCTGGTGTATATATACTGGGTGCTGGTCATTCTTCTGGTGTCTGGCGTTGCGATCACTACGTGGTAGCACTCAGACCTTCTGTCAGTATCTGTGTTATTATCTGTGTTATTATCTAGACCAGTTTCCAAGGTGTTGATGACCAAGGAGCTCACACCTTAGTCTAGGGAAAACTATATCTGCTAGCTCTCAGACCTAAGCTAGATCCAACAGTGTGCCAGAACCGGCTGGAGCTGGGAATCCACACTGAGTCAGATTCTTGATAGCTTAAAGTACTATTTGCATTGTTTATCTGTTATGACCTTCTGCTTTCCTGACTATTCTTCTGATCTCTGATTTTGCACCTTTTGTCATTCTGATACTCTGTTGCCAAACCCAGCTAGTCTTAGGATTCTGCATCTGTCTCCTGTATCTGTACTGTATCTGTCCGTGCGTTAACGACCTGGCCTGCCCGACCTCGAGAACTATCTCTCCTGTTGAGAGGTAGTTCACAGATCTGTCAGTGACACTCCCTCATTGGTGTCACTCACGTTCTGTCCTTCCCACTCTCGGCCTGACTCCTCCATGCGGAGAGCTCAGACCAACGGAAGGAACTTGCTGCGGAGCAGTACTCCTTATTGCTCTAGCACCTGATATTCAGGTGCGGTCCTCAAAGTATGTTGCACCAAAACACTCTCATCTCTCAGGTATCCAGAGGTTAGAGATATATCTGATTATTGGTGATACTGCAGATTATCAATAATCGGGTATATATCTGCATTCTCACATTAACAGTGTAAGAATGGCTGCTGTTTACATTTTCCCAGTAAATTTTGTATTTGTCTCCGCCCAATTATGACCCCGTGTTGCCCGCTTATGTATTTGGCTGGTATTGGCTGTGCCTACTTTTCTAACCCTAACACACAATTAATCAATTACCAAGTTTATGATCTTTGCGGTGTTTGGCATCAATAATTTGCATTGAAATGAAACAAATCTAATTGGCTGACAAACATCCGAATTGTTCCCATTTATTATATTAGTAGGATTAGTAGGATTAGCAAATAGCCTTGCAAGAACACTTTGGATGTCCTGATGTATTTAAGGCATCTGAATCCCATTTATTTATATTTGAAAAACATTTTATGCAACTCCTTCTGTCCAATGTATATAAGTTGTGAGTTCTGAAATCTTGATAGCATACAGGAATAGAGTCTGAAGAAGGCTTAAGAAGGCAGGAGATTTGGGCGCATGAGACAAGTGGACAAAAAGGGCGCCCCATTCACTCCCATTATAAATATCGTTTAATGGGCGCCGAACAGGGAAAAAAGGGCGCCGGAGATTATTAACGTTTTACAAACGGCGCCCGGAGATTTTTAATGTTTTATAACTGTGCTTGTGATGATTTAAGTTTACAAAATGAGCCAATGACGAATAACGTTTATAAAAATACTAAACATATCTATATATATAATAGACTAAGTGCCTCAACCTTCAAGCAAGAAGAAGAAGTAGCGCCCTGCCCCCAGGGCCGGTCCAAGCAAGAAGAAGGGGCTGGTCCATGCAAGAAGAACAAGTAGTGTCATGTCATGTCAGTAGTAGGCAGGCTAAATCATGCCCAGTAGTGTCATGCCCAGTAGTGTCATGCCCAGAAGTGGTCCCTGAAAATCTTGATCTTGATGGGTGTCCTCGTAATTCTGAATCCGGAATTGTCATTGGTTCCATAGGGGTTCTTGGTAGTTCTCCATGTGAGCCTGGTGATTGTTCTGCCCTCTTGGGATCTCTGTGGAGCTTCAAAAGGTTCTGAGAGATTTCGGGAGAAATTTTGCTTGGTACCCTGGATAAGATCAACAGTGGCTTTTGTGTTGTAAGGGACACTTCGAACAGGTATTGTGGCAAGTTTGGTATTTTCGGACGCTCCTTGAAAGGTGGTGGGTATTGTCTGGAGGGTGTCGATGGCTTCTTCTCTGGTATCCACAGTCCTGATGGGTGTTACGCTGAGACTTGTAGTGCTGATGGGCATGTTTCGGTGGCTTCTGTTTCCGATGAGGTCGGTTTTGAGTGGACTGACTCTGGAATTGGACCTTGTCGGGCTGTCCCGACCTTCATGAGTCTTCGGTTGGAGTCTTTTGCTAATAGCAGTTTTGAGGGTCGTCTGGAATTCGACCCTGGAGGGCGGGGTACTGTGATGATCTGCTCAGCTGCCTGTGCAGGCAGGCAGCTTTTTGACCATTGTTTAGGGTTGCATGCTGCAGGACTCTGGAAAGAAGAGCTTATGTCAGTTTTGCAGCTTGTGCTTGCAGAGGAATTTGAATACGTTGTCATGCAAATTGCCTGGCCACATTCATTGGAGGCGTGTACTATAAGTACTATGTCTTCACCACAATGCTTGGCTGGTCATAAGGATTTAGTCCTATGTAACACCCCTGGAGGGGTGTCAGCCTTACTCTCTGTTTGAAGATCAGCTTAGAGTAATTCCTGGAAAACTGCACTGGGCGGGTTTCCTTAGTGCAGTTAGGATTGCTTATCTGTTTGTTTGTTCTGTTCTGTTGCCATTGTCCTGTCCCAGCGGTGGTCGACAGGAAATGGTTCTGATCTCTGTTCTTGGAGTATAGCTGGTGCAGCGGTTGCTACCAGCTATCTCTTCTGATCTGTCTCCTTGGATCACGCTAGCCACTTTTCGCTAGCGCTGTAGATCCTTCTGTTCTGTCTCCTTGGATCGCGCTAGCCACTTTTTGCTAGCGCTGTGGATCCTTCTGTTCTGTCTCCTTGGATCGCGCCAGCCACTTTTCGCTAGCGCTGTGGATCCTTCTGTTCTGTCTCCTGGGATCGCGCTAGCCACTTTCCGCTAGTGCTGTGGATCCTTCTGTTCTGCTACTCTGTACCTGGATCGCGCTAGCCACTTTCACTAGTGCTGTGGATCCTATCTCTCGCTTGTCCCTGTTTTCGTGTGTCTGTCTTGTCTGCTATGAACGCTTGCTGGAGGCTCGGTGAGGTAACCGTTAAGCAAGCGCTCGCGTTCTCTGTTTCATGTTTGTCTGTCAATGGTTAGTTAGGCGTGCTTGTCTGTATTGTGCTTATCACGTGGAGACCGCGCATAACCGCGTACACTGTTGCGAATGAGTGCGGTGTTAGCGGTTAGCTAGCGTTTGTTATTTTCCGTATCTCCTCATTGTATTATTTGCTGTGCCTTTGCTAACCTTGTATTCTGTTCTGATCTGCCTTGTGTCACGTCTGGCGATCGCACCTCTCGCGATCGCGTTCCTGTTTCGTATCTGCTGTTGTGTGTGCACTGTCGCGGGGTGGCGACTAGGTTGGCGCACACACACACAACCTGTCCCTTTGCTCGTCTCATTTGCAATCGCCTCTCTTGCGATTGCGTTCTGCGCTTCGTACAATTCCTGTCTGGCATTTGTGGAGGTACAGAGGATTGGTTCCTTTGCACTCCCCAGCGCCATCTGCCGACAGGAATTTTCCCTCTACGGGTGCGTAGCACCTTTTGCTGGGTGCCTGCAAATATACGCTTGTGGAGGATTTCCGCCGTATCAGCCCACGCGTTGTTCGCTGATCACGGAGGAAGTTCCACAATCGTTACAGAGGACACTGAAGATATAACACTTTGATACAATGTAATGCTAGTGTACAGCTTGTATAACAGAGTAAAATTTGCTACCCCATCAAAATAACCAAATACTCAGACATTAATGTCTAAATCTCTGACAACAATAGTGAGTACATCTCTAAGTGAATGATGCAGAAATTCTACCCAATTAAACGTATTCCCTCAATGTGATCATGTTACATTTTACTCTGAGTATTAAAAGATCTCAGGTGGGAATGAGTAACAGGTGTGTTGAATTTGGTATTATCGCTCTCAACCTCTCTCATACTGGTCACTGGAAGTTCCAAATGGCACCTCATGGCAAAGAGCTCTCAAAGGATCTTAAAAAAAGAATTGTTGCTCTACATAAGAATGCTCTACGTTATAAGAAGATTCCCAACACCCTGAATCTGAGCTGCAGCATGGCTACCAAGACCATACAGTAGTTTAACAAGACAGATTCCACTCAGAATAAGCCACATGCTTAACATCATATCGGTTTGTGCAAAAATTTGCGAACCGCAATAGACTTCAATGGGGAGGCAAACTTGGAAAACTAGAAACACTTATGCTGGCCAGAAAAGTGATGGAAAACATGTTTCAAGGGGTGTAACACCTGGACCCCCAGGTGGCGGAGTGGGATACATGCCAAAAGTCCCTGCATGTGTATACATCAATCAGGGAGTGTAATTAGTGTACTGCTTCACACTGACACACCAAACTCACTGTATAATGCACCGCAAACAGCTGTTTGTGTTGTGACGGCCGGGGTGGACTACTGCACAGTGCGCACCATAGCGAGTATTGCTCTTCCTCACTTAGTGATGTCTGGTTAGGTAATGTCTGTCTGCCTTATCAACTTTCGATGGTTCTTTCTCTACCACGGTTAAAGCTTACATCTATTTTTTTTACATTACATTTTTTACATTACATTTTTTACTTGCTGTTCAGTACCTGCAACGAGAATCTATTATGGAGGGCAAGTCTGCCATTGTGACCAAGGGTAATGGCCGGGAACCCTTCCTGGTGTGATTCCGGTCAGGAGTTGTCTGCCATTGTGACCACTGACCATGGGTAATGGGCGGGGAATATTCCTGGTGTAATTTCGGTCCGGAGTTGCAGCCTAACAAACGGCTACCACCACACATCCAGGCAAGGAGGGCAGCAGGCATGCCCACCCCGAGGTAGTGACCAAAAATAACAATACAGGACTCAGGAGGACTTTTGAGGCCCTAATGTAGTAAATCAACTTTAAATCCTTTAACGAGAATCAGTTATGGAGGGCAAGTCTGATGGTGCCTTCACTGCGATTCACCAGGTTGGTCTCCGGCGAGAATCTGTTATGGAGGTCAAGTCTGCCATTGTGACCACTGACCATGGGTAATGGCCAGGGAATTGTTGCTGGTGTGATTCTGGCCTGGAATTGTAGCCTAACAAATGGCTACCACCACACAACCA
Organism: Hyperolius riggenbachi; assembly: GCF_040937935.1. NCBI lineage: Eukaryota > Metazoa > Chordata > Amphibia > Anura > Hyperoliidae > Hyperolius > Hyperolius riggenbachi. Next base: position 45,972,741 of record NC_090646.1, on the reverse strand, counting down.
GGCAAGGAGGGCAGCAGGCATGCCCGCCCCGAGGCAGTGACCAAAAATAACAATACAGGACTCAGGAGGACCTTTGAGGCCCTAATGTAATGAATCAACTTTAAATCCTTTAACGAGAATGCAGTGAAAGGTATGCAGTGACTTCAAACAGCCGTTTGTGTAGTGACAGCCGTGCTGGACTGGTGCGCACCATGACGAGAGTGCAGGTGATGGTGGTTTTACAGCCCATATGGTCGCACGGCTGATGTAGCTGAATGACAGAACAGTGACTGTCCAGCTGATCAAATTTGGTCTGACCACAATGAAGCAATGACCTTATTATCTTTGATGTGCATCCCCACCCGAAAAACTCATATAGCCGGCGGCCATTGCTTCATTGTGGTACGCAAGCCCCTTCACCGTGGCAAGGTAATGATCACAAAGGGGGATGGGCACATGTACATGCCTGTTTTTTTTTTTCTTTGTTGCAGCCACCCCCAGTGCAGCCAGAAAAATTAGGCAGGCATGTACACGCACTAGAAAAATCAGTATAGCAATGCAGGAATCCGCCTAGAGTCCTGGAACCTGTTGGTGGTGGCGGAGAAGGCAAGCAGCCTGCAGGCAGAGATGCTGTGTGTGGGGACTGACTTAGTCTTCGGTCGGGCAGTAGCCCTCCGGCATCCATGCCTCATTCATTTTGATAAAGGTGAGGTACTGAACACTGCTGTGATTTAAGCGACTTCTCTTCTCAGTGACAATGCCTCCAGCTGCACTGAAGATCCTTTCTGACAGGATGCTTGCGGCAGGGCAAGAGATAATTTGGATGGCAAATTGGGACAGCTCTGGCCACAGGTCAAGCCTGCGCACCTAGTAGTTCAAGGGTTCATCATCGCTGCTCACAGTGTCTACATCCACAGTTAAGGCCAGGTAGTCGGCTACCTGCCGGTACAGGCATTGGTGGAGGGTGGATCCGGAAGGGCTACGGCGAGGCATTGGACTAAAGAATGTCCGCATGTCCGACATCACCCTGAGAATACTGCAGCGTCCTGTCCTTGCCTGTGTGGACTTGGGAGGAGGAGGATTACTGCCAGTGGTACCTTTATTGCGTTGTGCTGTCACATCACCTTTAAACGCATTGTAAAGCATCATTGGCAGCTTGTTCTGCAAGTGCTGCTTCCTTTTCACCTTCTGTTGAGTTGGTAACAGGTCCACCACTTTGTGCCTGTACTGAGGGTCTAGTAGCGTGGTCACCCAGTACAGGTCATTCCCCTTGAGCTTTTTGATACGGGGGTCCCTCAATAGGCTGGACAACATGAAAGAGGCCATCTGTACAAAGTTGAATCCAGACGTACTATCCATCTCCTCTTGCTCTTCCTGAGTGACGTCACGCAAGTCCTCTTCCTCCCCCCAGCCACAAACAATACCACGGGAACGTGGAGCAGCACAAGCCCCCTCTGATGGCTGCTGCGGTTTTTCTTCTGCCGCCGCCTCTTCCTCCTCCACAGAAACACCTTCCTCATCCGAGTCTGACTCCTCTCCTTCCCCACACAACTCCTCTTCTTCCTCCTCCTCCCCCCTCTGTGCTGCCGTATGTGTCGAGGAAACATCTGGTTCGGATGAAAATTGCTCCCACGACTCCTCCTGCCATAACTGTTCTTCTTCACGCTCCTCCACAGCTTCATCCACCACTCTATGCACGGCACGCTCCAGGAAGTAAGCGTAGGGGATCAAGTCGCTGATGGAGCCTTTAGCACGACTCACCAGGTTGGTCACCTCCTCAAATGGCTGCATGATTAGGCATGCATTTCGCATCAGTGTCCAGTTCGGTGGCCAGAACATCCCTATCTTCCCAGATTGCGTCCTTCTACTGTAATTGTACAGGTACTGGGTGACGGCTTTCTTCTGGTCTAGCAGGCGAGAGAACATCAGCAGGGTGGAATTCCAGCGAGTCGGGCTATCGCAAATCAGGCGTCTCACAGGCAAGTTGTTTCTCCGCTGAATGTCCGCAAAGCGTGCCATGGCCTTGTAAGAGCGCCTGAAATGCCCACACAACTTCCTGGCCTGCTTCAGGACGTCCTCTAAGCCTGGGTACTTTGAGACAAATCTTTGCACGACCAGATTCAGCACATGTGCCATGCAGGGTAGCAATTGGAAAGTTCAAAACGCTCAATCCCCTCAAATCAGGCCAGTAGGTGCAGGACCAGGAAAGCCAAGCCAGTTCACAGATATGCATAGAAGGATCCGCAGACCAAATACTGGTAGAAAAAATGCTGTTGTTCTTTATTAAATTTTAATAAAGAACAACAGCATTTTTTCTACCAGTATTTGGTCTGCGGATCCTTCCATGCAGGGTACATGTGTCAGCTTTCCCAAATTCAAAGCGAAAAGGAGATTGCTGCCGTTGTCACACACCACGTTGCCGATCTCCATCTGGTGCGGGGTCAGCCATTGCTCCACCTCTTTGTTAAGAGCAGCCTGGAGAGCTGGTCTGCTTTGAGGCAAGACATGTCTGAAATGGCATGACACCGTCGTACCTGGCATGCAGTGTAGGCTTTGGGGAGATGGGGCTGTGTAGCTGGAGAGGAGGAGATGGCAGCACCACTAGAGTTGAACTGCCACTCAGCCAAGGAGGAGGAGGAGGATGACAGCGAAGAGGATGTAGCAGGAGGAGAAGGAGAGGAGGTGGCAGGAGGCCTGCCTGCAAGACGTGGAGGTGTCACAAGTTGGTCAGCTGCGCAGCCATGTACTCCCTGTTTTCCATCGGTCACCAGCTTGACCCAATGGGCTGTGTACGTAATGTAGCGGCCCTGCCCGTGCTTGGCAGACCAGGCATCCGTGGTCAGGTGGACCCTTGACCCAACGCTCTTCGCAAGAGATGACACCACTTGCCTCTCAACTGCACGGTACAGTTTGGGTATGGCCTTTTGTGAAAAATAATTGTGGCCTGGTAACTTCCACTGCGGTGTCCCAATGGCCACAAATTTACGGAAAGCCTCTGACTCCACCAGCTTGTATGGTAATAGCTGGCGAGCTAATAGTTCCGCCACGCCAGCTGTCAGACGCCTGGCAAGAGGGTGACTGGCAGAAATTGGCTTTTTCCGCTCAAAAACTTCCATCACGGACACCTGTCTACTGCTGTGGGCAGAGGAGCAGGAACCGCTCAAGGGCAAAGGGGGTATGGAGGAGGGTGGCTGTGAAGGTGCAAGAGAGAAAGCGGCTGAAGATGCTGCACCTGAAGGAGGAAGAGGAGAAGGAGGGTGGCTTGTCTTTTGGGTGCTGCTTTTCCTCAGGTGTTCTTCCCATTGCTGTTTGTGCCTTTTCTCTAGGTGCCTTCGCAAGGCACTTGTCCCTACATGAGTGTTGGCCTTTCCACAGCTCAATTTTTGGAGGCGGAGAGAACAGATGGCTTTGCTCCGATCTGAGGTACACACGTTAAAAAATGTCCAAACGCTGAGCCCCCCTGGGGTGTCGGCACTATGGTGGCATCAGCAGCGGACCTTGAAGGGCATGTTGGCTGGCTGTCCATAGCTGGCGATACATGGCGCCGGACACTGCCCCCAGCTGTTTCTGAGGACGAGCTCCCTCTGCTTCTTTCATGGACTCATTTCCTCCTACTCCTTTCTGGCTCCCCCTCTGAACTGTCCCCCTGTTCATCTCCTCTATTGGGAACATACGTGGCATCCGTATATTTGTTATCATAATCCTCCTGCCCAGCTTTGCTTTCCTCAGACACCTCCTCAACTGCACCGACATCAGGTGTTGCAACTTGCTTAGCGCCTTCATCTTGTTGTAGCATTATAGGCTGTGAATCCGTGATTTCCACACCAAATAACTCCTGCGAAGTGTCAAATGCAGCAGATGTGGTGCTTGTAGTAGCGCTGGTGGCTGCGGGAGATGAGGTGTTCTGTGTTAAATACTCAACCACGTCCTCACAATTTTGGGAACTGATGGCACGTGCCTTTTTCTGAGCACTGTACTTTGGGACAGGTCCGCACGAAATCACATCAACACCACCTCACACAGACCTGCCGGTGCCAGGTGGCCTTCCTCTGGGTCTGCCTCTACCTCTTCCTCTACCTGGTTTGTCCATTTTGTCCATCTTGGGGGATGCTAGGTATATGCAGTGAGGTGGGTTCACTGAACACAAAGGTAGTTAGATGCAGTGAGGAGGGTTCACTCAACACAACAGTTAGCTATATGCAGTGAGGTGGGTTCACTCAACACAACAGCTAGGTAGATGCAGTGAGGTGGGTTCACTCAACACAAAGGTAGTTAGATGCAGTGAGGTGGGTTCACTGAACACTAAAGGTAGTTAGATGCAGTGAGGTAGGTTCACTGAACACTAAAGGTAGTTAGATGCAGTGAGGTGGGTTCACTCAACACAACAGGTAGTTAGATGCAGTGAGGTGTGTTCACTCAACACAACAGCTAGGTAGATGCAGTGAGGTAGGTTCACTCAACACAATAGGTAGTTAGATGCAGTGAGGTGGGTTCACTCAACACAACAGCTAGGTAGATGCAGTGAGGCGGGTTCACTCAATACAATAGGTAGTTGTCAGGATTGATGTAGTTGCCTCTGCAGCGGGGAGCGATGCGGCCGCCGCTCCCGCGTCTGACGTCACCGCGGATCTCGCCGTGTCATCTCAGCCATTCCCTCCCGGTAGAACAGGTCTCTCCAGAGTGCATTAAAGCAGGGCAGCGCACGCGGGCACCAGGAGACAGGACCTTTATGCTTTGAGGAGGCGGGTCAGCTGACCTGCCGGTCAGCTGACAGCTATGGGCTGGCTCTCGCCGCCAATTGGCTGAAGTCTGCAGGGCGGAACTTTTGGAATGTGCTGTTGTATTTAAGGCCTGAGCGATCAGTGTCTCATTGTCTGTTGTTGCTGAAACTTTGCGGTTAAGCTCTCAGACCTTAGTCAGTTCCCAGTGTGTTTGAACCGGCAGGACCCTGGGAATTCACACATAGCTAGGAATACTATTGATAGCTGTAAAAGTAATATTCATTATTGTATTGATTATCTGTGTATGACTCTTTGCCTGATACTCTTGACTCTGTCCTCTGTCTCTTGATTCTGTACTCTGTCTATCTGATTGTTGCCGACCTCGGCCCGACCTTGACTCTGATATTGCCTCCTGATTTTGTACCTTCGCTCATCTGACCTGTTGCCAACCTTTTGCCTGGTTCTCACTACGCCTTTGCCTGATGATTCTGTACTGCCTCTTGACCGACCTGTTACCGATATTGCCTGTATGACCACTCTACCTAGTGATAGTCCCTACAGCCAAGGGCTATCACATACAAGTACTCCTGTGTTACTGTGCACAAAAACCACGTGTGATCACACTGTGAATAAAGTACTTACTATTGTGCTGTTAAGAGCTGTTACAGATCATTACATAACAGCAGACCAAAAAATATCATGGAGGTGCAGGTTCAGGCGTTAACTGTAGCTGTTGATCAGTTAACAGCCACTGTGGCATCTCAGCAGGCTCAGTTTAATCTCCTGACTGAGGCTGTAAACAACCCACGGAGAATTGTATCATCATTGCCTTCCTCTCTTGTCCGTGAACCTAAGATGGCACTCCCTGAGAGATTTTCAGGTCATAAGTCAGATTTTAGAAATTTCAGGAACAGGTGTATGTCATACTTTGAAATGAGGCCCATTTCGTCAGGTTCTGAATTACAGCGGGTAACCCTGCTTAAAACTCTCTTAAGTGGAGAGTCGCAAACCTGGGCGTATATAACCTGCCTAGTGGTCATGAGGCCTTAGCAGAGGCGGACTGGCCAGGGGGGAATGGGGCAATCTCCCCCCAGGCCGCCTTTCATTCAGTGATTTAGGGCCAGTCCAGTGTCTGGTGTATTCAGGTTTGTTGTTGTAAGGCAATATGAAACACTAGGCTAGCTGATAAAAGTGCAATTAGAGGGCAGGCAAGCTGGTAAATATACACAGCATGATGCAGAGCTTGCCTGGAGGGTCCATGGGCAAACATCTGTCTGGTCTCTACCCATTGTTTTAATGACTGCATGTGTGGATAAGGTGTTAAACAAGTTGAAAAGTTTTTGACAGTTTGTAGACTCCAGGAGGGCTGCTTTCTGCTTTCGTGAGAGACTGGCAATGACAGGAGTCATATTATAGGCAAGTAGCCTCTGTGTGATGTGGGACTACAATACAGATAAGCTCTCTGCTCCATCTCTGGCTATTCTCAGTCTCTCCCCACTCCTCCTTTCTCTGGGCTAGTGAACGCCCAAATCACAATAGCAATCGCTAGCAATTTGCGAGTGCGATTTTGTGAAGCAATTTTCAGAGTGATTTTTGAATGAATCACTCTAAAAAATGCTACATGCAGTATTTTTGCAATTTTTAAAAAATCACAATGCTGCTGTGAGAACAGGGTAACATTAGCCAAACGTTTTTCAAATCACTGTGAATTTGAAAATCGCTCAGAAGCACTCTTGGTGTGCACCAGCCCTCCCTCATTCACCTTTGTTTCCCTCTTCCCCTAGTGCTGGCTGGCTGTGTCTTCTTCTTATACAGGAAAGCTAAATAAAAGTGCAATCCTGGTGAGGCAAATTATTGATATCATTATTTAGTATTTATACAGCGCCGCCATCTTCCGCAGTGCTGTACAGAACATATTGTCTTGTCAATTAACTATCTTCTTCCTTCTTTTTTAGCTCTTCTCATCAACATTTCTCCCCTAATCCTGCATAACGGCTCAGACATACTGTAAGCACTTTTCTGAGTGATTTTACCGCAATCGCGATTTTACCATGATTTTAATGTAAGTCAATGGGAGCCCTTTTTAAAAAGCTCTCAGAAAGTTCTCATGGCTAAAAGGTGCTCATAAAAGCACTTATAGTGTGTCTGAGCCCTTAGCATTTGTATGCTGCGGGTAAGTTGGGCACCAGGAGCGCCGAATGATGGCTCTTCCTGCTGCCACTAAACTCCCTGGTGGTGTTAAATACTATTCCCCCTCCGAGTAATTGCAACTCGGAGGGAGATGTAATTTGGGGTACGGCGATCACTGGAGCCCTGAATTTCCCTTACACGCTCCACGCAGCATATTATTGCTGCTATGGGGCTCCTGGTTTGGGTAACCGGTGCGGAGCGCCGTGCACAAAAACCACCTGCTTTGCTTTCTCTCTCCTCTCTCCAATCTTGTTATTAGAAACCATAATCTAAAGCTGGCCATGCATGCATCAATTGTTACAGACAGATTATTTCACTATGATTGAATCATAATGGCTTTTCCACCCGTCAGTACTGAGTATGGATGTGGCCTGTAGGGTTTCATACTATAGTAAAGTGGGTCATCATGGTCAGGCAGTGATTCGCTGCCACTGACCACCAATAAAAAGCAGGTAAGCAAGGCATGAATGTTGGGGGGGGGGGGGGAGTGAAAACAGTGATGGAAGGAGGGTTATGGAAACTTTGGAAATTAGCATTAACGAGGAAGGGATCATGGCCAGCAGGGAGGTCAGTAAGGATGTGTCTGGTAAAGGGGGAGGGGATATCCGAGGTGGAAGAGGGGCATATTTGAGGGATTAGTAGAGATGGTGGCGAAGGGGAGGACGTTGGGGGGGGGGGGGAGGAATGAGCTTTGGGGAATTAAAGTGGCCATTAGTGTTGGGCGAACACCTAGATGTTCGGGTTCGCGAACATTCGCCGAACATCGCCGCGATGTTCAGGTGTTTGCGCCGAACTCCGAACATAATGGAAGTCAATGGGGACCCGAACTTTCGTGCTTTGTAAAGCTTCCTTACATGCTACATACCCCAAATTTGCAGGGTATGTGCACCTTGGGAGTGGGTACAAGAGGGAAAAAATATTTGAAAAAGAGCTTATAGTTTTTGAGAAAATTGATTGTAAAGTTTCAAAGGAAAAACTGTCTTTTAAATGTGGAAAATGTCATGTTTCTTTGCACAGGTAACATGCTTTTTGTCGCCATGCAGTCATAAATGTAATACAGAGAAGAGGTTCCAGGAAAAGGGACCGGTAACGCTAACCCAGCACCAGCAGCAGCACACGTGATGGAACAGGAGGAGGAGGCGCAGGAGGAGAAGGCCACGGTTTTTGAGACACAACAACCCAGGCCTTGCATGAGGACAAGAAGCGTGCGGATAGCATGCTTTTTACCGCCATGCAGTCATAAATGTAATAAAGATGAGAGGTTCCATAAACAGGGACCGGCAACGCTAACCCAGCAGCAGCAGCAGCACACGTGATGGAACAGGAGGAGGCGCAGGAGGAGAAGGCCACGCTTTGAGACACAACAACCCAGGCCTTGCAGGAGGACAAGAAGCGTGCGGATAGCATGCTTTTTACCGCTATGCAGTCATAAATGTAATAAAGATGAGAGGTTCCATAAACAGGGACCGGAAACGCTAACCCAGCAGCAGCAGCAGCACATGTGATGGAACAGGAGGAGGCGCAGGAGGAGAAGGCCACGCTTTCAGGCGCAACTCAGGCCTTGCTTGAGGACAAGAAGCGTGCGGATAGCATGCTTTGTACCGCCATGCAGTCATAAATGTAATAAAGATAAGAGGTTCAATAAACAGGGACCGGGCGGCAACGCTAACCCAGCAGCAGCAGACGTGATGGAACAGGAGGAGGCGCAGGAGGAGAAGGCCACGCTTTCATGCGCAACTCAGGCCTTGCATGAGGACAAAAAAATGCGTGCGCAAAGCAATGCAATGAGTAATTTTCAGGACACAATGGGCTATTCGGAGGAGCTATTCCCACCCCCACAATCTTCTAACTGTGAAAGGTCAATGGAACAGCCACAAATGTTGTGCCCGGATTCACAACCTTTTTCTGTGGAAAATGCACCTCGCACTGAAATGCAAGGCGAGGCCGAGGATGAACATGACGTCAACAACTCAACATGACGCAAAATGGGGGCGGAACAGAAAGCTGCTTTCAATGTTTTGAAGGCCTTAATTGCCTCCGGTGGCCAGTTAGATGCATCATTCATCACACCCAAATCCCAGAGCAATGTGTGCAGGAATTTGAATCGCAGGAGGTGTACCGAGATCATCTGGACAAGTGACCAAGTGACCAAGTGACCAAGTGACAAGTGACCAAGTGACAAGTGACAAAGTGAAAAGTGACAAAGTGACCAGTGACAAAGTGACAAAGTGACTGACAAAGTGACAAAATGACAAAGTGACAAAATGACAAAGTGACAAGTGACAAAGTGACAAAATGACAAAGTGACAAAATGACAAAGTGACAAGTGACAAAGTGACAAGTGATAAGTGACAAAGTGACAAAGTGACCAGTGACAAAGTGACAAGTGAGAGGTTGTTCTGGGGAGCTCTACTCCACTGCACACAGTCACATATGAGGAGAGGTCTCGTCGGGACTGCTGATCCTCCTCAGCTTGCTCAAAGCCTTGAGGGTTCCTGAAGATCCTCTGCTTGGAGTTCGCCGGAGTTCAGCTTGGTGTCGGGGTCGGTGGCGTCCTCCTCACTCCAACGTGGCAGATCTTCTGTTGAAGGAAAAACAAACAAACATTTTTTAAAGTCCAGTACCGCTTCTGAAGGACTCACCAAGAGATGCAGGAGCGCTTCAATGTAGCGCACCATCGCTCGCTGGGTGATGTCCCTCCCTACGCGCTGGAATTCTACGCTGCACATGCTAGCACGCTTTTGCGCAGTGCCGAGGCGCATTCCAGCAGCTAGCTACCAAGCTTCTGTGGATCTGATTGGGCCACCATGTTGGATCTCTGCCAAGTCCTCCAAAATTTTGAGCAATCCACGTTGCTTGTGACTGAGCAGTGACAACTCTACAGTCAGCATTACAATACCACTGCTGTGTTTACTGAAGAAATCAATGTTGAAGATGGAAACCGCTGGCATGATGCAAGTGGGGGAATCTGAAGATGAAAACGATCAGCGTGATGATACCAACATCAGGCAACCTGCCTCAGGAAACGCTGGTCCCAGCTATGACAAAGAACAGGACGAGGAACAGCTGGAGTTGGAGCAGGAATTGGATGCCCCCACTGCCGAGGGACAGAGCGGTGCACGTTGGACTTCCACAATTTAGTGGGAATGGACAGCAAAAGAGGAAGAAAGTGATGCTGGTGACGACTATGGTGCATCACAACAATCACAACGCTCACAAGAACATGAAGACAGAGGAGTCTGGCAGGATTCTCTGGCACACATGGCTCAATTCATGCTAGACTGCATTGAACGCGGCCCGCGTATTATTCACTATTCATTATTATTCATTATTCTGGACAACACCAATTACTGGGTTTATACCCAGTTTATACAAACACAATGTTAAAAAACTGATTGAAGAAAGTGTCGACAGGTCAAAAATGGAACAATTCCAGCAGGCCCTTGAGGATGGAGACTTTAGAGAGGAGATTGAAATCCTCCTCCTTCTCTAGCCAGTTGTACGCCGACAGACTGACTTCAGCAAACCCAGGACGACCAGGAGGGCAGCAAAGAACACAAGCTGCTGCTAGTGCCCAAAAGGGAATGGTATTGGCAGTGTCCTTGGAGTGGGAACATTTTCTGACACCCATGCAGCAGCCCACAGAACAGCAATCGGGCAGTTCCACGTCCTCCAACACCAATCGCCTGGAGAAGATGGTCAAGGACTACATGTCAGATGGCGTAGCTGTGTTGAACAATCCATCTGCAGACAGACGGTGAGTGTGACAGCACAGAAGGACCATGGCAACTCACTCATAGTACCACAGTTTGATAGTGCTGCCCAAAAAATTATATGGATCCGTGGACCCGGGCAGTACTGGGAAGTGGGAACGCAGATTTTAGTACCTAAACACACGATACAACATGTTTTCCGGGGTCGGACTCTGAGGCACATGGTCCCGATCATCATCCTCATCATACAACTCTTCTCCTGAGTCTGACCCACCCACCACCTCTGCCACCCCAACATCCCCAGACACAGACCCCTCATCGTCCTCAACATTAACTTGGGATGCTGGCCTGAGCCCGACCTCCTCCTCCACATCAGGCCCCATCATCTCCTCAATGGCAGCCCTCAATAATCGCTCTGGCGCCGGACCGATGGACACAACGGTGGATGTTATAGCTTGCGTGGGGCATTGGCTGTTGCTGTTGTTGGGAGTGCTGCTCACAGCGGAGGTCTCTGAGGAACTCATGGTGAGCTCATATAGTGGTTGACGTTGAGTGGAGTATTACTGATCCCAGCAATATACACACTGACTGGCAGAGTACGCAATGCTATATAGTGGTTGACGGTGAGGGAAGTACTACAGATCCCAGCAATATACACAGTGACTGGCAGTACAATGGTATGGGTGGGTGAGCAGAGTACTACAGATCCCAGCAATGCTATATAGTAATGGGGTGACTGAGTGAGCGGCAGTGTACTACTGTTCCCAGCAGACACAGAGTGGCAGTAAACACAATGCTATATAGTGTGGCTGAGCGAGGTACACAGAGTGGCAGTAAACACAATGCTATATAGTGTGGCTGAGCGAGGTACACAGAGTGGCAGTAAACACAATGCTATATAGTGTGGCTGAGCAAGCGGTGTACTACTATTCCCAGCAGACACAGAGTGGCAGTAAACAGAATGCTATATAGTGGGGCTGAGCGAGCGGTGTACTACTATTCCCAGCAGACACACAGTGGCAGTAAACAGAATGCTATATAATGTGGCTGAGCGAGGTACACAGAGTGGCAGTAAACACAATGCTATATAGTGTGGCTGAGCGAGCGGTGTACTACTATTCCCAGCAGACACAGAGTGGCAGTAAACACAATGCTATATAGTGTGGCTGAGCGAGGTACACAGAGTGGCAGTAAACACAATGCTATATAGTGTGGCTGAGCGAGCGGTGTACTACTATTCCCAGCAGCGACACAATGACTGGGGGGACCCTGGCTAGCATGGCTGGAGCGCGAACTACCCTGCCTGCCTACCCAAAGCTAAACCCACAGACAAATGGCGGAGATATGACGTGGTTCGGGTATTTATTTACCCGAACCACGTGACAGTTCGGCCAATCAGAGCGCGTTCGGGTCCGAACCACGTGACCCGTTCGGCCAATCACAGCGCTAGCCGAACTTTTGGGGAAAGTTCGGCCATGCGCTCTTAGTTCGGCCGAACTCGAACATCACCCGAACAGTGGCGAACACTGTTCGCCCAACACTAGTGGCCATACATCTGTTGACTTGACAGCCGATCGACCATCCATTTTGATATTATCGAATCAGGTAAAAATTTTGGGTGGAAATTGGTTGAATGTATCAATCTGAGATGTTGGGAAATTTCAGGCCAATGTGGTTTTCAGGTGCGATAATCACGGCGTGCGATAACCACGAATGATAGACCCAATGTAAACCCCGGCCGTTGTCCTGCAAAATGTATTATGTGCACACATTGCCTGTATTTCCGGATTGGTGCTCCACGTGACTACTGGCATATACAAGGTGTGTGACGTCATTTGGGCTGGGGCTGCCATGATAACGGGCCTCTGGTTTGTGTTTCCCCCAGGCCAAAAGGTCCCAGTCCTCCACTGGTTTCCATATCATAACAACCACCTCTTGATCTCTTCTTGTGGGCACCTACGTCAAATCCATTGCCACGTCGTCAGCATCAGCTGCTTCACTTGTATCTGACAACTCACAAAAGGCAGCAACAACGGGGACTTTATCATCACACCTTACGTCTATATGTGTAGGCTTCTGCCTATGAGAGCCGATCGCTCTCTAGTGCCCCAGGGGGACAGCCCTGTCACACGGCTGTCCCCAGTACAGCGCTGCTGCTGATCGCAGTGCTGTACTAACAGAAAAGGTGGTGGAGGTTTCTCCATCTAACAGTCTCCCGAGCAACAATCACGGATGCGGGGCTCCGGCCCCAAGCAGGAGATGCCAGCGCAGTCTGCGTGCGATCTCCTGCAAACTGCAGCCCCAGGACTTGATGCCAATTGATGTTAGGCGGTCCTGGGGCTGCCGCTGTGGCCATGCCCATTGGCGTGGATCGCTCTTGATGTAGTTAAAGTCATAAAAATACACTGCCAGTGAGGAACTTATTGACACTTTACTCAGGTGACAGATAGGTTTATACTTTGCAGGGCCGGATTTGTACTTTTTACCGCCCAAGACCGGCTGTCATCAGCTGCCCCCCCTACTCCACAACTATTAACATCCTCACCACTACCCCTGCCGAACTGAAACATTCCCCCACAATAAAAGCAGAGATATAATGCCCATTTGGAGGCCGCGGAAGTGTATCTCCCACAGGAGCACTAGAGGTAGCGGCACACTTTATTATAAGCTATGTTCCCTGTACAGCATAGGTCTCTATGCACCCCAGAGGGCTTACAGGATCCACTGTGACTGGCAACATGAATGGCACGTCAGTAATTGGTGCAAGCACTAGTGCTTAGGTCGAAGATGTGCAAATCATTAGAATGATACAATGTTGCCTCCTGGGGAATTCTGTTTTTCTCTGGGAGAATGTACTCTCCCAAAACTGCATTGTGATGTGTGCATATACTGTATATGCAGTATTAGTGTGATATTTGCATGTGCATGGAGTACTTGTGTGTGTGTGTGGAGTATGTGTGTGTATGATGTGTGCATATGTATGGTGTGTGTGTGATGGGAGGAGGAAAGAGAGTGAGGGGGGGGAGAGAGGGAGGGGCAGAGAGAGGGGGAGAAAGAGAGGGAGGGGGCAGAGAGAGAGGAGAAAGAGATGGAGGGAGGGAGCAGAGAGAGAGAGAGAGAGTGGGGGAGAAAGGGAGGGGGCAGAGAGAGAGAGAAAGAGAGGGAGGGGGCAGAGAGAGAGAGAGTGGGGAGAAAGAGAGACGGGGGGGCAGAGAGAGAGTGGGGGAGAAAGAGAGGGAGGGGGCAGAGAGAGAGAGGAGAAAGAGAGGGAGGGGACAGAGAGAGAGGAGAAAGAGAGGGAGGGAGCAGAGAGAGAGAGAGAGAGAGAGAGAGAGAGAGAGGAGAAAGAGAGGGAGGGGGCAGAGAGAGAGAGAGAGAGAGAGAGAGAGAGAGAGAGAGAGAGAGAAAGAGAGGGAGGGGGCAGAGAGAGAGAGAGGAGAAAGAGAGGGAGGGAGCAGAGAGAGAGAGAGAGAGTGGGGGAGAGAAGGAGGGGGCAGAGAGAGAGAAAGAGAGGGAGGGGGTCAGAGAGAGAGAGGGGGGAGAAAGAGAGTAAGGGGGCAGAGAGAGAGTGGGGGAGAAAGAGAGACGGGGGGCAGAGAGAGAGTGGGGGAGAAAGAAAGGGGGGGGGCAGATAGAGAGAGAGAAAGAGGAGAAAGAGAGGGAGGGGGGCAGAGAGAGAGAGAGAGAGAGTGGGGGAGAAAGAGAGGGAGGGGGCAGAGAGAGAGAGAGAGGAGAAAGAGAGGGAGGGGGGCAGAGAGAAAGAGAGAGAGGAGGGCAGAGAGAGAGAGAGAGTGGGGGAGAAAGAGGAAGGAGGGCAGATAGAGTGTGTGTGGGGGGGGAGAGAGACAGGGGGGCAGAGAGAGAGAGTGGGGAGAAAGAGAGGGAGGGGGGCAGAGAGAGAGAGAGAGAGAGAGAGAGAGTGTGGGAGAAAGAGAGAGAGAGGGCAGAGAGAGTGGGGGAGAAAGAGAGGGAGAGGGCAGAGAGAGTGGGGGAGAAAGAGGGAGGAGGGCAGATAGAGTGGGGGGAAAGAGAGACAGGGGGCAGAGAGAGAGAGGAGAAAGAGAGGGAGGGGGCAGAGAGAGTGGGGGAGAAATAGTGACAGGGGGGGAAGAAAGAGAGTGGGGGAGAAATAGAGACAGGGGGCAGAGAGAGTGGGGGAGAAATAGAGACAGGGGGGCGGAGAGAGTGGGGGAGAAATAGAGACAGGGGGGCAGAGAGAGAGAGAGAGAGTGGGGGAAAGAGAGGGAGGGGGGCAGAGAGAGAGTGGCAGAGAGAGTGGGGGGAGAAAGAGAGATGGGGGGCAGAGAGAGAGTGGGGAGAAAGAGAGGGAGGGGGTCAGAGAGAGAGAGAGAGTGAGAAAGAGAGGGAGGGGGGCAGAGAGAGAGAGAGGGGGGGGAGAGGGAGGGGGGCAGAGAGAGAGTGTGGGAGAAAGAGGGAGGGGGGCAGAGAGGGGGGGAGAGAGAGAGGGAGGGGGCAGAGAGTGTGGGAGAAAGAGAGGGAGGGAGGCAGAGAGAGAGGTGAGAAAGAGCAGGAGGTGGAAAAGAGAGTGTCTTACCAAAGCTATCTCCTTCCTCCACACGCTGACTCACTCACTCAACCCCAGCAGTACGGCAGCTTCAAGACCTTTTGACCTCCCCTTCTGACCTGGCAGGATTCTAAAACTTCAGCTGCCAGAGTCACGAAGGCTGCCAAGTGCTGAATTACAGGGAGATGGAGATCCAGCTGACACTGAAGCCAAAGGGGATGCAGGCAGAATGCTCTCCTGTGACTTGAGGGGGAGAGGAAGTTGGGCAGCATCGCAGGCACAGAAGATTGCAGCAGAGATGGATGCCTGTTCTTTATGTCACTCTCCCTGGACGGAAGTAGAATTAGGGAGTGGCATACATCGATCGGGGTGCCAATTTGCACCCAGGCAACATGTGTTTCCTCTTGTGTGTTCCGCTTCCTGCCGCCAGTGCCCCTTCGGGAATTTTTTTATCCTCTGCCAGCCACTGCCTGCCAAATGTGAGGAGTCCTAACATGACAGACCTGGCCACCCAGCCTGCTGCCCACTGCAATCTGTAAACTTTTGATGCAGGGCGGCCATGGAGGTACCAGTTGTGGCTTCCTGCATGTGTTGTGTATCGGAGGAGGACAGTGCAGGCAGCGGCTGCAACTGGGCTGCCTGGAGGATAGTGCGGTTGGGCACTTTGCCTCCTCATTGTTTGAATCTGGCCCTCAGCCGCCCTAAACAAGGTCAATTTATCTGGCACCCTAGGCCAGTGTCTAGGTTGGCCTTGCCAGAAATCCGGCCCTGATACTATGCACAACATTCATTTTACAATATAGGCCCTGTCTGTGAGGCCTTATACAGGGGGCTGTAGTGAATACTAGATGCCAGTAGTGGTTCTGGAAACTCGGCTGTTTTTATTTTTGGGAAACAGAATAACACTTCACAAAGGTCAGGTGACAGATGGGTTTATACTATCTGCAACCATTTATTCACAATATAGGCCCTGCCTGTGAGGCCTTATACAGGGAGCAGTAGTGGATAGTAGACAATCCTAGTAGTTGTGGTGAAAAATTATTGGGTTATCTAGTTGGTTCACTACTAGGAACAGTAGACCGGTCTCCAACGGCTAACGTGTGCACTGGACACAGAGAACAGCAATATAATAATAGCAAGAAAAACAATATACCAGCCCCTATGAAGGCTATTATGCAAGGTACTGTAGTTATATGTTCAGAGTGGGGGAAATTTCCCCCCAAAAAATGACGTGGGGTCCCCCCTTCTGAGCCCTCTGTAACCCCTTGTCCCCCATGCAGGCTGGGATAGCCAGAATGCGGAGCCCCGGCCGCGTGGGGCTTCGCACCCTGAGCTATACCAGCCCGCATGGTCCATGGTATAAGGGGGCTCCGGGGGAGAGGGGAAGGCTTGGATGCCCCTCTCCCCTCTCCCCCAGAGCCCTTGTCCAATCCATGGACAAGGGGCTCTTCCCCACCTTCGGTGACCCAGGAGGAGGTGGGGACGACGACTCCCGGGGTGTAGGGGGGGTTAAATGCCGATTCATACGATTCAATTCCTTAAAAAGAACCGGCTCGTTCATGAGCCGTTTAGTATAGCTGAGAATGCGTCCTGTGCAGACGCGTAGTTGCCGGCTCCCGCTGTCTCCCCACCTGACTTCACCTATCACCCCCACCTAGGCTGGAACCCGGTGCATCTATGGCTAGGCTAGGTGAGGGTGAGGGTGAGAGGTAAGGAGGCGGGGAGGACAGCGGGAGGGGCCAGCTCCCGCTGTCACATTCTCTGCTATGTGGTGGTGCAGCGGAGATCTACAATCAACTTAATTGAAAATTGCAAAAGAAGAGGATACTGTATTCATTGAATAATTTCTGAGGATATTGGCGTGGGAATTTTTTTTAAAAAGGTACAGGAAAGTATTTCTGGTTAATTAAGAAAATTAAAGGACTTTTTTCGTCGTTGTGTTTTTATTTCATTTAACCCTTTGTGGAAACGGGTAAGGGGTACTTTGTACCCCTATACTCATTTCTCCTGGGTGGGGGGTGGGCATCTGGGGCCCCTTCTTAAAGGGGACTCCCAGATGCCACCATGAACCTCCCCCAGAGAGTCGTTGCCAACATCTCCTCCTGGGGCACCGGAGGTGGGGAAGAGCCCCTTGTCCATGGATTGGACAAGGGCTCTGGGGGAGAGGGGAAGGCTTGGCCGCCCCTCTCCCCTATAGCCTCCCCATACCATGGACCATGCGGGCTGGTATAGCTCAGGGTGCGAAGCCCCATGTGGCCGGGGCTCCGCATTCTGGCTATCATAGCCTGCATGGGGACAAAGGGTTACAGAGAGCTCAGAAGGGGGGACCCCACGTCATTTTTGGGGGGAAATTTCCCACGCTCTGAACATATACATTTTTTTTAATATTGTTTCCCACTATCTTTTTAACATATCCTGCAAATTTGGTGTTGCTAGGATATAAGAGGCCTCTGCTAAAGTCGGCGGGAATTGTTTCCAGCAGAAATGTCTTTTATAGATTGAAATGTAAACTATTTTTCTTTGAACTTTTAAAATTGATTTTCTCAAAAAGTATAAGGTCTTTTTCCTCTTGTTCCCACTGTTCTTCTTAACCTTTCCATGCAAATTTGGTGTTTTTGGCATTTAAGGGGGCTTTGCTATTAACTGTTAAAGTTGGCGGCGGTGGGAACATTTCCCACATGCAGCAGGAGATCTTCAAAATCTATTTTCTCAAAAAGCATAAGGTCTTTTTGATTTTTTTTCCTCTTGTAGCCAATGACCCCCTCCACATACCCTGTAAATGTGGTGTTTCTACTATGTAAGAGGGCTTTGCAATTAACCGTTAAAATTGCGGTTCCTCTCAAATGCAAACCACTGAGGTTCGCGCAAACAAGTTCGCCGGCTAACCGTTCGGGCCATTTTTTTTTGTTACTCAATCACACAAAAATGACTGATTGGATTTGAATGAAATTTGGCGCACATATAGTACATTACCTGGAATAACATATAGGATACTTTTAATCCCCATAACCAAAAAGTGGGTGGAGACAAATACAAATTTCACAGTGAAAATGTAAATGGCACCCATTCTTACACTGTTAGGGCTCATTCACACTAGAGGCGCTTTTGCCTTTTTTTATGCACTGGCAATTTTTTTAAATCACCCTGAAAGCGCTTACAACATGCTTTAAAGAGAACCTGAACTGAAAATAAAAAAATCAAAATAACCATACATAGGTCATACTTACCTCCTGTGTAGTCTACTTCTCAATCTCTTTCTCCTCTCTTGCGTCCTGCTTGTCCACTGTGATCAATGGAATTCTCCATGCTCCATTTTGAAAATGCCCATTACCCCATAACAGCTTCCTGGTCAGCACACTGTTAAACTGTAATATCGCCCACTTGAGCAATAGGGAACCATGGACATTACCTTGCACATTCAGTTGTAACTGACAGCTGCTGATACATAACTGACAGCAACTGGAATATTTCAGTTCTGACAAAATTTTGTCAGAACTGGAAGGGATCACTGTAAGAAGAAAATGGTGAGCTTCTGAGAGGAATTGATGGCAAGATAAGTATGTAATAGTCATTTGCAGCTACGTCATGGGCTTATTGTAAATAATTTTACTCCCTTCAGGTTCCCTTTAAGATGAGATAGTTCTCATTGGGGTGTTTCGTTCACTTGCCATTCTGATTTGCACTGTATGGGCCATTTTTGAGGCGATTTACCTCAATGGAAAGTATAGGAAAAATGCAAAACGCTCACAAAATCACTTTGTGCACTGATTGAGTTCGTGTTTTTAAGAATAAATAAATTGTATTTATTATTTTCCAGATCAAAGAGTTCACTTCCTGACTTGCGTCAAGGAGTGAATTAAAAAAATGCTCAGGAAACCTGCTAACAAAAACACTTAATCAAAAATGCCCATTGCACAGCTAGCGTCGACAATCGCAAAAAAAAAAATGATTCAAAAAAGGCCAACGCGAACGGCCATGCGAACAGAGCACAATGTGAATGAGGCCTTAATGGTAGGGTTCTCAAACTTTGCACTGTTGGTCGCTGGGTGACTGGGATTAATATTCAGAAAAGTGGGTGGAGCCTACAAAAGCCAATCAAAATGTACTTATTGATTCTCAAGGGGAATATTTCATTGCTGCCATTCTTGCACTGTTAAAGGGCACTACAGCTAAAAAATGTAAAATTTAAAATATTTACAAACATATACAAATAAGAAGTACATTTTTTCCAGAGTAAAATGAGACATAAATTACTTTTCTACTATGTTGCTGTCACTTACAATAGGTTGTAGAAATCTGACAGAAGTGACAGGTTTTGGACTAGTCCATCTCTTTATAGGGGATTCTCAGGAATATATTTATTTTCAAAAGCACTTAGCGAATGGCAGTTACTCTGTCCAACTGCCAGAAAATTGTGTAGGGAGCAGGGAAGCCGGCCAGCATCTTTGTATGAATTCTTTTTAGGGAAAATCTTTATAAAGAATAAAAGCCTTGCTGAGAATCCCCTATGAAGAGATGGACTAGTCCAAAACCTGTCACTTATGTCAGATTTCTACTGCCTACTGTAAGTGACAGCAACATAGGAGAAAAGTAATTTATGGCTCATTTTACTCTGGAAAAAGTGTACTTCTTATTTGTCTATGTTTGCACATATTTAAAATTTTACAATTTTTCGCTGTAGTGCCCCTTCAAACCTGGTACAGTTGCTCATTGTACAGCAGGAGACATTGGCAGCACTTCCAAACAGAGGTTGTACCTGAATTAACTACCTTCAATAGATGTGCAGAGCTCCACAATGTGGACAAAATTGCACAACTTGCATTCAAAGCAGGTACAGCAAAGGAGGGTGTTAGCTTCAGTATAAATAATATGTGTGTGAGAAAACGCGGAAAAGCTGCCGCGTGTGCTCGGAACAAGGCGGCTGATTCCGCGTTCAACGCGGCGGTTTGCAAGCGTGGGCCTACATCTGATAGTATGGCTAAACGCGGAGAAACAGCTGCATGCTCTGATAGCGGTGCGACTGGTTCCGCGTCCAGCGCGGCGGGTGGTTCACAACACATGTCTGGTGTGGCTGGGACTGATAGTCCACACAGGTTCAGAAGGACACGCGCGCGCGCTGAGAGGCAAAAATTTTATGACAGCCAGAAGGGAGTCAGCTGACCAAGCCGGTCAGCTGACATTGCAACCAGTTCCCATTGGTCCAGCACTTAGGGAGGCGCTGGATAGCGCTGTACTATATATACTGGGTGCTGGTCATTCTGTCTGCCGTTGCGATCACTACGTGGAAGCACTCAGACCTTTTGTCAGAATCTGTGTTGTTATTCTGTTATACTTTAGACTAGTTCCAGGGTGTTGATGATCACAGACCTCACACCTAAGCCTAGGGACTTGTATTACCATTCTGTTATACTTCAGACTAGTTCCAGGGTGTTGATGATCAAGGAACTCACACCCAAGTCTATGAATCTGTATTACCATTCTGTTATACTTCAGACTAGTTCCAGGGTGTTGATGATCAAGGAACTCACACCCAAGTCTAGGAATCTGTATTACCATTCTGTTATACTTCAGACTAGTTCCAGGGTGTTGATGATCAAGGAACTCACACCCAAGTCTAGGAATCTGCATTACCATTCTGTTATACTTCAGACTAGTTCCAGGGTGTTGATGATCAAGGAACTCACACCCAAGTCTAGGAATCTGTATTACCATTCTGTTATATTTCCGACTAGTTCCAGGGTGTTGATGATCACGGAGCTCACACCCAAGACTAGGCATTGTTTATTATCTGTTATAACTTTCTGCTTTCCTGACCACTCTTCTGATCACTGATTCGGTACCTCGCTATTTCTGATACTCTGTTGCCAAACCCTGCGTGCCTTAGGATTACCGAATCAGTCTCCTGTCTTTGTACTTTGTCTGTCCGTGTGTTGCCGACCTGGCTTGCCCGACCTCGAGAACTATTTTCTCAGTTAAGAGAGTTAAGAGATAGTTCACAGATCAGTCAGTGACATCCTGCCTTTGGTGTCACTCACGCTCTGGTCCTTCCTACCCCTAGCCTGGCTCCTCCCTGCGGGAGAGTCCCAGGTTACTGGAAGGTACTTGTTCTCCAGGACAGTATTGACTACTGCCCTGATACCTGCTCCCCAGGTAATTTCCTCAAAGTATTACTGTTGCACCAAACACTCATATTACTCAGGTATCCAGAGGTTAGTGATATATCTGATTATCGGTGATACTGCAGATCATCAATAATCAGGTATATATCTGCATTTTTGGTGATACTGCAGATCACTAATAATCAGATTATCTCTGTGTTATCACCGATCGTTACAATATGCACAAATTATTCCCTACCAGACTTCCCCACAGTGATGATGGGCCCTCTCAGGAAAAACCTATCGCTATTCTAACAATAAAACATAACATAATTTTTTCCTAGTGCTGCTAATCATAAAATGGTATACACATTTCTTCAAACAGACATCAAACAAATAATACCGCTCATAGGCTTTAACTGAAATGAAGACCAACAGAGGCATGCAGAGCACCATAGGGGCTAAATACACGCCTTGAATACAAATCAGATGCAAATTATGTACTAACCCCTATTCTAAAATGTGAATGCAAATTAAAGCACATGGAGGCAGCTAGCCATAAGTATACCTACATTAGTTATGTACAGCAGGAGACATTGGAAGCGCTGCCAATGTTTCCTGCTGTACAAAATTCATGTAAGTATAGTCATGGCTAACTGCATCTATGTGCTTTAATTTGCATTCAAATTTTAGATTAGGGATTAGTACATAATTTGCATCTGATTTGTATTCAAGTCCTGTATTTAGCCCCTGTGGGGCCCTGCATGCCTGTGTTGGTCTTCATTTCAGTTGCACCCTATGAACGATGACAGTTGGTCATTGGGTGACTGGGGTTCTAATTCAGAAAAGGGGGTGGAGCCAAAAACAGCCAATCAGGTTTATTTCATTTCAATGCAAATTATTAATGCCAAAGACTGCAAAGACAAATAAAAATTTCACTGGGGAAAATGTAAACTGCAGCCAATCTTACACTGTTAATGGTAGGGTTCTCAAACTTTGCACAGTTGGTCATTGGGTGACTATAATTAATATTCATAAAAGTGGGTGGAGAAAACAAAAGCCAATTAAAATTCACCGATTGTCAAGGGGAATATGTAATTGCTGCCACTCTTTCACTGTTAATGGCACAAGCCTCAAACCTGATACAGTTGGTGATTGGGGGATTGGGGTTTAAATTCAGAAAAGGTGTGGAGCCACAGCTAATCAGATTTGTTTAATTTCAATTGAAATTATTGATGCCAAAGACCGCAAAGCTCACAAACTAGGCCATTAAGTAATTATGACTTAGGGTTAGAAATAGTGGGTGAAGCCAATACAAGCCAACTACATACCCAGGCAATACCATGCCATCAGCTACTTTAACATATTTGTGTACACATACATACTGTATAAGATGTGCATTTGTCCAAGAATAAAATGCACTACAAATCACTTTTCTATGTAGCTGTCACTTACAGTAGGTATAATGAATATGATGTATGTGAAAGTCTTAGGCCATTGTGCCTCAATTCACTAAACTTATCTCCTGTCTTTAATAAAATTTTTAGAGTTGTTACCATGGTGATAAGGCATGTAGTATTCAGGAAACATTTTACCTCAGGCAAACCTAAAGTTAACTCTTCTGTCTTTAAGTTAACTCTCCAATCCTTAAAATAACTCCAGAGGTAAAGACAGGCTGTTAATTAACTGTGTGTGAAAATAACTACAGAGGAGGTAAATTAACTACAGAGGAGGTAACTTAAGGAATGAAGAGATAAAATAGCTCTCTCACTGTGTGGAGGTAAGTTTTCTCTTGCCTTATTATCTCCAGCATGATCTTAGTGAATTGAGGCCATTGTGTTGTGTTCCCTGTATAACAGAAATACAACGCAATGGAATGGAAGAGTAGTACTGCACATTATGGACGTATTGTATCATGTTGTACTTTATGTAATACAGTAAAGCATACAGTTAGTGATAGCCTCAATAATTCACCGGCGGGCAGTTCACAGCGAACTTGGGCTGTTCTACATTTGCGTTCAATGTGAGGTTTTTGGGGGGTTTTGTGTGTGAAAGGTTTGTGTTTATATATTTTTTGCATTAAAGTCAATGGCAGCAAACTTTATCAGTTAATAGCAAAGCCCCTGTACATGCTAGAAACACTTGCAAAGTATCTTAAGGTGGACACTGGGAACAAGAGAAACAACTTTTTCAAAAGACCTTGTAGTTTTGGAGAAAATTTATTTAAAAGGAAAAAAGTCTATATTTAAATGCGGTAATTGACAGATAATGTATCAACAGTGTCGGACTGGCTGGTGGAAAAGTTGAGGAAATCCACCTGCTGGCCAAGCAGCAGTAACCCGGTGTTATCACTCCCAGAAACCTGAAGCAAGTCTTCACTGTGAGCAGCAACACATGATTACTGCTGATTGGCCAGCAAGTGGATTTCCTCAGCTTTTCCACCTCCCAGTCCAACACTGTGTAACCTATTGGCAGTGTACATTTCCATATATCAAAAGAAAGAGCATAGAATTTCATGATGGCGTTTTCACTGGGTCAGTACCCCTGGAAACCCCGTGGAAAATATGGCAATGCTTTGGCCAGAGATAGCTTTACAGCGGCAATATGGCTGTATTAGGATCCCTGGCAACTTTACCTATGTTTGGAGCTATTACATTTTTTTGTTCAGAGTTTAGGATATAAAAAAATGAGGGTCTGCCCTCCTGAGCCTCTTTAACCTCTTGTCCCCATGCAGGTAGGGGTAGTCAGACTACGGAGCCCTGGCCGAGTTGGGCCTTGTACCCTGAGCTATACCAGCTGGCATGGTCCATGGTATGGGATGGGCTCTGGTGGCGAGGGACGGCCAAGCCTCCCCATATTCCCAAACCCCTTGTATAGTCCATGGATAAAGGAATCTACCCAGGAAGAGGTAGGGGCTGATTCAGCTCTTTTTTTTGGGGCGGGGGGGGGGGGTTGTTTGGTGGAAGAAGAGGAACCCCAGATGCCAGTCCCCTCCCCAGGAGAAAGGAGTATAGGGATGCAGATTACCCCTTACCCATTTCCACAAAGGGTTAAAAAGAAATAAAAACACGAGAAGTCCTTTATTGTTCTTAATTAACAGTAAATACTTAACTTAAAAAAAAAACAGTTCCCATGCCAATATCCTCTGAAATGGTCCCACACCAATATCCTCTAATGTTGCCAGCTTCATTGAAGAACTCAGCCGGCCGCCGCTACACAGGACTCTTCCCACCTCAGCTTTCAACTATACTAAGTATAGCTGAGAGCTCTGTCCCTCCCGACGCTCAACAGCCAGCTCCCGCTGTTGTCCCTGTCCCCACACCAATGGGTGCACCAGGTGCCTGCTAGAGATGGCCCGAACCTCCGATTTTAGGTTCGCAAACCGCATGAACTTTCGCGAACTGCAATAGACTTCAATGGGGAGGCGAACTTTGAAAAATAGAAAAAATTATGCTGGTCACAAAAGTGATGGAAAAGATGTTTCAAGGGGTCTAACACCTGGAGGGGGGCATGACGGAGTAGGATACACGCCAAAAGTCCTGGGGAAAATCTGCATTTGACGCAAAGCAGCGTTTTAAGGGCAGAAATCACATTGAATGCTAAATTGCAGGCCTAAAGTGCTTTAAAACATCTTGCATGTGTATACATCAATCAGGGAGTGTAATTAGTGTACTGCTTCACACTGACACACCAAACTCACTGTGTAATGCACCACAAACAGCTGTTTGTGTAGTGACGGCCATGCTGGACTGATGCGCACCATGGCGAGATTGCAGGCGATGGCGGTTTTCAAGCCCATATGGTCGAGCTGAGGAAGCTGAATGACAGAACAACAGTGACTGAGTGTCCAGCTGATCGAATTTGGTCTGTCCACAATGAAGCAACGACCTTATTAACTTCTTGTATGTAGGTAGGCATAGGTAGATACCCCAGTATAGGTAGATAGGCATAGGTAGGTGTCCCAGTATAGGTAGGTAGGCCTAGGTAGGTTTCCTAGTAGTTAGCTAGGCATAGGTAGGTGTCACAGTATAGGTAGGTAGGCATAGGTAGGTGTCCCAGTATTGGTAGATAGGTATAGATAGGTGTCCAAGTAGTTAGCTAGGCATAGGTAGGTGCCTCAGTAGTTATCTAGGCATAGGTAGGAGTCCCAGTGTATGTAGTAAGCCATAGGTAGGTGTCCCAGTATAGGTAGATAGGCATAGGAAGGCTTCCAGTAGTTAGCTAGGCATAGGTTAGTGCCCTAGTATAGGTAGCTAGGCATAGGTAGGTTTCCCAGTAGTTAGCTAGGCATAGGTAGGTGTCACAGTATAGGTAGGTAGGCATAGGTAGATGCCCCAGTAGTTAGCTAGGCATAGGTAGGAGTCCTAGTATAGGTAGGTAGGCCTAGGTAGGTTTCCCAGTAGTTAGCTAGGCATAGGTAGGTGTCACAGTATAGGTAGGTAGGCATAGGTAGGTGCCCCAGTATTGGTAGATAGGCATAGGTAGGTGTCCAAGTAGTTATCTAGGCATAGGTAGGTGCCCCACTAGTTAGCTAGGCATAGGTAAGAGTCCCAGCGTAGGTAGTTAGGCATAGGTAGGTGTCCCAGTATAGGTAGATAGGCATAGGTAGTTGTCCCAGTAGTTAGCTAGGCATAGGTAGGTTCCCCAGTATAGGTAGGTAGGCATAGGTAGGTGCCCTAGTATAGGTACCTAGGCATAGGTAGGTTTCCCAGTAGTTAGCTAGGCATAGGTAGGTGTCACAGTATAGGTAGGTAGGCATAGGTAGATGCTCCAGTAGTTAGCTAGGCATAGGTAGGTGTCCCTGTATAGGTAAGTAGGCGCCCCAGTAGTTAGGTAGGCATAGGTAGGTGTCCTAGTATAGATAGTTAGGCAGGGCCTGGCTGGCACAGGAATAGCAATTACCAAGGTCCAGCTGCAACAGATAGGGCTGTATAATGCACTGTCAGTGGGCAACATACACAAAAAAAAAAAACCCCATCAGGAGAACATTACCTCTCAAAAGAGCTGTTGAGGGGTGCTATTTTAGCAATAAGAATCAGCCTGGAGGAAGCTAACAAGCCTACAAGAGCCTAACTAATCTTTCCCTATAAGAGTCTGCCAGCAACTGTCCCTTCTCTCACTATTGCAGGCACAGGAGTGAGTGTAATGGCCGGCGCCCCCTGCCTTATATAAGGGGGGGGGGAGTGGCTCCAGGAGTGAGTGTAGCCTGATTGGCTACAATGTGCCTGCTGACTGTGATGTAGAGGGTCAAAGTTGACCCTAATGGTGCATTATGGGGGCGAACCGAACTTCCGCAAAAGTTCCCCTTCGCTGGCGAACGTGAACCACCGAATGTTCGCCTGGAACCATTTGCCGGCGAGCCGTTCGGGTCATCTCTAGTGCCTGCATGGGTGGGTACGATAGGTGTGGGCAGGTGGGGAGGACAGCAGGAGCCAGCAGATGAACGTTCGCATAGCAAGACGGAGCTCTCAGCTATACTGAAATAGCTGAGAGCAAAAGCATCTTTGAATTTCCCTCCAGGGCTCCCCATTGGTTCATTAACAGACTAATGGGGATCAGGAGGAGTGTCCTGTATGGAGGCAGCCGGCAGAGATCTTCAATCAACCTCACAACATTAGAGGATATTGGTATGCAGTGGCGGACACAGCCAGCAGTGGGCCCCTGTGCAAAATTGTAATTGTGGGCCCCCTATGCGGCAAAATATGGGCGTGGCTACAACCTGCGGCGCGCGAAGCGCGCCGCGGCAAAAATTAGTGGATAGAACCTGCGGCGCGTAGCGCCGCGGCAAAAAAAATGGGCGTGGCAATGACCGGATGAGGGCGGAGCTAACTGTAACTTAAAGCGAACCCGGGGTGAGGGTTTATTTCCTTTTAAACAATACTAGTTGCCTGGCGGCCCTGCTGATCTATTT
The DNA here is from genome assembly GCF_040937935.1 of Hyperolius riggenbachi. Taxonomy (NCBI): domain Eukaryota; kingdom Metazoa; phylum Chordata; class Amphibia; order Anura; family Hyperoliidae; genus Hyperolius; species Hyperolius riggenbachi. The sequence goes on along the minus strand of NC_090646.1, from coordinate 45,945,604 downwards.
GGCTGCAGTAATAAACTGAATTACACCAGCAACAAGCATGCAGCTAATCTTCTCAGTTCTGACAATATTGTCAGAAACCCCTGACCTGCTGCATGCTTGTTCAGGGTCTATGGTTGAAAGAATAAGAGGCAGAGGACCAGCACGGCAGCCAGGCAACTGGTATTGCTTAAAAGGAGAGAAATATGGCAGCCTCAATATTATTCTCACCTCAGGTTCCCTTGAAAAGTGCAACGCAAAGACAGTGGGCCCAAGTTTTGGTGACCCTTTCCCCAGAAAATTCACATAATTGTGCAGGTTTTCTCAAGAAAATACACATATATGCCCAGAAAATACGTGCAATCATGTCGGCAGATATGCCCAGAAAATACGTGCAATCATGTCGGCAGATATGCCCAGAAAATATGTGCAATCAAGTCGGCAGATATGCCCAGAAAATACGTGCAATCAAGTCGGCAGATATGCCCAGAAAATACGTGCAATCAAGTCGGCAGATATGCCCAGAAAATACGTGCAATCAAGTCGGCAGATATGCCCAGAAAATACGTGCAAACAAGTCGGCAGATATGCCCAGAAAATACATGCAATCAAGTCGGCAGATATGCCCAGAAAATACGTGCAAACAAGTCGGCAGATATGCCCAGAAAATACGTGCAATCATGTCGGCAGATATGCCCAGAAAATACATGCAATCATGTCGGCAGATTTGCGAAGAAAATACATGCAATCATGTGGCAGACCTGCCCAGAACATACACCTGCTAATATAAATAAAACAAAAACATTTACTCACCTGCAGCAGCAGACCTCCTGTCCCAGCCTCCATCCGGCGCGCAGCTCCCATGGGTGGTTGGGTGGATAGGTAGCCTAGTGGGTGGGTGAGTGGGTGGGTGGGTTGGTAGCCTGGTGGGTGGGTGGGTGAGTGGGTGGGTTGGTAGCCTGGTGGGTGGGTAGGTAGCCTGGTGGGTGGGTGGGTAGGTAGCCGGGTGGGTAGGTAGCCTGGTGGGTGGGTGGGTAACTAGCCCGGTAGGTAGGTAGGTAGCCCGGTGGGTGGGTAGGTAGGTAGCCTGGTGGGTGCGTGGGTAGCCGGGTGGGTGGGTAGGTAGCCTGGTGGGTGGGTTGGTAACTAGCCCGGTAGGTAGCCGGGTGGGTGGTTAGGTAGGTAGCCGGGTGGGTGGTTAGGTAGGAAGCCTGGTGGGTGGGTAGCCGGGTGGGTGGGTAGGTAGGTAGCCGGGTGGGTGGTTAGGTAGGTAGCCGGGTGGGTAGGTAGGAAGCCTGGTGGGTGGGTAGGTAGCCGGGTGGGTAGGTAGGTAGCTGGGTGGGTAGGTAGGAAGCCTGGTGGGTGGGTAGGTAGCCTGGTGGGTGGGTAGGTAGGTAGCCTGGTGGGTGGGTAGGTAGCCTGGTGGGTAGGTAGGTAGCCGGGTGGGTAGGTAGGAAGCCTGGTGGGTGGGTAGGTAGCCTGGTGGGTGGGTAGGTAGGTAGCCTGGTGGGTGGGTAGGTAGCCTGGTGGGTGGGTTGGTAACTAGCCCGGTAGGTAGCCGGGTGGGTGGTTAGGTAGGTAGCCAGGTGGGTGGTTAGGTAGGTAGCCGGGTGGGTGGTTAGGTAAGTAGCCGGGTAGCCGGGTGGGTGGGTAGGTAGCCTGGTGGGTGGGTTGGTAACTAGCCCGGTAGGTAGCCGGGTGGGTGGTTAGGTAGGTAGCCGGGTGGGTGGTTAGGTAGGTAGCCGGGTGGGTGGTTAGGTAGGTAGCCGGGTAGGTAGGTAGGTAGCCGGGTGGGTAGGTAGCCGGGTGGGTAGGTAGCCGGGTGGGTGGTTAGGTAGTTGGGTGGGTGGTTAGGTAGGAAGCCTGGTGGGTGGGTAGGTAGCCGGGTGGGTAGGTAGCCGGGTGGGTGGTTAGGTAGTTGGGTGGGTGGTTAGGTAGGAAGCCTGGTGGGTGGGTAGGTAGCCGGGTGGGTAGGTAGGTAGGAAGCCTGGTGGGTGGTTAGGTAGTCGGGTGGGTAGGTAGGAAGCCTGGTGGGTGGGTAGGTAGGTAGCCGGGTGGGTAGGTGGTTAGGTAGCCGGGTGGGTAGCTATCCGGGTGGGGGGCCCGACTCCTATCCTCCCTCCCTCCCTTCCTTCCTCACCTCGGGGGGCCCCCTCCCGATATGCGCGGCGGGAGAGCGAGCGGCAAATGCAGGAAGTCTTCAGGGCTCTCCAGGCATCCGCTAGAGGCCCAGCCGCTGAGTCTCCAATATGTCTCCAACTGGAGACATATTGGAGACCAAGCGGCTGGGCCTCTAGCGGATGCCTGGAGAGCCCTTCCTGCATTTGCCGCTCGCTCGCTCTCCCGCCGCGCATATCGGGAGGGGGCCCCCCGAGGTGAGGGAGGGAGGGAGGATAGGAGTCGGGGGGCCCCCCGGGAATAAAATAATAAAAAAAAAAAAATATAAAAAAAAATACTTAATGGGCCCCTGAAGAAAACGGAACTTCAGGGGCCCTCGTGCGGCGGCACGGCCTGCACGGCCGTATGTCCGCCCCTGTTGGTATGGGACTATTTCTGAGGATATTGGCATGGAAACTTTTTTTTTGCAAATGCAAAATTTTGATGTTCGCCCATCACTAGTTGACTCTAATAAGGGCTTCCAGGGGCTTGACGGCAAGCAAAGGGGGGAGAGAGGATACTCCTGCCTTGTACCTTTATTCAACAGCACCTTATCTGATATTCTCCAATAATCCTAAATCTAGGTGATGGGCCGCTATAGATTAGCTTCACCCAAATAAGAAATGTATTCCAAAGTCATTCTTCTTAAAACTTCCCAGAGATATTGCCACTGTCAAAAGTTTTAGTAGTGTCAAGCAACACAATGATTCTATTACCAATATTATCAGGAGGTAACTGAAAAGAAGACTCACCCAGCATTACTGGCCCTGGATCTGGATGACATAAAAACTAATTGGTTGGACATAATTAATTTCTCATTGACCGTGGAAAGTCAAGTCTGTTAGACAAAACCTTGGCCAACAGCTTCATGTCCATGGTCAGCAAACAAATTGGCCTATACGATTAAGACAGTACAGGATCTTTTCCAGTTTTTGGAATCAACACAATCAAGGCCTGTAGCAGTGAGTCTGGGAGTATGCTTTGATTGAAGGCTGATTCATACATTTTTAGCAGCTTTGTTTATATCCTATACTGATATAGTTTAAAAAGAAAAATCATAGGGAGGCCTTCCAGACCTTGTTGTTAGGAAAAGAGGCATTCACAGCTTTTAGCTTATCTATAGTTAGGAGAACATCGAATGTCTACCTATCTTTATCATCCGAACAGGTCAAAGAGACCAAAATATATATATTTTTTTACCCCTTAAACTTTGATCTAGCGACACATTTGAAGAGGTCCTGACTGAATGGGCCCAGGAAAAGAAAGGCACGCTTCAAATTTGTAACTGTTATAAGTGTAATCCCTACCTAGGCCCTCTCATACATTATAATGTTCAATCTAGTCAACTTTTCTTTTCTATGTTTTATGTTCGATTTTATTTGCCTTTGTTGTAATTTGAATTTACACTTGCTTGTACTTCACTGACTGCATTGAAACACCAATTCCTAGATGTTATCTTGATGTGATGCATTCTCTTATGATTATGACAATAAAATGTTGTAACTTTGTTTCCTATATGTCTCAATATTTGTTTCCTATCTGTCCCAGGAAATTAAACATCCAGAAAATGGGGAGGAGGGAAAGAAATTAGGCAACATTCCCCAAAAAAAACTACTGAAAAGTAGGGGAGAGAAAAGATACACATTTAAAATAAATAAAAAAAAAAACATAATTACAGTGGGGTGCAAAAGTTTCGGCAACCTTGTTAATCGTCATGATTTTCCTGTATAAATTGTTGATTGATATGACAAAAAATGTCAGTTAAATATATCATATAGGAGACACACACATTGATATTTGAGAAGTGAAATGAAGTTTATTGGATTTACAGAAAGTGCACAATAATTGTTTAAATACAATTAGGCAGGTGCATACATTTGGACACTCTTGTTATTTTATTGATTCCAAAACCTTTAGAACATATTATTGGAACTCAAATTGGCTTGGTAAGCTCAGTGACCCCTGGCCTACATACACAGGTGAATCCAATTATGAGAAAGAGTAGTTAAGGGGGTCAATTGTAAGTGTCCCTCCTCTTTTAATTTTCTCTGAAAAGTAGCAACATGGGGGTCTCAAAACAACTCTCAAATAACCTGAAGACAAAGATTGTTCACCATCATGGTTACGGAGAAGGATACAGAAAGCTGTCTATGAGATTTCAGCTGTCTGTTTCCACAGTTAGGAACATACTGAGGAAATGGAAGACCATGGGCTCAGTTCAAGTTAAGGCTCGAAGTGGCAGACCAAGATAAATCTCAGATAGAAAGAAGCGACGAATGGTGAGAACAGTCAGAGTCAACCCACAGACCAGCACCAAAGACCTACAAAATCAGCTTGCCGCAGATGGAGTCACTGTGCATCGTTCAACCATTCACCACACTTTACACAAGGAGATGCTGTATGCGATAGTGATACAGAGGAAGCCTTTTCTCTGCCCACAGCACAAACAGAGCTGCTTGAGGTATGCTAAAGCACATTTGGACAAGCCAGCTTCATTTTAGAATAATGTGCTTTGGACGATGAAACTAAAATTGAGTTATTTGGGCATAACAAGGGATGTTATGCATGGAGGAAAAAGAGAACAGCATTCCAAGAAAAACACCTGCAACCTACAGTAAAATATGGTGGTGATTCCATCATGTTGTGGGGCTGTGTGGCCAGAGCAGGGACTGGGAATCTTGTCAAAGTTGAGGCATGCATGGATTCCACTCAGTATCAGCAGACTCTGGAGACCAATGTCCAGGAATCAGTGACAAAGCTGAAGCTGCGCAGGGGCTGGATCTTTCAACAAGACAAAGACCCTAAACACTGCTCAAAATCCACTAAGGCATTCATGCAGAGGAACCAGTACAACATTCTGGAATGGCCATCTTAGTCCCCAGACCTGAATATAACTGGAAATCTGTGGTGTGAGTTAAAAAGAGCAGGCCATGCTCAGAAGCCATCAAACCTGAATGAACTAGTGATGTTTTGTAAAGAGGGATGGTCCAAAATACCTTCAACCAGAATCCAGACTCTCATTGGAACCTACAGGAAGTGTTTAGAGGCTGACATTTCTTCAAAAGGAAGATCTACTGAATATTGATTCCATTTCTTTTTTGTGGTGCCTAAATTTATCCACCTGCCTAATTTTGTTTAAACAATTATTGCACACTTTCTGTAAATCCAATAAACTTCATTTCACTTCTCAAATATCACTGTGCATGTCTCCTATATGATATATTTAACTGACATTTTTTGTCGTAACAACCAATCATTTATACAGGAAAATCATGACGGTTGACAAGGTTGCCCAAACTTTTGACCTTGAGGTGACTACACACCCCAGCGAAAATTCTTGCAGGTTCACTAACAACCAATTTACGGTAAGTTCATGGTCTTTCAATGGACTGTAGTTCCCCAGTGTCAGCAGCACTTATACAGCCCCAAACTATGACACTCTTACAACCATATGTGACTGTAGGCAAGATACTCTTGTCTTTGTACTCCTCACCTGGCTGCCACCAAACACCATCTGAACCAAATAAGTCTATCTTGGTCTCATCCAACCACAGGACACAGTTTTAGTAAGCCATGTCATTAGTGTCACTGTTTGGGGTCTTTCTTATCCATTATCTCCAGAAGTGGCTTCTTTCTGGAATGACAGCCATGCAGATCAATCTGTTGCAGTGTGTGGTGAATGGCTGATTTCCCATCCCTTCAACCTCTACAGCAATGCAGCCGCTACTCATACATCTATTTGCAAAAGACAACCTCTGGATATGATGCTCAGCTTTTGGCTTGTTCTGAGTGGAATTTGTCTTGTTAAACCACTGTATGGTCTTGGTAGCCATGCTGCAGCTCAGTTTCAGGTTGTTGGGAATCTTCTTATAACACAGACTATTTTTATGTAGAGCAACAATTCTTTTTTTAAGATCCTTTGGGAGCTCTCTGCCATGAGGTGCTATGTGGAACTTCCAGTGACCAGTATGAGAGAGGTTGAGAGCGATAAAACTACATTTAACACTCTTACTTCTCATTCCCACCTGAGATCTTTTAAGAGTAACAAGTAACATGATTACATTGAGGCAATGGGCTTGATTCACAAAAGACTGCTAACAGTTAGCAAGCTTGTGAAAAGCCCCTTATCACGTCTAAACTCAGTTTGGGCGTGATAAGTGAGATCTCGCGCAAAGTCCCATCGTGTTGCGACCTTAACGCCTCACCCCATGCGACCTTATAGGCGCAGCTGGTGCACTGTTAAAGTCGCATGGCGATGCGACGTTTTGCGCTCACCAGGACTTTGCGTGCGATCATATTTGCAAAACGGTGCTAACCTACTTAGGGCTTGATTCACAAAGCCGTGCTAACTGTTTAGCAAGGGTGTTCTAAACAGTTAGCACCTGAAGTGCCATTCTCGGACTTTTGCCGCGATTCGCGCAAAGGTGCTAAATAGGTTAGCACCGCTTTGTGAATCAAGCCCAATATGTCTAATCGGGCAGCATTTTTACATCATTCACTTAGAGATGTAATCACTATTGTTGTCAGCGATTTAGACATTAATGTCTGAGTATTTGGTTATGTTGATGGGGCAGCAAATTTTACTCTGTTATACAAGCTGTACACTAACTTTACATTGTATCAAAGTGTCCTTTTTTTTAACAATACATTTTTATTGTAGTTTTAAACATACAGAAAGTTATGTGTATATGTAGATAGGTATTATCTTATATTCATAGTAATCAACATTTAACATTATCTTGGAATACATCAGGTATTATCCTTTAGACACATACCAAGGTAGGAATAAGATCTATGCAATAGAAATGATCTAGGTTTTTTCCAAGAGAGTGTTGTGGGTGACTTGTAGTAGGCACTACTGGAAGAGTCACAGAGTAGATTGTTCAGCTCAAGCCATAGTGTGGTGAACCTTGGTGTGTCTAAGGAGTTAAAGATATAAAACTTATGGGATTGTCAGAAAACCAAGGAAAAAGCAAAAGAAAGAGAAAGAAAGAGAGAAAAGAAAAGGAGAAAGTTGTTTTCCTCAATAACGATAGTTTTATATGGTTTAAGTTTACCTACATTGACCTAGGTCGACCACAACCTTTGTCCCATTTTCTAGTCTTTTCATGTGCTTCATAGTCTAGTGGTTGTATTTTCGTGCTAGTTCACGTTATAGCGGAAGCTAGTTCGTAGATAGTGCTATTCTGTTAAGATTCGTTTAGCAAATGGATGGCCAAATTATTGGAATACCATAGGATGTAGCAGGTGGGTTAGTAATAGGTTTCAATTTGGTTTCCATAGTTAGGTTAAATTCTACACTTTGTTGAAGATGAATTAAGGATGGAGGGTCTTCTAAACCCCAATGAGAGGCAATTAGGGTTCTTTCTGTGTTTAGCAGTATAGAGATTCCTGTTCGAGAGCAGACAGGGAACTCTTCTAAGCCTATATGCAGAAGGGCAAGTTTAGCTGATGTTTTTGTGGGGATTTTGGATGTTAGCTGGATTGTTTTGGATATATATTTGTATCAAAGTGTCTTACCTTCAGTGTTGTCCCATGAAAAAGATGCAGTAAAATATTTACGAGAATGTGAGCAGGGTACTCACTTTTGTGAGATAATATATATAATGTTTGATCATTTTTCCACAAATCTCATCGGCTTTAGTTTAAATATATTATATAAAGGTTTATATGCAGGCTTATTTGTGAAAACATAAGTCAGAAGCATAAATAATATTTGAACATACTAAGTTAAACTTTTAAACTTTTCTAAACACCAGAAATGACTACTCTCTTTGCCTATACATACATATATGGTAAGATTATCATTTCAGTTTACTTCCAAGCAAGTGAGCTTTTGTATTCTGGTCAGGCTTCACAAGAATTATGTAACATTTTGGAATGAATATACAGCCAAGAAGTCCGGCACTAGATGTCATAATAGCAAAAACCTGCACAGCCACCATGTATTTCCCTTTGGTGCTCAGATAGGCCGGGATCATGGCAATCCAGACACTGCAGAACACCAGCATGCTGAACGTGATGTACTTGGCTTCATTAAAGCTGTCCGGTAATGACCTGGCTAAGAAAGCAGTAATGAAACTAACAGCTGCCAGAATCCCCATATATCCCAGCACAGAGTAGAACCCGATAACTGACCCTTCATTACACTGAATGACAATCTTTTCTTGATAAGAGTGAGTGTCTCGTTCTTGGAAGGGAGGAGAAATAGACACCCAGGTGACGCAGATTATGATTTGTACAGATGAACACACAAGCATTATACTGTAGGGCAGTTTGAATCCCATCCATTTCTTCCAGGAATTCCCAGGTTTGCTGGCTTTAAAAGCAATGAAAACCATGAAAGTCTTGGCAAGTAGACAAGACACAGCAACTGAGAAGATGATCCCAAAAGATGTCACACGCAGCCTGCAGGTTACATCTACTGGAGGTCCAAGGAAGAAGAAGACACAGAGGAAGCTCATCATGATGGAGACCAGGAGAACATAGCTCAGGTTTCTGTTATTAGCTTTAACAATGGGGGTGTCCCGGTGATATACAAAGATTCCAAATATGAAAGAGGTCAGAAGACAACAGTAAATGGAGAGAGCTGAAAATACTGCAGTAATTGTGTCATCGGTATAAGAGAGAAATTCCTCAGGTTTTGGAAGACACCGATCCTTTCTCTCATTTGGCCATTCTTCATCAGGACATTTCATACAACTCTCACTGTCTGCAAGCAATGATAAAAAAAAAAAAAATCAAGAATGACATGTTAGAGAGAGCAGCAGAATGACTAGAAATTGGAGAATTCTCCATCAAAACTTAGCAGCAGACCCCCTCCTCCTCCATTAGTGTTCAGAAATGTGGCATAGAAACTATCACAAAGCTCGGCCAGCTATAAAGATATGAAATAGGGACTTAAAAAGCATGTATCAATGATTAGTGATCATAATCTACTAATTACAGTTATGTGAAATTTCAAGTACATTTTCACAATTACGCCCATATGTAATTACAATTTGGACACTTCATTTATTTTGAGTAATCAATTTATAATTTCCTGTAATTACCCCATCATTTTTACAAAATTATGTGCCGACTTTAGCGGTTAATAGCAAAGCCACCATACCTGATAATGGCCTCAATTCACTACGCTTATCTCCTGTCTTTAATAACCTTTCTGAGCTGTTTCTAGAGTTGTTACCATGGTGATGAGGCATGTAGTATTCAGGAAACATTTTACCTCAGGCAAACCTAAAGTTAACTCTTCTGTCTTTAAGTTAAGGTGAGATCTCTAAACTTAACATTTCAATCCTTAATATAACTACAGAATTCTAACGTTAAATTAATGAAGTTAATTAACAGCATGGGAAAATAACTACAGAGGAGGTAACTTGAGGACTGAAGTGATAACTCTCCCATTGTGAAAACGCATCTCTACACCTTAATAAGGCAAGCTTCTTTAGTGAATTAACTCTGAACATACCGATTGATATGTGGTGATAAGTTTTTTTTCTTGCCTTATTATCACCAGCATGATCTTAGTGAATTGAGACCATTGTCACCAAAATGGCTATGTATGTTAAGGAGAACAGTGGAAATAAGGAAAAAAAAAAAAAAACGACTGTAGTTTTTAAAAAAACATTTTTACTTTGCATTTTTAAAATTGATTTTCTCGAAAAAAAAACACAAAATCTTTGAAAAATGATTTATTATCTTGTTCTCACCCTCCTCCTTAACCACTTGAGAACCGCAGTGTTAACCCCCCCCCCCCCCTAAAGACCAGGCCATTTTTTACCTAATTGACCACTGCAGCTTTAAGGCATAGGTGCAGGGTTGCACAACTCAGCACACAAGTGATTCCCCCCCCCCTTTTCTCCCCACTAACAGAGCTTCCTGTGTTCTCACAGTGTTTATTTATTGTTTTACAAATATTTACATTATTTTTTTATCAATACATTTTTCTATTTTTACTTTTTGTTTCTAAAACCCCTCCCTCGCCCCAGCTGGCCAATCTTGGGGATCAGCTGTCATAGGCTTCTACCTATGAGAGCCGATTGCTCCTTTGTGCCCCAGGGAGACAGCTGTGTCACACGGCTGTCCACAGTACAGCACTGCTGCAGATCACAGCGCTGTACTTAGTCAAAAGATGGCGGTTTCACCGTCTAACAGTCTCCTGAGCGGCGACGGCTGCTCGGAGACTGAAGGTGGGGCGGAGCTCCGCCCCCCAAGCAGGAGATATGTGCGTAGTTTCCTGCAGTAGCCAGCCCCGGTCCTGGGGCTGCCGCCGCGGCCATGCCCATTGGCGTGGGCCAGTGTCTTTAAACAGATTAAATGGTATAATCTTGGTGCATTTGTGGTTTGTTAAATAAAGCCTTTGAATCTCACAGATTAATAAAATATGGCAAAGTACAGTACCTTCTGACAGACGTTGCTGACCAACTTTTAGAGATGGCCTGAATAAAATTTCCACTGCTTGCGTTCTCCGCGAACTGCGAACATATGGCATGTTTGACCGCCTCCTTATACATCATCATCGAGCCAAACTTTGATCCCTTACCTGGCAGTCAGCAGACACATGGCAGCCAGTCAGCTAGCACCTCCTCCTGGACCCCCCATCAAAAAGCAGTTGCAGTGGCTATATCAGTTTCATTGTCTGCTGGCTGCTGACTGTTAGTGAGAGCAGGGTCAGACTTGCTGCAGATAGGTAGGGAAAGCATTAGATAGGCCTGTGTTCTTGTTCCTCACTTGCTGTGAAAGCACCCCAAGCAGCCCTTTTGAGGGCTAGCACATTGGTCCCCTGTGGGGTTTTTTTACGTGTGACACTCCACAGCCCACTAACACCAACAGCTGTGTGACACTATTGCTGTTGCAACATTAAGTGGCATGTACAGTACCACTCCAGTGCATTATTATTTCACTGTATTCTGATAGTACTATCGCATTTCTCTGTTTGTGACACTCCACAGCCCACTGACACCCAGAGCTGTGCATAATGGGATTTCTGACTTTGTGTCAACTCCATAATTTTTGGTGAGACTTTTGGCATGGATTACAATCAATAGCTTATGTTTTTATTGAGCAATTTTAACAGTGAGAATAAAGGAAAGTCCTTGCAAGAGGCTTTTGTAAGCTATTGAGGATCGTGGATTTGATTGGATACAATATAGAGCACAGTTTCCACCCTTGTATAGAGGTGGGCTACATCTGGTGAGCAGTGTGGCATGCAATGAGTTGGAGTGGCACGGTTAATGGGTGTTGATACACAGGCACGATGTCTGCAGCACTTGAATTGTTTCGCTATTTGAACTGTACTACCCTATGTGGAGTTTTTTCTTCTCTACAGAAGCAAGTGAAGTTGGCCATAACGTTCTGCTTAAGACCCACCTGAGAGCTGAGGTGGTTATAATCTGGTGAGCATCTAGTGAGAGGGGACGAGGGATATATATTTGTTTGACACCTGGGGAGCACAAGACACTGGTGGCATCGAGGAGTTGGAACAGTGTACTACAAAGTTTGAACAATATTGCCCTATGTGGAGTTTGCTTCTTATTACAGGATTGGAGAGTGCAGCAGTACAATTTAACTTTATTACCCAGTGACTGGACTTTTTGCAGCGATCACACTGACTGTTGATTGTAAAAAGTGGTAATCACTGTATGAACTGTGGTGCACTGGGTGACTGGAATTAATATTCAAAAAAGTAGGTGGAGCCTACAAAAGCCAATCAAAATTAACCTATTGATTTTCAAGTGGAATATTTAATTGTTGCCATTCTTGCACTGTTAATGGCACAAGCCTCAAACCTGGTACAGTTGGTCATGGGGTGACCGGGGTTAAGATTCAGAAAAGGGGTTGGAGCAACAAACAACCAATCATATTTGTTTAATTTCAACGCAAATTATTAATGCCAAACACTGCAAAGCTAACAAACTTGGTCATTGTCAATCAAGGAAGAGAGAAGGGCACTGCTGCATAAAAATACCCTTTATTGTGACCGGGTCGACACACAGGTTACAGCAGTGGGGGGAGGAAAGTTGTCTGACAGCTGTTTCGCAAGGATTAACCTTGCTTCATCAGAGACTCTCTGATGAAGCAAGGTTAATCCTTGCGAAACAGCTGTCAGACAACTTTCCTCCCCCCACTGCTGTAACCTGTGTGTCGACCCGGTCACAATAAAGGGTATTTTTATGCAGCAGTGCCCTTCTCTCTTCCTTGATTGACTTGGACTTTGCACTGCTTGGGAGCACGCTGCAGGTAAGCCCAGTGTGACCTGGTATCCATCCCTGCCGCATTTAGTGCCAGTTTTTGTTCTCCTTTCATTTAAACTTGGTCATTGGTCAGCCAACACCAGACAAATACATACCAGGGTAATGCCAGGTCATTAACTCCTCCTACTGAACAGATTAACCCATACAGCCGGTAGGGTATGATGAAATGTATAGAAATTCAATAAATGAAAATATGAATGCAAAATTATGCAAAATAAATAATTTCTATAAAATATTATAATAGCTATAATATAGCTATGATAAATGCTATTAAATAGCAATTGTTGATTTTGCATAATTTAGCATTTATTGAATTTTCCATTATACCCTACCGGCTTTAAGGCTTAGTCTGTTGAGTAGGGGGAGATTATTTTATATATTCTGTCTTCTCGTTGGTAGCCGCAGCCCCTGAGGAAGGGTAATGCCTAAACTCGAATTGGGAGAGCAACTACCCCACTTTACTATATGCAAATAAAAAAGAGGATTTTATTGTAAGTGTGTCCCCCTGCACAGTTTTTTTTCTTAAAAACAGCAATTGTTCCCCTTTTGTAATCTAGATGCCAGGAGTGACAGCCGGCACCCTGGTGCAAAGAGGTGATAACGGGTATTGGAACGCACGGGACCACTGGGAGGAAACCGGAATCCATGTAACCAGGAAGCGGCAGTACCGCTGCATTGGCTTGTCCTCACCATTATCGTTCATTGAGTGGTGTGTCGCTCAGGCTTTCAGGATTACATCAAACTCCTTCATATTGGGATTACAGCAAGTTACTTCAAATCTCTGTTATGGTAAAATCAGTCAGTGACGTCTGAGAGAAGGTGTCAGGAACCGTGATGTACTACTGACAGATTTTATTCATCTGTGAGATTCAGTGGTTTTATTTAACAAACCACATATGCTCCAAGACTATACCATTTCATCTCTCTGGGCCCATGTGTAATTCACTTTTTCTCCTGAGTTTTCTCCTGGGAGATACTTTTTCATCTTCAGTTTAAATTAACTTTTTAGCACTTTGCAATGGAAAAAGTACCAAATAGTAGGTGAAAATTACTGTGAAAATTATTTTGAGTATTTATTTGCTTGCTGGTGATTTAAAAAGCATTTTATGGACACGTTTGAAAAAATCACCTAGGAGAAAACTCAGAAGAAAAAGTTAATTGCATATGGGCCTCTGTCTCTTATTGGGACGTGGGTCTGGCCCCTGTCTCAGGCTGCATGAGTCCATCTTGCTCGATCCTATCTTTGTTTGTGTGACCTTTGCTATAAACCACTAACATCAGGAAAACATTATTACTCAGAAATTACATGTAATTGCAAAATTACAGTTTCTGATTACTTTACAAAATAATAATAATAATAATAATAATGATTTTTCACAATTTTACATTGTAAATGAGAATTAAAATCCAAAATTACAATTATGCTACATTTGTGCTCATCAGTATGATGGATTATTTTAAGTTCAAATTGTTCTTTCATTTGTACTTTGAAATGGCCTTTCAGAGCCTCAACAATCAGGTTTTCAATCAAAGGATTTTACTGGGAAAGTGATGACCCTAGTGTTGGGCGAATACCTAGATGTTCGGGTTCGAGAACGTTCGCCGAACATCGCCGCGATGTTCGGGTGTTCGTGCCGAACTCCGAACATAATGGAAGTCAATGGGGACCCGAACTTTCGTGCTTTGTAAAGCTTCCTTACATGCTACATACCCCAAATTTGCAGGGTATGTGCACCTTGGGAGTGGGTACAAGAGGAAAAATTTTTTTGAAAAAGAGCTTATAGTTTTTGAGAAAATTGATTGTAAAGTTTCAAAGGAAAAACTGTCTTTAAATGCGGAAAATGTCATGTTTCTTTGCACAGGTAACATGCTTTTTACCGCCATGCAGTCATAAATGTAATAAAGAGAAGAGGTTCCATAAACAGGGACCGGTAACGCTAACCCAGCAGCAGCAGCAGCACACGTGATGGAACAGGAGGAGGCGCAGGAGGAGAAGGCCATGCTTTGAGACACAACAACCCAGGCCTTGCATGAGGACAAGAAGCGTGCGGATAGCATGCTTTTTACCGCCATGCAGTCATAAATGTAATAAAGATGAGAGGTTCCATAAACAGGGACCGGTAATGCTAACCCAGCAGCAGCAGCAGCACACGTGATGGAACAGGAGGAGGCGCAGGAGGAGAAGGCCACGCTTTGAGACACAACAACCCAGGCCTTGCATGAGGACAAGAAGCGTGCGGATAGCATGCTTTTTGCCGCCATGCAGTCATACATGTAATAAAGAGAAGAGGTTCCATAAACAGGGACCGGTAACGCTAACCCAGCAGCAGCAGCAGCACACGTGATGGAACAGGAGGAGGCGCAGGAGGAGAAGGCCACGCTTTGAGACACAACAACCCAGGCCTTGCATGAGGACAAGAAGCGTGCTGATAGCATGCTTTTTACCGCCATGCAGTCATAAATGTAATAAAGATGAGAGGTTCCATAAACAGGGACCGGTAACGCTAACCCAGCAGCAGCAGCAGCACATGTGATGGAACAGGAGGAGGCGCAGGAGGAGAAGGCCACGCTTTGAGACACAACAACCCAGGCCTTACATGAGGACAAGAAGCATGCGGATAGCATGCTTTTTACCGCCATGCAGTCATAAATGTAATAAAGAAAAGAGGTTCCATAAACAGGGACCGGTAACGCTAACCCAGCAGCAGCAGCAGCACACGTGATGGAACAGGAGGAGGCGCAGGAGGAGAAGGCCACGCTTTGAGACACAACAACCCAGGCCTTGCATGAGGACAAGAAGCGTGCGGATAGCATGCTTTTTACCGCCATGCAGTCATAAATGTAATAAAGAGAAGAGGTTCCATAAACAGGGACCGGTAACGCTAACCCAGCAGCAGCAGCAGCACACGTGATGGAACAGGAGGAGGCGCAGGAGGAGAAGGCCACGCTTTGAGACACAACAACCCAGGCCTTGCATGAGGACAAGAAGCGTGCGGATAGCATGCTTTTTACCGCCATGCAGTCATAAATGAAATAAAGAGAAGAGGTTCCATAAACAGGGACCGGCAACGCTAACCCAGCAGCAGCAGCACACGTGATGGAACAGGAGGAGGCGCAGGAGGAGAAGGCCACGCTTTGAAACACAACAACCCAGGCCTTGCATGAGGACAAGCAGCGTGCGGATAGCATGCTTTTTACCGCCATGCAGTCATAAATGAAATAAAGAGAAGAGGTTCCATAAACAGGGACCGGCAACGCTAACCCAGCAGCAGCAGCACACGTGATGGAACAGGAGCAGGCGCAGGAGGAGAAGGCCACGCTTTTTGAGACACAACAACTCAGGCCTTGCATGAGGACAAAAAGCGTGTGGATATAGCAGCAATGCTTTTTGCCGCCATGCAGTCATAAATGTAATACAGATGAGAGGTTCAATAAACAGGGACCGGAAACGCTAAACCATCCCAGATGTTCATTGGTCATGTTACTTGGTTGTAGTGTTGGGCGAACAGTGTTCGCCACTGTTCGGGTTCTGCAGAACATCACCCTGTTCGGGTGATGTTCGAGTTCGGCCGAACACCTGACGGTACTCGGCCAAACCGTTCGGCCATATGGCCGAACTAAGAGCGCATGGCCGAACGTTCCCCGAACGTTCGGCTAGCGCTGTGATTGGCCGAACGGGTCACGTGGTTCGGCCCGAACGCGCTCTGATTGGCCGAACGGTCACGTGGTTCGGGTAAATAAATACCCGAACCACGTCATATCTCCGCCATTTGTCTGTGGGTTTAGCTTTGGGTAGGCAGGCAGGGTAGTTCGCGCTCCAGCCACGCTAGCCAGGGTCCCCCCTGTCATTGTGTCACTGCTGGGAACAGTAGTACACCGCTTGCTCAGCCACACTATATAGCATTCTGTTTACTGCCACTCTGTGTACCTCGCTCAGCCACACTATATAGCATTCTGTTTACTGCCACTCTGTGTCTGCTGGGAATAGTAGTACACCGCTTGCTCAGCCACACTATATAGCATTCTGTTTACTGCCACTCTGTGTACCTCGCTCAGCCACACTATATAGCATTCTGTTTACTGCCACTCTGTGTCTGCTGGGAATAGTGGTACACCGCTCGCTCAGCCACACTATATAGCATTCTGTTCACTGTTCTGTGTCTGCTTGGAATAGTGGTACACCGCTCGCTCAGCCACACTATATAGCATTCTGTTTACTGTTCTGTGTCTGCTGGGAATAGTGGTACACCGCTCGCTCAGCCACACTATATAGCATTCTGTTTACTGTTCTGTGTCTGCTGGGAATAGTGGTACACCGCTCGCTCAGCCACACTATATAGCATTCTGTTCACTGTTCTGTGTCTGCTGGGAATAGTGGTACACCGCTCGCTCAGCCACACTATATAGCATTCTGTTCACTGTTCTGTGTCTGCTGGGAATAGTGGTACACCGCTCGCTCAGCCACACTATATAGCATTCTGTTTACTGTTCTGTGTCTGCTGGGAATAGTGGTACACCGCTCGCTCATCCACACTATATAGCATTCTGTTCACTGTTCTGTGTCTGCTGGGAATAGTGGTACACCGCTCGCTCAGCCACACTATATAGCATTCTGTTCACTGTTCTGTGTCTGCTGGGAATAGTGGTACACCGCTCGCTCAGCCACACTAATATAGCATTCTGTTCACTGTTCTGTGTCTGCTGGGAATAGTGGTACACCGCTCGCTCAGCCACACTATATAGCATTCTGTTTACTGTTCTGTGTCTGCTGGGAATAGTGGTACACCGCTCGCTCAGCCACACTATATAGCATTCTGTTTACTGTTCTGTGTCTGCTGGGAATAGTGGTACACCGCTCGCTCAGCCACACTATATAGCATTCTGTTTACTGTTCTGTGTCTGCTGGGAACAGTAGTACACCGCTCGCTCAGCCAGAGTATATAGCATTGTGTTTACTGCCACTCTGTGTACACCGCTCAGCCAGACTATATACCATTGTTTACTGACACTCTGTGTACACCGCTCAGCCAGACTATATACCATTGTTTACTGACACTCTGTGTACACCGCTCAGCCAGACTATATACCATTGTTTACTGCCACTCTGATTCTGCTGGGAACAGTAGTACACCGCTCGCTCAGCCAGACTATATAGCATTGTGTTTACTGCCACTCTGTGTACACCGCTCAGCCAGACTATATACCAGATGTTCATTGGTCATGTTACTTGGTTGTAGTGTTGGGCGAACAGTGTTCGCCACTGTTCGGGTTCTGCAGAACATCACCCTGTTCGGGTGATGTTCGAGTTCGGCCGAACACCTGACGGTACTCGGCCAAACCGTTCGGCCATATGGCCGAACTAAGAGCGCATGGCCGAACGTTCCCCGAACGTTCGGCTAGCGCTGTGATTGGCCGAACGGGTCACGTGGTTCGGCCCGAACGCGCTCTGATTGGCCGAACGGTCACGTGGTTCGGGTAAATAAATACCCGAACCACGTCATATCTCCGCCATTTGTCTGTGGGTTTAGCTTTGGGTAGGCAGGCAGGGTAGTTCGCGCTCCAGCCACGCTAGCCAGGGTCCCCCCTGTCATTGTGTCACTGCTGGGAACAGTAGTACACCGCTTGCTCAGCCACACTATATAGCATTCTGTTTACTGCCACTCTGTGTACCTCGCTCAGCCACACTATATAGCATTCTGTTTACTGCCACTCTGTGTCTGCTGGGAATAGTAGTACACCGCTTGCTCAGCCACACTATATAGCATTCTGTTTACTGCCACTCTGTGTACCTCGCTCAGCCACACTATATAGCATTCTGTTTACTGCCACTCTGTGTCTGCTGGGAATAGTGGTACACCGCTCGCTCAGCCACACTATATAGCATTCTGTTCACTGTTCTGTGTCTGCTTGGAATAGTGGTACACCGCTCGCTCAGCCACACTATATAGCATTCTGTTTACTGTTCTGTGTCTGCTGGGAATAGTGGTACACCGCTCGCTCAGCCACACTATATAGCATTCTGTTTACTGTTCTGTGTCTGCTGGGAATAGTGGTACACCGCTCGCTCAGCCACACTATATAGCATTCTGTTCACTGTTCTGTGTCTGCTGGGAATAGTGGTACACCGCTCGCTCAGCCACACTATATAGCATTCTGTTCACTGTTCTGTGTCTGCTGGGAATAGTGGTACACCGCTCGCTCAGCCACACTATATAGCATTCTGTTTACTGTTCTGTGTCTGCTGGGAATAGTGGTACACCGCTCGCTCATCCACACTATATAGCATTCTGTTCACTGTTCTGTGTCTGCTGGGAATAGTGGTACACCGCTCGCTCAGCCACACTATATAGCATTCTGTTCACTGTTCTGTGTCTGCTGGGAATAGTGGTACACCGCTCGCTCAGCCACACTAATATAGCATTCTGTTCACTGTTCTGTGTCTGCTGGGAATAGTGGTACACCGCTCGCTCAGCCACACTATATAGCATTCTGTTTACTGTTCTGTGTCTGCTGGGAATAGTGGTACACCGCTCGCTCAGCCACACTATATAGCATTCTGTTTACTGTTCTGTGTCTGCTGGGAATAGTGGTACACCGCTCGCTCAGCCACACTATATAGCATTCTGTTTACTGTTCTGTGTCTGCTGGGAACAGTAGTACACCGCTCGCTCAGCCAGAGTATATAGCATTGTGTTTACTGCCACTCTGTGTACACCGCTCAGCCAGACTATATACCATTGTTTACTGACACTCTATGTACACCGCTCAGCCAGACTATATACCATTGTTTACTGACACTCTGTGTACACCGCTCAGCCAGACTATATACCATTGTTTACTGCCACTCTGATTCTGCTGGGAACAGTAGTACACCGCTCGCTCAGCCAGACTATATAGCATTGTGTTTACTGCCACTCTGTGTACACCGCTCAGCCAGACTATATACCATTGTTTACTGACACTCTGTGTACACCGCTCAGCCAGACTATATACCATTGTTTACTGAAACTCTGTGTACACCGCTCAGCCAGACTATATACCATTGTTTACTGCCACTCTGATTCTGCTGGGAACAGTAGTACACCGCTCGCTCAGCCAGACTATATACCATTGTTTACTGACACTATATAGCAGACTATATTGCATTGTGTGTACACCGCTCAGCCAGACTATATACCATTGTTTACTGACACTCTGTGTACACCGCTCAGCCAGACTATATACCATTGTTTACTGCCACTCTGATTCTGCTGGGAACAGTAGTACACCGCTCGCTCAGCCAGACTATATACCATTGTTTACTGACACTCTGTGTACACCGCTCAGCCAGACTATATACCATTGTTTACTGCCACTCTGATTCTGCTGGGAACAGTAGTACACCGCTCGCTCAGCCAGACTATATAGCATTGTGTTTACTGCCACTCTGTGTACACCGCTCAGCCACACTATATAGCATTGCGTACTCTGCCAGTCAGTGTGTATATTGCTGGGATCAGTAATACTCCACTCACCGTCAACCACTATATGAGCTCAACATGAGTTCCCCAGAGACCTCCGCTGTGAGCAGCACTCCCAACAACAGCAACAGCCAACGCCCCACGCAAGCTATAACATCCACCCCAGCAGCCAGTGGTCAGCAGCAGCCCTCCCCGGAGGAGAACGTTGTGTCCATCAGTCCGTCGCCAGAGCGATTAATGAGGGCTGCCATTGAGGAGATGATGGGGCCTGATGTGGAGGAGGAGGTCTGGCTCAGGCCAGCATCCCAAGTTAATGTTGAGGACGATGAGGGGTCTGTGTCTGGGGATGTTGGGGTGGCAGAGGTGGTGGGTGGGTCAGACTCAGGAGAAGAGTTGTATGATGAGGATGATGATCGGGACCATCTGTATGTGCCTCAGAGTCCGACCCCGGAAAACATGTTGTATCGTGTGTTTAGGTACTAAAATCTGCGTTCCCTCCCAGTAGTGTTGGGCGAACAGTGTTTGCCACTGTTCGGGTTCTGCAGAACATCACCCTGTTCGGGGTGACTATATAGCAGACTATATAGCATTGTGTTTAATGCCACTCTGTGTACACGGCTCAGCCACACTATATAGCATTGTGTTTACTTCCACTCTGTGTCTGCTGGGAACAGTAGTACACCGCTCACCCGCCACTGTATAGCATTGTGCTCTGTGTCACTGCTGACAATAGTGGTACACCGCTCACCCACCACTGTATAGCATTTCTGTACTGCCACTGTACTGCTGCCAGTCAGCGTGTACTTTAAGGATAAGTGAAATGAGGAAGAAATCCGGTGAAAGAGGGAGGGGCAAGGGAAGAGGTGTTTTCCCTGACGGTTCACGTACAGGCCACAGGGGAGCACCCAAGAAAACCCACTCAATACTGCCCATGTTGTCCAGGACAACAACCCTCACAGATCCAAAAGAACAGGACCAGATAATTACTTGGATGACCTCTCAAGCGTCCAGCAGTGGGTTAAGCAGCACCAGCACATCACGCACGAGGTCCGAGTCCTCAGCCAGTTAAAGTCTGGGCTTTCTTTGAAGACTGCACTGAGGATGTTACCATGGCGATTTGCAAGGTGTGCAAGACCCGCCTGAGCAGGGGGAAAAGTATTAACAACCTCTCCACCACCAGCATGAGCCGCCACATTCTATCCAAACATCCCACTCTGTGGGCAAACGCGGCAGGACAGGGTACCACCAGCAACACTGCCTCCCTTGGGTTCACCAGACTCACCACCAGACCCGCCTCAGCAGCAGCAGTAGCCCAGCCATTGCGTGGTTCACAACATTCACAAACATCAGACGATGCTGACACTGTCACTTTCCGGACTAGTGCTCTTGAGGTCTCCCAGTGTTCATCAAACACAACAACCAACAGCCCTTCGGTGTGCAGCGCTACGGTTGAGTTGTCTGTCTCTGAGATGTTTGAGCACAAGAGGAAATTGCCAGCAAATGACCCCCGGGCCGTGGCAGTAACAGCCAGCCAGCATAGCCAAGCTTCTGGCCTGCGAAATGCTGCCATATCGAGTGGTGGAGACAAACAGCTTCAAGGGCATGATGTCAGTGGCCATCCCACGTTACGTGGTTCCCAGCCGCTACCACTTTGCGCGCTCTGCAGTGCCTGAGTTGCATGAGCACGTGGTCAGCTAAATAACCCGAAGCTTGAAGAATGCCGTTGCCTGCAAGGTTCACCTCACCACTGACACCTGGACGAGTGCGTTCGGCCAGGGTCGATACATCTCCCTTACCGCGCACTGGGTGAACCTTGTGGAGCCTGGCAGCGATTCCTCACCTGCTACGGCGCGGGTGTTGCCCACGCCGCAAACAGCTGGATAACAACAGCAGCACCTACCTCTCTGACTCCTTCTCCTCCAACGCATCTCAAAGCTGTACCTCATCCGGAAATGCTAACCCAGCACCAGCAGCAGTAGGATCGTGGAAGCAGTGCAGCACAGCTGTTGGCATGCGTCAGCAAGCGTTGCTGAAGCTGATCTGCCTTGGGGATAAGCAGCACACAGGGGAGGAAATTTGGAGGGGAATAAAGGAACAGACGGATTTGTGGCTGGCACCGCTGGACCTGAAACCGGGCATGAAGCTAGACACCTGGCACGAACTGGCAATGTACGCAATAGAGGTGCTGGCTTGCCCGGCAGCCAGTGTTATGTCGGAACGCTGTTTCAGTGCTGCCGGAGGCATCATCACAGATCGGCGTATCCGCCTCTCCACAGAAAATGCAGACCGTCTGACTCAAATTAAAATGAATCAATCCTGGATTGGAAACGACTACGCAACACTCCTGGACCCCAACCAAGTAACATGACCGATGAACATCTGGGATGGTTTAGCGTTTCCGGTCCCTGTTTATTGAACCTCTCATCTGTATTACATTTATGACTGCATGGCGGCAAAAAGCATTGCTGCTATATCCGCACGCTTTTTGTCCTCATGCAAGGCCTGGGTTGTTGTGTCTCACAAAGCATGGCCTTCTCCTCCTGCGCCTCCTCCTGTTCCATCACGTGTGCTGCTGCTGCTGCTGCTGCTGCTGGGTTACCGTTGCCGGTCCCTGTTTATGGAACCTCTTATCTTTATTACATTTATGACTACATGGCGGTACAAAGCATGCTATCCGCACGCTTTTTGTCCTCATGCAAGGCCTGGGTTGTTGTGTCTCACAAAGCGTGGCCTTCTCCTCCTGCGCCTCCTCCTGTTCCATCACGTGTGCTGCTGCTGCTGCTGCTGCTGCTGGGTTAGCGTTGCCGCGTGGTCCCTGTTTATTGAACCTCTTATCTTTATTACATTTATGACTACATGGCGGTACAAAGCATGCTATCCGCACGCTTTTTGTCCTCATGCAAGGCCTGGGTTGTTGTGTCTCACAAAGCGTGGCCTTCTCCTCCTGCGCCTCCTCCTGTTCCATCACGTGTGCTGCTGCTGGGTTAGCGTTGCCGCGTGGTCCCTGTTTATTGAACCACTTATCTTTATTACATTTATGACTGCATGGTGGTACAAAGCATGCTATCCGCACGCTTCTTGTCCTCATGCAAGGCCTGGGTTGTTGTGTCTCAAAGCGTGGCCTTCTCCTCCTGCGCCACCCTCCTCCTGTTCCATCACGTGTGCTGCTGCTGGGTTAGCATTACCGGTCCCTTTTCCTGGAACCTCTTATATGTATTACATTTATGACTGCATGCCGACAAAAAGCATGTTACCTGTGCAAAGAAAACAGACATTTCCCGCATTTAAAAGACAGTTTTCCCTTTGAAACTTTAAAATCGATTTTCTCAAAAACTATAAGCTCTTTTTGCTAATTTTTTTTTCCTCTTGTACCCACTCCCAAGGTGCACATACCCTGTAAATTTGGGGTATGTAGCATGTGAGGAGGCTTTACAAACCACAAAAGTTCGGGTCCCCATTGACTTCCATTATGTTCGGAGTTCGGGTCGAACACCCGAACATCGCGGCCATGTTCGGCCTGTTCGGCCCGAACCCGAACATCTAGATGTTCGCCCAACACTACTTGGTTGGGGTCCTGGAGTGTTGCGTACTCGTTTCCAATCCAGGATTGATTCATTTTAAATTGAGTCAGACGGTCTGCATTTTCTGTGGAGAGGCGGATACGCTGATCTGTGACGATGCCTCCGGCAGCGCTGAAACAGCGTTCCGACATAACGCTGGCTGCCGGGAAAGCCAGCACCTCTATTGCGTACATTGCCAGTTCGTGCCAGGTGTCTAGCTTCGATACCCAATAGTTGAAGGGTGCAGATGGATTGTTCAACACAGCTACGCCATCTGACATGTAGTCCTTGACCATCTTCTCCAGGCGATCGGTGTTGGAGGTGGATCTGCACGCTTGCTGTTCAGTGGGCTGCTGCTGCATGGGTGTCAGAAAATTTTCCCACTCCAAGGACACTGCCGATACCATTCCCTTTTGGGCACTAGCTGCGGCTTGTGTTGTTTGCTGCCCTCCTGGTCGTCCTGGGTTTGCGGAAGTCAGTCTGTCGGCGTACAACTGGCTAGAGGAGGGGGAGGATGTCAATCTCCTCTCTAAAGTCTCCACAAGGGCCTGCTGGTATTTTTCCATTTTGACCTGTCTGACTCTTTCTTCAAGCAGTTTTGGAACATTGTGTTTGTACCGTGGATCCAGAAGGGTATAAACCCAGTAATTGGTGTTGTCCAGAATGCGCACAATGCGTGGGTCGCGTTCAATGCAGTCTAGCAGGAATTGAGCCATGTGTGCCAGAGTCCTGCCAGAATCGGCATCATCCTCTTGTGAGCGTTGTGATAGTTGTTGTGATGCATCATAGTCGTCACCTTCTTCCTGGTCTGCTTCTGCTGACCATTCGCGCTGAATTGTGGAAGTCTAACGTGCACCGCTCTGGCCCTCGTCAGTGGTGGCAGGAAATTCCTGCTCCAACTCCAGCTGTTCCTCCTCCTCTTCTTCGTCATAGCTGCTGGGGCCAGCGTTTCCTGAGGCGGATGGCCTGATGTTGGTACCATCACGCTGATTGTTTTCTCCTTCAGATTCCCCCAGTTGCATCATGACAGCTGTTTCCTTGATTTTCAACATTGACCTCTTCAGTAAACACAGCAGTGGTATGGTAATGCTGACTGAAGAGTTGTCACTGCTCACAAGCAACGTGGATTGCTCAACATTTTGGAGGACTTGGCAGAGGTCCAACATGTTGGCCCAATCGGATCCACAGAAGCTTGGAAGCTGGCCGGATGCGCCTCGGTACTGCGCCGTCATGTACTGGACCACTGCACTCTTCTGCTCGCAAAAGTGGGCTAGTGGGCTAGCATGTGCAGCGTAGAATTCCAGCGCGTAGGGACATCACACAGCAAGCGATGGTGGGGGAGATTGAAGCGCTCCTGCATCTTGGCGAGTGCCCCCGAAGCAGTACTTGAATTTCTACAATGTTTGGCCACTCGTCGCACCTTCAATAGAAGATCGGCCACGCCTGGGTATGTCTTCAGGAACCGCTGAACTACTAGGTTCATCACGTGCGCCAGGCAAGGGATGTATCAGCTTAGCCAACCTTAAAGCGCGAATGAGATTACTCCCATTATCACACACAACCATGCCCGGTTTCAGGTCCAGCGGTGCCAGCCACAAATCCGTCTGTTCCTTTATTCCCCTCCAAATTTCCTCCCCTGTGTGCTGCTTATCCCCAAGGCAGATCAGCTTCAGCAATGCTTGCTGACACATGCCAACAGCTGTGCTGCACTGCTTCCACGATCCTACTGCTGCTGGTGCTGGGTTTGCGTTTCTGGATGAGGTACAGCTTTGAGATGCGTTGGAGGAGAAGGAGTCAGAGAGGTAGCTGCTGCTGTTGTTATCCAGTGGGAGGGACGGCGGTGCAGCTGTTTGCGGCGTGGGCAACACCCGCGCCGTAGCAGGTGAGGAATCGCTGCCAGGCTCCACAAGGTTCACCCAGTGCGCGGTAAGGGAGATGTATCGACCCTGGCCGAACGCACCCGTCCAGGTGTCAGTGGTGAGGTGAACCTTGCAGGCAACGGCATTCTTCAAGCTTCAGGTTATTTTGCTGACCACGTGCTCATGCAACTCAGGCACTGCAGAGCGCGCAAAGTGGTAGCGGCTGGGAACCACGTAACGTGGGATGGCCACTGACATCATGCCCTTGAAGCTGTTTGTCTCCACCACTCGATATGGCAGCATTTCGCAGGCCAGAAGCTTGGCTATGCTGGCTGTTACTGCCACGGCCCGGGGGTCATTTGCTGGCAATTTCCTCTTGCGCTCAAACATCTCCGAGACAGACAACTGAACCGTAGGGCTGCACACTGAAGGGCTGTTGGTTGTTGTGTTTGATGAAGACTGGGAGACCTCAAGAGCACTGCTCCGGAAAGTGACAGTGTCAGCGTCGTCTGATGTTTGTGAATGTTGTGAACCGCGCAATGGCTGGGCTACTGCTGCTGCTGAGGCGGGTCTGGTGGTGAGTCTGGTGAACCCAAGGGAGGCAGTGTTGCTGGTACCCTGTCCTGTCGAGTTTGCCCACAGAGTGGGATGTTTGGATAGCATGTGGCGGCTCATGCTGGTGGTGGAGAGGTTGTTAATACTTTTCCCCCTGCTCAGGCGGGTCTTGCACACCTTGCAAATTGCCATGGTAACATCCTCAGTGCAGTCTTCAAAGAAAGCCCAGACTTTGGAGCACCTGCCTTGCTGGCGATTTCTGTTTGCGCCTCTTTTGCCTCTCACTTGAACTTCCACGCTTGTGGTGCCTGAAATTTCGCGCCGCCTACCTTGTGGCACAAGGCGAACTCGTGCAGCAGTGGGTTCTTCAACAGACTCATCTGTGCTGCTGCTACGACGGCGATGTTCTCGTTCACAAACAAAATCTGGGTCTCTGTCCACATTGTCCATACCCTCCTCTTCCATCTCCTCAAACTCGTCATATGTCATTGTGGGGGGCCGCCGCCGTGGAGTAGAGCTCCCCAGAACAACCTCTGCGCAGCTCACTCCAACATTGTCTTCCAGAGTTTCTCGGCCGACCTCCTGCAATTGCAACCCCTCCTGCCCAACTTGCTCTGGGATTTGGGTTTCAAAGTCCTCGGACTCGCCTTGTTGTATTTCAGTGCCCGGTGCATTTCCCACAGTTAATGGTTGTGAATCCGGGCACAACATTTCTGGCTGTTCCTCCATTGACCTTTCAAAGGTGGAAGTTTGTTGGCCTGGGAATAGCTCCTGCGAATACCCCATTGTGTCCTGAGGTAATTCATCGGACTGGTTATCTGGCAATTGTGTGTGTGGTGTCGCTGCCGGTTGTGTCAGCTTTGTGCCCACTGGCTCCTTGTAACTGGCTGAGGACTCGGACCTCGTGCGTGATGTGCAGGTGCTGCTTAACCCACTGCTGGACGGTTTAGAGGTCATCCACGTAATTATCTGGTCCTGTTCTTTTGGATCTGTGAGGGTTGTTGTCCTGGACAACATGGGCGGTATTGAGTGGGTTTTCTTGGGTGCTCCCCTGTGGCCTGTACGTGAACCGTCAGGGGAAACACCTCTTCCCTTGCCCCTCCCTCTTTCACCGTATTTCTTCCTCATTTCACTTATCCTTAAAGTACACGCTGACTGGCAGCAGTACAGTGGCAGTACAGAAATGCTATACAGTGGTGGGTGAGCGGTGTACCACTATTGCCAGCAGCGACACAGAGCACAATGCTATACAGTGGCGGGTGAGCGGTGTACTACTGTTCCCAGCAGACACAGAGTGGCAGTAAACACAATGCTATATAGTCTGGCTGAGCGGTGTACACAGAGTGGCAGTAAACAATGCTATATAGTCTGGCTGAGTGGTGTACACAGAGTGGCAGTACACACAATGCTATATAGTCTGGCTGAGCAGTGTACACAGAGTGGCAGTAAACAATGCTATATAGTCTGGCTGAGCGGTGTACACACAGTGGCAGTACACACAATGCTATATAGTCTGGCTGAGCGGTGTACACAGAGTGGCAGTAAACAATGCTATATAGTCTGGCTGAGCGGTGTACACAGAGTGGCAGTAAACAATGCTATATAGTCTGGCTGAGCGGTGTACACAGAGTGGCAGTAAACACAATGCTATATAGTCTGGCTGAGCGGTGTACACAGAGTGGCAGTAAACAATGCTATATAGTCTGGCTGAGCGGTGTACACAGAGTGACTGTACACACAATGCTATATAGTCTGGCTGAGCCGTGTACACACAGTGGCAGTAAACAATGCTATATAGTCTGGCTGAGCCGTGTACACACAGTGGCAGTAAACAATGCTATATAGTCTGGCTGAGCGGTGTACACACAGTGGCAGTACACACAATGCTTTATAGTCTGGCTGAGCGGTGTACACACAGTGGCAGTACACACAATGCTATATAGTCTGGCTGAGCGGTGTACACAGAGTGGCAGTACACACAATGCTATATAGTCTGGCTGAGCGGTGTACACAGAGTGGCAGTAAACAATGCTATATAGTCTGGCTGAGCTGTGTACACAGAGTGGCAGTAAACAATGCTATATAGTCTGGCTGAGCGGTGTACACAGAGTGGCAGTAAACAATGCTATATAGTCTGGCTGAGCGGTGTACACAGAGTGGCAGTACACACAATGCTATATAGTCTGGCTGAGCGGTGTACACAGAGTGGCAGTAAACAATGCTATATAGTCTGGCTGAGCGGTGTACACAGAGTGGCAGTACACACAATGCTATATAGTCTGGCTGAGCGGTGTACACACAGTGGCAGTACACACAATGCTATATAGTCTGGCTGAGCGGTGTACACAGAGTGGCAGTACACACAATGCTATATAGTCTGGCTGAGCGGTGTACACAGAGTGGCAGTAAACAATGTTATATAGTCTGGCTGAGCGGTGTACACAGAGTGGCAGTACACACAATGCTATATAATCTGGCTGAGCCGTGTACACACAGTGGCAGTAAACAATGCTATATAGTCTAGTAAAAAATGCAAAAACCGCGCTGATATTAGACTCAGGTGTATTCTATACGGTGGTGCGCCAGCTAACAATACAAATACAAAGTCCACTTTCCAAATCCAATAAAAAGCTGCGCACTAATGTTCCCACAATTAGATTCCTCTCATGTAAACATAAGTTCAATCCTAGTGTCCAATCAAGGGTACTATCTTGCTCTTGCAGTTGGTGATCACTGTCTCCGCTTCGGTTTTACACCACCACCACACCCCAAGCAGTGGGCACTCACCAAATCGTATTGACCCTCTATTAGATGGGTCTCCAGCGCCTATGGGGTCATATGGCCACCCCCTGCCTTCTCGAGCTCTCTCTTCCACTTGTTTCAACTTTTCTTATGGGATCATCACACCTCAAAAGACATTGATCGGAATAGCCATAGCGTAAAACCATAAAACCATTTATTAATAAAAGAAAAATGCACTCACAAGCATGGAGGTATTCGTGGAGCACAGAGTTTTTGTGGGCTCTACCCCAATCGGTGGCCGCTGGATGGGCTTCGTTGCGCTGAAGTAGTCAGCTCCTTCCTGCGTCCCCCTCTGTCTCCAGGTCCCTCCGTGGCCACTAGCTTTACTAGTTTCGTCGCTATATGCGACTCATCAGAAGCATAGGTGGCCATTTGTAATTCCTTCTAATATACCCTTCACCTTCACTCCTTCCGCTTGCCTTCCCCTCCCCTCTTCCGTATACTGGGGCATTTCCGTCACGCGTCAAGTGACGCCTATCCTCCCCGCCTCCTCCCATTGGCTGGGTAACATGTCCGGCAAGCGTCACATGACGCCTATCTCTCCCACGCGTCTAGCGACGCCTATCTTTCCCGCCTCCTCCCATTGGCTCGGTGACATGTCAAGCAAGCGTCACATGACGCCTATCTCTCCCACCCCCTCCCACTAGCTGAATAGCCGTAGCTTCACCCCGGGCTTACGTGCGCATCCTAACTGACGCCTATCTCGGGCCGCATAATCGTCCCATCCGCGGTTTCCCCGCGTCTGTTATCCATACTGCACGCTCGCCATTTGTATTCTCCGCCATGGTAACAACCATGGTAAATACGCGTGAAGCCTTCCCACTGGCCACCTCTGGGGTATCACCCTCACACACATCGTAATAAACCTTTACACATTCTTTCTCTGACAGTCAACACTTCTTGCAGGTATGCTTTCAATTTACCCTTCTTCATAAAACATTCCTTATGTTTACTATGGAGTGCTATTTCACCCGCCTTTCAGCCTTTAACCATGCAGATAAATATATATATAACTCGTGATATTAACACATACTTTTAACAGTGATAAAACCCCTTAAAAAGTCTCAAATATCCCCTCCCTCACCCTTACATCCCCAAAAAGATTATAACAACTTGTGGCTTCTAGGCATGGGTGTTTTTACACTCCACTTACATTTTCCAAAGTTAGTCATTGCTCAGAAAACATACCAGGTCTATATCCGCATTAAGCCCCCCAGGCTTTAATGTGTTAAACAAATATATCCACTTTGTCTCCCTCTGTGATATTTCCCTTACCATGTTACCCCCCCTCCATGGTCTGCCGACCTTTTCTACTCCACAAAAGGACAACAATGCTGGATTTCTATTATGTACTTTTTGAAAATGTGCAGACAAAGTATGATTCATAAATCCTTTTCTAATATTTCTGATATGCTCCCCTATTCTCTCTTTTAAGGGTCTGGTGGTTCTCCTAATGTATTGTAGCCCGCACGGGCACCAGGCCAGATAGATCACATATCTATCATTACATGTTATAAAATCTCTTAGTTTCACCTGTTTGTTATTTGAATAGCCCGTCACCTTATTAGTTCTTTTTGCTTTGGCCTCCCAGCATCCCTTGCAATCCCTGCATGGGAAAAACCCCGGTTTCTGCCACCCTTCAAATCTGGGTGGTCCTTTTTTGGGTTCCACACAGCTTGGGGCCAGATGGTTTTTTAGGTTTGGGGCCTTCCTATATATAAAATTAGGTCTAGGAGGTAAAATCTTACTCAACTCTGAATCTGATAATAGTATTTTCCAATATTTCTGGACTATTCGCTCTACATGTTTATACTGTGAATTGAATTCTGTGATAAACGCAAAATTGTGTTCACTTCCCCTTGCATTTACATTCCTCTCTCTGTTAATAAGCTCTACCCTATCTTGCTCCCTCACCCTTCTAATTTCTTCATCTAGAAAGTGTTCATCATACCCTTTTTCCAAAAACCTTTCCTTTAGAATAAGTGACTGTGCATCAAAATCACCCATATCCGTGCAATTCCTCCTCATTCTCATGAGTTGGCCTCTAGGGACACCCTTTATCCACCGTGGATGATGCCCACTTCGTGTGGATATATATCCATTTCTGTCTGTACCCTTAAAGAACGTCTTAGTTCTAATCTCCCCCTCCTTCACCATTAAATCCAAATCCAAAAAGTGTATACTTTCTAAGCTGCTTTCATACGTTAATTTAATATTTAAATCATTTTCATTCAATTTTATAAAAAATTCCTGTAATTGTGCCCCCGTACCCCTCCAAAATATAAGCAAATCGTCAATATACCTTTTCCAAATTATGACCCCCTTCGAAAATTCTTGTGCCAATACTTCTTCTTCCCATTTCCCCATATACAAATTTGCGAGGCTAGGGGCAAACCCCGCCCCCATTGCACATCCCCTGTGTTGTCTATAGAATCCCCCTTTGTGCCAAAAATAATTCTTCTGTAGAGCGAACTCCAATACTTCCATCAAAAATTCCACTTGTTCATTTTTTATCTCTCCACCCCTTTTCATGTAGTACCTAACCGCCTCTATGCCCTTTTTCTGCGGAATGCTGGTGTAGAGTGATGAAACGTCCGCCGTAACCAGCAGCGTCCCATCCTCCACACTCATTCCCTCAACCTGTTGGATGGTATGTTTGGTATCTTTTAGGATATGGGGCAATCTTCCCACCATGGGTTGAAGAAAAGAGTCCAGATACTGTCCCAATCTATGGGTCACTGATCCTATGCCGCTCAATATTGGTCTCCCTGGGGGTTGGGTTAAACTTTTGTGAATTTTAGGGACCTGGTAGATGACTGGGATTTTTGGTGCGCTTGGGATCAGATATCTAAACTCCGCATCTCCCAATATCCCATTATCCAGCCCTTTTTTCAACAACTTTCTTAATTGGCTTAGATACTCCTGGGTGGGGTCACCTCTCAGCTTTTCATAAGTATCCTCATCTTTTACCAATCGGTCCAATTCTTCACCGTATTGGGCCTTATTTAGCACCACTACCCCTCCCCCCTTGTCCGCTGGTCGAACCACCAGACCCTTTTTATCAAGCAAATCCCTTGCCATGTTTTTTACACCAGGGTATTTCATATCTGGCAGTTCCCGAATTTCATTTCCTACCAGTTTCTTAAAGGCTCCAATTGCATGAAACCCAGTTTCTTGGGGGTGAAAGGTGGAATTATTTTTAAGATTCGTATGTTTATATTGCGCTTTACCAGTTGTGTCTCTTAGGGGGTTTACTCTATTGTTCGGACCTTCCCTTTTCATGAAATATTTTTTAAGGTTCAATTTCCTGGTGAATTTTTCCAAGTCAATATAAGTGCCAAATTTATTGAGTCCCTGTTTGGGGGCAAATTTTAATCCCTCGTCCAATACCTTTAATTCCTTCCCGGACAGGGCCACACCGCTTAGGTTAAAGATGCCCTTCCCTTCTATTTTCTCTTCTTTTTGGCACTTCCTTCTCCCTCCCCTTGTACCCCTTCTACTCCTCTTTTTCCTACTCCATATATGTTTTCTCCCACCCAGTCTGTTTGATGGTACCTCGTCCCCCCCTCTAAAAAAGGTTCAAATTGATTCTGATGATTGAGGGGGTCATATCGATTGCTTAAGGGTACCGTATATCCTTGGTTTTGAATGGGATTATTCCCATATTGTGGGCCACCTCGTCCCCTACCCCTATTAGGTATCCCCCCATATGGTCTCCAGTTTGATCTATTTTGGGGTGATCTTGGTCCCATAGGTTGGGGACCCATTGGGCCCTGTGCATTTATTAGATAAGTTGGTCTAGGGTTTTCTCTTGGGGGTGGGCCTCCTCTTCCCCCTCTCCCACCCCCTCCGCTCCCCCCACTTCCCCCCTCTACCCCCTGGTTCCCGGCATCTAGGTTTGCTCCCTGGGTTTGACCCTGGGGTACCTGGTTATGGGGGTTTCCCACTCCCGTCTCTGCCACACTTTGTTGGTTTTGCTTTTTCTTTATCTGCCACCTATACGCTTCTTTTCCTCTATGTGCCTGGTAGTCTCTAAGAAATTTCTGTCTTTTTGTGACTATGATTTCCTTTTCAGCTTTCTGTAAAATTTCACCAATTCGTTGAGTCTTTCTGATATATTCCTCCGTCCCTTTGTAAATTTCTAATCTTACTCTTATCTCCTCAATCTCTCTTTCTATTCGGGCTAACTTTCTTTTCTTTCTTTTCATTAGAATTTTGACTAAACCCACCCCACATTTGTCAAAATATTCTTCTCACTCTGCATCATTCTCCTCATCATCCTCACCATCGTTGGCTGTCAGGTCCCATCTTAATCTTTTAGGAACAATCCCTTCCTTCTCATATTTCCCCAGTGTGACTATGTCCCACCAGGAGGAATTGCACGGATATGGGTGATTTTGATGCACAGTCACTTATTCTAAAGGAAAGGTTTTTGGAAAAAGGGTATGATGAACACTTTCTAGATGAAGAAATTAGAAGGGTGAGGGAGCAAGATAGGGTAGAGCTTATTAACAGAGAGAGGAATGTAAATGCAAGGGGAAGTGAACACAATTTTGCGTTTATCACAGAATTCAATTCACAGTATAAACATGTAGAGCGAATAGTCCAGAAATATTGGGAAATACTATTATCAGATTCAGAGTTGAGTAAGATTTTACCTCCTAGACCTAATTTTATATATAGGAAGGCCCCAAACCTAAAAAACCATCTGGCCCCAAGCTGTGTGGAACCCAAAAAAGGACCGCCCAGATTTGAAGGGTGGCAGAAACCGGGGTTTTTCCCATGCAGGGATTGCAAGGGATGCTGGGAGGCCAAAGCAAAAAGAACTAATAAGGTGACGGGCTATTCAAATAACAAACAGGTGAAACTAAGAGATTTCATAACATGTAATGATAGATATGTGATCTATCTGGCCTGGTGCCCGTGCGGGCTACAATACATTAGGAGAACCACCAGACCCTTAAAAGAGAGAATAGGGGAGCATATCAGAAATATTAGAAAAGGATTTATGAATCATACTTTGTCTGCACATTTTCAAAAAGTACATAATAGAAATCCAGCATTGTTGTCCTTTTGTGGAGTAGAAAAGGTCGGCAGACCATGGAGGGGGGGTAACATGGTAAGGGAAATATCACAGAGGGAGACAAAGTGGATATATTTGTTTAACACATTAAAGCCTGGGGGGCTTAATGCGGATATAGACCTGGTATGTTTTCTGAGCAATGACTAACTTTGGAAAATGTAAGTGGAGTGTAGAAACACCCATGCCTAGAAGCCACAAGTTGTTATAATCTTTTTGGGGATGTAAGGGTGAGGGAGGGGATATTTGAGACTTTTTAAGGGGTTTTATCACTGTTAAAAGTATGTGTTAATATCACGAGTTATATATATATTTATCTGCATGGTTAAAGGCTGAAAGGCGGGTGAAATAGCACTCCATAGTAAACATAAGGAATGTTTTATGAAGAAGGGTAAATTGAAAGCATACCTGCAAGAAGTGTTGACTGTCAGAGAAAGAATGTGTAAAGGTTTATTACGATGTGTGTGAGGGTGATACCCCAGAGGTGGCCAGTGGGAAGGCTTCACGCGTATTTACCATGGTTGTTACCATGGCGGAGAATACAAATGGCGAGCGTGCAGTATGGATAACAGACGCGGGGAAACCGCGGATGGGACGATTATGCGGCCCGAGATAGGCGTCAGTTAGGATGCGCACGTAAGCCCGGGGTAAAGCTACGGCTATTCAGCGTCATGTGACGCTTGCTTGACATGTCACCGAGCCAATGGGAGGAGGCGGGAAAGATAGGCGTCGCCAGACGCGTGGGAGAGATAGGCGTCATGTGACGCTTGCCGGACATGTTACCCAGCCAATGGGAGGAGGCGGGGAGGATAGGCGTCACTTGACGCGTGACGGAAATGCCCCAGTATACGGAAGAGGGGAGGGGAAGGCAAGCGGAAGGAGTGAAGGTGAAGGGTATATTAGAAGGAATTACAAATGGCCACCTATGCTTCTGATGAGTCGCATATAGCGACGAAACTAGTAAAGCTAGTGGCCACGGAGGGACCTGGAGACAGAGGGGGACGCAGGAAGGAGCTGACTACTTCAGCGCAACGAAGCCCATCCAGCGGCCACCGATTGGGGTAGAGCCCACAAAAACTCTGTGCTCCACGAATACCTCCATGCTTGTGAGTGCATTTTTCTTTTATTAATAAATGGTTTTATGGTTTTACGCTATGGCTATTCCGATCAATGTCTTTTGAGGTGTGATGATCCCATAAGAAAAGTTGAAACAAGTGGAAGAGAGAGCTCGAGAAGGCAGGGGGTGGCCATATGACCCCATAGGCGCTGGAGACCCATCTAATAGAGGGTCAATACGATTTGGTGAGTGCCCACTGCTTGGGGTGTGGTGGTGGTGTAAAACCGAAGCGGAGACAGTGATCACCAACTGCAAGAGCAAGATAGTACCCTTGATTGAACACTAGGATTGAACTTATGTTTACATGAGAGGAATCTAATTGTGGGAACATTAGTGCGCAGCTTTTTATTGGATTTGGAATGCTATATAGTCTGGCTGAGCGGTGTACACACAGTGGCAGTACACACAATGCTATATAGTCTGGCTGAGCGGTGTACACACAGTGGCAGTACACACAATGCTATATAGTCTGGCTGAGCGGTGTACACAGAGTGGCAGTACACACAATGCTATATAGTCTGGCTGAGCGGTGTACACAGAGTGGCAGTAAACAATGCTATATAGTCTGGCTGAGCGGTGTACACAGAGTGGCAGTACACACAATGCTATATAGTCTGGCTGAGCGGTGTACACACAGTGGCAGTACACACAATGCTATATAGTCTGGCTGAGCGGTGTACACAGAGTGGCAGTACACACAATGCTATATAGTCTGGCTGAGCGGTGTACACAGAGTGGCAGTAAACAATGTTATATAGTCTGGCTGAGCGGTGTACACAGAGTGGCAGTACACACAATGCTATATAATCTGGCTGAGCCGTGTACACACAGTGGCAGTAAACAATGCTATATAGTCTAGTAAAAAATGCAAAAACCGCGCTGATATTAGACTCAGGTGTATTCTATACGGTGGTGCGCCAGCTAACAATACAAATACAAAGTCCACTTTCCAAATCCAATAAAAAGCTGCGCACTAATGTTCCCACAATTAGATTCCTCTCATGTAAACATAAGTTCAATCCTAGTGTTCAATCAAGGGTACTATCTTGCTCTTGCAGTTGGTGATCACTGTCTCCGCTTCGGTTTTACACCACCACCACACCCCAAGCAGTGGGCACTCACCAAATCGTATTGACCCTCTATTAGATGGGTCTCCAGCGCCTATGGGGTCATATGGCCACCCCCTGCCTTCTCGAGCTCTCTCTTCCACTTGTTTCAACTTTTCTTATGGGATCATCACACCTCAAAAGACATTGATCGGAATAGCCATAGCGTAAAACCATAAAACCATTTATTAATAAAAGAAAAATGCACTCACAAGCATGGAGGTATTCGTGGAGCACAGAGTTTTTGTGGGCTCTACCCCAATCGGTGGCCGCTGGATGGGCTTCGTTGCGCTGAAGTAGTCAGCTCCTTCCTGCGTCCCCCTCTGTCTCCAGGTCCCTCCGTGGCCACTAGCTTTACTAGTTTCGTCGCTATATGCGACTCATCAGAAGCATAGGTGGCCATTTGTAATTCCTTCTAATATACCCTTCACCTTCACTCCTTCCGCTTGCCTTCCCCTCCCCTCTTCCGTATACTGGGGCATTTCCGTCACGCGTCAAGTGACGCCTATCCTCCCCGCCTCCTCCCATTGGCTGGGTAACATGTCCGGCAAGCGTCACATGACGCCTATCTCTCCCACGCGTCTAGCGACGCCTATCTTTCCCGCCTCCTCCCATTGGCTCGGTGACATGTCAAGCAAGCGTCACATGACGCCTATCTCTCCCACCCCCTCCCACTAGCTGAATAGCCGTAGCTTCACCCCGGGCTTACGTGCGCATCCTAACTGACGCCTATCTCGGGCCGCATAATCGTCCCATCCGCGGTTTCCCCGCGTCTGTTATCCATACTGCACGCTCGCCATTTGTATTCTCCGCCATGGTAACAACCATGGTAAATACGCGTGAAGCCTTCCCACTGGCCACCTCTGGGGTATCACCCTCACACACATCGTAATAAACCTTTACACATTCTTTCTCTGACAGTCAACACTTCTTGCAGGTATGCTTTCAATTTACCCTTCTTCATAAAACATTCCTTATGTTTACTATGGAGTGCTATTTCACCCGCCTTTCAGCCTTTAACCATGCAGATAAATATATATATAACTCGTGATATTAACACATACTTTTAACAGTGATAAAACCCCTTAAAAAGTCTCAAATATCCCCTCCCTCACCCTTACATCCCCAAAAAGATTATAACAACTTGTGGCTTCTAGGCATGGGTGTTTTTACACTCCACTTACATTTTCCAAAGTTAGTCATTGCTCAGAAAACATACCAGGTCTATATCCGCATTAAGCCCCCCAGGCTTTAATGTGTTAAACAAATATATCCACTTTGTCTCCCTCTGTGATATTTCCCTTACCATGTTACCCCCCCTCCATGGTCTGCCGACCTTTTCTACTCCACAAAAGGACAACAATGCTGGATTTCTATTATGTACTTTTTGAAAATGTGCAGACAAAGTATGATTCATAAATCCTTTTCTAATATTTCTGATATGCTCCCCTATTCTCTCTTTTAAGGGTCTGGTGGTTCTCCTAATGTATTGTAGCCCGCACGGGCACCAGGCCAGATAGATCACATATCTATCATTACATGTTATAAAATCTCTTAGTTTCACCTGTTTGTTATTTGAATAGCCCGTCACCTTATTAGTTCTTTTTGCTTTGGCCTCCCAGCATCCCTTGCAATCCCTGCATGGGAAAAACCCCGGTTTCTGCCACCCTTCAAATCTGGGTGGTCCTTTTTTGGGTTCCACACAGCTTGGGGCCAGATGGTTTTTTAGGTTTGGGGCCTTCCTATATATAAAATTAGGTCTAGGAGGTAAAATCTTACTCAACTCTGAATCTGATAATAGTATTTTCCAATATTTCTGGACTATTCGCTCTACATGTTTATACTGTGAATTGAATTCTGTGATAAACGCAAAATTGTGTTCACTTCCCCTTGCATTTACATTCCTCTCTCTGTTAATAAGCTCTACCCTATCTTGCTCCCTCACCCTTCTAATTTCTTCATCTAGAAAGTGTTCATCATACCCTTTTTCCAAAAACCTTTCCTTTAGAATAAGTGACTGTGCATCAAAATCACCCATATCCGTGCAATTCCTCCTCATTCTCATGAGTTGGCCTCTAGGGACACCCTTTATCCACCGTGGATGATGCCCACTTCGTGTGGATATATATCCATTTCTGTCTGTACCCTTAAAGAACGTCTTAGTTCTAATCTCCCCCTCCTTCACCATTAAATCCAAATCCAAAAAGTGTATACTTTCTAAGCTGCTTTCATACGTTAATTTAATATTTAAATCATTTTCATTCAATTTTATAAAAAATTCCTGTAATTGTGCCCCCGTACCCCTCCAAAATATAAGCAAATCGTCAATATACCTTTTCCAAATTATGACCCCCTTCGAAAATTCTTGTGCCAATACTTCTTCTTCCCATTTCCCCATATACAAATTTGCGAGGCTAGGGGCAAACCCCGCCCCCATTGCACATCCCCTGTGTTGTCTATAGAATCCCCCTTTGTGCCAAAAATAATTCTTCTGTAGAGCGAACTCCAATACTTCCATCAAAAATTCCACTTGTTCATTTTTTATCTCTCCACCCCTTTTCATGTAGTACCTAACCGCCTCTATGCCCTTTTTCTGCGGAATGCTGGTGTAGAGTGATGAAACGTCCGCCGTAACCAGCAGCGTCCCATCCTCCACACTCATTCCCTCAACCTGTTGGATGGTATGTTTGGTATCTTTTAGGATATGGGGCAATCTTCCCACCATGGGTTGAAGAAAAGAGTCCAGATACTGTCCCAATCTATGGGTCACTGATCCTATGCCGCTCAATATTGGTCTCCCTGGGGGTTGGGTTAAACTTTTGTGAATTTTAGGGACCTGGTAGATGACTGGGATTTTTGGTGCGCTTGGGATCAGATATCTAAACTCCGCATCTCCCAATATCCCATTATCCAGCCCTTTTTTCAACAACTTTCTTAATTGGCTTAGATACTCCTGGGTGGGGTCACCTCTCAGCTTTTCATAAGTATCCTCATCTTTTACCAATCGGTCCAATTCTTCACCGTATTGGGCCTTATTTAGCACCACTACCCCTCCCCCCTTGTCCGCTGGTCGAACCACCAGACCCTTTTTATCAAGCAAATCCCTTGCCATGTTTTTTACACCAGGGTATTTCATATCTGGCAGTTCCCGAATTTCATTTCCTACCAGTTTCTTAAAGGCTCCAATTGCATGAAACCCAGTTTCTTGGGGGTGAAAGGTGGAATTATTTTTAAGATTCGTATGTTTATATTGCGCTTTACCAGTTGTGTCTCTTAGGGGGTTTACTCTATTGTTCGGACCTTCCCTTTTCATGAAATATTTTTTAAGGTTCAATTTCCTGGTGAATTTTTCCAAGTCAATATAAGTGCCAAATTTATTGAGTCCCTGTTTGGGGGCAAATTTTAATCCCTCGTCCAATACCTTTAATTCCTTCCCGGACAGGGCCACACCGCTTAGGTTAAAGATGCCCTTCCCTTCTATTTTCTCTTCTTTTTGGCACTTCCTTCTCCCTCCCCTTGTACCCCTTCTACTCCTCTTTTTCCTACTCCATATATGTTTTCTCCCACCCAGTCTGTTTGATGGTACCTCGTCCCCCCCTCTAAAAAAGGTTCAAATTGATTCTGATGATTGAGGGGGTCATATCGATTGCTTAAGGGTACCGTATATCCTTGGTTTTGAATGGGATTATTCCCATATTGTGGGCCACCTCGTCCCCTACCCCTATTAGGTATCCCCCCATATGGTCTCCAGTTTGATCTATTTTGGGGTGATCTTGGTCCCATAGGTTGGGGACCCATTGGGCCCTGTGCATTTATTAGATAAGTTGGTCTAGGGTTTTCTCTTGGGGGTGGGCCTCCTCTTCCCCCTCTCCCACCCCCTCCGCTCCCCCCACTTCCCCCCTCTACCCCCTGGTTCCCGGCATCTAGGTTTGCTCCCTGGGTTTGACCCTGGGGTACCTGGTTATGGGGGTTTCCCACTCCCGTCTCTGCCACACTTTGTTGGTTTTGCTTTTTCTTTATCTGCCACCTATACGCTTCTTTTCCTCTATGTGCCTGGTAGTCTCTAAGAAATTTCTGTCTTTTTGTGACTATGATTTCCTTTTCAGCTTTCTGTAAAATTTCACCAATTCGTTGAGTCTTTCTGATATATTCCTCCGTCCCTTTGTAAATTTCTAATCTTACTCTTATCTCCTCAATCTCTCTTTCTATTCGGGCTAACTTTCTTTTCTTTCTTTTCATTAGAATTTTGACTAAACCCACCCCACATTTGTCAAAATATTCTTCTCACTCTGCATCATTCTCCTCATCATCCTCACCATCGTTGGCTGTCAGGTCCCATCTTAATCTTTTAGGAACAATCCCTTCCTTCTCATATTTCCCCAGTGTGACTATGTCCCACCAGGAGGAATTGCACGGATATGGGTGATTTTGATGCACAGTCACTTATTCTAAAGGAAAGGTTTTTGGAAAAAGGGTATGATGAACACTTTCTAGATGAAGAAATTAGAAGGGTGAGGGAGCAAGATAGGGTAGAGCTTATTAACAGAGAGAGGAATGTAAATGCAAGGGGAAGTGAACACAATTTTGCGTTTATCACAGAATTCAATTCACAGTATAAACATGTAGAGCGAATAGTCCAGAAATATTGGGAAATACTATTATCAGATTCAGAGTTGAGTAAGATTTTACCTCCTAGACCTAATTTTATATATAGGAAGGCCCCAAACCTAAAAAACCATCTGGCCCCAAGCTGTGTGGAACCCAAAAAAGGACCGCCCAGATTTGAAGGGTGGCAGAAACCGGGGTTTTTCCCATGCAGGGATTGCAAGGGATGCTGGGAGGCCAAAGCAAAAAGAACTAATAAGGTGACGGGCTATTCAAATAACAAACAGGTGAAACTAAGAGATTTCATAACATGTAATGATAGATATGTGATCTATCTGGCCTGGTGCCCGTGCGGGCTACAATACATTAGGAGAACCACCAGACCCTTAAAAGAGAGAATAGGGGAGCATATCAGAAATATTAGAAAAGGATTTATGAATCATACTTTGTCTGCACATTTTCAAAAAGTACATAATAGAAATCCAGTATTGTTGTCCTTTTGTGGAGTAGAAAAGGTCGGCAGACCATGGAGGGGGGGTAACATGGTAAGGGAAATATCACAGAGGGAGACAAAGTGGATATATTTGTTTAACACATTAAAGCCTGGGGGGCTTAATGCGGATATAGACCTGGTATGTTTTCTGAGCAATGACTAACTTTGGAAAATGTAAGTGGAGTGTAGAAACACCCATGCCTAGAAGCCACAAGTTGTTATAATCTTTTTGGGGATGTAAGGGTGAGGGAGGGGATATTTGAGACTTTTTAAGGGGTTTTATCACTGTTAAAAGTATGTGTTAATATCACGAGTTATATATATATTTATCTGCATGGTTAAAGGCTGAAAGGCGGGTGAAATAGCACTCCATAGTAAACATAAGGAATGTTTTATGAAGAAGGGTAAATTGAAAGCATACCTGCAAGAAGTGTTGACTGTCAGAGAAAGAATGTGTAAAGGTTTATTACGATGTGTGTGAGGGTGATACCCCAGAGGTGGCCAGTGGGAAGGCTTCACGCGTATTTACCATGGTTGTTACCATGGCGGAGAATACAAATGGCGAGCGTGCAGTATGGATAACAGACGCGGGGAAACCGCGGATGGGACGATTATGCGGCCCGAGATAGGCGTCAGTTAGGATGCGCACGTAAGCCCGGGGTAAAGCTACGGCTATTCAGCGTCATGTGACGCTTGCTTGACATGTCACCGAGCCAATGGGAGGAGGCGGGAAAGATAGGCGTCGCCAGACGCGTGGGAGAGATAGGCGTCATGTGACGCTTGCCGGACATGTTACCCAGCCAATGGGAGGAGGCGGGGAGGATAGGCGTCACTTGACGCGTGACGGAAATGCCCCAGTATACGGAAGAGGGGAGGGGAAGGCAAGCGGAAGGAGTGAAGGTGAAGG
Source organism: Hyperolius riggenbachi (assembly GCF_040937935.1). Classification (NCBI taxonomy): domain Eukaryota; kingdom Metazoa; phylum Chordata; class Amphibia; order Anura; family Hyperoliidae; genus Hyperolius; species Hyperolius riggenbachi. Next base: position 45,903,674 of record NC_090646.1, on the reverse strand, counting down.
GTATATTAGAAGGAATTACAAATGGCCACCTATGCTTCTGATGAGTCGCATATAGCGACGAAACTAGTAAAGCTAGTGGCCACGGAGGGACCTGGAGACAGAGGGGGACGCAGGAAGGAGCTGACTACTTCAGCGCAACGAAGCCCATCCAGCGGCCACCGATTGGGGTAGAGCCCACAAAAACTCTGTGCTCCACGAATACCTCCATGCTTGTGAGTGCATTTTTCTTTTATTAATAAATGGTTTTATGGTTTTACGCTATGGCTATTCCGATCAATGTCTTTTGAGGTGTGATGATCCCATAAGAAAAGTTGAAACAAGTGGAAGAGAGAGCTCGAGAAGGCAGGGGGTGGCCATATGACCCCATAGGCGCTGGAGACCCATCTAATAGAGGGTCAATACGATTTGGTGAGTGCCCACTGCTTGGGGTGTGGTGGTGGTGTAAAACCGAAGCGGAGACAGTGATCACCAACTGCAAGAGCAAGATAGTACCCTTGATTGAACACTAGGATTGAACTTATGTTTACATGAGAGGAATCTAATTGTGGGAACATTAGTGCGCAGCTTTTTATTGGATTTGGAATGCTATATAGTCTGGCTGAGCGGTGTACACACAGTGGCAGTACACACAATGCTATATAGTCTGGCTGAGCGGTGTACACACAGTGGCAGTACACACAATGCTATATAGTCTGGCTGAGCGGTGTACACAGAGTGGCAGTACACACAATGCTATATAGTCTGGCTGAGCGGTGTACACAGAGTGGCAGTAAACAATGCTATATAGTCTGGCTGAGCGGTGTACACAGAGTGGCAGTAAACAATGCTATATAGTCTGGCTGAGCGGTGTACACAGAGTGGCAGTACACACAATGCTATATAGTCTGGCTGAGCCGTGTACACACAGTGGCAGTACACAATGCTATATATAGCGTGGCTGAGCGAGGTACACAGTGGCAGTACACACAATGCTATATAGTGTGGCTGAGCGAGCGGTGTACTACTGTTCCCAGCAGCGACACACAATGACTGGGGGGACCCTGGCTAGCGTGGCTGGAGCGCGAACTACCCTGCCTGCCTACCCAAAGCTAAACCCACAGACAAATAGCGGAGATATGACGTGGTTCGGGTATTTATTTACCCGAACCACGTAACCGTTCGGCCAATCAGAGCGCGTTCGGGCCGAACCACGTGACCCGTTCGGCCAATCAGAGCGCGTTCGGGGGCCGAACCACGTGACCCATTCGGCCAATCACAGCGCTAGCCGAACGTTCGGGGAACGTTCGGCCATGCGCTCTTAGTTCGGCCATGTGGCCGAACGGTTTGGCCGAGCACCATCAGGTGTTCAGCCGAACTCGAACATCACCCGAACAGGGTGATGTTCTGCAGAACCCGAACAGTTGCGAACACTGTTCGCCCAACACTATGACCAACACTAAAATAATAGTTTTTACAATGAAGATTTCCCCAGTATATCTACGCAAATCCCAATTTGAGCAACAGTTTTATCCTGTGACAACCATGCATATTACAATCTACATACTGTCTTTGAATGCTTATTTCTGACACATTGTAGATTTTTACTCCACCATTCTTGTTTACTTTGACAGCTGGTTTCTTCTGGAATGAATGAGGAGCGATTTTGATTGGCTCCTGATTACCTGATCACTAGGATCGCATCATTATCGCTTTTTCGCTCTTAAAATACTAATTTCCACCTTTATTTAGTGCCCCTGAAGTGTACCTAAAAATAAATAATCTACATCATTTTGATATCTCTGCATAGGCAACATCTCACTAATATTAAAATTGTGAATGTTTGGATGTTTGGATGGATGTTACGCAATCACACAACAATGGCAGAACAGATTTGAATGGAATTTGGCACACACATAGTACATTACCTGGAATAACATATAGAATAATTGTTATCCCCATAACCAAAAAGTGGGTGGAGACAATTACAAATTTCACTGGGAAAATGTAAACTGCAGCCATTCTTACACTGTTCATGGTAGAGTTCTCAAACTTTGCACAGTTGGTCACTGAATGACTGGGATTAATATTCAGAAAAGTGGGTGGAGCCTACAAATGCCAATAAAAATTCACCTATTGAGTTTCAAGGGGAATATTTATTGTTGCAATGAATTATTTAATTGTTGCCATTGTTGCACTGTTAATGGCACAAGCATCAAACCTGGTACAGTTGATCATTGGGTGACTGAGGGTTAAATTTCAGAAAAAGGGGGTGGAAACCCATCCAATCAGATTTATTTCATTTCAATGCAAATTATTGATGCCGAAGACCACAAAGCTCACAAACTAAGTCATTGAGTAATTGAATAAGAAGGTTAGAAAAGTGGGCGGAGCCAAAACCAGCCAAATAAATACCCGGGCAATTCTGGGCCATCATTTCAATGCAAATTATTGATGCCAAAGACTGTAAATCTCTCAAACTTGGTCATTGAGTAATTGTGTGTTAGGGTTACAAAAAGGGGGCACTTTGACTGCCGCAATTTGAGATATTTGCATATTTTTGGTTGAAAATTTCAGAAAATTCCCTTATTTTATTTTTGAAGCATATTATCTCTTTAAAACACAAACAAATTCCACATTTACTATAATTATGTAGTAACAAAAGACAGCCCTATTTGTCCTGAAGAAAAAAAAAACTGAGACAAAATATGTTTGACAGAGTAACCAAGCAGCTCGGGGTGACCCAAACTACTAGTAATGCATAGGGGCATAAAAGGGACCAAAAAGACCTCCTACTAAAAAAAGTAAAGCTTGGTGTATTTACCTTCTTAAAACAGAAGGAAATGTGCAATAATTCAGCTATAAGTGAACATTTGTGGTTACCCACAATTCACTACTACTGAATATGCAAATTATCCCTTTTTGCCCTTGGTAAGCAAAGCAAGCATCCAGAACCACTGGTGTATAACAATCCTATAGCTTTAAATTTTACACAGCCATATCACACCCACATGTAGACAGCCTGTTTCATACATTTGGTCCTCATCAGTACATGGCAGGGATTGATATGGCTGTATGAGATAGGGCTTGGACCAGTACAACAGAGTAACCAAGCATCCCAGAGTGCTTGGGTAGACTAAAAATTGCCCAAGATCTACCAAGTTAAGCAATGGCATAGCAAAATAATAAAAATTGGCTTGGACCTGAAGTGGATAAGCTTCCCTTTACTGTGTTACCCTGTAGAAATGCAACAACTTAAACAGTCCTGCATTATTTCTTAATTAAAAAGTCCCCATGATAATATCCTCAGAAATGGTCCCACGCCAACAGCCTCTAATCATGTGACCTTAAATGAAAATCTCCACTTGCCGCCAGCACACATGATGCCCCAAGCCACACCCCACACACCACACACATGCAGATCTCAGCCGTAATAAGTATAGCTAAGCATGTTTTCCTCTCAACGCTCTACTGCCAGCTTCTGATGTCCTTCATGCCCCTCACCTATCACCCCCACCCATACTGACACCTAGAACAGCCATGGGTCCACTAGGTGCTAGCATGGATGGGTGCAAAAGGTGTGGGCAGGAGGGCAGGACAGCTGGAGTGGGTGGAGGAGCATCCACATAGGATGGAGTTCTCAGCTATGCTAAGTATAGCTGAGAACAAAACATCTTTGAATTGCCCTCCCCATTGCTTCCTTAACAAACCAATGGGGATCCTCCTGATTCCCCACAGGCATACATTTTCTGGTATGATGTTATAATTAATATATTTTTTCTGTAATATGGAATGTGCAAAACAATTTCATTATAAAAATAATAATTAACCCTCTGCACACAAATTACACACTCAAAGCAAGCTGGAACTCTGGTAACAACAAAACAACTGGGTTGCATAAAAATTGCATTGGCCTCAGTTCACTAATCAGTTTAGTCTAGTCTACTGATGGTTTTTAGTCTACTGATGGTTTGGTGTAAATCAGTTGCATCAAAAGGGAATTCACTAATAATTACAAAATGTTTTAGACCTCTGGCCCATATGCAATTAACTTCTTCTCCTTAGTTTTCTCCTAGGTGATATTTACAGAATTGTCAATAAAATGATTTTTAAGCCACCAGCAAGCAAGAAAATGCTCAGAATAATTTTGACAGTACCCTTTCAACTAATTTTTGGTACTTTTCATTAACAAAGTGTTTGCAAACTATTTTAAACTAGCTATCTCCTGTCTATTGGCCCAAAATATGATTATTTACATTGATTTTAAAGCCATCAAACCTGGAAGTTTCTTGAAAAAATGGATAGGAGTAAAATTGTCCAACTTTGTAGTGTCTATATTTTCATTGGTTCAAGTAATAACTAGTGTTGGGCGAACACCTGGATGTTCGGATTCGGGAAAGTTCGCCGAACATGGCCGCAATGTTCGGCATGTTCGGGCCGAACCCCGAACTCCCCGAACATCCCGCTTTTGGGGGCCCTATGGGGTCGCAGGCATAAGGGGGGAGCATGCCCCGATCGCGGGGGGGGGGGGGGGTCGGAAATTCCCCCCACCCCCTCCGCTAGTGCTCCCCCCTCTGCCCGCTTCCCATACAAAAGTTTCAGGAAGTACCGGTCCGGTGGTAGTGGGTGGCTGGCAGTGGGCGGCACTGTGAAGTGAGTGACTGAGGAGGAGGAGTCCGGAGAGTGACGCGTTGAGGGAGGCCGGGCAGTGGGCGGTTCAGCAGTAGTACGGTACTACTGCTGAACCGCCCGCTGCCCGGCCTCCCTCAACGCGTCACTCTCCGGACTCCTCCTCCTCAGTCACTCACTTCACAGTGCCGCCCACTGCCAGCCACCCACTACCACCGGACCGGTACTTCCTGAAACTTTTGTATGGGGAAGCGGGCAGAGGGGGGAGTGCTAGCGGAGGGGGTGGGGGGAATTTCTGACCCCCCCCCACGATCGGGGCATGCTCCCCCCTTATGCCTGCGACCCCATAGGGGGGCAGTATTCGGCCGAACAGGGCCCTGTTCGGCGGCCATTTAGTAGTTCGGGGCGAACCCGAACTTAAAAGGCCGAACACCAACAGGTGTTCGGCCGAACGCGAACATCACCCGAACAGGGTGATGTTCTGCAGAACCCGAACAGTGGCGAACACTGTTCGCCCAACACTAGTAATAACCTGTGTCACTTGGTTATCTATTTGTCCACCTTTTCAGGAACGAGACTTTCACTCTTTTCAAGAAAAGATTGTCATTCAGTGTAATGAAGGGTCAGTTATCGGGTTCTTCTCTGTCCTGGGATATATGGGAATTCTGGCTGCTGTTAATTTCATTACAGCTTTTTTAGCCAGGACATTACCGGACAGTTTTAATGAGGCCAAGTACATCACGTTCAGCATGCTGGTGTTCTGCAGTGTCTGGATTGCCATGATCCCGGCCTATCTGAGCACCAAATACATGGTGGCTGTGCGGGTGTTTGCTATTATGACATCTAGTGCTGGACTTCTTGGTTGTATATAGAGTTGAGCCGAAATTTTCGTAATTTCGCATTACTATAATTACGCATGCGAAATTTGCGATTACGATGCGAAATTAGCGTAGCGAAATTGCCATTAAAATCGTAATTGAAAATACCGTAAGCGTAATTTTCAACGCGAAATTTCGCGTTTCGTTCATGCCGTAATTTCGCATTAAACGCTACCGTAATTTCGCTTTAAACCGTAACGCTCCGTATAATATAAAAAAGCCGCCGACTTTAAGGGTTAATAGCAAAGCCCCCTTAAACGCTAAAAGCCTCAAATTTGGAGAATATATTAAGGAGTTCAGGAGGAATAAGAGGAAATTTTTTTTTTCAAAAAGACCTGTTAGTTTTTGAGAAAATCGATGTTAAAGTTTCAAAGTAAAAATGTATACATTTAAAAACCCGCCGACTTTAACGGTTAATAGCAAAGCCTGCTTAAAGTTTAGGAACACCAAATTCCTAGGGTATATTAAGGGGATCAGTGGGAATAAGAGGAAAAATTTTTTTTTCAAAAAGACCTTATAGTTTTTGAGAAAATCGATTTTTAAGTTTCAAGGGCAAAAATGTCTTTTAAATGCGGAAAATGTCAGTTTTTTTTGCACAGGTAACAATAGTGTATTATTTTCATAGATTCCCCCAAGTGGGAAGAGTTTTACTTACTTCGTTCTGAGTGTGGGAAATATAAAAAAAACGACGTGGGGTCCCCCCTCCCAGACCTCTTTAACCCCTTGTCCCCCATGCAGGCTGGGATAGCCAGAATGCGGAGCACCGGCCGCGTGGGGCTCCGCACCCTGACTATACCAGCCCGCATGGTCCATGGATTGGGGGGTCTCGGAAGGGGAGGGGCAGCCAAGCTTTCCCCTCCCCCTCCGAGCCCTTGTCCAATCCAAGGACAAGGGGCTCTTCTCCACCTCCGATGGGCGGTGGAGGTGGAGGCCGTGATTTCCTGGGTGGGGAGTTCATGGTGGAATCTGGGAGTCCCCTTTAAAAAGGGGTCCCCCAGATGCCCACCCCCCCTCCCAGGAGAAATGAGTATAGAGGTACTTGTACCCCTTACCCATTTCCTTTAAGAGTTAAAAGTAAATAAACACACAAACACTTAGAAAAAGTATTTTAATTGAACAAAAGACATAACCACGAAAAAAGTCCTTTAATATTCTTAATTAACCATTAATACTTACCTGTCCCTTTAAATAAATGATCCCACGCAATATCCTCGGAAATGTTCTATCAGTTACAATGTAACAAAGTTATTACAATGTAACAACTTTGTTACATTGTAACTACGCCGCACCCGACGTCACTCGCCGCTCAGCCGCCGCATACACTTACACGTCCTTGCAGGACGCTAAGTCCCCGCCGGCTCCCGCTGTTCACCCCGCTCACATCTGTCACCCACATGTCACCCACATGTGGGTGACATGTGGGTGACATGTGGGAGAGGCGGGGAGGGCAGCGGAGCCGGCGGGGACTTAGCGTCCTGCACGGACCCGACAGAGCTCTGAGCTATAAGCATCTTTGTATTTTGGCTTCAAGGAGCCCCATTGGTCCTTAGCAGACCAATGGGGTTCCTTTTGATTTGAAGGAACCCCATTGGTCTGCTAAGGACCGATGGGGCTCCTTGGAGCCAAAATACAAAGATGCTTAGAGAGCTCTGAGCTATATAGCTCAGAGCTCTGTCGGGTCCGTGCGGCGGGTGAGCGGCGAGTGACGTCGGGTGCGGCGTAGTTACAATGTAACAAAGTTGTTACATTGTAATAACTTTGTTACATTGTAACTGATAGAACATTTCCGAGGATATTGCGTGGGATCATTTATTTAAAGGGACAGGTAAGTATTAATGGTTAATTAAGAATATTAAAGGACTTTTTTCGTGGTTATGTTTTTTGTTCAATTAAAATACTTTTTCTATGTGTTTGTGTGTTTATTTACTTTTAACTCTTAAAGGAAATGGGTAAGGGGTACAAGTACCTCTATACTCATTTCTCCTGGGAGGGGGGGTGGGCATCTGGGGGACCCCTTTTTAAAGGGGACTCCCAGATTCCACCATGAACCCCCCACCCAGGAAATCGCGGCCTCCACCTCCACCGCCCATCGGAGGTGGAGAAGAGCCCCTTGTCCTTGGATTGGACAAGGGCTCGGAGGGGGGGGGAAAGCTTGGCTGCCCCTCCCCTTCCGAGACCCCCCAATCCATGGACCATGCGGGCTGGTATAGTCAGGGTGCGGAGCCCCACGCGGCCGGTGCTCCGCATTCTGGCTATCCCAGCCTGCATGGGGGACAAGGGGTTAAAGAGGTCTGGGAGGGGGGACCCCACGTCGTTTTTTTTTTATATTTCCCACACTCAGAACGAAGTAAGTAAAACTCTTCCCACTTGGGGCAATCTATGAAAATAATACACTATTGTTACCTGTGCAAAAAAAACCTGACATTTTCCGCATTTAAAAGACATTTTTGCCCTTGAAACTTAAAAATCGATTTTCTCAAAAACTATAAGGTCTTTTTGAAAAAAAAAATTCCCTCTTATTCCCACTGATCCCCTTAATATACCCTAGGAATTTGGTGTTCCTAAACTGTAAGCAGGCTTTGCTATTAACCGTTAAAGTCAGCGGGTTTTTAAATGTATACATTTTTACTTTGAAACTTTAACATCGATTTTCTCAAAAACTATAAGGTCTTTTTGAAAAAACATTTTTCCTCTTATTCCTCCTGATCTCCTTAATATATTCTCCAAATTTGAGGCTCTTAGCATTTAAGGGGGCTTTGCTATTAACCCTTAAAGTTGGCGGCTTTTTTTAAATTATACGGAGCGTTACGGATTAACGCGAAATTACGGTAGCATTTAATGCGAAATTACGGCATGAACAAATACCCACTGTAATGCGAAAATTACGCGAAAATTACGCTGACGCGAAATTTCGCGAAATCCTTCTTCATTACGATTATGTACTTACGGCCATAATCGTAATTACACTAATTACGCGAAATTTTGCGAAATCGTAATTAGGTCATTACGCTCATCTCTAGTTGTATATTTTTTCCAAAATCCTACTAATATAATAAATGGGAAAGTTTGGATGTTTGGATGTTTGTTACTCGATCATGCAAAAATGGCTGAACGGATTTGAATGAAATTTGGCACACACATAGTACATTACCTGGAATAAAGTATAGGATACTTTTTATTCCCATAACCGAAAAGGGGGCATAGACAAATACAAATTTCACTGGGAAAATGTAAACTGCAGCCATTCTTACACTGTTAATGGTAGGGTTCTCAAACTTGCACAGTTGGTCACTGGGTGACTGGGATTAATATTCAGAAAGGTGGGAGAAGCCTACAAAATCCAATCATAATTCACCTATTGATTTTCAAGGGGACTATTTACATTGCTGCCATTCTTGCACTGTTAATGGCACAAGCCTCAAACCTGGTACAGTTGATCATTGGGTGACTGGGGTTCAATTTGAGAAAGGGGGGTGGAGCCACAAACAGCCAATTATATTTGTTTCATTCCAATGCAAATTATTGATGCCAAACACCGCAAAGCTCGCAAACTTAGTAATTGAGTAATTGAGTAATTGTGTGTGAGGGTTAGAGAAGTGGAGACAGCCAACACCAGCCAAATACATAAGCAGGTAACATGGGGTCATAAGTGGGCCGAGACAAATACACATTTTACTGGGAAAATGTAAACTGCAGCCATTCTTACACTATTAATGGTAGGGTTCTCAAACTTTGCACAGTTAATTACTGGGTGACTGGGATTCATATTCAGAAAAGTGGGTGGAGCCTACAAAAGCCAATCAAAAATTACCTATTGATTTTTCAGGGGAATATTTAATTGCTGCCATTCTTGCACTGGTAATGGCACAAGCCTCAAACCTGGTACAGTTGATCATTGGGTGACTGGGATTTAAATTGATAAAAGGGGTGGAGCCACAAACAGACAATCTTATTTGTTTCATTTTAATGCAGGTTATGGATGCCAAAAACCACAAAGCTCACAAACTTGGTCATTGAGTAGCTGAGTAATTGTGTGTTAAGGTTAGGAAAAGTGGGCGCAGCCAACACCAGCCAAATACATAATCGGGCAATACCGGGTCATCAGTGGGCGGAGACAAATACACATTTCACTGAGAAAAAGTAAACTGCAGCCATTCTTACACTGTTAATGGCAGGGTTCTCTAACTTTGCATAGTTGGTCACTGGGTGACTGGGATTGATATTCAGAAAAGTGGGTGGAGCCTACAAAAGACAATCAAAATGCACCTATTGATTTTCAAGGGGAATATGTAATTGCTGCTATTCTTGCACTGTTAATGGCACAAGCTTTAAACCTGGTACAGTTGGTCATTGGGTGACTGGGGTTCAAATTTAGACAAAGGGGTGGAGCCACAAAGCCAATCAGATTTGTTTAATCTCAATGCAAATTATTGATGCGAAAGACCGCAAAGCACACAAACTTGGTCATTGAGTAATTGTGTGTTAGGGTTAGAAAAAGTAGGCGGAGCCAACACCAGCCAAATACATATCCGAACAATGTCAGGAAATCAGTGGGTGGAGAAAAATAAAAATTTCATTGGGAAAATGTAAACTGCAGCCATTCTTGCACTGTTAATGGTAAGGTTCTCAAACTTTGAACAGTTGGTCACTGGGTGACTGGAATTAATATTCAGAAAGGTGGGTGTAGCGTACAAAGCCAATCAAAAGCCACCTATTGATTTTTAAGGGGAATATTTAATTGCTGCCATTCTTGCATTGCTAATGGCGCAGGTCTCTTGCACTGTTAATCACCTGTACCTGTTACAGTTGGCCATTGGGTGACTGGGGTTCAAATTCACAGTCAATTCACAGAGCCACAGTCAATCAGATTTATTTTATCTCAATGCAAATGATTTAAGTAATTAAGTAATTGTGTTTTAGGGTTAGGAAAAGGGGGCGGGGCCACTGGCATAACAATAGGGGATGTGACCCCCTGCCACCGGGGGGGGGGGGCACCTAGGGCCCACTCAGGGACTTTTGTGTGGGCAGGAGGGGTTGCAGCATAAAAGGAGAGCATGGCCACAGATTGGTGGGGAGGGGGGACACCCCCCCCCTCCCCACCGATCTGCGGCCACACTCTTCTCTTATGCTGCGACCCCTCCTGCCCCACAAAATTTCATGAGCGGGCCCTAGGGAGGTGGTGGGGGGAGTCCGGATTTTTTTTTCTATGTACGCCCCTGGGCAGGGCCAATACCAGCCAAGTTCATACCCGGGCAACGCCGGGCGTCCAGCTAGTGTTTTATAATTCTACTTAGACCAGATTTTAACACAAAGACAGGGTTGCTTAGAAACATAAGAAAATAATTAATCTTAATAATAAAAACTGAATATTATCAAGAGTAATCTCAAATTTTTAGGAGTTTGATTTCAGAATGCAAGCATATAATTGTAGTGGCTTGAATTCTACTAATCCTACTAATATTATAAACTAGCTGGATGCCCGGCTTTGCCCGGGTATGTATTTGGCTGGTTTTTGCCCTTTTCCTAACCCTAACACACAATTACTTAATTACTTAATGACCAAGTTTGTGAGCTTTGTGGTCTTTGGCATCAATAATTTGCATTGAAATAAAATAAATATGATTGGCTGTGGCTCCATCCCTTTTCTGAATTTGAACCCAAATCACCAAATGGCCAAGTGTACCAGGTACAGGTGATTAAGGCTGCTTTCACAGTAAGACTTTACAGGCGCACATTAGAGCAGCCTGTAATGCAGCCCACCGCACAGCAATGAAAAATCAATGGGCTGTTCATAGTGCCCACGTTGCGTTACATTGTAACGCAGCACGTTTAAATAAAGTGCTGCATGCTGTGCGTTCTATGCGGCTAAGCCGCATTAGACTGTTTGCACATGCTCAGTGATGTTGGAGGAGGAGGTCTCCCCTCCTCCTCCGCGGCCAGCCAAATGGCTAATTAATATTCACTGCACTGTGACGTTCAGTGTTTACTTCCTGGAATGGCCGCTCTGTGCAGCGATTGGCTGACGGACCACGTGATGCGGATCACATGGTCTCCGCATCGCACAGCACAAAAAAGGCACACCAAGAGCTGCATAACTCGGCTCTTGGTAGCTTCCTTCTCTAGCACCACCAGGCGTCGCATTGGGGGCATGTTATGCGACCTATAGCGTCCCCTAAAACACAACGTCCTGGTGGGAAAGAAGCCTTACAGTGCAAGAGGCTTGTGCCATTAACTGTACAAGAATGGCAGCAATTAAATATTCCCCTTAAAATTCAATAGGTGGATTTTGATTGGCTTTTGTATGCTCCACCCACTTTCTGAATATTAATCCAAGTCACCCAGTGGCCAACTGTGCAAAGTTTGAGAACCTTACCATTAACAGTGTAAGAATGGCTGCAGTTTACATTTTCCCAATGAAATTTGTATTTTTCTCCACCCACTGATTTCCTGGCATTGTTCGGGTATGTATTTGGCTGGTGTTGGCTCCGCCTACTTTTTCTAACCCTAACACACAATTACTCAATGACCAAGTTTGTGCGCTTTGTGGTCTTTGGCATCAATAATTTACATTGAGATTAAAAAAATCTGATTGCCTGTTTGTGGCTCCACCCCTTTGTCTAAATTTGAACCCCAGTCACCCAATGACCAACTGTACCAAGTTTAAGGCTTGTGCCATTAACAGTGCAAGAATGGCAGCAATTACATATTCCCCTTGAAAATCAATAGGTGAATTTTGATTGTCTTTTGTAGGCTCCACCCACTTTTCTGAATATTAATCCCAGTCACCCAGTGACCAACTATGCAAAGTTTGAGAACCCTGCCATTAACAATGTAAGAATGGCTGCAGTTTACATTTTTCAGTGAAATGTGTATTTGTTTTCGCCCACTGATGACCTGGTATTGCCCGATTATGTATTTGGCTGGTGTTGGCTGTGCCAACTTTTCCTAACCTTAACACACAATTACTCAATTACTTAATGACCAAGTTTGTGAGCTTTGCGGTTTTTGGCGTCCATAACCTGCATTAAAATTAAACAAATATGATTGTCTGTTTGTGGCTCCACCCCCTTTTAGCAATTTAAACCCCGGTCACCCAATGATCATCTGTAGCAGGTTTGAGGCTTGTGCCATTAACAGTGCAAGAATGGCAGCAATTAAATATTCCCCTGAAAAATCAATAGGTAATTTTTGATTGGCTTTTGTAGGCTCCACCCACTTTTCTGAATATTAATCCCAGTCACCCAGTAATTAACTGTGCAAAGTTTGAGAACTCTACCATTAACAGTGTAAGAATGGCTGCTGTTTACATTTTCCCAGTAAAATTTGTATTTGTCTCCGCCCACTTATGACCCCGTGTTGCCCGCTTATGTATTTGGCTGGTGTTGGCTGTGCCCACTTTTCTAACCCTCACACACAATTAATCAATTATTCAATTACCAAGTTTGTGAGCTTTGCAGTGTTTGGCATGAATAATTTGCATTGGAATTAAACAAATCTAATTGGCTTTTTGTGGCTCCACCCCCTTTCTCAAATTGAACCCCAGTCACCCAATGACCAACTGTGCCAGGTTTGAGACTTGTGCCATTAACAGTGCAAGAATGGCAGCAATGTAAATATTCGCCTTGAAAATCAATAAGTGATTTATGATTGTTTTTTGTAGGCTCCTCCCACTTTTCTGAATATTAACCCCAGTCACCCAGTAACCAACTGTGCAAAGTTTGAGAACCCTACCATTAACAGTGTAAGAATGGCTGCTGTTTACATTTTCCAGTCAAATTTGGATTTGTCTCCACCCACTTTTTGGTTGTCGGGATAAAAATTATCCTATACTTTATTCCAGGTAATGTACTATGTGTGTGCCAAATTTCATTCAAATCCGTTCAGCCGTTTTTGCGTGATCGAGTAACAAACATCCAAACATCCATACATTTCCTCCAGCCGGGTCGGAAACGTCCCATTGAGGAAAAGGATGCAGACACTGTGGTGCAACTGATGACGGAGGATGAGCAGCCCGCCATCAGCTCTGCATCCGAGGCCTCCACCCTCACCACCACCACCCCTGTTCGCAGCAGCCGCCCCCAGCAGGGCCTGGGGAGGAGGCCAGTTCACCGTCAGTCGCCGACCTGTCACTCAGCACTCTTTTGACCCCAGGCATGATGAGTCAATTGTCTGCTGTTGTTGGCGATTTGGAGGAGGAGATGCTGATGGGCACTTTAGGGGATGAGGGATTGGACAGCAAGACTGTGGCGACAGTCAAGCAGCCCATCCATGCATCAGGAGAGGAGTTTGGGGGGTCATCATCCCAGCAGGACATGTTTCAGGAGGGGGAGGATGATGATGACACGGTGACAGACAGAGACTGGGTGCCACCAGCTCCAGGGGATGTCGTCATCAGCATCTCTGAGGAGGAGGAGGAGGATGCACTTGTGGGCCTTGCAAGGAGGCGCATCATTGCAAGCATTGGCAGCAGTAGGCAGGTCCCCCAGCCTGCTGGTGTCTCAGGCTCAGCAGCAGCAGCAGCAGCAGCAGCATCTGCCAGTACCACCACCAGCTGCACCCAAGCCCCCCCCCCCAACCACCACAGGGAGACAGGCAGCAGCGGTTCCATGCCGTAGGGGGTTGTTTTTGTCACCAATCTGGCGCTTTTTCACCATGCCCACAGTGTACAGCAAGTACGCCACTTGCAACCACTGTCAGCGGAAGTTGAGCAGAGGTGCAGACCCCTTAAAGTTCAGCACCAGCTCGCTCATCAACCACCTTGCTGCGAAACATTTCCACCAGCATGAGGAGTTCCAGAGGCTGAAGGCATCTGGTGCTGGCAGTGGCACCACACCCATCACTGCACAGCCTTCAGCAGCAGCAGCAGCAACAGCAGCCACCCGCCCTCCTGCTCCTCCAGCAGCACCAGCAGGAGTGCGGAAACGCACTGCTCCTCCCCCCTCTGCAACTCCTGCCGCCGACACTGTGGCCTGTTCTGGCAGCCAGTCCTCAGTGGCCTCCTCTGCTGTGTCTGCTGATTCCTGTGCCAGCAAAAGGCCACGCCAGAGCCTTTTGAGCGAGTCCTTCCAGGGGGTGGTTAGGGCTCTGCCTCCCAGCAGCCGTCGCGTGCGGCAGCTGAACGGCTTGCTGGCATGGGCCATGTGCTCCCAACTCCTGCCGTACACGCTCGTGCAGGAGGGGAGCGACATTCGTGCGCTGCTTGCTTGCGCAGCCCCAGACTGGCAGCTCCCCAGCAGACACTTCTTCGCCCGCAAGGCCATTCCTGCACTGCACCGCTTTGTGATGGCCAATGTGGAGCGAGGGCTGGAGCACGCGGTTGGTGAAAGGGTCCACGTCACCATGGACTCCTGGAGCAGCCGCTTCGGGACAGGCCGCTACCTGTCCTTCACTGTCCACTGGGTCAGCTTGGTGGAAGGGGGTGAGGATGGGAGAGCAGCAGTGGGCACAGCAGCAGCAGCAACACAGTGGGTGGTGCCACCCCGCAGGGTCGGGGGAACTGCAGCAGGTTCCTCCGATCCTCTGCCATCCTCCGGCACACCTGGCCAAACCCCCCGCCTCAGCAGCAGTGTGAAGGCCCGCCACTGCCAAGCGCTGCTGCACTTGGTCAGCCTTGGGAAGACCAAGCTGACGGCAACCCATGTGTTGGCCAAACTCTAGGAGCAGGAGAGGATTTGGCTGACCCCCAGAGGCCTCAGAGTCGGAGAGGTGGTGGCCGACAATGGGGCCAATCTGGTTGCCGTAATAGACAGGGGAAACCTGACCCACATCCCCTGTCTTGCCCACGTGCTGAACCTGGTGGTGCAGAAGTTCTTGCGCACCTACCAGGGGATGGGCGAACTGCTGGAAACGGCAAGGAACGTTGTGCGTCACTTCCGGCGCTCGGCTGCAGCCTGTGCGAGCCTGGAAGACGTGCAAAAGGAGCTGGAGCTGCCACGCCATCGGCTGATCCTTGACGTTCCGACTCGCTGGAACTCCACCCTGGCAATGTTGGAGCATCTGGTTGAACAGAAGCACGCTGTCAACCAGTACCTTGCCCTGGCCACTGTTTCCGCCGCTCAGAGAAGGGACAAGACCAGCAACATCCCGTCCATCATCCCCGATGATGACTGGAGGCACATGCAGCAGGTGTGCTTAGTGCTGGCTCCCTTTCTGCAGGCCACTAACATGGTGAGCAGGGACCATGCTATGGTCTGCGAGTGGGTGCCCCTGGTTTGTCTGCTGAACAGGGCCCTCGATGCTTTGCTGGAACAGGGAGCGGCAGCCTTGGACCAGCAGGAGCGGCAAGCAGCTGCACAGTCCACCTCTGAGGGGGAGGAGGAGGAGGACTTGGTGGAGGTCCCTGACCTTGCTGCTGATGAGGGGGATCAGCACAGCGCAGCTGAGTTGGTGCGGGGGTGGAGAGAGGATGAGGCGGCAGAGGAGGAGGATGAGGAGGACAGCACTGCCGTCGATGTGCCAGCAGACGTGGCCCGCCTCTTCCCAATGGCAGCGCACATGCTGAGGTGCCTGCGCAGGGACCCCAGGGTGATCCAGATGAAGCAGAGGGAGAACATCTGGATCAGCACGATGTTGGACCCGCGCCTCAAGGGGAAGTTGAGCCAGTTCCTACCGCCTGCAGGAGGAGACCCAGCGCAACAAATAAGGAGCTTGCAGCAGGCCCTTGTTGAGCGCTTGGAGGAAGCCTTCCCCCAGCCTTCCACCCCCACTGTCCAGCCAGCACAGAGGCAGCAGCAGGTGCCTGCATCCAGCAGCAAGCGCCCCACAGACCTGCTGTCTCTCAGCCACGAGCTCTACAGGACTGTAGAGGCTCCGGCAGCAGTGACTAGAGAGGAGGTGCATGCAGCAGCATCCTCCTCCGGTCACAGCCAGCGCCTGACCCGCATGGTGGCTGACTACATGGGGTCCTACAGCGGGCTTGACAGCGATGCCCCTGTTGATCCCATGGAGTATTGGGTCAAGCGCCTGGAGATCTGGAGCGAGCTGGCGCAGTACGCCCTGGAAGTGCTGTCCTGCCCCCCTTCCAGCGTGCTGTCCGAGCGCTGCTTCAGTGCAGCTGGTGGCGTGGTCACCGAGAAACGCTCACGTCTGTCTCACAAGTCTGTGGACAGACTGACGTTTCTCAAGATGAACCAGGCGTGGGTGGAAGGCGAGTTCCTGGCCCCTGTTGTCGGCGAGAGGGGGACATGAACTGGCTGCCGGAACTTAGAACCATCGTTAATGTGCCTTACCACCCTTTACCACCTCCTGGCTCCTGCTCACTAAGCCAGCCTGGTTCACTTTGACTATTACGTCGCCTGCAGCCACACATTTTACAACTACAGTGGGCTGCTGTGTACTGCCCTGCTGCTGTCTGTCTGTGTTTCCCACTGCCAGGGTACACAGATTTACATTCTGCTGCCACTCTGCCACCAGCTATTACGTCAAAAAATAGCTATATATCTGTGTAATTTGTTTTACAAACCAAACCAAAAAACCATAAAAAAAAAGGTTTAATTTTTCTGAGGTGCCCGGGTTGAAAACTCTGTTGTCCCAGTTGTGTATTGGACACGATGTGGGCTGCATGACCGCTGTCTGGGACCTCCTGTTGTGTTTATTTACAGCCCTGGTATCACCCACTAGGTACCAGGGCTATAATGTCACGCTGCCTGCCTGCTGCCACACTCACACTACTCCTCCATTCCTCCTGCTGCTGCTGTCTGTCTGTGTTTCCCACTGCCAGGGTACACAGAATTACATTCTGCTGCCACTCTGCCACCAGCTATTACGTCAAAAAATAGCTATATCTGTGTAATTGGTTGTAAAACCAAAACTACAAAACCATAAAAAAAAAAAAAAGGTTTAATTTTTCAGAGGTGCCCGGGTTGAAAACTGTGTTGTCCCAGTTGTGTATTGGACACGATGTGGGCTGCACGACCGCTGTCTGGGACCTCCTGTTGTGTTTATTTACAGCCCTGGTATCACCCGCTAGGTACCAGGGCTATTATGTCACGCTGCCTGCCTGCTGCCACACTCACACTACTCCTCCATTCCTCCTGCTGCTGCTGCTGTCTGTCTGTGTTTCCCACTGCCAGGGTACACAGAATTACATTCTGCTGCCACTCTGCCACCAGCTATTACGTCAAACAATAGCTGCTCACATTACTCCTCCATTCCTCCTGCTGCTGCTGCTGTCGATCTGTTTTTCCCACTGCCAGGGTACACAGAATTACATTCTGCTGCCACTCTGCCACCAGCTATTACGTCAAAAAATAGCTATATATCTGTGTAATTTGTTTTACAAACAAAACCCAAAAAAAAAAAGGTTTAATTTTTCAGAGGTGCCCGGGTTGAAAACTGTGTTGTCCCAGTTGTGTATTGGACACGATGTGGGCTGCACGACCACTGTCTGGGTCCTCCTGCCTGCTGTGTTTATTTACAGCCCTGGTATCACTGCTAGGTACCAGGGCTATTATGTCACGCTGCCTGCCTCATTGACTGCCTGCTGCCACACACTCATCCTCCTCCTCCTGCTGCTGAATTTACCTCCTGCTGTCTGTGTGTTTCCACTGCCAGGGAGCACATACAATGGCGCTTCCAACATGCGTGCACCACCAGCTATTTGTTACGCTCAAAAATAGCTGCATTTCTTTAAAAAAAATTGAAAAGAGAAATAAGTGAAGAAGAAGAAGACGATATAGAAAAAGAAGGAGAAGAAGAAGAAGGAGAAGAAGAAGATGAAGAAGAAGGAGAAGAAGAAGAAGAAGAAGAAGAAGAAGAAGAAGAAGAAGAAGAAGAAGAAGAAGAAGAAGAAGAAGAAGAAGAAGAAGAAGAAGAAGAAGAAGAAGAAGAAGAAGAAGAAGAAGAAGATGAAGAAGAAGAAGATGGAGAAGATGAAGAAGATGAAGAAGAAGATGAAGAAGATGAAGAAGATGAAGAAGATGATGAAGAAGAAGAAGAAGAAGATGAAGAAGAAGAAGATGAAGAAGATCAAGAAGAAGAAGATGAAGAAGATCAAGAAGAAGAAGATGGAGAAGATGAAGAAGATGAAGAAGAAGATGAAGAAGATGAAGAAGATGAAGATGAAGAAGCTGAAGAAGATGAAGAAGATGAAGAAGAAGAAGAAGAAGATGAAGAAGAAGAAGAAGAAGATGAAGAAGATGAAGAAGAAGAAGATGAAGAAGAAGAAGATGAAGAAGAAGAAGAAGAAGAAGAAGATGAAGAAGATGAAGAAGAAGAAGAAGAAGATGAAGAAGAAGAAGAAGAAGACAATATAGAAGAAGAAGAAGATATAGAAGAAGATATAGAAGAAGAAGATATAGAAGAAGAAGAAGAAGATACAGAAGATAAAGAAGAAGAAGAAGAAGAAGAAGAAGTATATACAGTACTGAACAAAATTCTGGACACAACTTCTCTTTCCACCTTTTTTTTTTAAAGGAACATCCCCACATAATCACTTGCTGTTGTTACTTGGAAAAAAAAAGATGTTTCTTGCATCATTCACCCTCAAAACAAGTGTTGGAAGCTATTTAAGGCCAATTCGAATAGTCAGCTCAAATAATGAGCTCGAATACCGACTCGAATAGTGAGCTCAAAGTCCGAGGTGGAATCGAATAGTAAAAATTATTCGACTCGAATATTCGACTGACCTCGAATAATTTACTATTCGAATTCGACCAAACTCGAATTTTAAAAAGGGGTATTTGAGCACCACTAGTCTAAACTGCTTAGTGAATTGAGGCCATTATCTTAGCTTCTAAAATAGGCTGCTGCGAAAAGACTAGACTAGATCAATTCCCCAATGTTGAGGTTTCATTCTAATGCTGGGAATACACGGTTAGATTATGAGCCATTTACTGTAGATGGCTCGATTGATAATTTCCGACATGTCCGATCACCAGCCTGATTGTTTCCACACTCGATTCTGCACGGGGAACAATAGAAAAAGATAAGAAAAAACGAGCAGAAGATAAGAGAATCGCCCGCATGAATCGAGCGCCGAAACGATCGGGTGGCAGAATCGAGCCACAAAAACGCACCGTGTATTCCCAGCATTAGACTTGGTCCTTACTCTACTTATACCAGTCAACAAGCAACTGAACACCTAATGCTCTTAAACATGACATTCAAGCTGAGACAATTACTGGTTTTACTTTAAATCAAAGGGAACACATAACGGCATGAATGGTACTATTATAGGTTTGGTTTTTTGGAGGGTGTGGAGTGGATGATCAGACTGATAGAAAAATGTTGCAAGATAGATAGACAAATAGAAATGTTGCCTATATCCAAAAATTTTAAACTGTACATTACATTGACCAAACTTACGCATTGCTCACACGTCACTATATAGAGCAACAGCAAAGTAAAACTTTACCATCTGTGTTGGAGATCTCCCCCAATGCACACGAGGTACAGTCATAGCAGCATTTATGAATGGAAGATCCGGGTATTTTCCTGTATCCAGGCAAACAGGGAGCTGAGCATCGGGATACCGGAGGCTGTAATGATATATGGTTATTTAGTACAATGCAAATCAGGAAAAGGTGACTTCTAAAAAAAGGACAATTTAGCATTGGCTCACAAGGCATAAATAGTAGCTTATATATTTTTATTATATCTTTTAGGGCACAAAACTGAAGATGTGACACTTTGATTCAAAGTAAAATAGGCAATGTACTGCTTGTATAACAGTATAAATGTGTTGTCCCATCAAAGTAACCCAGTTCACAGCCATTGATGTCTACACTGCTGGCAACCAATGTGAGCACACCCCTAATTAAAGAATGCCAAAATTCTGCTAAAAAAATGCTAAACAATGTAAGGAACTTAATCATAAAAATATTGTATCAAAAATGCACCAATTAATCATTCTTCAAATCATAATTTAGCATGTCCTGTTACTCACTCGTACACATCACTCATGTCACAGAAGGGCCCTCCTGAAAAATCTCTGATGAATACATTTTTTTTCCATTTTTTTTATTAAAAAATAAATCATCAGTCCTTATGTGCAAAAGATCCCTACTCATGTACTCTGTGCCCTTATCTAGGCATGTAATTCCACAACCCTGATATCGGCATGAGAAACAGACCTTCCCTATCTGGTCTGTTTCCCCAGTTAAGCTATATACTGGTTTGCAGTGATGTTCGTTAAGGCCGCATTTCAACTTCGAGTGGTTTCAATTACGACTTTTAATTTGACTGTAATCAAAATTATGAAATAATCGCATATTTGATTCAAATTTGATCACAAGTCAAAAATGTGCATTGGACTTGAAATTACAAGTCAATATTACACTGTATTTATTATTGCCTGCACAACCTTTTTT